>NC_060278.1:75832586-76482086 GCF_021613505.1 Equus quagga
CTTGCCTTCCCCATTAAGAGTTTCCAGAGATAAGGCCATCCCCGCTTCCTCCTGGGGCAGAGAGGGAGGCATGGAGATTTCCTTCACAAATGCAACTGTCTCTGATCAAAGGGCAAGCAAATTCCACTCCTCGGAACCTGCTTCTCATCTGAAGTTTTAAAATTAACCAGCCTAAAATCCTCATCAATCACCACAATCAAGCTAGTTGACATATTCATCACCTCACTGAGTTACTATGTTCTTTCTTTTCTTTTCTTTTAATTTTTTCTTTGTTGCAGTGAGAAGGCTTAAAATCTATTAAAAATTTAAGTATTTATTGTCCATGAAGCTAAGCTTATTATTTATCCTTATTGAGTACCATTTTGCTACTTTTTTGGTAAAGAGTGCATTTAAGTGTTACCTTACATAAAGACTAACATGATTTTACAGTTTGTTGGAAAGACATGCTTTAAGAAGTTAAGGTGTCAAAAGTCCACTATGCAATGGAGATGGATATGGGGACAAAGGTTTGGTTTTAAGAAGTTAGAATCACAATTGCTAAAATTGAATTAATTTACCAAAAGCTTCTGCAAACTAACCAGATACTGTTTTCAAGAAAAATGTATCTATATACCATAAAATATATGGATTTATACCATGAAAACCCAAACACAGAGCAGCTATGGTGGCCATTTATCTGACAAAAAACCAAGACAAAGTTGATTCATCTGCTTCCACTGCACCAAAGCGGTAAAATTAACAAGGAACAAGATAACTCCAAGTGAGTCCAGCTGCAGAGTTTGAAGTGTTAGTGTTAGGTCACCCTGAAATTTTTCCGCTGTTCACAGGACACCGAACCAAGAAGAGAGTAAGTGTCCTTTCTGCCGTTTCAAGGGCTCAGGCATTGTTTTTGCTCCAAGGACCATTTTGAAAATACACTGTGCACTCAAGGACAACTGCTGATTGTCTTTATCACTTGGAGTCAAGGAAAACAACCCACAGTTGGAATGAACATCCCTTTTCTCAAACTTTCTCTTCTACCAAGCCTTTCAGCTAAACTGCTAGAGAAGACTGAAACAGAAGTTTCAACCATTTTTGACCTGTGTCTAACCAATAATTGAGAGAGGCAATAACACAGGTAGGACCCCCTGATTTACTAGGTAAATGAGACTTTCAGCTGAAAACAAAAGCTGGTTGTAGTCCCTAAACAGGACTACATTTTTGAAATGTAGACAACTCCATTTGTGAAAAATGGAAGGCGGTGATAAAAAGCATTTGTTTGTTTTTCTTCTCTCCCCTCAAGCATGCATGTTACTTGTATTATCTCAGTAACAAAAGGGAGAATTAAGCTCAACATTCCACAGACTCGCCTTAAAAATTACCTCTCACTTGGGTGGGTGTGGCGTTCTGGCAAGTCTTCCCCGTGTCTCCTCCACCTCAGAGAGCTCCTGTTCTTTAGAAGACAGAACCATTCTCTTTGGGCAAGAAGGCCCCTTCTCTCCTGCTGGAAAATGGAAAGGAAGCATCCTGGAGCTGGTTCTCTCTGTGCTGCCTACAAATGGCTTCCCAGCAGCATTGCTGGAATCCACTACCCAGACTCCGCCCTTGTTGAAATCATAGTTTTTTTCCCTCTCCCCTTTGAAAATATAGAAAAGGGCTGAGATGAAAATACTTGTGGCTGCTATTAAGTAAATAGCATATAGGATAACAAAAATGGCCAAAGCAAGTGTGAGATCCACAACGAAAATGATTAGCTTTGCCAACATGTCTGCATTTCTCCTTGTTCACAGAAGATATTTAAAAATTCCCGAAGGCACCCACTGTGCAATTATGTCCTTGTGAGATGTGGCCAGGAAAAAGGACATTTCTAAACATGCTAAAGTGTGTTGTAATTCCTCCAAGTATCTACCAGAAGAGCTGTAAAATGAAACTTTTGATTTCCCAACTGACACAAAATAATGGCTAAAAGTAAAATATGGGCTATTGCTTCACCATGAATAACCTGATGGAGAGACATCCAAAGATTTATTTTATCCCTTAACTATGTAACTGATTCACTTGGATTGTAATTTCCAAAGAATAGGAATGCACCAATATTATCATTTTATAACATGCAAGGCTACCACAGAAATCTAATGGTTCGCTTGGAAAATGGAAATGCACCAGTCCAGTGTGAAAGGAAAATAAAGCCATTTTCAAACCCACAAAGACTCAGAAAGTTTACCTCTTTTGCATGTGTTTGGAAAAAAAAATTGCTTGAGGATATAATCCAGTAAAACATCTTTATTGAAAGAGGAATACTTGATATGTTAAGACCTGTGAATTTAACCAATAAAGCAATGAAATTAAATTCCAGAATCACAGCTCAGCAGCAGACATACAAGGCAATAAATTCAAATTAAAAAAGGAAGTTAGTGGGCTACCAGAGATAGTCTTTAA
This sequence comes from Equus quagga, assembly GCF_021613505.1. NCBI lineage: Eukaryota > Metazoa > Chordata > Mammalia > Perissodactyla > Equidae > Equus > Equus quagga. The sequence goes on from NC_060278.1 coordinate 75,835,005, forward strand.
GAAGACAGTCACTTTCCTGTACTAAATGGTGTGATTAAAAAATGTGATGATGTAGAAACAAAATGGCCAGGATATTTCTTAGTTAACAAAGTAAATGAAAGGTAATAGGAGGATCCAAGAAGAAGATAAAGTTGAATAATGAAGCCACGGTAGTCAAATGAAGCAAACTAAACTGAAGCCTGATTCTGAGTAAGTGATGGAATATGAGAATTGAGAAACTATTTGTCCTTAATATTCAGAAACGTCTGCTTCATGCAGCACAAACAGTGTGAGATTGTATTTCCAAAGGGTTTAACCACACTGCTTGATTTTACAATGAATATTTTCAAAATTATAATATTCTAAATGCTATCTACCAGTTTTACATGCTAGAAACCTAAAACATGACAATAAAATTTAATTTACGATAGCGATAGAACAGAATGTGTAGGTTATAAACCTTGAGAATTTAAAAGTATCGCTATAGCTAAGAAAAGTTTGGATGCATACTGAGAGAGAGGGAGAGAAGTGAGGGAATATCGATTTCCACATCTTACATGGCTGGAATTCAAGAGATACTGCTTAATATTGGTGTAAGAAATAAAGACTAGGTGTAGTTTTAAAAATAATAAAGAAGACCATCAGAAGAGCTAAAAACACAAATTTAACAAGATTTATAAGTTAGAATTGGTAGTAGAAAAATGTTGAATTCTTCACTTTCACGGTAGGAAATCAACAGATCATGTTTAAAATTGCTAAATAACAAACTAAATTTATAAGTATATTATCTAGACCTGTGCTGTCCAATGCGGTGACCACTGGCCACATGTGACTATTAAACATTTGAAATGTAGCCAGTCTGAATTGATACATGCTCTAACTATGAATTACACTTAACATGAAAAAAGAACTTAAAACATCACATTCATAGTTTGTATATCAACTATATATGAAATGATGTCTTGGATATATGGGATTAAATAAAATATATCATTAAAATTATTTTCACCTTTCTTTTTACTCTCTAAAATGTGGCTACTAGACCAACTAAATGTGGCTTGCATTCTATTTCTATTGGGCAACACCGCTCTAGAACTTTAGAGCTAATCAAAAAGAGAACTAAAAATATTAAAAATAGCTCTCTCTGGAGAGTAGACAGGTGTGGGAAAGGGGAAAATGTTATATTTTCATTTTGTGCCCTTCTGTATGGCCCAAATTTTTATTACCAAGTCCATCTATTATTCTCTAAACAAACATTTAATGAAATACAAATTAAGATAATGTGGAATAAATAAAAAGTATGATATGTTTTTAAAGAGTAGATTAGGTAGGTGGACTGGAGGCAAAAATCAAAAGAATCAAGCAAGGAGAGTCATTTAGATAAAATGTGAAAATGACCTACCTTTCGATTTATAGAAAAAGAATGAAAGCAATGGTAGATAAATATAATTGAGAAGGGAGGCTAGGATTATAAGATGTATTATATTGATCAATAGTTCACTTCTCAGCTTAAAACTCAATTTTAGAAATCTTTGGGTAGTTTTCTGCACATTAGATTAACTAACAAATGTAAAATAACTAGCGGATGACGGCACTGTGATGGTTAACAGAGACGTGGCTAGCTTTATGCTGAAGTAATACGTACGTGTTCCAGTTTAACAAAGAGATAGACTTGGTTGTGACGGCTCACCTTACTAAAGAAGCTGGTCCCTAACTAAAAGAACCAACAAACAACTTCCAAATCCAACACTCGAAATAGTCTCTCATAAATTCAATCCCCCGATTTTACAAAGCTACTAGAGACTAAGTAACAACGTCAGGGAAAGAATTCAGATTTCCTATTATAATTGCAATTAAAGAAAATTTCATTAGACTAAATTTACAGACAGCATTTATTAAAATAAAGTGTCTATTAAAAATTTCTCAGGCACATTATGTAAAATTAAATTACTTTTAGTATTAATTGGAAAGAAATATTATTTGTCCAGTCTTTCCTCTGTGATGGAGAGCATGTTTACAGAGTTCACATTGTGGAGGAAACTTCTCTGTTCCCTTAAAAATTTGCTCCACCAAAAATGTCTGTAAGGGGCCGGCCCTGTGGCCGAGTGGTTAAGTTGACGCGCTCCAGTGTGGCGGCCCAGGATTTCTCCAGTTTGGATCCTGGGTATGGACATGGCACTGCTCATCAGGTCACGCTGAGGTGGCATCTCACATAGCACAACTAGAAGGACCCACAACTAGAATATACAACTATGTACTGGGGAGCTTTGGGGAGAAGAAAGTGGGGCGGGGGGGGAGGAAGAAGATTGTCGACAGATGTTAGCTCAGGTGCCAATCTTTAAAAAAAAGGCTGTAAAATCTTCAGAGTAGTGGGCAGAAATTTCCCATTAGAACGTCATTCCTTTGGCTAAAATTTTGTTTTCTTTTGATATTTGCATACAATAGCCTATGCCAGCAGATTAAATTTACTCAGCCATTTAGGTATTGAGAAAGCTGGTAAATTTTAATAAAAATAATTTATCTTAATGAATAGGTTTTGGTAAGACAAGGGAAGAGGGAGATTAAGGCATTAGAGGCAGGTGATTCAGACAAAAGAAGAAAGACAGAAAAGATTGGGCCCAGAGAAGATTATAGCAAACCTCCCCAGGTTTACTGGCTTAACATCAGTATGCCTGGGGAGGTGAGATCATGGGGGCATAACTTGGGATTGTGCCTTTTCATGTCCTTCAGCATAAAAACTGGGACGATTTTAAATGTAGATTGATTTCTGGCTCAAGATTAAAAGGATCAGGGAAATTCTTTTCATCAAACACGAGGATCTTAGGTTCTTATCCTAGAAATTTATGTAAAAATCATTAGATCTAGAACTAGTTATAGTAGAGAACAGTGCTTTAATATATAAGGTTTGCTGCCATACATTTTATTGATGGGTAGGTTTTTTCTTTATGCAAATCAGATCTTAGCTTTGACCACCAAAAATCACATGCAACTCTTCATCCTAAGGTGCCCCCCAAATTTATTTCCAATTATTTAAAATGAATTTGAAACCAGCTGCAATGATGGCTTCTGTAGATTGAAAACTACTGCAGTGTCTGCAGAAACTAAATCATACATTTAATATCTCTTACCTTTCAGATCATCAGATCCCGTAAGACTTACTATAAATCTCTCCACTTCCACTCCATAATGACTTGGGCAGCAGCATTCTGAATTAAACGATGCTATGACTTGATTTATGTACATCTGGACTTTCAACCCAATGGCTTCCCAGCACTCTATCAATCTTTATAAAGTCCTGGTAATGTACTTGAAAAGAACGGCAATGCAGTGAGTTAAAAATGAGGAGTGGAGTTTTGCCAATGTTACAAGATAAGAAGCTGTGACCTGGCCCGTGCTGCAGCTGGGGATGGGGGAGATTGCTCTTTGGGCTCAGCAGCCCCTTGAGCTCTGCTGCTGGCCCTCTCAAGTCCACTGCCACAGCCTGAAATGGCTTTTTTTCCAATAGGCCACTGCTGAGAAAGGTGAAGAGGAGCTTCAGTGCTTGGACTGCTCTAACATTTACTTCATGTTGTTAAGTTGAGGCTGCTAGAGCTTGTTTGCATTTTTGCCCTATTAATTTATTCAGATAGGAGTCTCCCTAAGCCCAATATGGTATAATTCAGTAAGTCGGATGATTGTCTTCTTGTTCCCAATAGTAGGTGACCCTTCCTGCCTATAAGAGGCTTCAACCATCCAGTCTCATAGACATCAGGCTGGGCCACATGATTTGCTTTGGCCAGTGGAATGTGGTCAGAAATGCTAGACGCCAGTTCTGAGCAAAAGCTCTAAAAACTATCATGTGGTTTCACCATCTTTCTTTTTCCACAGCCACTGAGCTGGCAGGTCCGAGATGAAGGTGCTCATTCACCCTGAGTGGGTTCCAGATGGAAGAGCCAAAGCCAACCTATGATTGATATGTAAAATGAGCGAGAAAGAAAATGGTTGCTATAAGCTACTAAAATTTGGAGGTAGAGGGTGTCTTTTGTTACTGTAGCATAACTTAGCTCAGCAGCCTGATACAATCAGCATCTTTTGTAGCATCTGTAACTGTCTGAACATGAATAAACCAAAAAAGTTCAGTGAAGTCACTCTCTTTAGCCAATGAGAGTGATTTCTTATTTCTCAAAATTTCTGCACTCCTGGCCTGTCTCTCTTATATGTCCTTCAAAAAATCTTAGAGACTAGGCATCCTGCTTTCAGGAGTGCTAGATGCCCATACTCGAAGAGATCTGGTAATCTTTCCTTTTCTTGACAGAATGGAGATAGGTCTGGAGTCTTAAAGTCTGGAGATCTCTCTCTTCCCACTTCTCCATTGATGCCAACATTAAGGCAGCCACAATAGACTTCTCAGGTGAGAATTTATGTCTAGGAAGATTCTTGGGAGAGGGGCTGCCTCAATTTATAGCGGAGCCTGCAGAGATGAGTGGGCATGAAATTCCAAACAGCATACTCGTCAAGTGCAGAGAAATATCTGTGGTCATAGACACTTTGACACATTGACACTTATATTCAAGGGGACTGTAATTTTTGACAAGTCTGGGATTGGCCACATCAAAATGGAATGTAATTCAGGGAAGACTATCAGGTCACAAATGATTAAGACTTTGGTTCTAAATTCAATTCCACCTTCCATAGCTTATTACATAAACTTTTTTATTATATAAACATCTATATTGCTAAAAATGATGATTGATTGACTGCATGAGTCTTTTGGCCTGTCTGGGTTTTAATTCCAGGCAGGCCACTTCCTGTTTGCACACCCTTGGGAAACTACTTAACTTTTCTCTACTTCAATGTCTTCTGTTAGAAAAGAAGAACGACGATGGTACCTACCTCATATGGTCATTGCAAACATTAAATGACTGAAAAGAGGTAAAATGCTGAACAAGTGCCTAAGTACTCAATGAATGTAAACTATCATTGTTATTACATCATCAATGTAAGCTAACATTATTAATCAATATAAACTATCTTGCCTATCTCCAAAGGTTACCAAGACTATCAAGTTCTTGGAAAGAACTTTATAAACTTTATGAAAAATTATTTTTGTTGTCTCATTTCTCCCTTTGCTGTACAACATGACTTCTTTTTTTTTACCGCAACTCTTTTAAGGGTAGCAATAATTTAGGATGCTTAACAGATTCGTTTGACGAGACCAGTATCTTCTGAGACCACTGGAGTCAAAAACAATTTGTCTCCAGAAATCAGCCTTAAAATGCATGTCAAATGTGGTCCAATCTTCACAATTTGGTTGATTATTTGTGTCAAATTTTTAAACCCAAGGTGACTTCCTGTCTACACCTGGACCTCTTTTCAAGCCATGAAGACTGATTTCACAAAACTAACACTAAAATGATGAATCCCATCGCAGACGAAAAAGAAAAAAAATCCATTCTCCATGCATAAAACAATGCTCTAAAGAGTCGTTGCTATTTATAAACCATCCATATTGCTCCTTTTTCCTTTAGCATAGCTAATGTGACTTTCGAGAGCTATTTTGAATTTTACAAAACTTTATTAAAAATTGTCTGTCATTTTACTTTAGGAAGTTAAAGAATTAATTCATTGTAATTTTTTCCCAAAAGATAACTGTGGAATAATTCTACCAAAAGTTGTAGAAATCAGATGCACTCTGAGGAGCTTTCCACTGTCCTCTATTTTTGAAGACCTCTGTCCCAGTAGGTAGTCACCTCTTCTGCTGTGGGTTAAGATGTCTTTTCAAGCCAGTTGAGAAATATCAGAAATCTACTGAATAGATATCCTTCCTTGAAACATCCATGTGAAAATGACATGTTGGCCGTAACTTTGATCTGAGATACAAAAATTGAGCACTTCAACTCAACAAGATAATGAATGATAAGTGATGGCTCAAGCTCAGACACAAGAGATAAAGAAATGACCCTGCCGTCTCTAGAAGAATTCAGAAGCCAGAGGTATGTTTTTGTCCTGTGTTTTTTTCTGGCAAAGGTTTTCCCCAAGATGTCTACTTCCTTGTCTTTTTCGGGACATTACACATAGCAATAGCACCACCTAATGGCCTATTCATCTGTTGATGCGCTGTCATGAAAATTTTGCAGCCGCTCAACTGGCAGGTGTAGAGGAGGGTTTCCTGGTTTCACTGTTATCACCCTATTCTTGTTTTCTACTGTGCAGTTTTACAGCTAGTTCCAGAGCTCACCACTATTAAAAAGAAATTTTAAGATAAGCCATTTTTTAGCTCCTAAACTCTCTCTTCTTCAAAATAATAGGTTGTATAAGTACTATAAATAACAAATTCTTATTAGTTTTCCTGTTACAGTGCAGTGTGAATAAATGATCCATCTTAGGAGGCACATAAAGTTAACTGTTTAATAACACTGGCTAATTAACTAACCTAATTCAGTTTTATTTCCCTAACCTCAAGTATTGTTTCCGCAGGAATAGACATAATAAACTTAGAATTATGAGTTCATATTAGCTTGTTTAAATGGAACTAGAGAGTGTACTTGGTACATGTATGCAATATAATCTTGGAAGAGCTTTATGAATATGTTATTCATTTAAATATCCCACTTGATAAAAGCATAGAAATTCTGCTTTATTCCTTTTTTTTTTGCCCCCAAGGAAGATTAGCCCTGTGCTAACATCTGCTGCCAATCCTCCTCTTTTTGCTGAGGAACACTAGGCCCTGAGCTAACATCTGTGCCCATTTTCCTCCACTTTATATGTGGGACGCCTGCCACAGCATGGCTTGATAAGCAGTGCGTGGGTCAGCACCCAAGATCCAAACCTGCAAACCATGGGCCGCTGAAGTGGAGCCCGCGAACTTAACTGCTACACCATTTGGCAGGACCCTGCTTTACTCCTAGTTTTGCTGAATTGCGAAATTGATTAACCAGCTGAAATATAAGTCAAGATTCTTCTGAAGTTGGGCGTAAAGATCTCCAGACCAAGACTGACTTCTAAACAAATAGAGTGGGTGCTAACAGTCTCGCACAGCTTCCTGATGTTCCACCACGTAAAAGCAATGACTCAGCCACAAAACAGGATTGATAAATATTTGAAAAACAAGGGAAAGGAAGAAAAAATGAGTTTGAGGACTATCAAACCATAGTGCTTGTAGGTCAGGCTCAATGCAGAGCCTGAGACAGGGATCCATTGTATGTGATGCACTGAGGGAGCATTCTTCAGGAAAACCTGTAATGAAGGGGACGAAGCAGGATGGCAAGGTGAGGACTAAGGTAATGTCTAGCTTCTGCCTGATCCCACAGGGGAGCTCTGGAGTGCAAGCCACATCACAAATTTGTATTTCTCTATCAGTCACTCATTGGCTCTAAGTTTTTCCCTAGTTGCTTAGAGGGAAGATAAAAGTTCCTGGCGAGACATCTCTTATGCACTGAGGGCAAGTCTCTGGAGGAGCAGCTGGTAGCCATTAGCATCTAATAGTCACAGTACCTGGGAGATGGCACACTGGCTCATCTGGGGCACCTGGGTGAGGTTTTAAAAGTGTGCTTCCATAGTGTGCCTTTGTCATTACTTCCTGCCCTCCTAAAAAGGTGAATCCTTGGCAAACATTGAATGACATGTTGTTAGTCTTGCATGCTCATCACCCTTACCTGTCTTCATCCCACACTGCCAGTCCTGTCAGTCCACCCCTATGTCCTGCCTTCATATGGCTCATCAATAACGGCCTACTTGTTTTCCCTTGCAGGGTTGTCCCACCCTCAGTTCCTAGGTCTTCCTCCTCTCTCCTCTCCTTCCTCACTCAACTGTTCCTCCTTCATACCCTTTCTTGCATCTCTAGACATAATCTAGTATATTTGCAGTCAGTTAGATTTAAAGAATAATATTGAAGCTAGTTGTATAATCCATTGCAATCTTATTTCTAAATTTAACCAGCCTAGTTAGAAAAATAATCCCTTAAACCCAGGTGATTAGAAGTTTTTTTCTACCAAAGGATCATGAGCAGGTGCCTCAGCTGTTTCTTCTGTAAACTGTAAGCTTGAACCAAGTTTAATCCTAGGCTGGGAGGCAAGATAACATAGAAGAATGATCCATAGGCCTAGAATCACATCACTTATCTCAGCTTTGGCCTTTGCATGGTTAAATAGATATAAGCAAACATGTCTGACCCGCCCACTGTATTAATCAATGTCCTAATAGAAACCAAATAGAATACTCAAAATAGGATAATTCTAGGAGGTTTTGTTAACAAAGGAGCTGTCTACAAAAGTGTGAGTGTAGGGGGACCATGATAGAGAGTGGAGTTGGTTGAAGCTAAAAACATGAAAGAAATGAGCAGTCAACAGAACACTGGAGAGTCCCAGAGAATTGACTTGTTTTCTCGACAGCAGATCTCAAGCTGGTACCTAATACTCATTTTGAATAGGGACAGCTATATGATAGGTAATCTCGTTGGGGAGTAAGGAAGGAACGTTTTGGGACAGTCTGTGGTTCTAATAAAATCTATTATTTCCAGCATCCTCTTAATAAATACTTTTTTCTTTGAACCTTACAAGTATATCTCTATTTCTAGCCTTCAAAAAGTTGGTGTGGGGTTCACGACCAAATTCCTGGAATCTGAGCTCTTATTTGAAATCGACACTCTCTCCCTCTCCTCCTTTAGCATTGTGACCAGAGTTCTTGTATCTTGTTTCATGGCTGTGGTAAGGCATGGTCATTGTAGTGCAGATTTCAGACTTTGGGGCAACTATATATCATAGTCTATGATTTGAGGTTGTAGCTCCTTTTTTCTTTTTTACATTTTTAAAAATAGACTTATAATTCACATATCATAAAATTCATCCTTTTAAAGTGTATAATTCAGTGGTTTTTGTATACACATGACATTGTGTAACCATCACCACTATCGAATTCCGGAACATTTTATCATCCTGAAAAAACACTTTATACCTATTAGCAGTCGTTTCTCATTTCCTCCTCTCCCAAGTCCTTGACAACCACTAATCTACTGTCTCTATGGATTTGTTTAATCTGCACATTTCATATAAATGAAATCATACAATATGTGGTCTTTTATGTCTAGCTTTTTTCACTTAGCATAATGTTTTCAAAGATCATCCAAGTTGTGGCATGTATCAGTACTTTATTTTTATTGCCAAATAATGCTCCATTGTGTGGATATACCACATTTTACTCTCCATTCATCTTTGATGGACATTTGGGTTGTTTCCACTTTTTGGTTATTGTGAATAATGTTGCTATAGACATTCATGTATACACCTTTGTGTGGACATGTTTTCGATTCTCTTGGGTACTCTCTTGTTTTTAGAGCTGGAACATTTTCCCCTCTGTTTATCATTCTTTTTCTGGTATGTTTGAAGAGGGAAAGGAAATAAAAATGCTTTTACTCTTCCATCATTAATCAGAAATATTGTTATCTAAACCACAAGTATGAAAACCAAAGACCAAAAAACTTACATAAATTGTTCAGGGACACCTGCCAGTTAACAATAGAGCTGATCACTTCTTGGTCTTTTGGCTAAGATCAAGTGTAGTAACAATAAAGCTGAGACCAGAAGTCTCCCTGACTTCATGACAGAACACGTTATTCCTATTTTCCCTTATGTTTCCATAATACCTTGATTCATTTCCCCCCTAAATCTTTCAACTAGCTATTGCTGAAAAATAAAATACTTCAATATTTGCTAATATAAATCATCAAGTATTACATTTCATGAGTCTTCAGGTCAACTGGGTGGTTCTGCTGATCTGAGCTGGGCTTGCAGGGGCTCACTCATTCATCTTGGCCAGCTGCTGGTCTGCTAAGTAGCTTATTGATTGTTGCTGTGCTCTTTGACACATCTGGGATCTTGGCTGGGATGATTTATTGCTGCTTCTCATGACCTCTCATCCTCCAGGAGGCCTGCTTGGACTTGTTCTCATGGCAAAGGCAGGGTTCCAAAAGAGAGAAAGAAGTAAGCAAATTCTCTTGAGGCACAGACCTGACATGCCATCACTTTTTCTACGCCATACTGCTCCAAATAAGTTACAAGGTCAGGCCCAGGTTCAAAAGGGTAAGAAATAGATTTCACCTCCCAGGGTGAGGAGTTGCAAGCTCACACTGCAAAGGGTGTAGATGCATGGAGGAGTGGAAAATTGGGACCATTTTGCAATCAATCTACCACAATGCTTGTACTAAAAATATAGCATGCAATAATTGTGTAGAAGTTGACAGGGAAGTGACAGAGAGAAAATAATTCAGAGAAATACAAAATTATTCTGGGTATAGAGTTCTTACTGGAGTAAAAGGGTTTTCTATGAATACTTTCTTCTAGATACACTAGTATACATGCTGTCTTCAAATGTACCCTTGTTCTCCAGTCCCCACTATTGTTTTGATAGTGACTTTCTATGGCATGGCCTTTTGCCTTTCCGAATTCCAGCCATGCTTTGAACACCAGCTTCAGACTTTCATTAGCATCCAGAGTGTTCCCCTTATAACACATTCCTATAATAAATTTACTTGCCTGCCCACCACACCTTGCTCCGCTGGACTGAAAGCTCCTGGAGGACAGAGCTACCACCTAAAGCAATGTCGTATCTTCTAGCCCAGCGCCTAGCACATAGAAGCAGCTTAATAAATGTTTGTGGAATCAAGAGACTCACGAATGAAGCCCTAGCTGCCTTGTTCAGCACACTGGTTTTTCTCCTATGATTCATGATGAATTATCTTTATCACTCACTTCATACTTTTCCCTTTGTGATATAGTGTGCAATATGTGTGTATACATACATATATATACATGCACATACATCTATCTTTGAGTATATGTATATATGAATATATATGTATACACACATATTTTTATGTCTTACATGGTTATTTAATTATTTCATTGCTGTTTGGTTTAATTAACAACATAATAAATAATGCTCTTTCTTAACTCTAATTCTTAATTTATATTAATTTCTTATAAAAAAGAAGTTGAGGTGACAAATTTTTCAAGGATACAAAATAGACCATTATGAGTAAACACTGAAAGAATAGAGGAACCATTTTATGGCAGCAACTTTCTGGAAACCTGATTTAATATAGTTGTTTTAACAATTATAGAGATAGGGAAACAAAACTAGAGATCTTGTTTTCGGAGAACCTCTTTTAGGTGTAGTTTATATGGCTTCTTATGTAAGGAACAACACAGAATGGAATGGATGTCATCTATAAATGCAGTTTTGTAGAGTAAGCAGAAATATGCTTCAGAGGGCCATTTCTCATCCTGACCTTCAATTAAACCTAAGGCGTTAAGCCTTAGCTTAATAAAGGCTTGTCTGTGGAGAGCTAAACTAAAGTAGTCTAGGAGGGCTTGTTTCTGGGGTACCAACTCAACGTAATCACAGCGTTTTAAGAATATAGGAAATGTTAAATTCCTGAAAATTTTTCCCTCAAGTGTCTGCAAACTTATTTGCTATTGGAAGCTTTTCAAGATCAATGGATTCAACACTGAACCCTCTAAAACACTCCAGAAATATAGATTTTCATTATTGACTAAAGTCTGATCTACAGTAAAGTTCAAATACAGACTATTCGGAGATAATATTGACATATTTTTATGAAAATGAATTTTAGGATAAAGGGCTCACTGGAGAATACAAGAGAGTAAGGAAACACTTTCAAGGTGTATTTAACCAGGTGTGTCTTCTCACATATATAGATCATGTGTTCCTTATGAGTAAAATTTGTTCTTATATTTAAATTTTTTTGTATTTCCCACAATTTAATAATGCAGTCAATGAATCCATGTTGAATGAATGAATGAATGAATGAATGAAGACATTGGGAGGTAGGACTTTGCTAGAATGAAGTCATTGTTGATGATCTTTACCCTTCTATGGAACTAGGAAGAAGGACAGGTTAGCTATTTTCTTACTCCCTGTCTATTCTCAGTCTGCTCTGCTCTGCTCTGTGCCCTAGGAGCCTGATCACTCTGGATTGCATTAGCTGCTTCCCTTGTCCGTTGGTGTCCTTATGGATTTGGCCACTGGGGAGCTCTGTCAGAGCCATGATGGAAAAAGAGCTATTTCCTTTTTTTTTTAAGTTATACTTTTTGCGAGGGAGAGTGAGGGAGTTTGGCTCTGAGCTAACATCTGTTACCAATCTTCTTCTTTTTTTTCCTTTTTCCCCAAAGCCCCAGTACATACTTGTATATCCTAGCTGTAAGTCCTTCTAGTTCTTCTATATGGGATGCTGCCACAGCATGGCTTCATGAGCAGTGCACAGTTCCATGCCCAGGATCCAAACCGGTGAACCCCAGGCCAGCGAAGCAGAGTGCACGAACTTAACCACTATGCCACCGGACAGGACCCCTAGCTCAGAGTATGTCTTTTCTACTCCCTGTTGGCTTCAGTTTTCCAGTTCTGGAAATGGCTGAATCCTTCAATAATTATAGCATCCATCTGGCAGCCCAATTTCTATGGCTCCAGCTCTCACTGAGCTCTGATAACATCATCACTGCCCCAAATCCTTTCAGATCTGTGGGTGATAGCAGCTTCCCACTGTTGCTAGACTCGGTATGCCTCATCCTTCCTCTTCGGTTCCTTTAACACTGCCCATCCCTCTGCAGTCTCTTTATTAGATGTCTTCCTTTGAATCCTATCAACAGAGTGCTGCTTCCTGCTAGGACTCTGAATGAGATACTAGGAGATGTTATACCATAATCAAACAAGAATTTGCATAGATTATTTGTAAGTAAAGGGAAATAGCGAGGAGATTAGATATTATTTTAAGATTATGTAAACTGATTGTCTATTTAGACAATGAAAGTAGATCTCAAAATATTTGCTTGGCCACCACAGAAGTGAAATATGGGTGGAAGGCAAAATTCAGGTATTGCAATGAAAAGAGTAGTGGGAATAAAGATCCAAGTCAGCACCAACTTGGGTGTGAGCAGGTGTGTGCATGTGCATGTGTGAGTGTGTGTGTGAATCAGATTAGGAGAGGGGGCAAGAAAATCTGGATATTTGTTTTCCTGTAAAATCTGGTTGAGTACGCCACTATATTCTAAGGTAGATGTCAGGATAAGAAACCATATGAACCACTCTTTTTAATTTCATAACTCATGAAAAAGGATTAAGTGGTAAATAAAGACTCAATGAGAATTAACTGGCGAGATGGTGGCTGCAAGGAGGAGCTTGTATTTTTTCACCAACCAGAGCATATTTGCTTTTTCCTCTCTCCTGGGAGCTGCCACCACCAAGTTTATCAGAACCATCACTTATAAACTATGAAGTAGGTAAATTTTTCTTTATAACTCTCCAACTTCATCTTTTACAGAGTAACACATCAATGGACCAAGTTTACTGAGGGCTAGAAAAGTGAAAGGTCTTAATCTGAAGCTACCAGCCACCCTTTGATAGAGTTTGGATCCTTCCTGTGTGCTCTGTTCTCCTTCCTCGTTGAACGTTCCATCTTCCCCAAGATTCTAGTTAGAGTTCAGTGATACAGTGTTATGTAAAAGCCCCCAACACTGTTCTTGGGCCAGAGAGGTCAACCAGTAACGTCATTTTTCTCTTCTGTTGTGAGGCACCATGGTATAGAGCTTGAGGACACAGAGTCAAGTTTAAATACAGCCTCTGCCTTTCTAGCTGTTCACTGTTGAGTAAGTTACTTAATAGCTCATAATTTCAGTTCCTCATCTGAAAAACAGAAGTAGATGATAGCATCTTAGCGTGAGAGAGTATGTAATCCACATGTAAGAAATGCCGTGCCCTTCTAAGCCTCAGTTTCCACATCAGGATAATTCTACTTCCATTAGATCATTGTCTGGGAGTAAATGAGATAATACATGTGAGCCGCCAAGCACTCTCCATGTACATTTGTCTTAACCCTTCCCCCCCAACCCTGTGGTTTTGATTTTCGAGTGATTGATTATATGCCACACAGAAGACAGCGGTGGGGAGAAAGGCTCCTGCCTAGTGAAATTGCGTATAGTAGGCCCACTAAACTAAGGGACATTTCATTTGGCCCCTAAAAAGTAAGAAAGAATTTTTACAAGTGGACTTGGGCAAAAGTAAAGGCACAAATATGGAGAATGCACAAGACCATATTTCAGACTGACTACAACCTAGGATTCTTCTTGAGAAACAGTAGGAGAAATACCTAGAGATGACAGCTAAAGCCAAACTGTGGGTGGTGACCTTGAACACAAAGCAAAAATTAGGATTTTCTTCATTAAATCCTATGAATCCATGGAAGGCTCTTAAGAAGGTCAAAGGTATGACTATGTTGGATGGAAGTCAGACACAAAGAGGGATCATATGGACTCTACGTTTTGAATGAAATCAGTCTTAGTTTATTTATTGGAATGGCGGAAGTAGTGAGTGACATCCCACTGAGTCTCATAAACATGAGTGGGATGAGTAGTGTGGGTGGTGGGAGAGGAAAGCTTATTTTGCCAACTATTGTATCCTCAAAGGCAGCAAGGAAAGGGACATTGGAGTGACTTACTCATGTGTCACAGAAAACATTCTATAGATTGCTTTGAGGTTATTCTCCCCTTGTCCACCCTCTTCCCCCCAACCAGATCCATTGTCGACCCTTCTCTGTCCTGCTCTATGCCCCAGGTTAGGGACAGGCTAATGATTCCTATGGACCTCCTGGCCCAGACTCCTTTGTCTTCTGGTCTCTGGTTGGATTTGAGAAACAGAAACAGAAGATAGGATGGTAGCAGGGGAGAGAAAAGTCAGGGCATTCATTCCTCTGGCTCCCTTTCTAATTGTGCCACGTTTGTGGCAGTGGTTGCCCAAAGGTCCCTATACTCACTAGGCTTTATTAACACTATATTCTCCCTCTGTCCCTTGAGGGGGCAACAGCTTCCCACCATTGCTAATCCCTGGATGTTGTAACTTCCCTGTGGGTTCCCTTCGCTCCACCCACACTTCTGTAAGGACTATTTCATTAAAGCGTCTCCAACAAGCTGCACTGACTTCGGTTTCCCAGCAAAATCTTGGGCTGATACGGTTGCAAGTCCCTGATTTATAACTTCCCCTGAAACATCACCTTGATTAACAATATTTGAGAAAGTCTCCAGGGCTCTCTGTGTACTGCCACTGGCCTTAGCGTCAAGGCAGTCAGCTGTCCAAGAGGGTTTGCATTCAGCAATTATTCCCACTCGCTCCCTCTTCCTCTGGTCTTGGCTGTCTCTTTAAATGGTTCCACCACTCACCCAATTGTTCAAACCCAAAGGGACCACTTTTGATCATTCTATTTCTCTCCACTTCCACCCCTGTCCAATCTATCACAAAGTCGTGTCACCTCTTTCTCCAACATATATCCTGAATCTTCCTAGTTCTCCTCATCTCTACTCTTAACAACTTAGTCTAAGCCTCCATCATCTCTAACTTGGATCATTTCAATGACTTCTTAACTGTTCTCCCTACTTCCTTCCAATTTATTTTCCACCCAGCAGTTAGAGCGAAACATTTAAGTAAATTAGACTATACACTCCACTGCATTCTCTAAAGTCTTACATTGCTCTTAGATTAACGCCAAAGTCTTAGCATGAATTAAAAGTCCCTTCATCATCTGGCCTCTCAAGTAGCATCGCTTACCTCCTGGCCTTTTTCTCGCTGGGATGCAACCCCCCAGGCTTCCATTTCATCCTTAGAACACACCACACTTCTCAGGGCATTTGCACTTGCTGCTTCCTCTCCCCAAATCTCCACCCACAGTTTGTACATGGCTGGCTCTTTCTTGGCATTCAAATCTCCACTTCAGTGTCCCCTCCTCGGGGAGGCTCTCCTTGATCACCCAGTATAAATTACTGCTCCTTCTCTGTCACTGTCATGACAGGTTTGGTTTGTTTACTGTTTGGAATTCTTGTAGATGCTTTCTGAAATTTTTGTGTTCTTTTATTACTTTACTTCTTGCCTCCCCAAGTTCCCCTGCAATACAAACCCCTAGGTTTGATGTCTTTGTCTGTCTTATTCACCACTGCCCTGGCAGTGCCTAGAAGAGGGTCCCGTCATGATAAATAATCTATAAGCATTAGTTGAATGAAGAATGAGCAAACATCCTATAACTTAAGAAAAAAAAGACAAGGAAATTCAAACAGCCAATCAACAGTTGGAAAGAAAGTCAATCTAGTTAGTTTTCAGGGAGGTGCAAAAAAAAAAATGCCATTTTCATCTATCTGATGGGGAAAAACTTAAAAGTTTGTCAAAATAATGTCTTGGCAAAGTGTTGCAAACAGTGGAACTTTCAAGCATTACCCTGAAATATCAACTAGTATACCCTTTTTAGAGAGCAATTTGGCCACATAAAATTGAAAATGAGCTTAACATTTGACTCAAGAATTCCACTTCTAAGAATCCACATTGGCTTTCATATTTGCCTAAGCAGATGTTACGAGAATGTTTATTGCAAGATTTTTGTATTAACAGAAAAAGTAAAGCAATGTAAATGTCTATTAATGGGGGAATGAGTAAAATGTGACATATTCATATATGAAATACTATACACCAACAAAAAGGGACTACTGTTATGTGTATGTGTGCAAATGTATAAATACATAAAAATCAAATGACTGTATCACCAAAATATAATTTAAAGAAAGGAAAGATGCACTTTGATATCATTTATATAAATAATACACATATATTCTATTCTAGTTATTGTTCAGGGTGGAAAACATGGAGTGGAAAAAAACCCACCACCAAGTGTTGTTACTTTTGGGGCAGGAGTTAGGGAATGCGACCTGGAGGATTTCTGATTGAAAGGAACTATGTTTGTAATGTTTTATTTGTTTCTGAAAGCAAATACAACCAAATATTAACAGTTAGTAATTCTAGATGTTGATCATATGGGTGTTCTAATCAATAACTTTTAATTTCTAAAATAAAAAAATCAAATAATAAAAATGAAGTCAATTATTTGGAAATGGGAGAAGATGGGAAAGATCACCAGAGAGAAGCAGAGACTCAGAGCGGAGCGGGGTCAGACTGCAGGCTATGCGTTGAAGGAGAGCAGCGAGGGGATGCTATTGGGGTCCATGTCCCAATGTCCTTTGTTGGCTGGACAGTGAACCTATCACCCTCTGTTGCAAGTGTCAGCTGCAAACAGCTCACAGTTGTCCCCTCCCCTGGAGAATTGCCTCATCCTGCAGTCCCTGGGCTATGCTGCAGAAGACCTGAGGCCTGGCCTTACTCAACGCTCATACTCTTCTCATGGCCTGGGTGAATGGCTAAGGTGAGAGTTGGTATGACCATGGGCATTTTTATCTCAAATACTTTACTAAAGCTTCCAGAACTTAAGGTAACTTGTACGAGCTTTTCCTGAAAAACCTAACCCCATGAGTTTTGAGGGGGAAGAACTGGATTAAAAGTAGTTTAAAATGACTAAAAATAAATCTTAAACCCAAGAAGGAAAAGATTCCCTGCTCTTACCATATGTCCCCATCCAATCTCAATTGGCTGAGGTCCTTAATGTGAAACAAACACTCCTATTCCACAATTAGAAAAAAACCAAGAAATTACAGAATGTCAAGAACCAGGAGATGTCAGTACACTTAATGGTGTGAATTGCCCCTAAAATGGGAGAGTGACTCACTGATCATCCATGGACAGAAGATTTGAAATCTGAAAGCAAGCTGGGCCCTGTGTGAAGGAAGCCGATTGCACTGCCCAGTAAAGAAGGCTGCACCTGCCAGAGATACACTCTGCTGTCTAGATCCTGTTGCCAAGAGCAGGCCCAGCACCCCTGTATCAAGTGGAGAAAAGCTGGATCCAAAGGCTCCTCACCTTGCTGCTGGGAAACCATAGCAGCAACCGTATGCAGAAGACTTTGCCTCTGCCTGGGTTCGTGATTATTTGTACATGGCTTAAAGAACTAGACAAAATTGGATGGGATTCCCAGTTCTACCATTGACTAGCCAGTGTGGGCTATGAGGAAATTACTTAACTTCTCTGGCCTTCCATTTCCTTGCATGTAAAGTGGGGTGACTGAAGCTTTCAATGAAATCATGTGCTACATGAATCTATATTAGGCACATAGCTAAAGTTGGTGCCTCGTCCCTGAGCTAATGCAGGCTTGGCTTGGCGTTGATGGCAACTCCTGCTGCTCTGTCTGGCCAGGGCCTACCTTCATTCCTAAAGGAATGGGCTGTACTGAGTGCATGGGTGCTCCTAGCAGAGCACCCTGTCCTTCCACATTCACGAGGGTTCTAGCTTTGCGCAGGCTGCAATAGCCTTCACAGCCCCAGAAAGGCAGCATCACTAGAAACTGAGGCTGAAGTGCGTCTATGATCTGTTTTTCTGATGCCATCCCAAAACATTTAATCTCTTAAAAATTTTTAAACATATATGTCTCACCATTTGAAAGCTTGTGGTTGCATTTATCCTCCATCAACACATAAAGTGGCACAATCACAATAGCTTATCACCAGCAGAGGTCAAAAGAATGTCCTGGAAAGAAATCCAGCTCCCTTTGCTTTCTCAATCCATTCTAGAGCAGCTGCATATTTGCCTGATATAATACATTTGGTGGCAAACAGACAGGTAGATGTTATCTCATGTAATTTCAGGATTTTGATTCATTAGTGGATCAAAGGGGAACTGACTGTTTCCCAATTTCTTACCCACATCCATACCCCAAATTTATTCTTTTTCTTCCTGTTTACTTTTTTCTGGAAATACTTTGACATTTCAACTTCCTAGTAGAGATGGGTGATTGAACCTACACGTTTGCTTTCTCTCCCTCCATAAACTCTAGTAACATAACAGTAAAGCAATAAAAAAATAATAATAATAAGACCTACTAGTACAAAAGACAGGAGAGGTAACTACACTGCAGGATGTTGGAAGCTGGAAAATGGATGGATGAGAGGACCCTGACTTAGAAAACCAGAAAAACCAAAGAAAGCTGAATTTCAAGCCTGAAGTAGGGAGAGATCAGAAGCAATTCAGTTAACACCCACAGACCTCCCATAGGCTCAGGAATTGGCAGTGTTGGGTACTCCTGAAGTGAGAGTGAAGATGGGGCCAAGACGGGATTGGTTGGAGGTCTCTTAAGGAGGTTTGATTACAAGATCCTACTGTGCTCTCTGTGGAGCGGGGCAATTGCCCTTTTGCATCCTGGTAAAATACAAGAAGGTTAATGATGGGAGACAGTAAGTGAGAGGTCTCTGGACTGGAGGGCTCAAGGCACAGTTGGGAGTAGGGTAGACGTCACAGTGAAAACAGTGAGGTTCAGGTCTTTGCCTGGCATTTGCAGAACCCAAAGCAAGAGTTCCCATGGGGGCTATGGCTCCTGGCCTACCCCCCTCCTCTGGCCACCCTGTCCCTTGCCTCACTGTCAGGGACCTCAAATGAGCCCCTGTGGAGACCCAGTTGTCCTGTTCAAGCTCTGTTAAACTCCAACAGACTGCTCCTCCTTGCCCATCCGCTGGTTTCAGAGGGGCACACACTGGTGGATGGAACTGTTCACCCTAAGGAGGACAGATTGAGAGAAGAGGCCCACACAGTCCCTGACAGCAGGCTTGAGGTCATTTGGGCAGGACTTCTGAAGCATTGTCTAGAAATAAGGGGTAGGTCCCCATGACTTTGGGGAAAGGCACTCCAAAGAAGGACCAGAGCAGAGTCTTTTAAAGAATGTTGCCCAGGATAAAGTGATCAACTGTCTGTACTGATTTTAGGACTGAAAGTCCTGCATCCCAGGAAACTCCTCAGTCTTGTGCAAACCACCGTGGTTGGTCATCCTACCAGGCTTAAATGTGGTACCATATTTGCATACTTAACTCTGAGACCCTCCAGCCCTCTTGCTTTTGTTTAGTTCCCAGAGTGCTGGCACTAAGGCCTATGAGTTCCAGGCATGAAATTAGGAGTCTTTCTCTGGGGAAACTGACCTACCCAAGAATAAAGAGCTAGACTCTGAGATAAATGAGTCCCCCTTAGATGCCTCTACAGTGAAGCCCAAAGTCAGCAAAGCCCACCCACTAGCTCAGAGCACCCAATCAGCTTTTCAGGGTGCTAGGCTTAAATAGAAGCAGATACCAAGGGTCACCAGACCTTGAGCAAATTCTTAGCATAAAATATTAAGACAAAAAAAGAAGAACACTAACAAACAAACTACTTAGAAAGAAACATATTATGCAAGGAGAAGAAAATTTTTAAAAATCTATGTTAATATCTTCAGAATCATGAAAGAAGATATTGCATTCATGAATAAAATAGCATAAAATTATAAAAAGGGATTTTCAGGTAATAGAAAGAGTTCTTAGGAATTGACATGAGAACAGATATAAAAACTCCATGGGCATATTGGAAAATAAAGTTGAGAACACCTCCACAAAAGGAGGAATATAAAGACAGAGAGGGAAAGTAAGAGAAAAAAAGAAAAAGAAAGCTAGGGTCCAGTCCAGAAGGTCTAAAAGTCAAAAAACAAGTAGGAATTCAAGACAGAGTTATCAGGGGAGCAGAGAGAAGGAAACCATAATTCAAGACATTACCCAGAATGGAGGGACATAAATTTCCAGATTGAAAGAAGTCAGCAAGTGCCAAGCACAATGGATGGAAATATTCCTATGCCAAGACACTGGAGAAATGTCAACGGCATAGGACAAAGAGAAGATACTACAAGAGAAAAAATTGTCACAGTTAAAGAATAAAAATTAAGAATGGTCTTGAACTTCTCATGACCAACACTAGAAGCTATAAATAACACTAGGGTCTATACAATAGAAAAATACCTTCAAATTTCCAAAGGAAATTTATTTTCAACCCAGAATTCTATACCTTGACAATATGTCACTTAATGTGAGTATGAAATATTCTCAGACACTCAAAGTCTCAAAAATTTTTCTTCAACAAACTATTGGAGGTGACGTCCTACCAAAGTAAATACACAAACCAAGAAAAAAAAAGGTCCGGGGTTTAAGAAACAGAGAACCCAACACAGAGAAGAGATAAAGAGAATCATCAGGAGGATCTTGAGTGAAGGCTTTGGGGGAAACGTAGTTGAGAAAATGAAATTATTAAATAATGGTATGTCTGAATATTTAAAGAGGAGAGATAAGTAATTGGCAGAGAATTTGCAGTTGAGTTGCTAAAAAGGAAAATACCTGGAGAATTAAAGAAATAAAACAGACAAATATTAATTAGAAACAGAACAAAAAGTTTATGAAAAATGAAAACTAATTATAGTATACCACATAGATAAGCTGTGGATAGCATTTGTGTAACAATTACTGCATACTGTTCTAACCCAAATTGGGGTATACCTATCCTAAGAGGATGGGAAGAGGGAAAATGTGCATTTGGCGG
The DNA here is from genome assembly GCF_021613505.1 of Equus quagga. NCBI lineage: Eukaryota > Metazoa > Chordata > Mammalia > Perissodactyla > Equidae > Equus > Equus quagga. Next base: position 75,856,278 of record NC_060278.1, read on the forward strand.
GAGATGAGGGAGCAGGAAGATGCGGGAGAGATCATGCAGGTGTCATCATTTTCCATAACAGGAAGACAATAGATAATGCCCAAGACTGAAAATTAAGAGACAGGAATATAAACATGCAATTTTAAGCAATATGAGTGTCTAAATCAAAAGAATAATTGTAAAAAGTTGGAAATACTTACCTGCTGGAAGAGGACAGTGGCTGTGGGGACGTCGAGGTCTGCTATTTTTCATAACACACATTGAAAAACTATTTTGCTCTTTAAATTATATGCATGGACAACTTCATAAAATCACTCTCCTCAAAAAAAGACATATTAAGGGATTTCTAAGTTATAACCTAGCTTCCTTTTTGTTTATTTTTTATTTTATTTCATTTTTTCCTATTTAAAGTTTTTTAATGCAACTATTTAAATATTTTTTATTTAATTAGATTTAATGGAATTGACTAAAATAACTGATAGAAGACCATAGTGGTATTGTTTGAGCTATAGGTGGTGTATAGTTTATTAAATTGAAAAGATCCAATAATGTGGTTTTAGTTTTTCATTAGGAAAAGTACATTTTTTAATGAAGCATGAAGTTTACTTTAATTAGCTTTATGTTCTTGAGCTGACTAGAGTGAAAATTTTACTTATTTAGAATTATAGGAAAATTAGATCTTCTAATTAATAGAATATTCTGATTTTGTAAGTGTGGTAGATTGGTTGCAAAAATGCTCTACCTTTCTTACATGCATTCTCCATGTAACGTGACTTTGTAGCAACTCCCACTGACAGGTGGAGTCTATTTCCCCACCCTGGAATCTGGGCTGGCCTTATGATTTGTTTGGCCAATGGAATGTCATGGAAGTCATGGTGTGCTAGTTTGAGGGAGCCATGTATGCTGCCACACTTTCTCTTGGACCCCTACCACTGCCATGAAAACAAGCCAGACTATTTGGTGGGAAAATGGGAGATAATATAAATGAGAACACAGCAGTATTAGCCAAGGCCATGTTAAAATCTCCTGCAGCCACCCATGGGAGGGAGCCTGGCCTAGGTCGATAGAGCTGTCTACCCAAGCAACTGTTGACTGTAGAGATAAGAGGGAAACCAGCTGAGACCAGAACTGCCTAGCTGATCTGAGACCTCATGAGCAATTAAAAAAAACCCAAAATTTGTTGCTTTAAGCTACTAATTTTAGGATGGTTTGTTACACAGTACTGGCTAACAGATACACTAAGAGTTATCGACTTGCATCATAAAGGAGTATTCAACATTCAAAGATTTAGAACGTAATAAAAAGGAAAAAGAAAATCACGTCCTTAACAAGAAACAGTCATGATGCCCTCCAAGTAAGGAAAAGAATCTTAACAGGAAAGCACTTGATCTTCTGAGGACCTTATACAAGAGGATATATACACCATGCAGAATAGAAGCCAGAGGGACCTGAGCATCCTCTATATAAAGGGAGGAAAATTGCTTTCGGTTTGGAGTGAGGCTCACAAGACCAGCTCCTAAAAAGGCAAGCGTAGAAAGAAGCTAGAATGGTGAGTGAGTGTCCAAGTTGGGATCCCATGAAAGAACAGGGATGTTTAAGATGTAATTTGTAGTTGTTTTCTGTGGAATGTAAGATGTAACACTTTCACTCACACAACTTATGGTTCCTATGAACTTTCTGTAAAATCTATAATGCTTACTCATGCTTTTATGTGATTGAACCCTATATAAGTAATTAGAAGGTGTTGCAAATTTTGAATCCAGATTATTAGTGGTGGGCTGGAGGAGTGGTCAGGGAAGACATCATGAAAACCCAGAAGTTAGAGGCAATGGTGGCCAGCAAAGTGAAATTCCTGAAAATATGCTTATATCAGGAGAAAACTTTAAACTTGTTGAGGCTGTGTACTTGGTAGTGGTCTGAACCAATTTGACTCAGACTGCTAAAGGAAGGAGCCCAGTGATGTCTCAGCTATGTAAGGCAGCATACAAGATTGTGGATACATTAGAAAATACGGTAGAAGTTAAACATACCTGTACTATACAACCCAATCATCCTGTTCCTAGGGGTTTACCCAAATAAAATGAACACCTGTATTCACACAAATACCTGTACTTGAATGTTTATAAGTGGCCCTCTTCGTAGTAACCCAAACTGGAGACAACTCAAATGTCCTTCAACTAGAGTGTTGGTAAACAAAGTGTGGTATACCCACTTACTACTTAGCAATAAGAAGGAATGAACTGTTGAAACATGCAATAACATAGATGAATCTCAAAGACATTGTGTTAAGTGAGAGAAACCAGACTCAGAAACCTACTGCATGATTCCACTTACATGACACTTTTGCAAAGACAAACTATGGGACAGAAAATAGATCCACGGTTGCCTGAGGCTAGGGATGTGTGTAGAGGTTGACTACAAAGGGGCAGAGGGGAATTTTTTGAGGTGAAGGAAGTGCCCTGCATCTTGATTATGATAGTGACTACATAACCATGTACATTTGTCAAAACTTCAGAGCTGAACACAAAAAAGGGAGAATTATACCTTAATTTTCTAAAATGGAAAAAAAGTATTAGAATTGGAAACTTAGCCTGAAAGTGTTTTCAATCTACTTTTGGAGAGCAGGTGCTATTGTTTTAAAAGATACAAGCATAATTGAACTAAAAAACTCCTTGAAGGAGACAGATACAAATTGATAAAGCAAGAAGGGAGTTCAGAAAAGCTTGAGGAATCTTAAACAGCATAGGTTGGATTTAAGCTGGCTCTATATGAAGGGTGGGAATTAGGTAAATGGGAAAAAGGAGGAAAGTTATTACTATTGGTAGAAACCAGTGCCACAGTGAACTTGGCATTCTCCCTTGCCCAGTCTTCTGTGCCTGAAACAATCCTCCAGAATGGTCTCTATGACTTTGAGGACCCCAAGCCAACTGCTTCTTTCCACATCTGTGTGATTCAAGACTAACTTCAGGGACCAACCCCACGGCGTAGCAGTTAAGTTCACGTGCTCTGCTTCAGCAGCCCAGGGTTCACTGGTTCAGATTCTGGGCACAGACCTACACACCATTTATCAAGCCATGCTGTGGCAGGCATCCCACATATAAAATAGAGGAAGATGGGCACAGATGTTAGCTCAGGGCCAATCTTCCTCAGCAAAAAGAGGATTGGTGGCAGATGTTAGCTCAGTCAGGGTTAATCTTCCTCAAAAAAAAAAAAAAGACTAGTTTCCTTTGGAGACCTCAATTTGCGAAGATTACATGGGAAACTTCCTTCAAAATCAGGATTCAAAGAGGCAAAACTTGAGACTATGGGAATTAACACTCGTTTTTACATTGACAGTTCCTTCAAAATAATAAAAAGATAAAAATGAGGGGGAGGGAATTAAGAAATGAAATAATAATCATGAAATCAAGATGGATCAACTTTTCTTTGCCTGAGATGACGATCAGTTGCAAAGAAGAAAAAAATATGTATTTCGGTTAACATTTATTTCTAGAGAATATGTTTGTTTATATTGAAGAATTCCAAGGGATAGGATAAAATCCTATTTGGAAAGAATATGATGTTTTAATCTGAAACTCTCCTTCATTTGTTGTGATAGTTATCTGTCTCTAATTGGCATGTTTTTGTATTTCCACCTTGTTTAGAGATTAACTTGTTAAGAGGGTTCTTGCCCTCGGCCTATATATTTGGGCCGGGAATTATCCAGTATATCTTAAACTCTAAATGGTTTGGACAGCTCTTCTAATCAGCTTCAGAGTAAAGATTTGTGCAAAACCAAACTGGACATTACTCTTTGAAAACATATTCTCAGTTTTGGTTTGCACCTATGAGCTGTGATGAGAGCAGGACATTTGCCTGTGATGATAACGGGCAATGTCATTGCCAGTGATGTCCAAGTTTGGTAACTTAAGAGAGCAAACACCCCAAAGATATATTATATGATTTTTTTCACATTAATTACTCAGGGCCAAAAGTAAACCAGGGTGAAATGCAGGGAAATCAGGCAGTTTATATAGAGCAAAAATAAGTACAGCCTCATTAGCTATTTTTATTATTAATTTTAAGTGTCTAGCATGGTTTTAGCTCATGTTTACTTTCTTAGGTCAAGGAGTAGCCATAATTCTGCATTTCACTGGGATTTGTATTTAGCTCTTTTTGGTGAGGTTCTGAGCAAAATTTGATTAGATTGGTACAGCAACAGCATTCATTAGCACGTAGCATTTATTGCTGACTGGAAACAGCGCTATAATGGGCAACGATGGTGTGTGGTGTGGGCAGCCCCCAGGAATAGTATCAAGGTTAATTAATTTAACTTGGAAGTTTTGAAGATTTTCAGACAGACAAATCTCAGAAGATTTCGTAGGCAAGTTTTTAGACCTCAAGGATATTCTTTGATGCTATCTGGGAAATTGTTGTTGACAGCATTTGGAATGAGGGTTTTAGGGAACAGTGTAACAGTTTGAATAACTGTTGACAGCATTCTCCTTGGTACATCATGCATTTTAGAAGTTACAAGAGCATTTAAACTTGTAAAATATTCAAACAATGTAAAAATATGCAGGGTAAAAATTAGTCTTCCTCTCCCCAACCTCATTATCCTGAAGTAATCATCAACGATGTAGTGTATATTCTGCCAGAATCTTTCACACAACATACGCATGCGCACACACAAGCACACACACGCCTGCACACACATCACACATACATACATACCCCAAATCAGCAATGTAGATATTACTGAGGTTTTCTGTAGAGAAATGGGGATGGATAAACTGCATATATATTTTTTATTTTTCAAAAATGGGGATCTCTCTCTCTATAGTTCAGCAAATCGCTTTTACATTTACTATTATCATGGGTCTTTTCTGTGTCAGTCCTTATATAGTTCTTGAAAATCTCTATGAAATTCCATAACTTGATTGCACAATGTAAATATTGCCCTTCTGATGAACATTTAGATTATTTCTAATTATTTGATATTAAATGATATTAAATCATGATACAATAAACTTTTGTACATATCACCTTGTGCGAGTTTAGACATTTCTGAAGGATAGATTACTAGATGAAATACTGCTGGGTCAAAGAATATCCAAAATGGATGAATGATCAGTTGCAATCAGTAATTTATTCAATAGTCTAACTTTCCCTCATTAAACTGAAATGTCACTTCTAACAAAGAATAATTTCTCATCTATGGTGAATCTGTTTCTGAATTCTGTTCCATTAGTCTTTTTTTTTTTCTATTCCTGTTCAAATACCACACCATTTATTATAACTTTAAACTAAAATTTTCATTTCTTAATTTAATTATAAAAATAATAATAACCATAAGTTTAAGTGACTAGTCAAGTAACTAGACTTGCAAGAAGCAGAAGTTCAGTGTCTGAAAGCTCCTTGAGGTCAATTCCACATTTTTTCATATTTGTGCTCATGAAGACTGCAATGATACCTGGCGTATAACAAGCACTTTTTGAGTGAACAAATCCAACAATTCACCTCTTTTACACAAATTGCAGAAAAATTATAAAACTAACAGTCTGGTTATTGTTATTGATGATTTTTTGCGGCATGTTTTATACCAAGTGATTGTTCAGATCATGTCAAGTTCACGTGATCTTTGATTCAACCACCCCGTGTGTTAAAAAGTAGAAGTTAGAAAAGGAAAGCAGAGGTGAGAAAAGCTTGGTGTATAAATTTTCAGGAGTATCTTTAATATTAAAATATCAACAATAAACAGAACAAAAGAGACTAAGCGTCTGTCAATGGAAATGAAAACGAATAAACTGCTAGATCTCTCAAAATTTGGAGTATTGCATTGTTAGCAAAAATTTTGAAGACAACTTAGTAGTAGAAATGACTATGATATTGGGTTAGGTAAAAAAAAAACCCAGAATATGCTATAAGTAATATTTTTTTCCTATATCCAGCCTTGTTTGAAAACCAGTCTAAGGAGACATCACCGCAAAATTCTATATGCATACAGAAGAGCACTAAAAAAGAAAATTGGTAAATAATGGACTGTTCATATTGTGGAGGTGACAGAACAATGCATAATATTTTGTTTCATTTTCATTTTAATTAATAGCTTAATAATGCTTATACAAAAAACTTTAAGCCTATTTAAGGACATTGCTAAAAAAAGATTTGGTGTAATGGACAATGTCATAGCCTGAGTCCTGTAGAAAATAAACCCAAGGCAAAACTTATGTGCTAATGCATTGGGTGGATTGCAAAAATGTCCCCTGTTCTCTGTTCCTCTCTCTATTCATGCCTTTGCAATGTGTCTCCATAACTCCCCTCATCAAGGGGTGGAATCTATCCCCCTACCCCTCAAATCTGGATTAGCTTTGTGATGGGTTTTGCCCAATCGAATGTGGTGATGTGGCAGTTCTAAGTTTAGGCTTTAAGAGATCGTGCATGCTTCTGCTTGCTTTCTTGGGACCCTGCTCAGCTGCAATGAGAGACAAAGCAGGGCTGGTTTGCTGGAGGATGAGGTACATGTGGAGCAGTAATGAGCTATCCTAGACGACCCAACTCTTAGCCAACCTAGCAGTTGTCTAAAGCTGAGACCAGAAGAATTGCCCAGCTGGGCCCAGCCCAAATAGCCAACCTATGCAACTGTGACCTAAATAAATGCATGTTGTTTTAAGCCACTAAATTTTGGGGTATTTTGTTATACCCCCAAAGCCAACCCTTCCATGATTTATTGGGAGTGCAAACGCAATGAGAATGAAGGAAGAAAAGAGAAGAGAGGCAAGGAAGGTGATAAAAAAATGCAAAGAGGTGTATTTCAGAGCTAGCCAGTTTCACAAAAAAGTGTGATAACTTGGCCATGGCAGATGTCTTCTGGAAGGACCTTATGGAGACACATCTTAGAACAGGCTGTCAAAGGGAAGGAAGAGAAAAGAATTTATCTGCCAGCTGCTTTCAGCTCCTGTCTTTCATTGGTCCAAGTTTGCTCCACTGGGCATTATTACTCATGCATTTCTAGATTGTGTTACACTGTCCTTCTGGTAGTCACCCCAGGGAAGCTCGAGCTCATGAAAGTAAAGATGACAGCAGCATGCTGGGTGAACATGGTATATTGTTTACAAAAATGGCCTCAATTCTCCACTTGGCCTTATATCCATCCACATTGCTATGTGACTTTGCAGTTCCTTCCAGTAATAGAACCTATTTCTCCATGCCTTGAATCTGGGCTGGATTTTCCACTTCCTTTAGCCTATAGCATGTGAAACAAGCAATTTTGTGCCAGTTCCAAGCTTGGACTGCAAGAGTCCTTGCATACTTTTGCTCTCTCTCTTCAGACCCTTGCCTCTCTATGTGAACAAACCAGGACTAGCCTGGTGGCCAATGACCCAGTCATCCCCATTTTGTACCTGTCAACAGCTAGCCAAATGCAGGCAGCAGAGCCACCTAGCTGATCCGCTGCTGACTGCATATGCATAGGGGTGCTCAGCCAAGACTAGGATAACCACTCAACGAAGCCTAGCCTCAATTGCTGACCCATTGAATCAAGAGCTAAATACATAACTTGTTTTAAACTGCTAAGCTTTTGGGTAGATACTTTGGGGTAGATGCAGCAATAAATAAGTATTTTATGCAGCAATAACTGATGGAATGAGCTTGCGATGAGTGAGTGGATCACACTTACAGAATCAAAACTTGAAAAGGTCCGTATTTTTAAAGACTCAAGGCACTCTAAGCATGCAAACTTGCCTGTGACATTGGCTCTTTGGACTGAAAGGTATTGTTGCAAATTGGCTTTCTAATTAGTCAAGTTCCAATATAATGAGTTTTTAAAAATTCTTTCTTTTAAAAGTAATATATGATACTGGCAAGCAGCCTTGCTTGCTTTTTGTACTGAAAAAGTGTTAATAATCTGCTCGCTTGGTTTTCATTAATTATAGCTTAATTTCCTGTGCAGTGGGATGGATTGTTTTTTATAACAATAAAGCCTGATGGAAATGTTTACTTAGATCTGTCATCCAAAACAATGGACATATGTTACTTGTTTTATAGGCAGAGAGGTATTATTCTCCATCTCCAGGAAAAACACTCTCATATGAAGAATTATGACTTCTTAGTTTTATTAGCTGTAACACAGGTCTAATGGTGGCATAATTAGGAATTTGGATCATAATTGCTTCAGTATTTTCAGAAAAAGGTTGAAAGTTTTCCTTTTGCTTTAGAACTACACGATGAGGTTAGTGCATCTGACCCCTGGCTAATGAAGAAAAATGAACACTAAGTGTGTCAAGACCCAATTGAGGGCACTAAGGAGGCACTTTACTTTCTAATTAGTTCTAGGTAAGTAGCTAAGGCAGAAGAGCAATGCTATAAGCAGGTGCTCAGAAATCTAAGCATCAGAGACAAGCTCTACATTTTCACCTCATAATATAACAAAATATTTAAGTGGATTTTGATTAACTCAGCCTCAAAGATGGAACAAGTTATACCTAAGTGTTTGCATCCCTTTCAATCTTGCTCCATATCACGGTTTCTCAATCTTGGCGCTATTGACCTTTTGGGCCAAGTAATTCTTTGTTGTGGAGGCTATCTTGTGCATTGTAGGATGTTTAGCAGCATCCCTGGCCTCTATGCTCTAGATGCCAGAAGCCCCTCTGCACAGTTGTGACAACCAGAAACTTCTCCAGACATAGTCCAATGTCACCTGAGACACAAAAGTGTCCCTAGTTCAGAATCACTGTTCCAACTCAGTATCGTTATGAGGTCTCTTGAATTATGTTATGGTTCCTTGGGGGCTGCTGCAGAAAGTGACGGGGACACCAAATAAGTGAGACTCTGGGTTCCCCAATCCTACTTCAACTAGAGAAGGTCTAGTTTTGTTTGTTTAGTAAGTCAGATTTTATTGTAAAATTTGTCAGAAAATAAATTGATGCTAAATCCAAAGTTTTTTAAAAAATTCCTTTAAATCTGGAACAACATTAGTGCAAAGATTCAAATATTGGTAACTAAAAACCCTTTTCTAAAAGGAGTATCTAAAAAGCATGCAAAAGCCTGTTACATTCTAAAGCTGTCGGTTATCTACCTTTTGAGAAAACTTTTCGCCCATACAGTCATAACTCAAGTTTTTGGTAGAGGCATCATTTATAGTCAGCATCTAGGAAGAAATATAGCAACTTCTTAAGAATTTGAGTCATGATTCCCATTCTGAAAAGGGATGCCTCTGGTCACAAAATAGGCTGATCAAGAGGGTATGGAGGGCTGGCAGAACCCACTACAACTGCTACCTACTAGGCGTTACTGGGAAAGAACTTAAAACATTCTCTTGCATGACTCAGAAGAATTAAAATGCTAGTTTCTACAGTGAAATTCAGTCTTATTTTAGCCACAAAACCTCTTTTCCAAATGAAATTTTATATAAAATCTTAATATATAAAACAGATAAAAGAGAAGTTTTACAGAGTGAAGCAGAAAGTTATGGGCCCAGAGGCTCAGCCATGCACGATGTTAGAAAGACTGTCTCCGCAGAAATACAGCCATGACGATCTATACGGACATTTACGCATCCATAGGATAGCTGTAATCATTGTAAAGATTTACTTATGGAATGGGCCAGTCAACTCTGCTACAGTTGCACACCCACACTCTCTATATGCTTATTTGATTTTCTACAAAGTTTTGCAATTACTTTTTTTATAAGTCTTCCTATTTCATTACACATCACAAAATTGAGCAATATTCCTAGACGAGCATACATAATTAGTCAACCAACGTTATTTAGTGCCACATGTATTTGGATAACATCTGATGCCCAGTTGGCAATATTCTTTCTGGTTACAAAATCAACCTTTGTTCTTTATAATCAAAGTAGCAAAGCTAAAATTTTTCTTGAATGTCTGATTTATTTTTATTGAGGTGTAATTTACATAAAATGAAACATCATTCTTAAGTGTTCAGTTTGATGTTTTTTGACAATTGAATAGGCCTGGGTAACCACCAACCAAAACAAGATATGGAACAATGTCATCACCCCAGAAAGTTCTCTTGTGCCCTTTTCTAGTCAAATTCTTTCCCAGAAGCAGCCACTTTCTAGATTCAATACCACAGATTAGTTTTGATTGCTCTAGACTTCAGAGAAGTAGAATCATACAGTACACATTCTTTCGGGTCCATTTTTTCCGCTTGTTACAATGTTTGTAAAATTCATTTGTGTTGTTTCTTGTATCAGTAATTGGTTCCTTTTGATTAGTAGGTAGTATTGAAAGGCTCCACGCATCCTTAAAAGATTCTCTTCATACACTGATTTGTATGTATCCAGGACACATTTTAGAATGCAAAATCTCTACTAAAGTGGGGTTTTTGAGCAATTTTCATTCAGATATAGTTTTCATATGATAGACACCAATTTGAAGTTAATCTAGCTCTGAGAGGGGGTCTTTGCTTTTCCATTCGCTTTTGTTTTCCAAAAGCATTTCGAAATCATGCAAAAAATACAGACACAAAACCTGTGCTTGTGCCTCAGTGGTAAACATTTTAGCAATTTACTACAGCCCTTCTAACATGCTCATGAGCTTTCAAGGCAATTAGTTGGTGTAAAAATAATCAACACAAAAGAAAAGAGCTAAATTCACAGCAGTTGGTCTTCAAAAGCATTTCCCTTTTGCATGACAAGAATGATGGAACTAATGAGAAAAATTCTACCTCCTTGAACTTTGGGGGAGAAAATTACTTTGATCCATCACTTGCGACTGCTATAAATTTCTTAGTGATAAAATGTGATGAAACCCTATAGGCCTATAGGAACATTTTAAATGGTACTTGGGGGATAAGTACTTAATCCAAACATTAATGTTGGCAACGCCCATCTATGTAAATCAGTCTCCAGGTGTGTTCATTTTAAGTCAGTTGCTCAATACACATTCTTGGTTACCTGCTACGTTCCAGGTGGACAGCTCACTACAAATCAATAAAGATCAATGAGTCACGGTTCATGACATATGTCTATAAATTTATTATGTTATTTTTTTAATTCACTTTTTTTCCTCTGCCCAACTACTGAGACCTTATTGGAGCAATTAAACTAAATAGAAACCAGAGGTCCAAGAGAAATTTAGTATATGCCTCCTTTCTTTTATAATCCGTGCTTGCTTGGTTTTCCAAGGAATCTGCGTAAGTTAACAAACACAGTGTGTGTGTGTATACAAGGAAGCACACAGTCTTTCTCTGAGCAGAACAGAGCATGAAGAGAGATTCCTGGAGAAGAAGATGGGAAAATCAAATATTGCTAGAGACAGCACAGATTTTGCAAGTTGGATGAAATTAGAATAAATTATTTTCTAAATTTTGCTTTCCCTCTTACCAAGTAAGAGCTCGCTCCCTCTTACAAAAGAGAGAAACCAGTAACCGCAAATATGTCTAATTTCAGTACCCAGAAAATAAGACCAAGTACATTTTCTAAAGCTAACTGGGGCTGAAAGACTCTGCATAATCCAATTCCCATTTTTGTCTTGTCCTGAGAACATATATTTAATTCATTGAATTCTTAATTATAAATTAAAAAGGGACTATTTCACTAGATTTCTAAACATTTGAGGGCTTTTACATAATTGACATCTTAGCAGAAAAAAAACTCCCCTTCCCACAAACAAATTCTTAATCTCTATATTGTTTAATTATCTAGCTAGCTATCAGAAGCCATTTGTGTTAGTTAGCTATTGCAACCTAACCATTTCAGAACCTAATGACTTGGAATAGCAATCACTTATTTGTCAGGAGTCTATAAGTGGTCTGGGTGGTTCTGCTGAGAAGACCCAGGCTCAGGAGGGCTCACTCGCGTGTCTGTGGTCTGGTGCAGGTTATCTAGGTGGTTTTGATGATCTTGGCTGGACATTCTCACATGCCTGGACCTTGGCTGTACTGAGCCAGCTCAGCTCTGCTCCACATCTCTCTCAGCCTCCAGCATGCTGGCACGCGCACGTTCTCACAGTGAAGGCAAAGAACCATGGATGAAAGTGGAAATGCACAAATGCTTTTTCAAGCCTCTTCTTGCCACATGTTTGCTAACGTCCCAAAGCAAGTCACATGACCAAGCCTGAAGTCAGCGCAGGAAGGCATTACCAAAGCGGGTGGGTACAGACGAAAGTGAGAAAGGGACCTGTGAACTTCAGTGGAGGAACTCAGCCAGCCTGAAAGAATTCCTATAGAGAGCAAGATAGAGAACAAATACCCCAAACTCTAGGAGTTTTGCCTGGCTCTTCCCTTGGCCTAGACTGCTCTTGTTTGGTTCCTCATTCATTCAGTCTCAATTTAAATATTCTTCCTTGAAGAGGCCTTGCCTCAACACTCTAAAGACACTCCGCCCCTTATGATTTTCTATCATAGCACCCCTTCACATTTATCACAAGCTACCGATAATGAAATAATAATGTATAGTGATATTATGTATTTTCCTACTTGACTATTGACTTCTCCTGTCTCCCTCACTAGCCTGCCCATTCCAGTGATGCTGGGCTTGCTTGTGCCAGCACTTAAAGACCAACTGTTGCATTTTTAGGAATTCTATGAACCTGGTGACATCATGTTGGTGACCTGAAATCAACCGCAGCAGGAATATTTACTCCATAGAAAGTGGCATAAACTACAAAGCAGGTCTTTGATTTGGGGAGAGACACGCAAGAAGGAGACGTTAAACACATACTAGTACACACTGGTCATGCTTTCCAGGAAAGCAGTAGCTTGTCTGTCTTTTTCCTCATTTCCCCAGCATGTAGCACACAGCCTTTGCACATTAACACTCAATAAATATTTGTTGAATAAGAGAATGAATTGTTACATTAATGAACAAGTAAGTGAGTGAATGAATGTCACATGGCCAATTGGTAGAAAATGGGTCTAGATGACAGCTTTCTGATTCCTGATGCCCTGAGGGCTCTGAAAATCCTGTAACATTGAGAGTCTTCACCTACCTGACACTAAAGTGGGGATTGACTTGCCCCAGTGGAGCCCTCCATGTCTATATGATAACTTCCTTTTGTCCAGAACTTGACCTTATAGACCTGGCTAATATAACTTGTACTGACTCAACTACCTGCAACTACCCTCCCACCCCAACCTAATACCATGATATGTGATGATGTAGGTTCTGCTCACCCTGCCCCTCTAGCCTGGGTAACTTCTGGATTCTGCCTAATTTCCTTCTCATTCCTTTGGGACTCTAAGTTCACAATTCCACAGGAGACTCAAGACCTGATGATCTCTTATTCCTAAATATGTCTTGAATTCTTCCATGCTTTCAATCCCCAGTGCCACTACCCTAGTCTTGGCCACTGTTATCTCTGGCCAGGACTGCTGCAGTACCTTCCTAACTGATCTCACCTCACCCACTATTGCCCCTTCCATCCATTCACTACTTTGGAGCCACTGTGATCATGTCATAATCCTGACTACTACCTCAACTGCCACTCACTCCCACACCACTTGAAAGATTTCTCAGACTTCCTCTTGCTCTTAGGATGAAGTCAGCTCTTTCTAAGTTTGTCAGCAAGGCCTGCATCCTTTGACCCCAACCTATCTCTCTAGCTCTTGGACTAGGCTTTTTGTTCCAGTCTCTGGAGCCTTCTTTCAGGCTCGTATCTTGCCATTCTCCCTCCCCTCACAGGCCCTTTGCACGTCCTATTGTCTATGGCTCTAATCCTCTTCCTCTACTTCCCCCATCCTTCAGATAACTCCTACTACTCATCTTGCATCATCATGATTGACTTTGCCTTACTGGTTGTGTCCAATTGCAATTCTGTGTTCTCATAATACCGTATAATATCTCTCTGTTTCTAAAGCATTAACGATAGGTACTGTTTGTATGAGTATTTGTATTATCAGTTTGCACGAGTATTTGATTACTCTCCATTCCCCTCACTGGGCCACTGCACTGTAAGGAAGTGCAGGAACCATGCCTGGTTTTGCTCACCATTATCTGTCTCTCTTGTTCTCTCTCTAACTACGTTATAGAATGGATGAACAAATGACAGAATGCCACAGAGATCAATGTAACTGGGTCTTCAATTATAAGTGCTCCATAAGTGGAGAAATATTCCATTTTATATTTTCTCATGGGACTACAAGACTATTCAAGAAGCAGAGTTCTCTGATTTTCTCCTGCTTCACTGGTTTCTTGCCTTTAAAATAAATATTCGGTACATGCTAATCTCACCCGGTCACAGCTCAGTCTACTCCTTTCTAGCTTAAACCACACTGGATACAATAAAATCTCTCCTCCAAGTTCTTCAGCACCCTAATTTTGCCAAGTTCATACATCTTTGTCATTTCTTGTCTTTTACAACCTCTTGCAGCTTTTGACACCATTTATCTTCTCCCCTTTTTTCCACTTTCTTAAAAAAAAACTGTGATTGTGGCAAAATGCATGTAACATAAAATTTACCATCTTATTCATTTTTAAGTGTACTGTTCAGTGGTGTTAAGTATATTCACATTGTTGTGACATCAATCTCCAGAACTTTTTCATCTTGCAAAACTGAAACTCTATGTTCATTAAACAACAACTCCCCATTTCCTCTCCCCCCAGCCTGTGGCAAGCACCATTCCACTTTCTGTCTCTATGAATTTGACTGCTCTGGATACATCATATAAGTGGAATCATATAGTATTTGTATTCTCTCCTTTTTGAAATTATTTTCCCCTTTGCCTTCCATGATATCCAGCTGGTCTCTCTCAGTTTCCTCTACACCCCCTCTCCAAAGTTCCCCTTCCCGTCCTGGCACTTCCCTTCCTGTGACAGTTTGGGTTTCCTCACCACCAGAACCTTAAACAGGAATTTGTGTGCAGGTAGCTTATTCCAGAGGTGATCCTAGGAAACAGTGGTATGGGAGTGAGGAAGTGAGACAGGAAAGAGAAAAACTGATAAAAGATGCATTATCAATAAACACCCACTGCCATTATGGGCAAATGGAGCTCAATCCAACTGGGAGCTCTGAGGGGCAGTGTGGGACACAGCTCAGATCTGAGCCCACTAAATGGGAGGAGGCCTGGGTATCTATCTGCCAACAACTTCCAGTCCTCTCTGGCTGGGGGCTCTTCCTAGGGGCTTTAACTCCATGAGTTTCCAGGCCACTCACTGCATGGACAACCATGTTCCATGAACAGAGCGGCCTCAAGTAGAGGGTGAAAGTGCTCACAGAGGAGATATGAGAGACGCCAAAAACACCTGCTAGCGTCTTCTTTCCTTCCCTGCCCTTCTCATTCTACACATGGTCTCGGCTGATGTATCTCAGCAATGCTCAAGCCTTCCATTACCTTCTATATGCTGAAAACTTCCAGTTCTTTAGTCCATATTTTCCTGATGTGATTTGGATCCTTATATATTCATCTGCTTACTGGACACCAACTTCTAGGATTGCTTATGCATCTAAAAAACATCACCAAATCTCTTCTTCCTACTCTAGTCCTAATTGTGGCTGGGTGCTCTCTCCCTCTGGTTACCGCTTCCCCCCCTACTGTGGTTAATGGAACTGTGAGCCCCTGGGTCTCCTGGGCCAGAAATCTGGCAGTCACCTTAGATTCCTCCCTCACCATTACTTCTCATGGCTGATCAGTTATTAAGACCTGTCAATTCTAATTCCTTAGAAGCTCTCTAATCCATCTCTTCCACCATCACTGTTACTTTCTTAGTTCAGGTTCTTATCATCGCTCACCTTCAATATGCTCCTAACTTGACCTCCTCCCTCAATTTAAACTTCATCCAGTCCATGCCTTATGCAGCAGGAGTAATCTTCAGTTGTAAATCTGGTCACATCACTCCTCTGCTTAAATTCTTTTAACGATGCTTGATTGTTGCAGTCGCTTTAAAACTCATTTTTATTTTGTCAGTTACAGACAGGCAGAATTTTCTTGTTTGCAGGTTTTTGGAGAAAGTGGTAAACAATAGGAATTAACCATTCCTTAAATATTTGGAAGATAATACTGTGATAAAACCGGTTAGACATGGAGTGTTTTGGAAAAAGAGGTCTTTGACGATCAATTTATGTTCTTTAATTCTTACTGGTTCACTTAGCTTCGCTCTACTTTGATTGTTTTTCAGTACTTTTCTAAGAATTTTTTCATTCCATCTAGGTATTCAAAGCAATAGACAGAGTAGTTCATAATATTCTTCTTTATTTTAAACTTCTGTTGCATGTATAGTCTTTCTCCTTTACTTTATGCATTTATATACTTGCAAATTCCACTCCCTCCATTCAGTCTTGCCAGGAATGTTTCTTATTAAGCTTTTCAAAGAATTAGCTTTTGGTTTGGCTGAATTATTGCTATTTGCTATTATTTCTATTGCTCACAGTTTCATAGACGTCAGCCATTATTTTAATGTTTCCTTTGCCTTTGGTTTATTAGATTTGCTCTCCTGCTATTTTTCATATTCTTTATTTGCATGCTTAGCCTACTTGTTTTTTTAACCCTTTTTGGTTTCTTGATGTACGTATACAGCTATGTATTTTCTTCTAGGTAGTGCTTTTATGTTTCTCGGAATTTGACATGTGGTGTAAAAGAGAAAACTTCATTTCTCCCTCTACTACATACACTTCTGACACTGAATGTGGGGTTTTTTTCCAAAACTGACCAATTCCTCAACACCAGCTGGGTATTCTACCATCCAGATCAATCCTGACACTATCTACCTGGAGTTAGCCTCAGATCCCACAAGTTAAGGATTCGGTCCCCACCAGACTGCCCCTGCTTCAGATGCCAATAACAAGTCCACACCTCCCAGACTTCTGACCAACTGGCTATAAATCTGGGGTTCCCACAACCCCCTTCTCATGTTTGATAACTTTGTTTGAATGGCTCACAAAACACAGGAAAGCACTTTACTTACTATTACATGCAATATAAAAGAGTATAACTCAGGAAGAGCCAGATGGAAGAGATGCGTAGGGTAAGGTATGTGGGAAGGGATGCAGAGCTCCCGTGCCCTCTCTGGGCACGCCACTCTCCCTGTACCTTCATGTGATCGCCAACCCAGAAGCTCTCCAAACTCCTTCACTTAGGATTTTTTTGGAGGTTACATTACATGGGTACAATTGATTAAATTATTGGCCATTGGTAATTAAGCCAACCTCCAATCCCAAGCGGGGCTGAAAGTCCCAACCCTCTAATCACATGCTTGATTTCCTTGGCAACCAAACCCCATTCTGAGGCTACCTAGGAGCCCCCAGCCCCCAGCCATCCATTAGCAGACAAAAATACACGTCATTTCAGAGATTCAGCGCTTTAGGAGCTGTGTGCCAGGAAATGGGGTCAGAGACCAAATATATAGTTCTTATTATGTCACAGGTGTTTCATTACCATTCTTTTCTAAATGTTTCCTAATTCAGATGTATTATAGAGTAGGAAGGTGGGAGTGCATGACTTAACCTCTTAAATCTCTGAATACTGTCGAAGAAGGAATCCCTCTTGAAGTAGATTCCATGAGAACAAAGCAAAGAGATCACAAGAAATATTGAAAGTGAAAATATCAATTTCTTTCATGTGTTTGAATGTAAGTGATGTCTCTTATCAGTCCTCTCTGGAAAATCAAGCCCTGGGAGAGGGAAGAAAAGAACCTTTGAAGGAATGAAAGATGGCACATTAATGACTGTAATTAATTTAGACTGTTTTCCAGAAGCAGCATCACCTTGTCCTGGATGCCAATCAGAGAAAATTTTATGAGACTTCCTTCACGTTTGTTGTTATTAAATAAGAGAATTAAAACCTGTTTTATCGAATAATATCATTAGCTGTTTATCCTGATTACAGCAACCTTATCTGGTTTCATCTTATAAATGTCACATTGTTTTCATTGCAGTTAAAAAATTAAATAAAATTATGTACTGGTTGTCAGACCAACTTGTTTTTAGCAGTTTATGCTATTCTTTTAAATACATAGACATAATTTGATCATGATAGCTAATGAAATTTAAGAAATTCTTTCTAATTTTTAATACGTGAATCTTATTTCATTATTCTCAAAAACAGAACACCAGAATATAACACACACACTCACACACCCATGTACTCGCATACAAACGTATATTTCAAAGAAATACTATGCTTTGTCATACTCCTTGCTTCACAAATAGTTTATATATTTTAGATATGTTGAATAATTACAAATTAAGTAATAAGAAGCAGAATATTGGCTTATCTTTTTTATAACTTACTTCAAATTGATAAATTTTTATCACATTTTCGGTAATATGCCCTACAAGGTGCATTCTGTAAGGTTAATATTTCCATATGCATTATAACATATCTATTTGTACAGAACAATGATGTCCCACTTTTTTCTGAAAGATCATATGAGTTTGGTTGTTTTTTAAAAATGAGGCCTGGCTTTGCCAATTAGGTCATTCCAGGAACTTTTCCACGAACTTATCTGTAGCTCTGAGATTTTGATAAAAAAGAAAAATGTATTTAAGGCATGTAATACCTTAAGACATTTTATTAAAATATTTTATTTGCAAAGTTGTATAAAAAATAGCAATATTTTGGTTTTTCAAAACCTTTCAGAATATATCTCTAGTTGAAAGAGTAACAAACCTAGTTAATAGTATTTGATTGTTCTTGATAAAGCCTTTTTGCTATTCCTCCCAGAAAGTGAGATATTGAACAACTCTAGTGATTGGGGTAGAAATCCATTTGCAAGTTTGGGGGGATTCAATCATGTGCTTTCAGCAAAATTGAAGGAGGGGTTTGTAAAGTTCATAGCTGACAGAATCATTAAAAGATTTTGAAGAGAGATCACAATGTGATTTCAGTGTATATATGGAAAGTTCAAACAGTTGAATGTCATTGCTATAACAAAAGTGCTTCCAATCTTATGTTCTTGTTTACAAGAACAAGCTTTCACACTTATTATATACATAAAAAAAGAAGAATAGAAATATAATCCATGGGGCTAGCCTGGTGGCATAGTGGTTAAGTTCACATGCTTTGCTTCAGAGGCCCAGGGTTTCCAGGTTTGGATCCCGGGCACGGGCCTATACACTGCTCTCCAAGTCGTGCTGTGGCAGCATCCCACATACAAAACATACAGGAAGATTGGCATAGAGGCTAGCTGAGCAACAATCTTCCTCAAAGCAAAAAGAGGAAGATTAGCAACAGATGTTAGCTTAGGGCCAATCTCCCTCAGCAAAAAATAAAAAAGGAAAAGAAAAAACAACACATAGAATCCATGATCAGACTCAGACCCTTCTAGCAATAAAGAAATATTTATGTTCTTCATATACATCCATAAATAGATGAATTGGGAAAAAGTCTCATTTATCTCAATAAGAGATATATTTGCAAAAGATTTTTTTTTTTGAGGAAGATTAGCCCTGAGCTAACTACTGCCAGTCCTCCTCTTTTTGCTGAGGAAGCATGGCCCTGAGCTAACATCCATGCCCATCTTCCTCTACTTTATATGTGGGACGCCTACCACAGCATGATGTGCCAAGCAGTGCCATGTCCATACCTGGGATCCGAACCGGCGAACCCCGAGCCACCGAGAAGCAGAACGTGTGCATTTAACTGCTGCACCACAGGGCTGGCCCTGCAAAAGATTTTTGCTTTTATGTTAATACTTACTTATCAAAAATTTATAGTAGATTTATCATGGTTTTATCAATTGTCAGTTACCAATAATTGCAATGTTATTACAATACATTTTAAACATATCAACCTTTGTGGTCATAAGCAATAGAAAAAATTTTTCAATTTATTATACATATTTTTGGTGCTTAGAAGAATGCAGAATGATCAATAAAAACTTTCAAATATAAAACAAATTACTTTAGGATAAAATTCTGTAGGGGGACCATAATACAAATTGGATTTCAAGCAGTGAAAGAAATGATGTAAACTTTCTATCCTTGGAGACTTTCTTCTTTTTAATGCATGATGCTAAATTTCAAAATGCCACTCCTATTTAGATTCCTTTGGATACACTTCAAATGTAATGTAACAGTGTTATTACATCATTGGATTCAGCTTGAAATTTGCGAGGGGATCTATAGTTTTTCAACATTAGTTGTGGGATATGGCAGCGATGATTTCAAGCCCATGGACTTGGGACACCACTTCTAGAGAAACAGGCTCGTGTGTGGGCAGCATCAGGGCCACACAACTTCCCAGCCACACTGTAAGGATGCTTTGGACCTGGGATGGGCCATGGCAGAAGTCTAGGCAGGTATCTCAGAAAAGATCCTTTTTCCTACTAGCTGCTGGCACAGCCAACCTCTCATCTCAATTTTCATGGCTCTTCCAATGAAATTCCAAGTTCCTGCAATTCATGGCTCTTGATATTAAGGAAAATCATACAAAACTTTGTGTTTTTGTGTCACGCTGGAGTATTCTTTAACAAGCCTGCCTGAGGGTCACCTGATGGGTTAGGGAAGTGCGGTCCAATAGAGCTTTAAGCGCTGATGAAAGTGTTCTATATCTGAGCTGTTTCACATGGTGGCCACTAGCCACATGTGTCTATTGAGCATTTGAAATATGGCGAATGCAATAAGGAAGATAATTTTTGACTTTATAGCAGTTCAATTTAAAATTTACATAGCTACATGCAGTCTGGCCACCACATTGGACAGAACAGCTCCAGCCTAATGTATGTACCTGTGTTTGATTTACTATTAACTATTGATTAGGGTCCAGACTCTCCAAAGTTAAATGTTAACTTCCAGAAGACTGATAAGTTGCAAATTTGATTTCAGTCCCCTACTACAGGGCAATAAAACAGTGTTATTGCCCGGTAGTACACTAACCAGTTTTCTATTTAATTAACAATCTTATTTCAACATTTTTTCCTCCGTTGACAATATGTAGTTCAGTCTTTTGAACTCTCCTTTGAACCAGCTTTACCATCCTGTTATTTCTGCCATTAATGAGTTTCTGCTATTAATTGACACATGTTCCCTATGTATTAGTGAAAAAGTGTTGCTTTTGAAGTTTTTAAAAATTATACTCTGATGTTTCCCATCTGACTTCGTTTACCGTTTACTGAGTTCATCGAGTCCTCAGACTCTCCTCCCGGGTATGATCTGGACGCACCCTCTAATGACTCAGATCTGTTGGAAACCCAATTCCTGTTTTATTTGCCAGAGGAAAGAATATGGATTTTAGAGTCAGATAGAGTGGATTAAGATCCCAGCTCTGCCACTTCGATCACTGTATAACCTGGAAAAAGCCATTCTGGTAAAAACAGTAGGAACTACCTAAAGAGGTTGCTGTGCGGAACAGATGCAACAGCATAGTGATAAGCTCAGCACAGTGCTGAGCACAGTCAGCGTTCGATTAAAACGAGTGGCATCTCTTCTCTGGTTTCTAGTCCGATCTCCTTTCTCCGGGGTTATTGGCCTCCAGCCTTGGAGAGTTCCTCCACTCTGGAAGCTTTCTTCTGTCCCCACCCTTTGCTGTATGACGTTCACTGAAGCCACTGTTATGGGCTGAATTGTGCCCGCCCCCCCAATTCATACATTGAAGTCCTACCCTTCATTATCTCAAAATGTGACAGTGTTTGGAGATAGCGTCTTTAAAAAGGTAATTAATTTAAAATGAGGTCATGAGGGTGGGCGATAATCCAAAATGAGTGATGCCATAGGAAGAGGAAATCAGGACGCAAACATGCACAGAGGGACGACCATGTGAGGACACAAGGAAAAGACGGCTGTCTACAAGCCAGAGAGGCCTCAGAAGAAACCGATCCTGCCAACACCTTGATCTTGGATTTCTAGTCTCTAGACCTGCGAGAAAATTAATTTATGTTGTTTAAGCCATCTAGTCTATAGTACTTTATTGTGGCTGTCCTAGCAAACTAATGCAGCCACTTAAAAATTAAACGTCTATGGGGCTGGCCTGGTGGTGTAGTGGTTAAGTTCATGTGCTCTGCTTTGGAGGCCCAGGACTTGCAGGTTCGGATCCTGGGTGTGGACCTACACACCACTCATCAAGCCATGCTGTGGCAGCATCCCACATACAAAATAGAGGAAGATTGGCACAGATGTTAGCTCAGGGACAATCTTCTTCAAGCAAAAAGAGGAAGATTGGCAACAGATGTTAGCTCAGGGCCAATCTTCTTCACCAAAAAATAAACATAAAATAATTAAATTAAATCTCTATGATCTCAGTTAAAATGCAGAAGTCCCTTAAGAACAAAAATATGTCAATCTTCTGTTAGTCATTAACACTTTAGCATGATCGAAGACCAAACATTTGAAGTGAAAAATTGGGGAGATTAGACAGGGGACTTTGGTATCTAAAGAGTTACTAAGGAATTACCACTTGGTTAGGTGAAAGGTCAACAAAAGGGAGAAGGGATGTGAGCATCAAGTATAGGCTTGTGACAAATATGGGCTGGCCTAGCATATCAACTCAACAATGCATGGATTTTTCGAAAAGACTATTGTATCAGTTAACTATGGCTGAGTAACAAACTATCCAAAATTTAGCGGCTTAAAACAACAACTCTTTATTATTTCTAATGTGTCTACAGATTGGCTAGGTGGTTCTGATGATCTGGGCTGGGCTCTTTCAGAGACCTGGTGCACTGGTGGGTCAGCTTGAGGCTGACTGGTCTAGGATGGCTTTCACCTGGAAAATTCAGCTGTCCTTCTCATGGTTTCCCATCCGTTGGCACTTGCTCAGCCTTCTTCTCCTGGTGGTGGCCAGGATCTAAGAGTGAGAAAGGAAGACAGCAAAGCCTCTTGAGGCCCATGCTCGGAACTGGCACAATATCACTTTTGCCTCATTCTGTTGACCAAAGCCACTCCCACCCAGAGTCACTGGGTGGGGAAATCTCTTGGGAGGAGGAACAGCAAAGTCACCTGGGAAAGGAAGTGCATTTAGGAAAGGGGAGAGAATTTGAGCCATTTTTGTAACATACTGAATTATAAGCTTAGTATATATTATATTTTGATGTTCCTGGAACTTTTGCACTTTACTTTTTGCATCAATGCCTTCTCAGGATATCTCTATTTATATACCCTGAGAGCAAAAAATGCAAAATGTGGAAAATTAACAATTACATGGGTTGAATTCTCATTCTCTTCGGTGTTCATCTAATGCAAACAGTTATTTTAAGCACAAGATAATCACAAGCGGCAGTTTCTGCTCTCAGAGTTCTTACAATAGAAACAAACTGGCCATCCAGATTTTCAAATATACCCTCTCTGCAGGGAATACGTCAGTATTTGTGCATCACCTCCGCCTAAACACTGCCCATTTCACTGTTGTGTCCCATCATTCGCCCTCCCTCTTGCCCCTTCCTTAGAAGACGGATTCCTTTCCCAGGACCCCATATCTAACTATTCCCTTTAAACAGCACACGCGCATCTTCTCTGTGACTTTGCACCTTCCATTAATTAACAGTGATCACAAAGCATTATACAAAGCCATTAGCAAAGTTACAAAGTGAAAGGTGTAAATATTTAAAATCAGAAATATTCAAAATTCATATACCTGTTCTCAAATGATACGATGTTGCACCTGTAGCAAATAAGAAACTCAGCTAAAAACGCTAATAGATATTGAGAAAGCTGGGTAAAATGGATAGATGCATGAGAAATATATAAATTGTGTGTGCGCATATGTGTATTAATTTCACTTCTGGTTGAATACTCCTCTCCGTCAAATTTTCATAGACATTGTAAACAATTATTTATCAATTTAATCCATACTACTTATTATTTAATTGCTATATTTCATTCTTTAATTTTGGCATCTTAATGCATCCCAGACTATGAGAATTGAGTTAAATCTCTCATGACAAGTGTAGTCTTGTGAAATTTTCGTTATATTGCTTATTTATCTGCCTTAGGACTGCTAGTCCACCTATCGTTCATGACTGTTATGGCTTTAATATAAAACAACACTGTTTCACTCTATAATTTTTACCATGAATTCTGCTTTCCTGATATTAAAATTCTATTGTTTTCTTTTGTCAGTATATATTTACCCACCAATCTGCAGCCATTAGCACGAGGATGTTTCAACGTTACTATCCTTAGTAAATATCTTATTTCTGGATTAAAGGGGATAAATCACCTCCTCAATAGATATCAATTTTTGGTAAAATATAGTACCCATCCCCCCCCATTAGTCAACTAGAAGTAGAGAACTCTTCCTTAATTTGATAAAGGGTACTTCCTGAAATATGTAGCAATCATTACATGCTAACTGTGAAGACTTTAAGAATTTATTCAATAGAATAAATTCTTAAAGTCTTATTACCATTTATACACCTAAAATGGTATAAACTTCATCTAGCTTTCTAATTATCTCAGAAATGTCAATGTAAATAATCCATAATCAACCTATAAATCAAAATTGGAGTGAGCTTATTATGAGGCAGGTTTGAAGACCACAGCCCAGGTCCTTCCTTCTCTAAGGAAGGAAGGGCACTAAAGAAATGGGGTGTACAGGGTGGTTATATACCATCTTGGAACAAAGAGCATACATCACGTAGGATAGGAATGTCGGCCAAATTAATTTTAAACCAAATGGCTTCCTCATATACTCCAATATATCCTAATGCTTTTCATTTATTTATCACAACGTATTAAAGAGGGAGTCACCCCTGACTCTAAAAAGCAGGGCCTGAGTGGAGGGCAGGTAGGATAGGGCTAAAGCTCAACGCAGGGCACCTGTGGCTGGAATCCCTTAGGACCTCATTATCCTTTCAGTAAGGAAGTTGCTCTTCATGAAGTGCAAGTGGCTTCCATTCTCATGCAAATGAAGGGACCAGGCTAGACAGGCCTGGAGATTTTGTAAAAATCCCTTTGCTAGGACCCAACTCCTGCCCATGGATCCCTGCCCACCTAGCCTTTTCTAGGGTCCCCCTTCACCCCAGTCTTCTCCAACTCCATCCTTCCTCCTGCTCTTGATTCCAGGCCCTCTAAGTTAGCTGCTGCTCAGTGTTGCAATTCTAAATGCCAGGGCAGTTAGTAAGTTAAGCAGAGTGAAATTGGGTATTTCTGAGCTGAAACACTGTTCCATTGAGAAATTCAGAATATTGACATACGAGGATCAAGTCCTGCAGGATTTCACCAACCCTGATTTAAAAACGAAACCAAATGCATGTGTGTTACAAGCTGGTGGGAGCTTTGGGTTGTTTGGTGGTGGATAATTTCTAAAAGATTTAATCCAACTAAATGTGAAGTACGAGAGAGACGGAGGAAGAGACTGTGAGATTTCATGCCAGCATTGTCAACAAGAAAAGACTGTGTCTGTTTTCGTAGAGGAAATGAGGCTTTAATATTTTTAGGGGAGAAAAAGAGGATTTAGGTGAGCAGGAAGGCAAAAGAAACCATTCCTCAATGGACATCCTATTGAAAAAGCCCACAGTTGAAACTAGGAAGGAAAGGAACAAACCTGTTAAATACCTAAAGATGAGGTCCAGGAGACCAAGCCCCAGGGGGCTAACCGGAAATCAGAGAATAACCTAGCATGCTCAGCACCAACCCTCTTCAGTGGAGCAAAGAAAGACACTTGTTATCGGTAAAGCCCTGGAACAGGAGTCTGCAAACTGTTTCTGCGCGAGGCCAGAGGGTAAATACTTTTGTCTTTGCAGGTTATATGGTCTCTGTTACAACCATTCAACTCTGTCCTTATAGCATGAAAGCAGCCATAGACAAGACATAAATAGGCATCACTGTGTTCCAATAAAACTTTATTTACAAAAATAGGTGATGGGCCAGATTTGGCCCAGAGGTTACAGTTTGCTGACTCCTGCTCTAGAAGAAAATTCTTTTACAGTCATTGAAGAATAAGAAACAGAACTCAAGAGAGTCCTGGAATGGGAGACTGAAGTGAAGGACGTGCATGAGGATAATCACCCAGCAGAGGGAAATAAGAGGCCTCTAGAAAATGCAGAAATCAAGCTAAGCACTTGAAAGGAGATTCAGACCTGTTAGAAAAGGCTGTTTGATTCTATGGGAACTAAGAGATAAAAGCAGAAGCAAATCCAGCAGAGCCCTGGTATATTTCAGGTGTGGAGAATGTGATTCTTTAGGTCAAGGTCAGCCTGAAACAACAGATCCTGAGATGCTGCAAGACCCGTTCCCTGGAGACTGCCGGCCAGGCCTGATTTGCATGAAGGGCCTCGTCAGTCAATAATTAATAGTGCTTATTGAGAAATTGCTCATTGGCTATTTTCTTTAGGAGAGTATTCCTTCCCAGGAAAAGATGCAGATAGCAAATAACGCACAACAGATTTATAAAACTTTAAAAATACCTTACAGCAAATAAAAATTGTCAAATGTGAACAGAAAATTAAAGCAGCCAAAACTTTTGGGGAGTGGGGGTACAAATCAAGATACAAAATAAACATCTCTCTGAGGAAAAGAGTACACAATGGTTCTGACCAGAAGCTTCAAAAAAGGAATCAAATAATAAATGAAATGCTGATAGGAAGTGTACTTGTTTGGGGAAACTTAGAAAGTATAAAACATAAAAGCAAACCAATGAAGACACAATTAAACAGGCATTGGAAGGTGAGGGGTCTGCAGAAATATTACAAACATTTTCAAGGAATTTTATAAAACTTACAAAGTAAAAAAAAAGCCTTAATGAAGCTAACAGCAAAGAGAGGATGAAGTCTGACTTCTGGCAGGTTCAAGAGAAAAAAATCAAGACCCAAGGAAAGCATGGAGCAGTCACTACAGGAAGCCAAAAGTAGAAGGAGAGGAACAAGCAGCTGAGAGAACCAGTCAAATTACAGCTTAATATCAAATGCAGACAGACCTCGAGGAAATGCTTGTTTACAAAAAAAACAAATTTGAAGTTTTGAATAATTGCATTGGGCAGCTGAAATAACTGGAAAATCACCAGAGTGAGAAGACAAAATAAATCAAAGATGACAGACGATCTCTGTCTCCTGGATATAATCTTTGTTAACAATAGCTGGAAAAGATGGAGCCCATTTCCCATCTAAACGGAGTGATGAGGTGTCAACGAGGCACGGGCTGCAAGAACAAATAAAGAACGAGATTTGTTCTCCACATTCAGCAAAGCTCCAGTGGAAAATGAATGCAAAACCTCACAGCACAATGTAGGGATCCTGAAAGCACATGAAGATATGGCTCTGTAAGAAAAGCTGATTCAGGAAGAGAATAAATAGGGACAGAAAGAGCAAAAGCAATCAGCTGCAGAAGAGATGAAAACTTAAAGGCAGTGAATTCAAGAAATGAAGGGAGAATTACAGAAAGTAGAAATATTCATATGCAGTTCGTGACAAGAAAGCCCATCCCTGCTTAGGTTCTAAATTAATACCACTATACGAAAGAGGAATGTTTCAAAACCCAGGGACTCTAAAACCAAATCCAGGAAGTCTTGGACCTCAAACAGCCCCAAAGAACTTTTCTAAATCAGTGGGCAAACTACATCGTGCATTAGAATCAACTACAGGGCTTATTGAAACACAGATGGCTGGGCCCCAGCCCTGAAGTTTGGATTCCGTAGATCTAGGGGGAGGCCTGAAATTTTGCGTTTTAACAAGTTCTCCAGTGATGATGATGCCGCTGGTCTGAGGACCGCACTTTGAAAACCACTTCTCTACACCAATCCTGGTTTCATATTAGAATTGCCTTGGGTCCTTGCTGACCCATTCAATCAGAATCTCTCTGTGCAGGGCCCAGGCACTGGTCTTTTGTGAAGCATCTCAGATGATTACAACACAACCAGGGTTGAGAACCACAACAGTTAGCCAAGATATTCTTTCAACCAGTTCACTGAAATTGATCCATGTTAATGCTCATCCCTACTGATGATGTGCTCACCTTTGTTATCTTTCTTTTTTTATAATAGAAGAGATTTGTCCAGAAATGAATGAGTCCAATGCATGGGCCTCCATCTAGTCTTAAGGAATCATCTGATTTATCAATGGAAGAGTAACTGCCTCTGTTTGGGTTCTGTTGAAGCTTCATTGAGAACCCAAGCAGCTACTTTGATGATGGTTCATGAGTTTTATTCTGGTGCCAGAAGCTCCCCACCTCCCCCTCCACCTTCCTCATCTTTCCAGGCATTCTCAGTATGATCTCACCAACAGGAAGATGCCCACCACCCTCTGATCCATTTGGACCTCTACCTGAAACTCACCTGTTTTCTCTCTCACTTCAGCCTCGGGACTTTGCTGTGCATTCCTTTCCAGACCTAAGTAAATCACCTGGGTTTTTACCCAGAATAAGGAACTTGCCTTCTAACTCTGTGAGGAGGGACTTCGGCATCCAAGTTTTAAACTATTCAGTCTCTCGGTTCAAGAAAGAGCATCTTGTCTGGTCTTAGGTCAACACCTCTACCTTCATCCCCAAACCAAATCCAAGTGGCTCATTGCCTCTAGCTTTCGCAAGATCTTTTTCAGCTTCAGCTTTACTAGCACCCCCACCACACATGCTTGAGCACACGCCCGTGCACACACATGCACACACACACGCCTAGTGCTCACAGCAGTGCAGAGGACAATTCATAGGCTTCTCTCAGGCTTTCAGTCTAAGCCAATGAGTGAACTAATTAAACATTTCACTAGATGCAAAATCCTATATTTTTCTCATTTTTATTGGGGTAAAATTTATGTACAGTATAATGCACAGCTCAAGGGTAAAATTCGGTGAGTTTTGACAAACTTAACATCTTGCAAAGAGAACATTCGCATCATCTTAGAAAGCTCCCTTATGCCTTATTTTAGGTTCCTGGACCTAATTCCAATGTGTGGTTGGGGCAGGGAGGCGGGGGGTGGGGGTGCGGAGAGGGGCTTCCCACACAACACCAAGTAATTCTGGAACACCAGCTAGGTGTCCTACAATTCAAGTCAGTTCTGACACTATCTACCCAGGTGCTGTCTACTACCTGACAGCATCTGGTTCCTCGGGTTAAGGGTTTAGTCCTACAAGACTACCTCCACTCACCCACCCACTAAAGATGCCAGTTGCAAGCTCAGGTTGTTACCTGTACTTCTGGCCAATTGGCTATAAATTAGAGGTTTCCATGATCTCCTCATTAGGAGGAGGATTAATTTGGTAGAGCAGCTCACAGAACTCAGAGAAACATTTTACTTACCAGATTACTGGTTTACTATAAAGGGATACAAATCAGCAAAAACCTGATGGAAGAGATGCCTAGGCAAGGGAAGGCGAAAGGGCACGGAGCTTCCATGCTCGCTCGGGCGCACCCCTCTCCCTGCATCTCCATGTGTTCACCGGGCCAGGAGCTTTCTGAATCCAGTCCTTTGGGATTTTTATGGAGGCTTCATTACATAGCCATGATAGATTAAATTATTGGCCATTGGTAACTGATTCATGGGGGGCGGGGGGGGGGGCAGGGGGACACTGAAAGTTCCAACCCTCTACTTGTGTGGTTGGTTTCCTGGCAACCAGCCCCATCCTTAGGTAAGGTCCAAAGGTCACTTCATTAACATAACAAAAGACACCTTTGTGCTCTCAGCCCTTAGGACATTCCAAGGGGTTTAGAAGGTCTGTGCCAGAAATGGGGATGAAAACCAAACATACACGTATATTTTTTATTATATGTCACAATATCACGTGCCTCCTCAGTCAATCCAATGAGCAACCTATGTCCTGATCTCTCTCATCATATATTGATTTTGTCTGTTCTTGAACTTCACATAAATGAAATCACACACTATGTCCTCAGCTGTCTCTGTCTTTTTTGCTCAGCATTATGGCTGTGAGATTCACCCACATTGTCTCCCATGTTTTATTCTTTTGTGTTCCTGAGTAGTATTCCATTACTTGAGAATGACGTAATTACTTTATCCATTTTCGTGTTGGTGGATATTTGGATTATTTTCAGGTTTTGACCATTACCAATAAAGTTCTACGAAGACTCTTGTACAAGTCTTGTTGTGGACATAGATTTTTATTTCTCTTGGATGCGTTTTCTCCCAGGGGGACAATTATTGTATCATAACCATAAATGTTTAGCTTTATAGAAGACTTTTTTCCAAAGTTGATTTACCATTTTACACTCCAAACAGCACTGAATAAGAGTTCCAGCAGCTCTGCATGCTCACCAACATTCAGTGTGGCCAGTCTTTCCCATTTTAACCATTCTAGTGAATTGGAAGTGGTAACATCTACTATTTTTGAAGAATTTTTTTCAATGTATGCTGACCTGAAATTGCCCACATTTGAGCCAAGTTATTTATTTATTTATTTATTTATTTATTTATTTTTTCTCTAAGATTTTATTTTTTCCTTTTTCTCCCCAAAGCCCCCCGGTACATAGTTGTCTATTCTTCGTTGTGGGTTCCTCTAGTTGTGGCATGTGGGACGCTGCCTCAGCGTGGTCTGACGAGCAGTGCCATGTCCGCGCCCAGGATTCGAATCGACGAAACACTGGGCCGCCTGCAGCGGAGCGCGCAAACTTAACCACTCAGCCACGGGGCCAGCCCCTTGAGCCAAGTTATTTAATGCTGAGATTTGTATTTGATTTTTTAAGTTTGCCACAGATGGAAATCATCTTTTGAGCTGCAGTTTCCTATAATATGACTGGACTAGTTTATTTTTAATTATTTACATCATGTCATTTTAAACTATCTACAATGTTATAGAAATAAATAAATGCCTTTTAAATAAAAATAATTTAAATTATCAGAAAAAGAAAGACACACTAGAAGAGAAATTTTAAATAAATACATACGTAAATTTTAAATGGAGTGTGGATGGCCTTCACCTAAGGTTAGAATTTATGTAGCAAACTGAAGGAAGACTGGAAAAAGGAACATTGTGACATTCTAGACAAGCCTTTAATAAACCGCCATTCCCAGCATAACTTGCAGGTTTTTTCCTGAGCATTTACTACACAATTCAATTATAGCTTCTGCTACATTAAAGCAAAAGGAAACATTGCTTCTTCATTAGACTAATACTTAAATTGCTTCTACTTGTTTTTGCAATATATGCTTTTGATTTTCTTTTGTTATTGTGTTTTTTATTAATTTTTCGGAGAGATGTAAATTAAAACACTTTTTTCCAAAGGTATTCCGCATAAGACAGTTGCTCAAAATATTTGAGAAAAACTCGTGTGCACAATCCACAGGAGTGATTCTCAAACTTCTATGGATGTGAGAAGTTGGCAAAAATACAAAGACCCAGGACCCTGTCCTGTTTCAAGACACTCGGTCATGCGTTTTTTTTTTTATTAGTTCTGCAGACGGTTCTGAGACACAGCAAAGTTTAATAACCACCGCTCTACAGGACGTTCCCACATGAGGCCACATTGAAAGAAAACAAAATACAGCTTAATTACAGTGCAGTTGTCAGCAATGACCAACAGGTGGCTCACTGGATCACAACACTGTTTAGTGAACTGCCTTCATTTGCATATCAAGGCATTTCCAGAGAAATAAGTCGTTGGAAATAAAGACTATTAGTTATATCTGTAGAACAATTCAAATGCTCTTTTCTTCTTTAATGTCTTTGAATGTGTGGCTCCTAGCAAGTCTTCCTGACAAACATGTAAGAACTTCCATTCTTGAATCTGAAAATATTTCTTTAGACTTTCTATGTTAGGCTGCATTCCTTCTTAAGGAAAATTCAGTTCTGTCAAGATGAAATTGAAACTGAGGATGAAGGAGTTAAAATTTCCTTGCATTAGGGTAAAACTGTGCTTTGTATCCACAAGTTTAATGCGGGAAACAAAATAACCAAAATTTCTGAGCTTGCCTTGCAGAACAGCCAGAGGACCGCTGATGAGAGAGGAACTTGCTGGCAACCCCCTGTCTGACTAAGCTTCTTGCAGGAACATTGAGAAACTAAAAGGACTGATTGTAAACAAAGACTAAAAATCCACTGCGTGCAACACATAGAACAGACAGTCACGCCTGTGCAGAGGACTCTTAGAATTTCAGCCCCCAAGGCCACATGCTCCCCTCCCCTACCTAAAACCCCAAATAAAAACCCTCACTTGTAGCTTTTCAGGGAGTTTGGGATTACAGCGTGAGCTGCCCATTCTCCTTGCTCAGCGCTTTACAATAAAATTCCTACTTTCTTCTTCTATGCCCTGTGTCAGAGATTGGCTTGCTACACAACAGGTGAGCAAATTCACTTCAGGTTCAAAATCAAATGGGTCAAGAAAATGGTCCAGGGGCCAGCCTTGTGGCATAGTGGTTAAATCTGTGCACTCTGCTTCTGCGGCCCCGGGTTCTCGGCTTTGGATCCTGAGCACAGACCTACACACTGCTCTTGAGCCTATCCTGTGGTGGCATCCCATACACAAAAGAGAAGAAGTTTGGCACAGATGTTAGCTCAGCAACAATCTTCCTCAAGCAAAATGAGGAAGGTAGGCAACAGATGTTAGCTCAGGGCCAATCTTCCTCACCAAAAAAAGAAAAGAAAAGAAAAGAAAATGTTCCACACCTTATTTTGTACTTGGCTTCACCAAAAGGTCAGGAAGTGATTCATTCTACTCTGGCTTGAACTCACTAGAGTAGATATTCTTAAAGTTTCACACTAGGAATTACTTCAAAGATGAAAAGCCTGCCTCGTAGGCCTGGGTTTAATTACAGCTGACCAATTGCAGTGGTTCTGGTGGCAAAGTTGGCTTGCTTTGAGTTCACTGAGAAAGAACACGCTATTTGAAATAGTACGGAATGTTCTCTCTGGGTAACAGCTCTGCAGGAATTAATGCTTTGTTCAAATGCCCCCAGTCAAGGTCGCATGTACCACAGCAGGCAGGGATTCCCCAGATCTGTGCTTATAGGGAGAATTTAAATACCCAATTCAATTCAGAATTGTTCCACGTGCTCACAATTTCCAAATAAAGGGCTCCAAACAAGCCTGGAGACTATACTTCATTTATGCACTGATCATTGATAAACATTTATTGGATGCCCACTCTGTGCCAGATAATGAATAAGGCCTGAGAATTAAGATATAAAAGATATTGTTTAGGCTTGGAGGCATGCAAGTGGTCAATTTGCTACGGTTGTGTGATACTCATCACACCCGTAACTGACCATTGGATGCCTGCTTGGTTCACTGTTACAGCCTCACTGCCCAGCACAATGCCTGACACATGGCATCTGCTTAATAAACGTTTCCCCCATTATGTAGCTAAGATGCTTATAAAAGTCATCACAGTTCACTTAGAGAGCATAATGGACAGTGACATAACTCAAATGAAGGAGAAAGACCTTTGGAGAACTTCCCCTGGATTGGTTTCCTTTGGTTGGATATGTTTACAGAGTAATCTATACATTTGGTATTTTCTAATGAAACTGACATTACCCTGCCCATACTCCCTCAGCTCTCACTTCTATGCTACAGGCAATTTACTGAGAACACCGAAGGCCCACTACCAGATGGCTTTTTCCTGGCTTTGGAGCACACCCAATTGCTGCCAGAAGTCGCCCCAAGAGCTGCCTTCAACCAGTGACTTCCAGGTGGACAAGTACACTAGCTTCCTCGCTTTACAGTTGAGATAACTCTGAAGTTGTTCTATACTTTCTCTTAGAGCTCCTAGCAGGCTAGAGTTTCTCTAATTGCTCACACTGGTAACTGATTTGATAGTGCCTTTTACTAGATTCTGCCCAGTTCTCTGTCTCACTTCTCTTTCCCCTGCTGGTTCTTCCTGGCATCAACTCCCAAATAAAGCATTCACACTCAGATCCTCGTTTTAGGGTCTGCTTCGCAGGGACTGAGCCTAACAATAAACATGAGCTGTCCATCTGCAGATGGGTGAGAAGTGGGGAGAAGGTGTTGGTGATATGCGCACAAACATGGAAGCAGGAGGGACCTTGAGACTGCGAATAGTTACAATTGATGGAACACGGGGCTTCAGGGTTGAAAGTGATGATAACAGATTCTGAATGCTAATCTAAAAATCTGTATTTGATTTTGAAGGCAGCGGAGATCTACTGAAATGTTTTTAAAAGGCAGGAAAGGAACACGTTATGGCTTAGCTGTAAGGTACAGGCGAGTGTACAAGGCTTCAAATGTGTGGATGAAATAACCCAGGACAAGGGGGTACTACTTTTAGAATCTGATAAAAATCACAAACTCCTCCACACAAAAATGCATATAAACACATACATACAATTTTGCAAAGGGATTTCCAGGGTCACCAATCCCCTTTGAGGCACACCTGTGGACCTCCTCAAGGTTTCTAGAAGAGTGGTTAGAAATGCGTAGTAAAGAACAAGAAGACAGGAGGGCTGAGGAATTGAAGATTTGGGAACAATAACCTTTTACGTATAAACAAGAATAAAGGAGGTAGAATAAGAAGCTGTCATTGGGACAGGAAAAGACTCAAAGCAGAGTTTTATAGGGAAAAAACAAAAGATGTGCTTGGTTGAGCCACTTTTGATCGGTAGGAGATGACAGAGATTATCTCTCTCCAGTTCTTCCTTTTATGTTATTATTCACTCAAAGAGGAAAAATGGTAATCATCAATCAGGAAATATGGCATGACAGAGGACATGAACTGAAGGCTCCCAGGCGCAGTTCAGTTAAAAAATGTATTGCTTGATTCTGACAATACTAGATGGTTGATTTTCTTTAAGTTAGTTGCTAACATTTAAAAATAAAGAAATTTCTAGATTTTCTTGAAAACACAATCAAAACATCTAGGCCAGCATTCCCAACCAGTTTCTATTCTCATTGTTTGTTGCCTCCCTAGGATAGCGTATGGTTTCTCCAATTGGCCACAACATTTTACTCATTTCACATTACCGACCTGGTCCCTATAAACTTTTAAATCTTTTGAATCTTAAGATTCTTACAGTAACATATTATATATCAATACTTACTTCCACTATTCATTCATTCATTCATTCAGTTGTTCATTAGCATTTATTGAAAGTCTACTGTATGCTAGGAACCATGTCAGATGCTAGAAACAGAAAGACAAACATGATAGTTCTCGCTCCAAGCTATTCATAGCATAACTAATAAAAGCCCCCCAAAATGTGGATTTAGAACAATCCTGGTTGTCAGTTGTACAACACCAAGTCCCAGGGCACTATCTTTGAATTTTTATGCTTTGATCACAAAATTCAGAGGACTATTCTCTCCTGATAAGCCATTACTCATTCACAGGTTGGGTCCATTATTCTAGGAATAATGCAGTCATCCATATCTTTCAGGAGTACTAAAGGAAAATGTGAAGGGAATGGTGAGAATACTATAAAAGGCGGCAAGTAGGAAGTTTTCTTGGATAAAGAGGAGAAAGGGAAAATACGGTGGATGCTTTAGGATCATCATTACCAGCTGGTGCACCCATTGGCCAGTGCATCCATATCCCAGCTTCTGTAAATATTGGCTGCTAATGGCTCACAGCTGCACAGAATTGCCCTCAGTCAATGGGAGCTGCCTTCTACAGTAGGTTATAAACCTCCCTTCTCTGGGAGAAGGACATCCCACAGCCAGTGACTGACAGACACAGGGGTACAAAGACCAGGTGAGAATAATACAACTCATGCTCCAGAACTCCCTGTGGTTCAAACAGAGGCCAGATTCCACCTGACACCATGTCCTTGCTTTCTTTTTCCCCCTGATTCTAACCTGGTTGCTCTGCTCCTTTTCTCCTCAGGATGCTTCCTCAATCAATCACCTGCTTCTGAATCCTTGTCTCAGGCTCTGCTTCTGGGGAATTCTGACCAGCGTAAAACACACAGACCAATAAAACCTTCATTACTAAACCTTTATTACTAATTGTCTCATCAGCAGAGAATAACAAAATATCAGCCTCTTATGGTGCAATCAGATTTTTCAAAACTAGACCAGGGTACAATGATATAGTAATGACACTTCATGATTTATGTATCACAATTAAACTCAAAATTCAATTTGTAGTTCTCTTTAGAGACAACAGTATACTGGCCGAGAAGTACGCATATTGGAGATGAGAAGTTATTAACTTTAATTCCAGTAATAACAATTACCAGTCACTGTAGGCTTCTGAGGGGCTTCCTGTGAATGATAATGACGGGAAAGTTTCTGTGATTTGTGCTTGGCAGATGGATTTCAGTCCTGGGGAAAGCCAAGGACTATTACCTCTGGACTTCTTATTTCTAGAAAATGCTCAACCTGCAGATCCCTTGGATTCTCATTTATTCAGTAGATGAGGAAAATGAAATAAAAATGGAGAAGGTTGCAAGATCATGTCTTTCAACATTAAGGAAAGTCTTCCGGCTCTCATGCAAAATCTTTAGCAGCTGCTTCATTATCTTTCCTTCTACTTATTTCAAATCTCCTCCTCTGACCACAAAATATTGGGAACAAATTTGCATTTTAGGAGGACTGAGAATTAGGGCTGAAAATTTAGGAATATCAATCTTTTGACCAAATGAATACCAGGATTATCTTGTCTAGTCCACCTCCCATCCTAGATATACTTGCACATCTGGGGTACACACCCACACTCCCATGCACACTCAATTCCTCACTTATTCACATTCTCTTCCCGAGTTGGCTTAAAAAGGTACAACCCCATGAGGAAAGAAGTAACTGGGCTTCTGACAGAATGACATCACATTCACAGCAGAAGGAAAAGAAAAGAAAAAGCAAATCAGTTATTGTCCAATTGGGAGTGTTGGTCAACAAACTCTCAGGCAAGTCCACAGGAAG
The DNA here is from genome assembly GCF_021613505.1 of Equus quagga. NCBI lineage: Eukaryota > Metazoa > Chordata > Mammalia > Perissodactyla > Equidae > Equus > Equus quagga. The sequence goes on from NC_060278.1 coordinate 75,892,826, forward strand.
CTTTTCAAGTTTTCAAGAATAATGTAGAACCTTCTCAGAAAGGTATCAATCTTTTGTCACAAGCTATATGTTCATTCCCAAACTAAGAATGTATGTTGACAGCCCTGCCCTAGCTAGGAAATGCAGGTTCCTTGATTTGCTCTCTTGCCTATTTCAAGTAACTATCCCAATCCTAGAAAAACTATCCCCCTTTCTCAGCTTTAATTTTCTTCATAAAGCGTATCACTACCTGACGTAATCTATTATTTGTCCTCTCCCCACACCCTCACTTATACAAAAGAATATAAACACCATAACGTCAGGCGTATTGTCTGTTTTATTCACTCTTCTATCCCCAGCAACTAAGTGGTTCCTGGCATTTAGTAGGTGCTAAATAAATATTTGCCAAATGAATGCAAAAATGATAATGGCAACTTCAGATGTATGGATTGCAAGTGAGAAAAATATAGAGTGCAGGAACATCAGTAAATAAAATAAGGATCTTGTAAAGTATTTCCAATATTCAGGAAATATCTTTACTCCATTTTCTAACTGTTTAGGGGAGGCTGATGCATTCCTCCTTCTATCTGCAGGAATAGACGATGCAAGGCAATCCTGGGAAGGGTTATTTTGGTACAGAAAATATACAGTTTTTTTCCTTCTAAATCAGGAGTTCATTCTTGCAACCAAACTAAGGAGAACATATAATGTGCATATCATGTGGTTAGGTGCTGAAGGTAGGAAGAAAATGTCAAGTTGCCTAGGACTGAATCTCAGCAATGTCTGTTATCAGCTGTGAGATGTGCTTCAGTTAGAATAAGGCCAGCCTGAGAGTGAGAGAGAATCCAAAATGACTGAAATCGTGTATATTCACTTCTCTCTCCTGTAACAGAAATCTGCAGCTAGTAGTTCTGTACTGGAAGTGCAGCTTCAGGGTCATCAGGGACCAAAGCTCTTCCTATTTTTTGGTTCCATCATGCTAGTGTATACCCTTCATCCCCAGTGCCACCTTGTGGTCCAAGATAGCCACCAGAGCTCAAAGCCATTGAGAGATCATAAAAGCCCTAAATGGGAAGAAAGTCAGAAGCGTGACAAGTGCTTATCACAAAAACATGCTTCTCACCTCATAATCTCAGTTCCCTTTATGCATCCTCAATTTGTAGACCACACTTATGCTTACATGTCATTGGCTATGGCCTAGTCACATGCCCACCTAGCTTCAAGAGAGGCTGAGGAAGGTCATCTTTTAGCTAACTGCGTTGCTGCTCCAAATGAAACTGTGGTTCTATTGAAAGAGAAGAAATGGAGAATGGATATTGGGTAGCAACTTGTAGTCTCTAACGTGCCTCAGGTAAATTCTTTATCCTCTTGAAGCCTCAGTTTTCTCATCTTCGAAATAGGGATAAAAAAAGTTGTCAAGGGTACTGCATGAAATCATGCATATAACGTCCATGGGAAAATGCCTGACACATAGTAAATACTTGATTAATGTTAATTGATGTAGTTGTTATTGCTATTATTACTGTCCCTGACCTCCAAGAGTTTAACATTTTCTAGGGGAGACAAGTCAAGGATGGGAAATGTGTAAATGGTAGTGAAATTCAGTAGAGGACAATATCTCTAAAGCAGTCGGGTGAATAAGTATTACAGGTACGAGCAGGGACCATGCTTGGGGAGGGTTTTAGCTGTGTCCTGTGAAGTAGGTGGGATGTAAAAGGAAGAGAAATTAGGTGTCCTGAAATTTCTTTAAAAGCGCTTTTCCAAAAAATCATGTTTATGCTTGTAATTTAGTTTGCTGAGGACCATTCATTAACTTACTGCCATTGATGGACATCATATTTTCATTTCAAGCCAGCCAGCAACCACTTTGTGATGGGTAGGGAGGAAAGTGTTGTTTTGCTATATGGATCTCTGATTTATTCTGCTCTCTAGAAAGAAGAAAAAAGGAGCTTTAACCAAATGAGGAATGTCTTTATGGAAGGCTGACATGGGAATAATTCCTATAAGAACCCACAACAAACAACTGTGAGATACTCTTTCCCTGATAAAGCATCTCTCTCGAGGTAGACCAGTGTTACTCATGTGGTCCATAGACCAGCAGCATCAGCAACACCTGATAGGTTGTTATAAATGCAGATTCTCAGGTTCCACCCTAGACCTGCTGACTTGGCATCTGCATTTTATTAGGATCCTCAGATCATTTGTATGATTCCAGTTTAAGAATCGCTGGTGTATTACACAGTTCTGCTCTCAAGAAGCTGATAGTATTTGGGGAGAAAGAAAGCATAAATCCATTAAAATAAGGAAAATAGTAAATGCATGCAACATTTCAAGTGATTCTGGGACAAGAAAGGACTTGACGTCAAACCTATCTGAACTTTAAAACTGTGCCAACCTGAGAGAATTTCAGTAAGAACAGCAATTGTTTGTTTGCCTAATATCTCTTACTTTTTCTGAGAACTGCACCCACACCTTCTGGCAATTTCTGGGGCTTACTCCATGCACATCATCCTCATATTATAGTCAAAGAAAGTCTTTTATCCTACATAAGTTGGCCCTCAGCCCTCCTCATTACTGGGGTAGGTAGCTTACCCTCCCTGAGAGGAACCTGTCTTTTGGAGAACATTCATGAATTATGAACAGGAGAAGTGCCAGGTCCTTGTTGGTGGCTTCTGCTTGCTTTATTAGCATGGTCTTTGATCCAAGTTTTGCACCCCTCCCTGTCCCTGCTCCAGAGCCTACATCCACATTTTGAGAACAATAAGTATTGACTTGAAGGAGATTCACCCAATTATACATCCTACCCCAAACCAAAACTCATAAATAACTCAAAGGAAGCGGGAAGTCACAAGTGAAACATTCTGAGGAATCTGAGACAATGAGACACAGATCCCAAAAAGACCATTTTTCTCCCTCATTTAGTTGAATTTTGGTTTCATATTTAACAGAGAAGATTCTTTCTGAGCAATGTACATGGAGACACTACTCACTCACTCAGAGACCCATTCTATTTTAGAAAAGCCCATTTATATTCTCTTAGTTATAGTCTATGATATGACTTTCCACCCTCCAGCCATCCATGACCTATGAATCCATAAATTCCAGTTTTGTGTACAATAAGGAATCAGGAGAGACCAGGTGTATCGCGTGAAAAAAAACTTATAGGTAATGACTCCCTGGTATCATTCCACCAATAAACACCATTAGTATGTTTACCAGGAGGTCTTGTCTTTAGGTCATTGCCACATTTACGTGGTGATTTGACTGAATTCATTACTCTTAGATCTCATTGCTAAGAAGAGAATGGGTTACTGACCTGCTGTTGTTTCCTACGCACTAATAAACCAGCTTGAACTCCTGTATTTTCCATTTATCACAATCAGTTTTGTCAGTAATCTAACCCAGAAATCTGCACGCCATCCTCAACTCCATCCTCCCTCTCTCCATCCGTATCCAATAAATCACTATGACCTGCATCCTTTATCACTCCTGAATCCATTCTTGTTTTCATTGTCACTGTAGTTCAAGCCTTCATAATCTAACTATTGAGATCTCTTCTCCCTCAATCTTCCACCTCTAATCTCTTCCCCCTCAAAATGGTTTTTAGAGTGATCTTTCTAAAATACTCATCTCATAAACCGTTCAACAGCTTCTAGAATTCCTGTATGGCTAGCTACTGCTGCAGAATAAAGCACCAAAAACTAAGGGGATGAACACAACAATGATTTTTATAGAACATGAAGCCAGGGATGAGCTGTTCTCAGCTGGGCTTTCCCATGCACGTGTGTGTCCGTTGGGGGCGCTGCTCTAGACTGGCTTGGCTGAGGTAGCTTAGCTGGAGCAACTTCATTCCACATGTCTCTCAATCCCCTCCTGGGAGCAGCAGACTGACCTGAGCACTTCTTTATGGCAATAGCGGCAACGCAAAAGCATAAGCTTCAATGTGCAAACCCATCCCGCACCCCTGCTTGCATTATGTCCGCTAATTTCCCAGAGTTAAGAGATGTGACAGGCGGCTGTCCCCATGAGGTTGTGTCAAAAAGTATATATAACAGGCAAAGGTGAAAATGGGGGCCAATAATGCAATCTACCATACCATAATTAGATGCCTAATTGCAAAGCACAAAACCCAGGGAAAACACTTCTGTAGCCACCGCACATGGAAGTTTTGTCATCTTCATATTTTCCTCCCAGATGGTTGACTGCTCCTTCCTCAGAGCTGCTTCTCTCTCTGACTAGGTATTTATAGCTAGTTTTTAACACAAACTGTTGTAGTGTATTTATACCTCAGTCTCCTCAACAAGACTAGGAACTCCTGAAGAGCGTTCTTGTGTCTCACCCATCTTCACATCCCCAGGCTCTAGTACGGGACCTGGCCCTGAAGTTGCTCAATAAATCTTTGTGGAGTTGAATTGAATTGAGTAGAATTGAAAGTACATCTCCTAGAGTCTGAACACTTTTTGTGTTGTATACAATGTTTATAGCAGTTCTGAGAAATTCAGCCAGGTGTCTAAGGAGTTGCTGAGGAGACAGATTCCTGGGAGAAATCCCCAGTACCTGTGGGGTTGACTTAGAAGAGGATAAAAGGAAGGCGGATTCCCACGCCCTAGGGAAACATATATTAGGCAGTTTGCTATGACAGGGAACAACATCAGGTTCAATAGACGTGACTGGGGTGGAAATTGGGAACTGGCTTGAGGAAAAAATTTCAGAGGCTCAGTACCACCCAGAGCTAGAGCAGGAAAGATTTTATTCTAAGCACCAGAGAGTTGGGAACACTTTGAATCTCTCTTTTCTGAGGTCAAAATTGGTTCTAAAGGACTGACAGTGGTGTCAAATGACCTCATCTCTGAAAAAAGGAGGCAAGTTTAGAAGACAAACCAATCATTTTCTGGCAATTCTTAGAGCCAAGATATTTATTAACCTTGTCATCAACAATAACGTATGGTCTAGTGCCAGGAAATAAGATCAGAATCACAAAGTAATAAAGATGTTTGACTAGATGCTGAATGAATCTCTGGTTGGCCTAGGGGTGAAATATGATCTACATGACATAGTTTGCCAATTCAGTGATAGAGAAAAGAGGAAAATAGAACTTACGATAAAAGATGTTTTTCTACACTACACCTCAAAATCATTTTGATGAGACGACATTTGTAATATAGCCTGCTGGGCTTCCTGAATAGTATGTGCAAAAAGAAAAAAGCAACCAAAGGGCTTACCAAACATCCTTTAAAGAGTTTAACTTAATCCATATTCTAAAAGTATAAACACGGAAGAAAATGTCTCAATAGGAGAAAGTGCCAATGCTGACCATTTCTCATAATTAAAGGAGCAAAACAAATATTATAGTCTTATTTATAAAATGAACATTACAATATTTAACCAGTTCTGTCCTGACTTTATTTTTTTAATGCATTTCTAACGGCTTTTTTTACTTCCTAAAACATAATAAGGGAATAAGAAGCAAGCTGCTCCCATAGAATGGATTAATTAACTTAGATTATTAGAAAATCATTACGTCCTTCCTGTGAGAAAGTACTTTTGCAAGGGACAAGGGAAGGAATTCACACATACTTTATACCTACAGTGTTGTAAACACTGTTCTACATGCTTTACTAACTTTGTTTCCTCTTAAAAAGCCTTATTGTAGTGAGATCTAAAATGCTCTTTGAAATTAATTCATTCACTTTCACAAATAAAATAATTACCTGTTTTGAAATGTGTAACTCCTCAGAAAAGGTGGCTCTACTGTTGATTCCACATGCAAAAGACTATAAAAAGTCCTATGTAAAAGAACGAAAATTGGATCCTTCTAGAGCACTTACAGTCTAGCATCAACTATATTGTAGAGATAGAAATTAACATCATACATGGGTAAAAGGAATGTGCGATACAGATGAAGATTTATGCAATTTCAGAAAAGTGAAATATTCCTTCTAACTTGAGGTGTTGAAGTTGATTTCACGGGACAAAGGAAAATTAACTTGAGACTTAAAGAATGGATTAGATTTGGACATGAAGCAAACACTTCATTCAAAGCTAACGGAATATGTGTCCATGTATGAATCCATGCATATAAACATATATCTCATAGTTCAGTCCACTGAAGACACCAAGAAGCAGCGACAATCTAGTGGCAATGAGCACAGACAATGCCCAGATCTTGGTTTCCAAACACCATTCTCCAATAAAAGGAATCAGAGTCCTAACAAAAGTGTTTGACTCCAGGACCGAGACAGGGAAAATAGAAGATTCCTGGGGAGCAAGCCTGTCTTTGGAACATCTTGTAGTGCAAGAAAGTAAGGAACTGCTTGAAAAAAGATGGGTCATGCTAAAAGGGAACAGAAGCAACCTGGATGATCAACCAATGGCCAAAGCCAGAACTATATAGCTGATATAATAATATTACATAATATTACATAATAATATTACATGATAACTCATAAAATAAAATAAATATCCATGAATCCATGCTAATTAAATAAATAATTAGATATATAAGTAAATGGGGGGGCAGAGACAGCTCCTTTTTATAATTGAATTATAAATAATTCATATTATTAACATATTAGTAACATTACTATTTATATACATTATTAATATATAATATTATTAAATATAGTAATATGATAATATTATAATTCATAAATGTAGAAGAAATGAGGGAAATGCAAACTCCCCATTGGGCAAACACCATAGTAATAATTGTTGCAGGTACAATTCATCGGTGGAAGATAAAATTATAGGGTCGATGTTTGAGGAGAAACAGGAGTTTTGCATAGTCTCAAAGTATGTCCTCCAACCCAGTTATTAGTGACAGAGGGAAAAATAGTAACTTTATAGCAGAGAACAGTTTGAACAGACTTGTACACAAAAGTTCACAGCAACACTACGGGTGATACAAAAATGTGGGGGTACATGATTCTTGTGTTACAGACCTTTCTCCATAAGCCACTGTATGTAATGCTCCATTGTCTCCCAGTGTTGAGAGCTGTAGAGAAAAAATGTGACCGATTTCCTTTTTATTTGTTACTTCATTTTATTTTCCCTCTTTGGATGCTTGTAATTTTTTTGTTTCTTTAGTCTTTGAGTAAAAAAAGTCACCAAAAAAAATCTTACATATTTTCTTTTAATTTTATCACATATATCATAAGCCCATTAAAACTAAGCATCTAATTCCTTCGTTGGCTTTAAAATATGCTTTATAATAACTTTATAATTTTTCCATTCTATTTAATCTAATTTTTCTTTAGAGACAATAAATTATCTGGTTATTTGATTTCTTTTCTCTGTCCTCCATATCTTTCATTTCTCTTCTCATTTTTCATTCCTAATATTTTAGGTCTGTGTTCTTGGAACTTTTCAAATTAGAAAATTGCTTTTCTGCAATGTCCAATCCACTCTTTATTATTTCTAAGAAGGATTCTTTTTAGACTCTTTAATATGAGTATTTGAACATTCTAAAAGTAGACACAATGGTATAATGAACTCTCAAATACAGTCATCCATCTTCAATTTTTATCTGTCCACCCATTAATCCCCTTCATTGTCTCATATTTCCCCTTTATTGACTGACTGATTTTAATTGTCTTTAAAGATTTCTCTAAGCTCTTATCATACTCCAGTCCTTTAAATTTTCTTCCTTTCTCTGATCTAGTTCCTTTTATAGTTGGCCTTATCTTATATTTGAGTTTTTATTTTGTGGAATGCATGATTTCCTGAATGTCCTTGAGGGTATAAAAGATGACGCTTTCCATCTTAATGTTTCTTTTCCAGACTCTAGAGTATTTTTTCCAAAAAAAAGAAAAAAAGGTATGGCTTTGCTCTATATCCTTAAGGATGCTACGTCTAATTTTTTATTTTCTCAGCCTGTTTATAACTCCTCTTTCTTCTGATGAGTCATCCTGGAGTTAGGAGTAGCCCATGAGGTTCTTTCCTTAGTTCCTGTAAGCATGGCAGGAAAGATATTCCTTCAGAGGCTCAAGAAATAACTCTCTGGTGCTTTATAACGCTTATCAAAGCAGAGCTCTAGCTTACGGTGCAATTTGCTGGTCCCACTGCAACCCGAATTATGGAGTTTCTTTGATAAAAATCTGAATTTGCCTGTAATTTTTTCTTGCCAGAAAAAATGTATGAGCACCCAACCCACATCAAATATCTTCGTCTAAAGATGTTGCCAGAGCCTATTCCTTCCAACTGCTGACTTCTGAATCCAAATATAATCACCATCCTCCATCCTTCGAGCCCCTTGTTTTCATCCTCATGTGCGTTACTTCCACGCACGTGGATTCAGCGTAACAAACCAACATTGTGAAAATCTTAACTTCGTAGGGGTGGTAGCGAAGTGAAAGGGTCCTGGCTCTGCTAGAAATAGCTTCCACGCAATACCTATTTGGGGTGGAGGGTAGGTGGGAAGTGCTTTCTCTCTGGGGAGCGAATAACTTAATCTCTGAGTTAGGTATAGAGTGGGGAGGGACAGACAGAAATCTCTTAGCTTTTCCCCTAGATGGCTCCACTGTGCTGCCTCAAACATTCATTCTAGCTTCGGATAAAGAAAGCGCCTGTAAAAGGAAGAGTAGGACTAAGACTAACTCTAATAACAGCCCGAAGTGATTCAAAGGACTAATTATAGGCCATGTCCTGTGCTGAGCATTATTCATGAATCGTCTCACTACACCACAACCCTTTGGGGCAGGTAATGCTATCATCCCCATCTTACAGGTGAGGAAGCTGAGGCTTGGAAAGGTTACATAGTGTACCCAGGGTCGTGCAGCTCACGAAGGGTAGAGCCAGGTTTCAAACCCTGTGAGCTCACTTTGATGAGGCTCTTTTGTTGTTGTTCTGTTTTAGGTACTTTATATACACTTTCATACTTAATCATAATAACCATTTTTATACTTAAAGGTTATATAATTTTGGAATGGTAGTATATACACAAAAGGTAAAAAAGTAGATAATGTCAAAAAGTCTCCTCACCTATCCCCCAGTCACCCGGTTCCCCTTCCATTTCAAATGTATCATTGGGGGATATACTGTCATATACCAGTGTATTTATCTAATTTCACATAAATAATAATGTAGTATACACATAGTTCTGTACCTTGCTTTTGTCATTTAACAATATATCTTAGAGATCTTTCCACTTCAATAGCATCAAATTCTGCCTCATTCTTTTTAATGCCTGCTTAATATTCCATTGTGGGTGTAACTTTAACAGTGTCTATCACTTGTTTCTATTTTTTTGGCTATTGTAAACAATATTGCAGAGACTAAACTTAGACATATGGCACTTTACACGTGTGCATGTGTAACTGTAGACTAATCTCACTGATGTGGTATCGTGATTCAAAGGGTGGTTAAAACCCACTGGAGGGTTTCAGTAATGGTGGTTTGGGGTGAGGGGGGTGATTACAGAGGTGGTAGAAGCACTGGGAAGACAAACAGGAGAATCTGAGACAACCCTGAGGTTAACCACAGCAGGAAACTTCTCCCGCTCCTAGGCTGGAGTGAGAGAGGAAGGAGGCAGTGGTACTGGACCTCAAGGGACAGGCATTCCACCCAAGAGGAAGAAGAGGGACAGAAATACCCTTCCTCAGCTCCCCAACTAGCACCAGTGGCCTCACTGGTGAAACCCCAGTACACATTGGTCAACCCATTCTGGGGGATACAGTCTGTAAGAATTCACCTCACCCCAACCAGAGCCAAAAAAAAGGAGGGAGCAAGGAATGAATCTGGAGACAAACAGGTTCATGTCTGGTACAGTCAACTCTTTTATTTCTCAGCATCCATTCTTATTCTGAGCCCATATTTAGCAAATTCAGGTTTCTAGTTGGCACAAGACCACAATCAGTTAAACAAATGTAGATCCTTCTGTTCTCCAATCCAGCCAGGGAGACACAAAATTCCACCTCATGTTCAGGATTGCCAGATGTAAGCAACTCTCCTGGATAGGTTCAGTTATGGATCTTTATGACCTGGGGAATTTGACACACCTACAAAATATTAGAGGAAAGAAAAAAAATAACTCGTCATTGCTGAGGATTTTAGGCTGGTTAATTTTAAAACTGCAGATGAGAAGCAGGCTCCGAGGCGCAGAGTTTGCTTGCCCTTTGAGAGACATTTGCATTTGTGAAGGAAATCTCCATGCCTCCCCCTCTGCACCAGGAGGAAGGGGGGATGGCCTTATCTCTGGAAACTCTTAATGGGGGAAGGCAAGGACTTAAGTTGGTTACTGTCTGGCAACCTCATGTAACTGATTTAGGGTGGTGGCTTCTGGCCTTTACTTAATCCTATTTGATTCTTAGCTAAAAGTTGTGGGACCACCCAATGGCCAGACCCCACCTGCACTGATACCATTTTAACTTTTTTACATGTTGTTTCCTTTGTCTTGTAAAGAGATGGCTCACATACCTATGCCTTAAATTTAGCCTTACTCTCCACCCATGTTTGCAGCAGAAGCGGGGGCAGCAGCAGCTCCTCCTGCTGGTGGGTCCTGTCCCCATGCTATTCCACACTATTCACTAAATAAAAGAGCACTACTGCCAAATCTTGAGAGTCCAAGAAATCTTTTTTTCGACTCCTCGGCTCACCGACCCCGCATCAGTCATGACGTACTATCTTAAGACATTTCTTTAAAGTTTCCTCGGTAGGGGCCGGCCCCATGGCCAAGTGGTTAAGTTCATGCCCTCCGCTGTAGCTGGCCAGGGTTTCACCAGTTTGAATCCTGGGCGCTGACATGGCACCGCTCCTCAGGCCATGCTGAGGCAGCATCCCACATGCCACAACTAGAAGGACCTACAACTAAAAATACACAACTACGTATTGGGGGGCTTTGGGAGAAAAAGGAAAAAAAAATAAAATAAATTAAAAAATCTAAAAAAAGAAAGTTTCCTTGGTACCTGTAATGATTTCCCCTTTGTCATTTTCCATATTGCATATATTTGCTTTCAACTTTTTTCCTTTAAAGTCAGCTAAAAGTTTCTCTTTTTTTTTGGTTTGTTTTCAAAAAACCAGCCTCTGGATTTATTAGTAAATCTTTTCTTTTTCTGTTTCAAATGTCAAATTAATTAAAACACATTAATATAATTTAATTTATTAAAATTAATTCCTTCTTTATGTTATCCTTAGGTTTATTCTTGAGTTGGATACTTAAATCACTTATTTTCATTCTTTCTTGTTTACTGCTTTATCATTTATTGTTATGAATTGGCTTCTGAATACTACGTTAGCTGTTTTCCATATGGTCTGCTATTTGGTGTTTTCATTGTTATTGATCATTACTATAATCTGAAGTTTAGTTTTTTAAAAGATGAGTTTATAAGAGAACTTAAAATTTTTCTAGATGCTAAAATTCCTTTATTTTCTGGTTTATTTCCAATGTGATCAGAGAGTATTCTCCATATTATTTCTACATTTTGAAATTTACTTATATTTTCTTTATGGCCTAACATTGGTAATGTTTGTGAATGTTTCTTGGGTATTTGTCTAGAAGAGTTAATGCTTGGTTTTCAAATAAGCAGCAATAGGAGTGTGTGTGTGTGTAATAAATTATATTATTTAACTTTTCTAAACCTTTACTTTTGCCTGTTTGATCTCTCATAGAGTGAGAGAAGTATATGAAAATATTAGACTCTAAATTTCTTTGTATCAATTTTTCCTTATAATCTTGAAGCCAGGTACCTGGGGTTACTGTAAATATTCAATAAGATTACCTTCCCACCTTGTTATGAAAAGAAGTTAATCTTGCCAATTTGCTGTCCTCTCATTTAACGAGGGGTAACTCAAGCATCAAATGACTTATGAGCTTGTTTTACAGAAGAAAAAGTATGCCTTCAAGGATCACCAGATAACCAGCCACAGCTGCCATGGACACCCAGAAGTGAGATTGCCCAGGGCCTTCTCAGGAGTGAAAGAAACACGAATTACCCCTTTGTTTCCCTGGAACTCCTCCTGCCACGTCCCTTAGCTCTATAAAACCCTATGCTTTCTTCTCTTGTTAAGGTAGATTTGAGAGAACCCACCTCCTGCCTTCTTGTCTTGGCCAATTAGAATAAACCCTCTTAACCCTCTTCATCTCCAAGTATTGATATCTCATTGTTTTGGCTTACTGCACATTGGGCACATGAACTTGAGATTAAGAGGTTCAGTATCAGTTTCAGCTTCTAAAATACTGGATCTTATATTATTTAGTACATAGATATTCACAGTTCTTAGTCTTAGCTCTTCAGGGGATTACATGTTCTATCACTATAAAGTTCTAGTTTAGATCTATCTAATACATTTTAAACAGGTTTATTGAGATATAATTCACATATAAAACCCACATACCCACTCTACCCCAAATCCTCCAGGCTGTCACAATTTCTCCTATTGTTAATATCTTCCCTTAGTGTGTTCTGTGTGTTACAATTAATTGGCTAATATTGATATATTATTATTAATTATAGTCAATAATTTACCCTAAGGTCCTATGAAATATAAATCTAAAAATTGTTCACTGTGTTATAAAGCTCTATGGGTTTTGACCAAGGTATGACAGGTATCTACCATTACATTATCATTCAGAATATTTTCACCACCCTAAAATTCCTCTGAGTTTCACCTAATCATCCTTCCCCTCCCTTTCCCCAAACTCCTGGAAACTACTGATCTTTTTACTGTCTCTATAATTTTGCCTTTCTCAAAATGTCATATAGTCAAAAACATATAGTATGTAGCCTTTTCAGAATGGCTTCTTGAATTCAGCAATATGAATTAAAGTTCCACCATGTGTTTTTGTGGCATGATAGCTCATTTCTTTTTTCTCTCTGTTCTTCAAATTGCATAATCCCTATTGATTTGTCTTCAAGTTCACTAATTCTTTCTTCTGCCAGTTCAAATATACTGTTGAGCCCCTCTAATGGAGTTTTCATTTTAGTTACTGTGGGGGACTGGAATTGGCCACCCCAAGATATGTCTCTTTGGCATGAGGATTATTTTGGGCTGGTTCCTTTTAAAAACAGCAGACAGGAGAGAAACTCTGAAAAGCAGAATTTACTTACCCTTTGTTAAGAGCCATTTACATTTGTAAAGGAAATCTCCATCCGTAAAGGTGTCTCCTTCTCTGTACCAGGAAGAAGCAGGGATGACATTATCTCTAGAAACTCTTCATCAATGTGGAAGGCAATGACTTAAATTTGCATAATAATCTTACTCTTGTTTACTGTACTTGTCTGGTAACCTCCTCCCCCCCCCCCCCCCCCCCCCCCCCCCCCCCCCCCCCCCCCCCGCCCGCCCCACAACATCCTCCTTTGTCTTTAGCTGAAGATAATGTTTAAGGTGGTGGCCTCAGCCATTTTGGTGAGTTTCTCAGGTTGCCAGAGCCTCTCCCACATATACATGTTGTAAAGCTTTGTTTAATTTTCTCCTGTTATTCTGTCTCATGTGAATTTAATTCATTCTCTGGCCAGAAGGACCCAGAGCAGGTGGAGGAAATGTCTTCCTCCTCTTCATTACTGTACTTTTTTCAATTCCAGATTTCCCATTTGGTTCTTTTTTTATCATTTTTTCTCTTTAGTGATATTTTCTATTTGATGCAGCATTGTCATTGTACCTTCTTTTACTCTTTAATCATGATTTCCATTAGTTCTTTGAACATATTTATAATGCTTATTTTGAAGTCTTTGTCAAATTCAATATCACGTTGCTCTCAAGGGTACTTTCAGTTGCTTGCTCTTTGTTTCATTGTATAGGTCACACATTCCTGCTTCTTTGCATATCTTGTAATATTTTGTAGGAAAATGGACATTTTAGATAATACATTTAGATAATATATTTAGATTATATATATATATGTATATATAGGTGATATGTATGCGTATATATATATAATATATATCTAGAAATGTCTCCGGACTCTTCTCCCCCCACCTGCTTCCAGGGCTTGTTATTGTCATTTGCTTGTTTATTTGTTTAGTGACTGGATGGATTATTTTAGTGGAGTCTATTTCCCCTACACAGTATGAAGCCTCTGGTGATGCTCCACAGAGGGTGTAGCCTTGGATAAGCCTATAGTCATTCTGAGAAGACAGTGGTTTTAGCAAAGCCCTGAGCGTCTTTTTCCCTGATCATACCCAGCTGTTAAGAGCAACTGATTGCTCTATTGTTTTTAACAATGCCTTAGGGCATAAATAGCTCTATAAACTAATACCATCAAATTCAGGCTCCTTTGAAAAGATAGTTACTAAAGTCGGTGTTTTAGATTTGTTCTGACCCCAGGAGGAATCTTTTCTGCTGTCTCCTTCCCAGTTCTCTCTGGAATACCACCTCTCCCACAGTGTAATCTACAACTCCAATGAACCCACTTGTCTCCTCCCAAGTACCTTTCACCACAACCTCCATTGTTTTTGAGAGTGCCCTATGACTTGAACTTCTTCACATTCTGTTGCAAATGAAGTCAGTCTCTTTGTGAAGAGATTAGGGGCTATCTGTTTTAAGGCAACATCCCTGAGACAAAATCTTGGAGCTGAAGGTGGAAACAATGGTGCACTGCTTTCTGAGTGACACTTCTGCTTTAGAAACTGACCTCTAGATAAGAATCGAGAGGCAGTAATCTCAGGTCATCTCAGCTTGCATCTCCTGGCGTGGAGCCATGGCTTTGCAAGCTGAGGTAAGGGATCCCAATATTCTCAGAGGTGCTGTGCCCCAGGTAGGGCCTCCCTCCCACCAGTGGGGGCTGGCAGAAGGAGGGGCCCCTCATCTCTGGGCTGAACTCTCTTAGAACTTAGTCTTAGCAACAGGTGGTTGGCAGTAGGGTTAAGAGTGCTGAAGTCCTGCCCCTCCCAGTAAGATAGCCCTCCAATCTGGGAACTAAGGTGTTGAGGGAGCCCTGTGTTCTCGGCTGCCCCAATGTGGAGTGAAGATTTGTCTTACTGAACTGGAGGACAAAGAAAGGGAGCGGTCTTAGTTCAAATACCACAGACTCTCACTATTCTTAATGAATTTTAGTAGATTTTCTTGAATAGATATTTCTTCAGGGGCTGGCCCAGTGGCACAGTGGTTAAGTGTGCACATTCTGCTTCTGTGGCCTGGGGTTCACTGGTTCGGATCCCAGGTACAGACATGGCACTGCTTGGCAGGCCATGCTGTGGTAGGTGTCCCACATATAAAGTAGAGGAAGATGGGCACGAATGTTAGCTCAGGGCCAATATTCCTCTGCAAAACAAGGAGGATTGGCAGCAGATGTTAGTTCAGGGCTAATCTTCCTCAAAAACAAACAAACAAACAAAAAAACCCCCATGATATTTCTTCATTTGCCCTTACCATGCCTACAGACTTTAAGTGTTTATATGCATACAGGAATTTAAATGTGTGTGTATATATATATATATAAAAGTTTTACCAATTTCCCCGGGCGGCAGGTCCACGGATCTCCTCAGCTCCTCACGCAGTCATGCCAGAAAACGATCTCCCTCTTATCTAATTCTTTGGTTTGTAAATTCAACTTTGTGTAATGTTAAGACTATGATCTCTGTTTTCCAATTTAGATTATTCTCTTGCCTAATATTTTTTACATTTTGTTTCAGACCTCTCTCATGTATTCTGCAGATAGTTGGATTTTGTTTCTCGATCCTAACATAAGCTCTTTTATTTTAAAATTTTCCTTTTTATTTTCAGTGCCTGGGGCCACATCTAGCACTCACTAGATTTCTGTAGAATGAACTTTATTTTCTATCTTGAGGCCTAGGCAGAGAGGGTGCCCCCAGGTCTCCTGGGAAAGGCCCAGGAGTTGCCAAAATTATATATTATCCCTTCTGGAGGCTGGTTACAGATCACGAAGATCCATCTCATTTTAAGATGAAATTAATGGCTTTATTGAGATATAAATGTCGCACAACAAATGGCCCCATAATTAAAGTGTATAATTTGAAAAGTTTTGACATATGTATTCACCAGGAAACAATTACCGCAATCAAGATAGGTAACATATCTATTGCCCCCAAAATTTTCCTGGTGCTCCTTGTGTTTCTTTGTGTTCCTTCCCAAAATGAACCATAACTCCTGCCCTCACGCAGCTTAGGTTCTAGTGTTTATTGACAAAGACACTGCATACATCTAACCAGGCCCAACTGAGGAAAAACTCGTTTAGAGATATATCAGGCCCTTCAGTGTCTCACGATATAACTGTTTTACTCTCTTAGTCCAGTGGGCTGAGAGAAGGACTGAAATTTTCTTAGGGATTCAGGTCTATCTCCCAATGACCTTGCCTAGTACTAGGTAAAATAGTGAAATTGTTCAAATCAACTCTAGGAAAATCAGATCTCATGTATGTGATCTTGCTGCTTCTAGAACTGTAACCCTCTGTTTCTCCTGGCTTTTCCATATTTTAATATTTTCTTCTTGTATTATCTGTATGATTCTTTGAAAGAGAATTTTTGTAATAGGAGTGGATAGGAGAAGGGAGGAGCCTTGTTCGGTGCTGCTAGCTGCTTACTCTAGTTCTCTGAAGCCTCCAAAATACATATATTTTAAAAACCTTCCAGAACATATTTGTTGAGAGGCATCGTGGCTGGCTAAACTTGTCTAGTTTGAATAATAGATGTTAATTTATTTACCAAGAACAAAGTAAAAATCTAAGTATATTTTTCATACAGCGTCCCATACGGATGACACAAACATTTTAATTCATCCAAACAGAGTTTGCATTTTATTTTTATCTGACTATTTTACCTAATACATTTTATGTATGCTCAAAAACATATAACATTATAGGATATTTTTTAAAAAGTAAAAGAAATGTGTAAAGTATCTCCATTGAACCAAAACTTCCTGTAGTGCTTAATTAATTTCAAATCTTGGTGAGAAAGAAGAAGAGAGCTAATATTTGAATTTATTAGGAGCACAGACTTTGGAACAAGGCTGTCTAGGATTGAGTAGCTATCCTGCCTATTACTAGCTGTGTGATCTTGGGCAAATTACTCAACATCTCTGAAGGATGAGTTCATCATTTTTAAAATGGTGATAATAATATCTATATCACAGGGTAATGGTGAAAACGAAGTGTAACAATTATGTATAATAATTGTAACAGTGTCTGGACCATAATAAGTGCTATTTATATTAATTTTATTCTATATATAAAAAATAATATCAGTTGCAATGAATGTTTTTTTTGATGTCATGATTCAAAAAGCAAGCCAAGTGGGTCATAGATTTGGATGTGAAATTTAACTTTAGATATTCTGACATTCAAATATGATTACAGAGTTTACATTATTATTGAATATTTTTTCATCACTTTGGGACCAAATGATAGCTCTAAAAATGTTAGGCAGCAAAGGTTGAAAATAAATCAAGACTATTTGCAGGGAGTTCTGTCCAAGAAGGTTGAGTGAAGAAAAGAAAGCACACATTTATGGTTTCACTCATTCTTCTTAACCTTGTTACTCAAGTAAATGCCCAGCTTTGTGGTCAGAATCCTTTGGTTCAGGTGGATCTGGCTATTTTTCCTTGTATTTCTTGGCCCAGTGCATACATATAAAAGGCTTTCTATAATCATCTGTTGACTAATTGAAGTGGGAAAAAACCTTACTTCTTCTACCTTGTTTCTATGATCCCCAGAACCCTTGAACTCTGCATGAGTAGGCACGAAGCGGAGGAGCTACAACAGAAGATGTGGTAACAGTCATGAATACGTGCATGAGCCTGCTACTTCCTGTGATGATCATGCTCTGGAAATGGTCCCCTAATTCCTGAAGGCAGGTGCATATAAAATGCACTGGTGGCTAAAACCACAAGGGCTCATCTGTGTCCATGTTCTCCTTATTTCCCTTGGCTCACAGCTATGTTAATCTCCTAGCCTCTCTTTCAGCCATCTGCGATCATGTGATGATTTCTGGCCAATGGTATGTAAATAGAGACTATGACTGTCACTTGTAGTCCTGACTCATAAAAAATTAGTACTCCTGATACACATCCTATTTTTCCCATCCACTGACTGAATGAACAGACTTCAAGGGAGACACACATGGAAAGAACTTAGATCCCTTCAGTAACAGGTGTCTGATTGATTTTAAATAATGCCCATCCTTTTATTGTGTCTATCCAGGAGATCCTATACAAGTCCACGGCTAGGTAAAATTAGAAAGAATGCAACGTTTTTTTCCTCTGATTCTCTATGCCTCTTTCAACACCCTCCTCCCTTTGATGAGAATAATTAACATTTATTGAGCAGTAAATATATTTCAGACATTATACTAATTTCTATAGCAATTATAGATATTATCTCATTTAACCTCCCTATCAACCTTACACAGTATGATCTGTTACTAATCTTGTTTTACAATTGAGGAAATGAAGCACAGAGGTTAAATTACAGATCACTAGTAGACAATGGAATCGAAACTTGAACTCAGAACATTCACACCTAATCACTAACCTGCATTACGTCCCAATATATTCTGGGTGTCCAGTTTCCCTAGCTGTGCAGAACCCTGTACAGAAGTTGTTTTCTCAGATCACTCGTCATACATAATATTTCATCCTTTTATGCTGTTCGAAACATCCTATCCTAAATTTCATTGCTTCAGGCATTTATTATGCAAAGAAACTAATATATTAATTAAAATTTTATTATTGAGCACTCACTATGTTAAAGGATTAGTATTAACTGTAATGGGCATAGGAAAAATGTCCAAGAGTTGTCACCTGATTTCAAGGGGATTTCAATCTGTTTATCATCTGGCCACCCAACCCTGATCTAGAATCTAGAAAGTTAGAAAGTCCCAGGGTGGGGTTTGGAGTATCTTTGGCCCATTATTTTGATAATATAAATCATATCAACTCATAATATAAATCAGAGAAGTGTGTCCAAGTGGACTCCAAAAGGGGAGGGTCAGCGGTGAAGAGCGTCAAGAACACATTCGATGAAATAAGTGGGGATTAGAAAGCAGGAGGTGGGAGAACGAGAATATGAGGGAAGAGGTGGGTGGGTCTGGCATAGTTCCAGCAATGAATCCCTAAGTGTGCTGTGCATTTCTACCACCTCCTGGTGTATATCTAGGAGCTGAAGTATGGGAAGATGTCACATAATCACATAACTTGTACACAGAGAAAAGTAACAAATACTGTGGGGGAGCTCAGATATTGCAGTGTGAGGGATAAATGCCTCTGACCAAGGGACAGCAGGAAAGATTTTATGAAGGAGGTAGCTATGGTGTTGAGATTTCCTGAACTCAGAGGAATGGGAATGTGAATGTTGGAGAAAGGACAAAAAAGGCACCAAAGGCAGTGGAACCTGAATAAGCAAAAGCATAGAGATAAGGAAGTTCCAGATGTGCTGGACAAATGGCAAGCTGTAAAATTGTCAAGAGAAAGTAAGTTGCACAAGGGGTAGCACTAAGAGGTACAAGCGAGAGAGAAACAAGGGAAAGGAAGGGTTCAGAGGTGACTATGACTTTGAGGCTAGGTAAACTGGAGAGATAGTGGAGCCTCTCAGAGCAGAAGAACTCCCCAAGTGAGAGAATTTAGGGAAAGAAGGAAAAGGGCCAAGGACAGAAGAAAACTTTGGAAAAACCTCTAAATGCATCAGAAAAAAGACCTAAAGGTGAAAGACTCTGAACAAGCAGGATGAAGAAAGCGATGGAGATTTTCAAAAAGCGTTGGAGTGGGAAGAAGAGAGGTCACAAAGCGCTCACAGGTACTCCCTCAATAAGCGTTCAGTCATCACCTATGAAGTGACTGGAGCTGTGCCATGAGCTGGATGTAAAGATTATAAGCCAGAGTTTTACATGCAGTCCTTCTAAGGCAAGAGGGATTAATAAATAAATGAGGAGGAGGCGGTGGAGGTGTGGGTGGAGGTTATTACTCTCCAGAGAAGCATTTAGAAGCTCCAAGGAGTAACATGATGGCGAGCCGATGAGTTTTTAATCTAGGGCACACTTGAGTAGGTTTCCAGCCAGGAGAATGAAGGAATGAGAAAAAGCTTAACATGCTTGAGGAAAGTAGAAGAAAACAATTGATCAAAAGAGAGGGAGGGATGGTAGCGGTAGAGTGAGGCTTAGAGAGAAAGAATGCTCGGTTAATATAGACATTCCTTTGGGGAAGGAAGTGAAAATGGGGGGAGCCAAAATCAGATGACTCTGAACTTAATAAAGTTAGACATCAGGTCATCTTGAAAGAAGGAGTGGGTGAGGATGCGGGCCCAAGAGAATGGAAAGTTTTGGCATAGGTTCTGCGAGGAATGTCTACAAAGATTATACTAGATTTTAATCCATCAATCACCAAGTATTTATGAAGCATCTCGTCTATGCCCAATGATACATTAGATATTATATTTTAGCTTTCCAAAGCGCTGGCAGTTGCTTCCAACTTGGCAATATGAGCAAATGTTGTAAAATGTGTTCTCTACTCCATCATAGAAGTCACTAATAAAAACAAGGAGTAATTTTGGATTTAGGCCCTTTAGGCACTCAACTTATTTTCTCTTTCCGGTTTAAGACCAAAGCACTGACAGCTACATTTGAGCTTTTCTAAGTCAACATTATTTATAGCACTATTTCACTGTGACCTGTATTTTATATGCTTGCCTATGAGTTCATCTTCTTAGATTTTCATCACAACTTTTGTAGACTCACGCATGGCTTTATACTTAATAAATTATTGTCTCATAAAAAAGATATGAAGTTATAGGTGTGGAGTGGTATTGAAAATACCATTTTAACTTGAAGTTCAAAGAATTTGTGGATCAATGATTTACTCAAAATGTAGCAATGAAAAAAAAATCGAGAAATGGGCCAGGAATTGAAAAAGACAAAAGCATTAAGATAGAATAAATACACTTAGAGAAATGGTGAAATTTGAAATATCGAAGGATGGAATTTAAGGGCAGCAGAAGACACTGTCCGTGATCCACTAGTGTCCATTCAGCGTTACCCTTTCCAGTGCACTCTGATGCCTCGTTGAGAAAGCCTGAGGCTTCCTCTGGCTTCCAGAGCACTGTTGGCCAGAGCACAGGATGGGCCAGAGTGCCATGAATTTGTGCCCCCGGCATATAAATATTCTAGATTCCTCATCCCCTATATGGGACAATGCCGAGGCATGTTCTACCCATCACCCAGAGGTCACCAGCAGGATGAGCCTCAGTTGCCCACAGTGGTAATCGGTTCATCAACAGATAACTGATTCCTTTCCTTCCCTTTCTCAGTTCCTTCTTTCTTACTCATTTTCCACATTTGCTTCCCCAAAACAATGACTTGCATTCAAATCCTTTCTTCTAGTGGAATTAACCTAATACAGAGTGAAACCAAATTCCTCTGCAGAAGAGAAAAAAAATAGAATCCATCAACGTAGACTATATCTTCCCTGTAAACCTAGTCCATGTCCAGTTAAATCCCATCTACCCAATTCCCCAAAATGAAAACCTAAAAATGGTCTTTGACAATTTCCTCTTCCTCACATCTCATATTCAAATCATCAACAAGTTCTCTAGGTTTACCTCCCAAATAATTCTCAAATCTACTTCTCTCCATCTCCATTTGTGCAACCCTAGGCCAGCCTGCCTCACCTCCATTTAGACTTTTGCATTAGCTTCCTAATGGTCTTCTGCATCCATTCTGGTGCTCCTCCAATCCATTCTCCTCTCAGCAACCCCAGGTGCACTTCTCAAACCCAAGTCTACTTTTTTATAACCTACACATGGCTTAAAACTCTTCACTGGCTACTGAATCTCTGTGTCCCCCAAAAATTCTCATGTTAAATCCTAATGCCCAATGTGATGGTATTTGGAGGTGGGCGTCTCACTTAAACCACATCCCCCTTGCTTTCAACTTTCCAGCCATCCAGCCCATCTTACATTCAATTCTTCCAAATTTCTATGCTTCCTTGCACTATGGGATGTTTGCAACTACTGTTTTGTTTTCTTAGAAAAATCCTCCTCTGCAATATTCCCCTCACCTAACCCCTTGTCTGATTAATGTCCACTCTTCAGATCTCAGGTCCAAAGTCACTTTCTCTGAAAAGTTCCCCGACATGCCTTATTAGGTTAAATCTCTCTATTATGGGCTGTTATAGAACTATGTAACTCTGTCTTCACTTTTCACTGCTATGATTCTTGCATTTATACCATCAGTTATTTTATTAAAGTTGGTCTTGTCTACACTGTATCCTTTATCACACCAAGAAATTTGTCTTTATTTGATCATTTGTTTATTTCTAGTTCCTAGCACAGTAATTTGTACCTAATAACTGCTCAATTTGCTGAATGAATGAAAGAGGAGATAAGCCAATGAATGCATGCACGATAACTTTGTATTTATCACTGTAGAAGTGGATATGTTTTTTGGGGAAAAAAGAAACACAGCTTTGGGGCAGCAGAAAAGGGCACATAAGAAGAAATCACACAGAAGCTTCCACATGGGAAAGTATTGTCTTTCTGCCCTAATGTCAGTAAGATTACAGAACAGAAACTTGTAATGAGTCAAATATGCTTTCCTCTCTGGCTTTCTCCAGCAATGTGATAACAGGGCAAAAACAAAGCAGATTGTCTAGTGCAGAGGATGGTGAATATAGGAAATTAGAAGCCTGAGGGAGTATAGGACGAGAGGAGGTGATCACTCTTGTATGGATTACTAAAGCATCTTCAAGATGTCTTGTTTTTTCCCTCCACCTTCCTGGGAAGAGATCTTTCCTTAGCATAAAATTGTCTCTGTGTTAGGAGTTGGTCTATAGTAATGAGAGAACATTTTGTCAAACTTGGAAGCATTTTTTGGGGAGGCAACTGTAGGAATTGAAGCCATCTCCAAAGGCTTCCCAGTATCTGTTTGGCCTGATAAAGCTTCTTCATCTCTATAGGGGGGATGGAAGGCTATAGAGAACCTATTGATGGAGAAGTGAGACCCTAGTGGTTGCTGGTCCAGAGGGATAAAAGTACGAAGGGGACAAGGAAAAAAGTATGAATGAGGGAGACCACCTACTGCCCACCTGACATGGACCCTGGGAGGTCAGATGAGCGACTTGATGAGAAAAGTAAAGCTCTATTTTTCACCAAGCTCCAGCCTCTGAGTGTATTTGTGATCCTTTAATAGTGACTTTGCTTTTAATACCATTATCCCATGCCTTTCTGTCCTTGAAATTTACGGACAGAACCAAGGGGTTGCATGAATCTTTATAACCTTGTTGAATGAATGAGTAAAACTAAATGTGGCCCTTTCAGTCAGTGTGTAAAGGAAGTTTCAAAAGAAAAGTGAGGGGTCTTGCTGAAGTGAATGGGGGCCTGAACTTGAAATAAGCTTCTTGGGAGAATGGGAGAGATAGGAGATAAAAAGTTTTTTGGTAAGATTTGGAGGGAACTTATTTGGAGACCTCAGGAAAACAATAGTAGGCTAAAACCTATTTGGTAAATATATAGTGTAGAATGAAGAAGGAAGTCAAGGAAATAGGAACAATGTGGCTCATATTAAAGCTGATGAAGAGAAAAGCAGATGATAAGACATACAGTGAAGGACAGAAAGTATTAACTGGGTCCCAAAGATTGCTGTAATTATAGATCTGTAGCCTATGATGATGAAGATTTGGGGAAGGAGATGAGTGCAAACACGTATCTTTACATTTAATAAATGATAGCTAATGTATTATATAACTGAGAAACTTCCTTTGCTTTCTTTGGCATAATTTGTGTAAGAAAAATGATTGTTGCTGTTCATTGATATACATCTATTTTCAAGGTGCCTACAAATGAGCTTTTAAAGAATTTGCTCCGGAACATTTTCAGATACAAAAGTCATGCTAGCTGGTCTCTCCTTATTTTCCAAATTCAAAAAGGAAAGTACTGAGAATACTTAAGAAATTTTCTCTGCTAGTATGGAGAATGCACAGCCTAACAAATATGGAGCTAAACCATAAGAAAAAAATGATCCTCCAGGTCCCCTATACTGTTATTCTTACAAAGAATACCACTGTTGGATTATGACAGAGAGAACAGCTCACTGTCATGTGGTATAACTCCATCTGCTGTCCCTTAGCAAACGTCCAGATGGATTCCATTTCTGGTCTCTGGAAAGACAAGGCCAATCAATATGAAAAAGCTGTCTTTGATTATCCATCACAGTCAACCAAGGAGAATCACAATTTTTTGGTTTCTACTCATCGTTCTTGTCAAGAGACTTATGGTTTTATTTTTAACCGTGAAATCTGCTTCTGAATTTATGAGCAATGACAATGCCAATGGTCTGTTTTTTCTTGGGGTTTTTTCTTATAGTTACAGGAAGTCTAGCTTGAAAACATCTCTCCTATTCATTTTCAAGAGCCTTCACTCAGTTTTCCGAGGAAATATTTATGTTTCTAGTAATTATGGGACTTCAAAATGCTTATCATGCTATTGTGGCTTGAAGAGTACCTCAGATTCAGGAGTCAAATTAATGGCTTGAATTGGAAGACCACACTGATTAGAAATAAGACCTATAAAAGCAAATTCATGTTTGAGAATTTTCCTCTATATGCACATAGTATTTGTGACATCACTTTTTCACACACAAAGTTGTATGACCATCTTTATAACATTGCTGGTGTCAAAAAGGAAAGACTCCCTGTAGGAACCTAATTTACACACATTCACACACACACACACACACTCCTTGGGATAGGTCTATGCTGTTTGCATACTGTATTTTGATTTAACATAATTTTTTTAAGTTGGTAAAATTCTAATCTAAGTATGAATTCAGGAGGGGTCTAAGGAAAACACGAGATTTCTCTTAAGTCCAAATAATCACTGGTTTAAGCTAAAACTTTCTGCTAAAGGTTACTTATGTTTTAAATTTCTAAAAATTCACGTTTGGATTTTTGAACTGGTGAGGAAGACAGTGAGAGTTGTCCTGAATACCTCTTTCCCCACTTCTTCAGTAGTAAATCTTCCATTTTGGTTGGGCATGTGGCCGCTTGCAATGAAGATCCTTTTTCTAGGCTCCTTTGCAGCTTGGTCTGGCCACGTGACCAAGTTCTTGGGAATGGGAGATAAACAGAGGGAGGATGTGCAACTTCTCATAAGACCACTACATCTCTTCTTCAAACCTTCCTCCTTCCTTTAGGCAACAGTGAGAGACTGGAGTGCCTGGAGCTCCAGCAGCCCTGGTAGACAACAAGATAACTTTAGGAACAGAAGCCACGCCCCACAGGGCAGCAAGATAACAATAGCTTGGATCTCTTACACCAAAGAGTACCACTTTAACCCTGAATTGACTGACTTCTTGAATGTGAGAGCAAAATAAGTCACTATTTTTATAGGCTTATTATTTTGGGACTTTCTATGACTCATTGACTATTATATATATTTTAAAATAATTGGATGTGTCCTACTAATAAAAGATTCTAGCAGATGCCATTTCCAACTAAGATCCAAGCAATATATGTATAGTTATGATGGAAATTTTTAAGAAAAATCATTAGGCAGTCAAGATCTTTGTATGTGAAGAAAAGACCAAAAGAAAATGAAGTTTTGTGCATAGCTACTTTATTCCTTATGATTTATTTTCTTTTTCAAGTTCCTCTTTAGTATTCCATCGAATGAAACTGAACTTACATAACATAGCACCAAAACATCTGACTCCAACTGCCAGAACCTGTAGTTTTTGCTGAGCGCTTGATCTGGCAACAGAACCTGCTCTTCCTGAGGATGGGGCAGGATGTGGTGGGGAATTAACACACACCCCCGCAACACAGGAGCAGCCCTGAAACAATGACTGAAAGGAGACCGTTTATAAATATTCCAGCTGCTTTGCCCTATCAAGTAGATTAGTTCAAAAGTATTTGTTCTAAACTGGTTCCCAGAGATCCCCACCAGGATTAAGATCCTGTTATACAGAGTAGTAACCAGTTTGATAAAATACCCTTTACTGTCTGTATGCTTTTCCTTGACTCACTTCCCCAGTCTTCTACCATTGTTTTCTGGGTTCATGTCCTAAACAAACTATTGCACGTGAATCCTTATCTCCAAGTCTGCTTCTGGGACACCAGAACCAAGACATAATATTTACATATCGTGTAAGTGGCAGTAAAAACATTACAGCCAAGGGAATGATATAAACAATGACATGACTTGATTGCAAAGTAGGCCAAGAGTATCTTTCCTCTCTTTTTCTCTTTCAGTCCTTAGTGATAGAACAGAGCAAGGCTTTAAAACATCCCTAAAAAAAACTGGTTAGTAAATCATGTGCTTGGAAAATATAATCCTAGAACACTGGGAAGAGTATGTTCCCACAGCCTTTAAATAATTAAGATGAATTGGCTCAAGGTGAAATCAAGCTACATTAATCTCTTCAGGAAGAGTATATACAGGAGTCATTGTGCTTATTATTTTCCCCCAATATCTACAAAGTGCCCAGATATAAATATTTGTTGAGTGAAAGTATGGTAGAGAGGGAATTGGAGTAAAGTTAGCAGATTGATTGATCAAACAGACTGTGAGGGATGGAAAGGCAACCATAGAATTAGAGAAGATATTAGCAGTACATATCCAATAAAGGTCTCTAATTCAGAGTAGGCACATAATTGTAAATCAATTATATAAGCACAAACCCATTGAAAAAAAATGGTCAAAAAATTCTTCACATGTTATGTCTAAATGACCAATAAACATGTGCCAGAGCATTACTCCACTCCTGGGTATATAAGCAATGAAGCATACACATGTTCACCAAAAGATATGAACCAAAATATACAAAGCAGCAATATTGATAGTAATCCAAAACTTGTCTATCTACAGAGGCATGAGAACATAAGTTGTAGTATATTCAGTGAAAATGCTCATTCTACAGCAGTGAGAATGAATGAACTACAATTGCACATACAAGATGTATGACTCTCACAAACATAATTTTTGAGTGAATGAAGCTAGATTCAAAAGAGTACAGACTGTATGATTCCAAATAAATGCAACTCAAAAACAAGGAAAACTACTCTATGCTCTTAGGACTTAGAATGGTAGTTATTCTTGGAAGAATATAGCAATTTTAAGGGAGCGAGAGAGGGGCTTCCGAGGTGTTAGTCGGCACAGTGGTCCTAAGACCACACGCTAGTTTAGGGATTTGCTGGAAGGAATAACAAGACTCGACATAAAGTTATAGCTGTGACTAAGATTTATTACAGCAAAGGATACCGTTCAGAAATAACAGGAAAAGATACACAAATGCAGGCTTTCTCATCCTCCCTCTGCAAGGAATGCATGGACACAGCTTCTCCAGCTGTGAAGTGCAGAGACATGGGCGAGATGCCCATGCCCAGGAAAATTGGCTTGAATCGTGGGGTCTAAAGTTCCTAAATGGAGTTGGTCACATCCCTGCCACAAGACCAGCCATGGTACAAACCCCAAAGCAGGCTCTGGGTGCATATTGTGGACCTTGATGTTTATTTTAAATATGCTGGCAACCTGGTTCATCTCGACCCACTGTTTGGGGCATATAGCCTAATATCTTTACCCAGTGAGCATGTGAACATTCCAGAAGTTTAGTTCTCAGAGTCAACCAAGGCTCTTTATCAGGGCTACAGAGATAAATGAGAACTAAGTAAAATAGACCCACTTTGTTAACTCCCTCTGCTCACTAGCAATGTTATCTTTCTTGCTCTGGGGACTGATTACATGCCTAAGTTTAGATTGTGCTTATGTGTGCATATTATACTTCAAACATTTTTTAAAATGTCAGTCAGGTAGCAATCCAGAGTCATCAATTAGAGCTCATTTGAGAAAATAAGTACCTTTTCCACATTCTTGTAAGATTTTTGAAACCCTGGGAAGTTATCAAAATAACGTTAGGAAACCATTGGGGAATATCAAAAACAGGAGTAACTCTAATCTAAGAATTATTGAAGTGATGTCAAGAGAATGAGAAAGTGAATTAAATTCATGATATTGAGTTTCATAATATGTTTAAATAGGCATGTAGTAGTAATTTTGCAAAAAATTGTACTTGGATGTTTTGGCTATTCTTTAATGTGTTTGAACTGATAAAAATAACCAAATTCTGAAAAAATTGGTAATTCAGATATAAATTTTTATGAGAATTTATTTGATTGCACAATCTATGTTAAAAGTTACAAAAAACAGGTTTTCAAATGTTTGTTACGTTTTCAATTTTAAAATTGAGCATTACAATACATATGAAAGAAAAAGTCAAGAGATCTGAGTTACAGTTCCATTTATTATTTATTAATTGTATAACTTCAGGCAAACCCTTTAACCTTCAGCTTTCTTATCTGTGCAATAACAGGGGGTAATAGATTCAATGATGTAGTCTGTGGGGTTTTTCCATCAATACAAGTTTATGTTTTAGTAAATTACTGCTTCAGTACCATCTACTAACCCAACATATGCTTTGAGTATCTACTATGACCAAGGCACTAGGCTAAGTGATGTGGGAAATGAAATGCTGGAAAACACAAGATTGCTGTCTTTGAGCTAAGTTTGGTGAGCAGGGCACACAAATAACACAACTCATAGCAAGGGAATGAGATCAAAGCGAGATTGGGGAATCAAGGAAGAACCATACTTCAGGTAGCCCCTGAAAAGGGACACTTATGACCAACGAGATTCCAATAGGAAAAGGAAGAGTGAGCTAATATCAGCGAAACACTTAAGCAAAGGCTTCCATCATGAAAATGCTTGGTTTAACAGAAAACAGCCTGGTCTTGATGGCCTGAGGATTAAGAAAAGCATATGGAGAAATGAGACAGGAAAGAATGATTGGTAATAAATCATGAAGAGCCTTAACTTCCATGAAATGGAATTTGTAGGCAGTGTGGACCTAAGAAGGCTTCTAGGATGAGGGAGAACATAATTAACTCTGGTTTCAAATTTATGGTTCCCAAATGTTACAGGTTGGGTTCCCCACGAAACTGACTCTGAGGCAGAGTTTAGTGTTTGGGACTCACATTAAGGACTGTCCTTGGGACACAACATCTGAGGATGGAGGGGAGGGAAGCAGGAGTGGGCAGAGGGAAAAGATGAGAGTAATACAGACCCAATGACAGCCTTGGCCAACCCCACAGGGAGCTCTGGAGCTAGAGTGACCCTTCAGAGTTGTACCAAGTTGGGCCAAGATGGCTAGGCCTCGATATGCCCACATTGATCAGTCATTGCATGTGAGCTGCCCCGGAAAGGGCTGTGACCTGGTACAGGGCAGCTCTCTGTAACTGAGGCAATCCCCAAAGGTGCTGAGAGGCCATCTGCCAACCTCACTCCCAGGAGCTGGGCAATAAGTTCTTCCTTGAAGTGGGAGCTGGGTAGCACATCCCAGCATCTACCCCATCGAATTTGTGCTTTAGAATCACTCAGGGGCCTCCAGAGACCCGAGTTTCACTCTGAATCGGTTGACATGGAATAAACCCAGACATTTTTATTTTAAATAAACTTCCCATATGATTTTGATGTACAGAAGCTTGATAATTACTCTTTTAGATATTCATTCAAAACCCTTGAGTAAGGACTCTGGGCCAGGTCTATGTCCTTTGCTTGTGAGGACATCCCTCCTGCCTCAAAGTACCTTCCTTTGATACTCATAACTCCATGAAAAAAGCAGCACTGACACCTGTATTTTGCAGACAAGGAAACTAGCTTAGAAACTATAAGTGATATGCCCAATGTCATACAGCCACTAAATATCACTTGGGCTCAAACTTGCTCATTCCTGCTCCAAGCCCGTCTCTCTCTCTCTCTCTCTCTCCTCTCCCTCTCATACATTGAAAATTTACTAGTGGATAAGTCATATTGCTCTTCAAACAAAATGAATGCCCTCATTATTCTTAGAAACTTTTCTAATATTATATTAGTGGCTCTTCTTACAAAAATAAAAGTTTGTCCCTGTCATGGTAATAATAGATTTCCCACTATATTTCATCTGGCATGGATGGTCACGTGGTGCTGGCTTTGATCCTGGCAAGAGCTGTTGCTTTAACTCCCGATACCAGACACGGAAAAGAAACTGCAACACGCTCTCATCTGTTTTCTCTGAATAAATCCCTCCCAGATCTTTACAAGGCAGAGTTGGGTTTTCCAGAAAAAGGAGAGCCTATTAAATTCTCCAAGGGGCAACTGAGGCTTTAGGTGGCATCAGTGAGGATGCATTTTAAATGAAAAAGCAAGTTAAAATGAAGATGGGGTGGGTTTAATGGGAAAAGAACCTTTTTCTTTTGGTGTGAACATGTAGTGCCTTCTTCAAATCTCTGAACAACTCTCTGATCCTGTCTAAACCACTAGTTGTGTGCAAAGCAAAGCGAGGTGGCCAACACCCCGTCCCAAAGAATCCATGCTGCTCTCCAGGCTGACAGCTTTACTAAATGACAGGTGAGTCATAATCTTTCATCACCTGGGCATGGCCCAGGGACCATGACTAAGTTGTTGTAGATATGCTACTAGTGGATGAGGTCGTACTTTGTTTTCCATCCTTCCACCTCAATATTAAGCAATGGCTTGGAAACACATTAAGGGATAACCTTTATATAGTGGTGTTGATGATGTTTTTCTTCTTACAGAAAAAATCAGGCATTGATATTCATCAGCATGCTGGGATTTCAGCAGGATAGAAGCAATTATACACACTCGTGTATGAGAGACTTATGCAAGGGAAAGGCCTTAATTGTTTGGTTGGCACACCTCACACTTTCTGAGTATATATAATATATAAGTAGTGAATATTTTCATTTTTCAAAATTTATCATCTCATTCAGAATTCTTAAGCTTGTTCTGGAGTGAAGTTCACTTAAATCATTCAAGGGGATTTCATACAAATTTCACTGAAATCCATGACCTTAAAGGTACATGGGTTTCTCTTTCAGAAAGAGGATAGAACTCACTAAATTGGATAAAGTAATTTACTGTTGCTTAAGGCCACTGGCACTTACAGCTCAATTCTACAGAACTTCAGCCACACTCTTTCACCAATAGAAATCCATCTTTCCTCCACTGACTTATAATTCCACCATTATTATAAATGAAATTTCCGTATAGATTTGGGTTTATTTCTGGACTCTTCTGTTCTACTGATGTCTGTCTATTTCGTGTGCCGATACTAAAATGTTTTAATTTTGGTTTCATTCGGGCCAGGAAAAAACGTCCTCTAAAAGTGCTTGTCCATGTAGACACCTCCCTTCTCATGGAAGGTGTTGCTCTGCTTGCCTTCTCAAGCACTGTTCCTCATTTTCCTCATATCATCTCTCTAGTCTTTTTCCTTTGTAGTCACTTTTTTCTCCATCTACTCCTTTCACATTGGCGTTTGCCTGAGTTCCATTCTTTGGCCATTCTCACGCAATATAGTATTCCCAGCTATAGCCATGTTTTCAGCTAATACCCCAACTGGTATGCCTCCCTCACTTCCTCACTGAGCCTCAGATTTTTTTCTGCTGACTGACTACTTGACATCTCTGAGTCGGGGGCAGGGAAGGGGGGGTGGAGGAGGGTGTGTCTCAGGCCCTTCAATCTCAATCCATTAAAAAAAAAATTGAGCTATATATCTTCTACTCCAAATCCATTCTTTCTCTTTCGTTAACTATCTTTGCTAACAGCACTACCATCCATGAAGTTTCCCCAGTCAATTGCCTGGAAACCATCTCATCTCACTTGTTATCCCTTATCACCTACATACGTTTGGATTCAACGGTTTCCTGATTCTGCTTCTTTAATGTCTATTCAATCTGTTTCCTTCTTCTTGCCCTTACTTCCATTGCCATATTTGAATCTCTGATTATTCTTCTCAGAGGCTACACCAATAGCTCTCTACCTAAAGTCTTGCTCTATGCGAATGTATTGCTGGGAGAACGGTATTTTAAAGATGTAACCCTAATTAGGTCGTCCTTACACTACCTCAATGTCTCTCCATGATCTTCACGATGAAATTCAAGTGTCAAGGCATTACATCGGAGACCCTTCACCATGCAGCCCCTTCCTGTCTCCAGACACGTTGTCTCTGCCTTGCCTTGCCTGAATGCCCTCTCACGTCAGTGTGCCTTTGTCAAGCCTGTTCCCTCTACCTGGGGGAGTATTTCTCCTCCCCAATTCCTGCCTTAACTCACCTAGACTATCTTAATTGCTGTGAAGCCTCAGCTTAAAGGTTATTTCATTTTGCAGCATTTCCTCATGACCTCTCTAGCCATAGCTAGATGAGGGGTCTTTACTCTCAAAATGCCTATAAGCAATCAAGCTCTGGCATATAGTTTATAATATTGATATCTTTATTAGCCTCCTTCAAATAGACTTTGAGCTCCTGGAAGACAAGGGTTTATTTTAAGGTTTCCAGTGCCTAGCTTAGTGCTTGCCATTTAGGACTGTGCTGCCCAATGTGGGGGCCATTGGCTAAATGTGGCAATTTAGACTTAAACTATTTAAAATTAAAAATTCAGTTTCTCAGTCACACTAGGCACATTTTAAGTGACTACCGTATTGGACAATGTAGATGTAGAGCATTTCCAACATCACAGAAAGTTCTGTTGGACAGCACTGATATAGGAAGGGCTCAGTAAATGCCAGTAAGTAAAGAATATCTGAATTATTTTTTAATTGAAATTTTTATTGAGGCAGTTGTAGATTCACATGTAATTGTAGGAAATAATATGGAGATGAGTCTACCCTTAGTCCGGTTTTTCCCAACATCTCGCAAAACTGTAGTACAATATCACAACCAGGATATTGACACTGGTACTATTCACTGATCTTATTCAAATATCCCTAGTTTTACTTGTACTCATTTCTCTATGTGTGCATGTGCGTATTTAGTTTTATATAATTAAATCACACATAGAGGTTCATGCATTCACCACCCCAGCCAAGATGCAGACACTTCTCCACCAGAAGAATCCCTCTTGTTGCCCTTTCATAAGCACATTAACTTCCTCTTGCACCTCTTCCTCCCTGCCTAAACCTTGGGGCACTAATTTATTCTGCAATTCTAAAATGTTGTCATTTCAAAAATGTTATTTAAATAGAATCATACAATATGTAACCTTTTGGGGATTGCTTTTTTCCCCCATTCAGCATAATTCCCTGGAGGTTCATCCAAGTTAATGCATGTATTAACAACCTGTTTCTTTTTATTGCTGAGTAGTATTCCACGGTATTTTTGTACCAGAGTTTGTTTAACCATTCACCTGTGAAGAATATGCAGGCTGTTTCCAGTTTTTGGCTATTACAAATCAAGCTACTATGACCATTCTTGTGCATGTTTCTTTGTGAATGTGAGTTTTCCTTTCTCTGCAATAAATGCACAAAAGTGCAATTGCTGGGTCATATGGCAATTGCATATTTAGATTTCTAAGAAACTACCAAACTGTTTTCCAGAGTGGTTTTGCCATTTTATATCCCCACCAGCAATGTATGAATCATCCAGTTTCTCCTTATCCTCACCAGCATTTTGTGTTGTCACTATTTTTTATTATAGCCAGTCTGATAGGTGGGTAGTGATATATCATAGTGGTTTCAACTTGAATTTCTGTAATGTCTGATGACGTCAAACATTTTTTTATGCACTTATTTGCCGTTTGTATATCTTCTTCAATGAAATGTCTGCTCTTGTCTCTTGATCATTTTCTATCTGGATTGTTCTTGTTTGTTTCTAATTGTTTCTTTTTTTTCTTCTGTTGAGTTTTGAGAGTTCTTTATACAACCCGGATGTCAGCTGTGTGGGTTGCAAATATTTTCCCCTAGGCCGTAGCTTGTCTGTGCATCATCTTCACATGGGCTTTCACAGAGAATACACTTTTAATTTTGTTGGGGTTTAACCTTTCAACCTTTCTTGTATAGATCATGGTTTTGGTGTGAAGTCTAAGACCTCTTTGCCAGACCTAGATCCTGAAGATTTTCTCCTGTTTTTTCTAAGAGTTTTATACTTTTATCTTTTCCATTTAGGTCCATTTTGAGTTAATTTTTGTATAAGATGTGAGGCTTAGGCTCATTTTTTTCTGTTTTGTTTTGATTGCAGTAAAATATACATGAAATTTACCATTTTAGCCATTTTTAAGTGTACAGTTCAGTGGTATTAAGTACATTCACCTTTTTTTGAAACCATAACTGCTATTCATCTCCAGAACTTTTTTCTTATCCCAAACTGAAACTCTGTACCCAATAAACAATAACTCCCTCTCCCCTGCCTTTCCTCAGTCCCTGGTAAACACTATTCTACTGTCTGTCTCTATGAATTTGATTATTCTACGTACCTCATAAGTGGAACCACACGACATTTGTCTTTTTTATTTGGCTTACTTCACTTAGCATAACATCTTCAAAGTTCATCCATATTGTAGCATATATCAGAATTTCATTCCTTTTTAAGGCTGAATAACATTCTATCGAATGCATATACCATATTTTGTTTGTCAGCTCATCTGTCAGTGGACCTTTGGGTTGTTTTCACCTTTTGACTATTGTAAACAACACTGCTGTGATTATTGGGGTAAAAAAAATCTGTTTAAGCCCCTGCTTTCAGTTTTTTTGGATATATACTTAGCAGCAGAATTGCTGGATCCAGGGTAATTCTATGTTCAATTTTTTGAAGAATTTTCATACCATTTTCCATAGAAGCTGTACCATTTTACATTCCCACCAGCAGTGCACAAGTGTTCCAATTTATCCACATCCTTGCCAATGCTTATTTTCTGTTTTTTCTTCTTTTATAGCTATTCTAATGGGTGTGAGGTGGCATCTCATTGTGGTTTAGATTTACATTTACCTGATTAGTGCTATTGGGAATCTTTTCATGTGCTTATTGGCTATCTGCATATCTTCTTTCAACAAATGTCTATTCAAGTCCTTTTGCTATATTTA
The DNA here is from genome assembly GCF_021613505.1 of Equus quagga. Classification (NCBI taxonomy): domain Eukaryota; kingdom Metazoa; phylum Chordata; class Mammalia; order Perissodactyla; family Equidae; genus Equus; species Equus quagga. Next base: position 75,927,582 of record NC_060278.1, read on the forward strand.
AAATGGGTTGTTTTTTGTCGTTATTGTTGAGATTTGGGAGTTCTTTATATATTCTGGATATTAATTCCTTGTCAGATATATAATTTGCAAATATTTTCTCGCATCCTGTTGGTTGCCATTTCACTCAGTTGATTGTGTCCTTTGCACGGAAGAGTTTAATTTTGATGTAGTCCAGTTTATCTATTTTTTCTTTTGTTGCATGTGCTTTCGGTGTCATATCTGAGAAATCATTGCCATATCCAAACTCTTGATGATGTTGTTCTATGTTTCCTTCTAAGACTTTCAGAGTTTTAGCCCCTAAGTTTAGATATTTGACCCATTTTAAGTTAATTTCTGTGTGTGGTATAGGGTATGGGTCTAACTTCAGTCTTCTTAAGAGGATATCCAGTTTTCCCAACACTGTTTGTTGAAAGGACTGTTCTTTCCCCAGTAAATGGTCTTAGCACCCATGTCAAAAGTCACTTGACCATATATGTGAGGGTTTATTTCTGGGCTCTCTATTCTATTCCATTGGTCTTTATGTCTGTCTTTATGTCAGTATCACACTGTTTTGATTACTGTAGCTTGGTAGTAAGTTTTGAAATCAGGAAGAGTGAGTCCTCCAGCTTTGTTCTTCTTTTTCAAGATTGTTTGGCTACTCTGGTCCTTTGAAACGCCACATGAATTTTAGGACAGATTTTTCTATTTCTGCAAAAAACCTTACTGGGATTTTTCTAGGGATTGTATTGAATCTGTAGAGTGCTTTTGGTAGTACTGGCACCTTAACAGTGTCTTCTAATCCATGAATATGGGATGTCTTTCCATTTACATATGTCTTCTTTAATTTCTTTCAACAGTGTTTTGTAGTTTTCAGTGTACAAGTCTTTCACCTTCTTGGTTAAATTAATTCTTAAGTATTTTATTATTTTTCATACTATTGAAAATGAAATTGCTTTCCTAATTTCCGTTTTGGATTTTTGATTGTTAGTGTGTAGAAACACAACTGATTATTGTCTATTGATTTTGTATCTGCAGCTTTGCTGAATTCATTTATTAGTTCTAACAATTTGTGTGTGTGTGTGGTGTGTGTGTGTGTGTGTGTGTGTGTAATCTTTAGGGTTTTCCACATATAAGATCACATTTTCTGCGAACAGAGATGATTTTACTTCTACCTTTCCAATTTGGGTGCCTTTTATTTATTTTTTCTTGTCTAATTGCTTTCCCTAGAACTTCCAATACTATGTAGAATAGAAGTGGCAAAAGTGGGCATCCTTGCCTTGTTGCTGATTTTAGAGAAGTTATTTTCCCCTTCAAACTTACAAATAGATTCTGACAGCAGATAAAATCATGTCTTAAATATCAGAGAATGAACATATGCCAGCTCAAGAGACCATAATTAATCACTTCACAAACAAAAAATGTATATAACCAGATACCTAGGTAGATAATGTACTCCTGTTGGTTCACAAAGTTAGGAGCTCCCTGGGTAAAATCTGAAAGTGGTCTCTCTATTGGAGGGAAAGGAGAGACTGAAGAAAGAGGCAGACCATTACAGATTGGTAGGTAGCAGTTTTAATAAGCAAGGGAACTTACATACAAGGCTTGCCTTGGGCGATGGCAAGATGAGTAGATCTCCACACCTGCCCATCAGAATCTTAAAAGTTTATATAGAGGCCTTGACTGGGTTCAGCGATACATACCGTCCAGATGGTCTCCACAACATATTGCTCTCTCAAGGCTGTATCCTTGAAACTGACTCCTACTGTGGGAAAAGTGGGCAGAATTCCAAGGGTGGGGAGGGCATGAGGAGCCTCTGATTTCTCAGGTTCAACTTGAAGGTCATCTGGCAGTCATGTCCTGTCAATGACCTTCTCTAACAACTCCCAGTTGCTGATTTCAGGTTATTTTCCAACTTTTAAATCTCTGAGCCATGAAGAAAGTCTATTACCTATTTAAAAACAAAGTTTTTGGAATCCCTCTGATAAATCAGTACAGTCCTGCATTGTGAATGAAAAAGTGGGGTGTTCAATAAATGTATTAGTGTGGTGGACAAAGTTCCCCTAAGTGAAGGGCCTGTTGCCCCAGCCACAGGGGGTACTGCTGGTGGAAGGCCTTGACCTATTCTCTCCTCAGGGTCTGCCTCGGCTTCAGAGAGCAGCCCTGTCTCAAGTTCATGCCCCTTCCAAGGCAGCTCACACTCAATGATTAATGTTAGGATATAAAGGCCTGGACAACTCACCCCAACTCGGGACAACTCGGAAGGGCCATCTGAGCTCCAGAGCTCCCTCGAGGGCTGGCCAAGACTGTCAGTGGCCTGTAGCATAGCTTGACTACTACTCTGCCCACTCCCGCTTCCTGTTTTTCTCACCCACAGGTGTTCCTCCTGAATCAACATTCTACCTGCTAAACGCTCAAGAAATGACAGTACTTAAAAAGAAAACCCCAAGGACTTAATGCAACGCAGTATTTACAGGAATAGTATTATTATTCATTTATAATATTTACTTTGCATAACTCCTAAATGAATTTGAGGCAACTAACAATAGTCATAGCAATTAACCAGTAGAAACAACCACACGAACACAAACTTTATGCAGAACAGGAAAGATACTTTAAGTGATTAAAGTTCAGTGTTTCAAAGCAAAATTTTAATTGATACCAATCAATCACAAAAAAAACCTTTTTTTTTAAAGATTGGCACCTGAGCTAACAACTGTTGCCAATCTTTTTTTTTTTCTTCCCAAGGCCCCCCAGTACATAGTTGTATATTCTTGTTGCGAGTGCCTCTGGTTGTGCTATGTGGGACACCGCCTCAGTGTGGCCTGATGAGCAGTGCCATGTCCATGCCCAGGATGTGAACTGGCGAAAACCTGGGCCACCACAGCGGAGCGCGCGAACTAAACCACTTGGCCACAGGGCCGGCCCCCAAAAAACACTTCTATAGATATATTTTCTGGATTTGTATCTGTGTGAGCACACACACAAGAAAGTCAAAAATAGAAAATATTTATGCAAATAAGAAAGCATGGTTGTGGGGGTGGTGGGTGGGTAGTTAGGGCTGTGTGTATGGCTTAGAGAATAAAGAGATGGATTTACAGACTCCTATTCCTTTAAACAGAAAAACAGCGTATGATATACCAGGACATATTTCTCTTTATGTATAACAGTATAGAGGGAGAAAAGTAATCATCCACTTGTCCTATGGTTCCTGTTTTGATGTGGCAGCTACTACACTGAGGGTGCTGAATGAGTGGAAAACAAGCAAGAGGGAAATGATAAATATTGTATCATTAACTAGAAGACTATTTAGAGTTATTGAGTATAATAGGGTACTGATCAATACAAACGCTTATTTTTAATCAGTTATCTGGTTATGGGATCAGATACCATATCACTAGCTCACGCAGGTATTGTTGGGGTAGCTGAGGACGGATAAGCGTGGGACTTCTTCATTTCCAAGGTTGACAACTCATGACTGGTTTTGCGAATGTCTCTCTCTCACTGTAGCGTGGATGGTGAATATTCTTGACAACGCTGGAGCCTTCCAGGATCGGGATGGGCGTGGACAACGGGGGGGGGGGGGGGGGGGGGGGGGGGGGGGGGGGGGGCGGTTAAGATGAACTACAAGATATTATTGCAAGCTTCAGCCCCAACATCACTCATCAGAAAGCTCCCATCTCTTCGTACATAAACACCCTACTCTTACCATCATCTGTCAGGCTTCTTAATTGAGCAAGCCCAGCTGTACCACCACATGTACCATAAAGTGACACTTTGATGCCCAATTGAGTTTTTGTCTCAGCTCGGGAAAGGCATGGGGACAGCAAGGCAGACTGGTTCAGACTTGAGTAGAAGTTTAGCTAGCAACTAGTTTGCTAGCCAACTAGCAAAGTGAGCATGGAGAGGTCTAGGAACCCATTTTCCCCTAAGCCTCAAGTTCTAAGCCAGAAAGCAGCCCGTTTTTGCTGGGTGCTCAGAGCCCAGCCCTACTGAGATTCGTCCCAAGGTGGACACAGCAACCCCTGGGGCGCCTTCACTTGTTAGCTGCGCACCATCTGCAGTCAGGAGGGCCTTCTGTGGACGCCAAAGACCAGTTCTGGGCTGGCCGATTGAAGGTTGGCCACTCAGAGGTCACAGAGTGGGAGCTCTCTAGATCCCTGCTACTCAGTGTGGGCGGGGTGCCAGCGGCATCAGCATCACCTGGGAGCTCGTTTGGCTTGTCCCAGGCCAGACCAATTGAATCTGAATCTGTATTTTAATTCATGGGCACACTGAAGTTTAAGAAGCACGGGTCCAGGCGGTAGCAAGGACGCTTGCGGAAGAATCTGCCTCTCAGCCCCGCCCCCTCCTCCTCTTTGCTCTCCTCCAAAGCAAAGCTCAGCCCTGCGTTGGTCCTCCACAAAATTTCTGCAAACCCTGAGTAGGTGGGGAGGAGGCGTGCAGGAGCTGCCCTCCGCCGGGGAGGGCAGAGGGAAAGTGTGATTGGGTTGGCAAAAGGCAGCTTTCTCCAGCTCAGGGCTCCGCCGAGGGTAGACACTCCCCCGACCCTCCCCCCAACACTGATCCATCCCCACCCCCCGCAGCTGCTACTGCCTGCCTCCCGCCGGCTGCCACGAAAACCCGGAACAGCTGCGTGCGCTCATGGAAAGTCGTCCTAGGGGCGAAGCCGGCCAGCTGGGCATGCTCAGTAGCTGGGGGAGGCTGGGGTGGAGAGTAGAAAGCTTTGGCTCAGCCTCCCACCCCCTCCCTCTGGCCCCCGCCCCCTTGCCCCTACCCAGCTCGTAGTAGTTGCCCGGCGTGCGCCCAGAGAGACCGGGAACATGGCGCTCCGAGAGATGTAGCAGCCGAGGAGGAGACGGGGATGTGGCAGCGCCGCTCCGCTGACAGCCAGCCACCAGGTAGGCAGGCGCGCCTGGCGGGGCTGCCGGGGTGGATATCCGCGCTGGGAGGGACCCTTGCGGGGATGCGCACGGCTGGGACCTGGGGCGTCTTGCTTTGCCGGGAGAGGATGCGAAGGGGACATCTGTGACAGCGCGCAATTGTGCATCTCCTAGGAGATGCCAAAGGCTGGGGACCGGCTGGCTGGAGGGAAGGGATCCGGGGACCGCCCCTCGCCCCCAACAACCGCCACACACACACCCATGCGCTGCCATCCAGCCTGGGTTCTCTACGGGTCAAATAAAGGATAGTTCCTTTCTGCGGGCAGGAGGGCGGGAGGGAGAACCCCGATAGCAGCCCTGCGAGCGCGCTGGTACCCCGGACCGCTACCAAGCCCAGCACCAGTTCTTTGTGTATAGAGCCGCGCAAGCTTGGGGGGTGCCACGGTGCCTGCTTCTCCCCAGGACTGTTGGACATATTGCCAGGGCAGGATTCCCGTATGGTTTTTGTCTATTGGCAGGTGTGGACTGGAAGATGTAATAGCTGAGCCTTTATGAGGCTGTTTTCCTTTGTTACTTGCCTTGGTGTGTGTGTGCGTGGTGGGTTGTAATGGAGAGAGAGAGAACTTCTGCTCGTGGGCACGGGTGTGGGCAGAGCATGGAAGAGGATCTTGGTTCCAAACTCTTGTCAAAATTACATGATGTCGACCTCCTGGAGGATAAACTTGAAAAGTCCAGGGGTCATCCGTGCCCAGTTTGAAGGAGCAGTGTGTTCACCCTTCTTGAACCCCCTGTGGGTGTTTCTGGAGCTTTAAACGTGGGACAACAGTTAATTCAACATGAGATATCGATTAAAGAATTTGAAGCATTGGCGCTATCTGTGGTGGTCTTTTTTTAGGCCAGAGTAACGAAGAAAAAGAAGTTAGCTCAAAGCCTGAGGAAAGTGTCATCATTAATAGTTGATGACAGCTTGGAAGGCTGAATAGCTTTTGGGGGAAATGGGGAAGCCAGGCATGCTATAAGATTCTACCAAGAAGCAGCCATAGGGTCTAAGGTAACTCTCAGCACATCCTTTTCTCTTCTGAGGTCTGGTGGCAGGTAGACTCTCTCTTACCTGAGTCCAGATGGACAGGAGGCTCTTTAGAAGCCCCTCCTACACTAGACTTCTATGAAATCGACACCCCTTAATAACGGCCCTGCCATCTTCTATTTGTATATCTGTTACATTCAGCAGCCCAGTTCACTGAGATCAAGAGGGAAGGTAAATTTAGAATATGCTTTTATTTTTCGCTTTGTAATCGAAAGGATGGACATCCGTGACTGTGAAGTTTACAGCCACTTCCCTCCGTATGTACACTATTTATTTTTATGGTCTCCTTAGGTGGCAAGAATGAGTCAGTATCATCAAAATGAAATGGGGTATGCTTGAGGAAAATGCGTTTAAGGAAATTAAAGCCATAAATGTCCAATCTGATGATAATACCTTGACTTGGAATACAGACGTGCGAAGCAGAAGCACTGCTAATGGAAGCAATAGAAGTTGATGGCAAGTTCATTGATAGCATGGGTCTTAGAATAACATTTTTGTGTTCCTCCATGAATGCATAGAGATTGATCGTACGAAGTCCCTGCAACTTATTTTGTTAATAAGTGTGAGTTTTAATTGCAGGCATTGCAAACATATTTGGGCAGGGCTTTTCCCTCACCTGTCAGAGCTTGCTAAAACGCTGCAGGTGTGAGAGGCAGGTGTTCTAGGGTGTGGGGTCATCTTGGTGATGAGACAGAGATGAGTTTGAACTAACTCTTCCATGTTTAGCTTTGTGATCTTGGGCAAGCTGTTTAACTTTCCCAAGCCTCTGTTTCCTTGTCTGTAAGACGAGCCTAGGAATAGTAAGTCCTACCTAAGAGGGTAAGTGTGGGCATTACTCGTAATACGAACCATCAGGAGAGTGCTGGTGACCCTTATAAGAAGGGAAATGGGTGTTTATTGAGCCTTTACTGTGTGCCCTGTGTTACACTCGTTGGTGAAAATCTCCTTTAGTCATCCCAAATGCATTGGTTTCCTAGGGCTGCCATAACAAATCACCAAAAACTAGGTGACTTACAACAACAGAAATTTATTATTTCACAGTTCGGGAGGCTAGAAGTCCATAATCAAAGTGTTGGCAGGCCCATGCCTCCTCTGAAGCCTCTAGAAGAGGATCCCGTCTTGCCTCTTCCAGACTTCTCTTAGCCTTAGGTGTTCCTTGACTTGTGACAGCATCACTCCAATCTCTGTCTATCTTCACGTGGCAAAGTTCCCCCTTCTTCTAAGGACACCGTTCATATTGATTTAGGACCCACTCGAATTCAGTATGATCTCGTTTCAACTTGTTTGCACCTGCAAAGATCCTAATTCAAAATAAGGTCACATTTGCAGGTTTTGAGTGGGCATGAATTTCGGGGGGACATTATTCAGCCCAGTAAGCTAACATCCCCATGATCTGTGTTTAATGACGACATTAATATTATGTCAGCAAATGAGCAGAAAGTAGAGATAGTAGTGTGGATTCAGAGAAGTTTTTAAAGTCTGTTTAATCCAGCTAACCTATGGAAAGGTTTTATATACCCAACCGTGGTAAGGAGGAAGAACATCCCGAGGTTCCTCACTTATACAAATGTCACTTGTCTGAAAACCCAGATAATCTAGGACCTCACTCTTAGACAGGTGTCCCAAACATACTCTGTCCCAAATGGATTTGTTAATGTTGCCTTCCTCCCTTTCTGCTACCCAACCAACACATTGCAAGCAAACAAAATTAAAACAACAAAAATGACAGCAGCAACAAAAATACCCCATTCTTAACGCCTTTCTAATCTTTCTTATCCTGGTAAATGGCACCACTGTCCATGGAGTTGCTTTAGCCAGAAACTCAGGAATTATCTTTCACACCTCCATTCCCTTTGCACCATATCCAGAACCATCCCACAGTCTTATAAATTCTGTCTTCTATGTATATCTCTAAATATATCTTGATAGTTTCTTCTTCTATCCCCCCTACTGCCACCATCAAACTTGAAGTTGTCATCTCTCACTTGGACTACTAGTATAACTTTCTAGCAAGACCCTGGTTCTCTGCTTGGCCCCTCCAGTCCTTCATCAGAACAGATGGGATGATGTCAGTCCTGCATAAATCCACACACCTGGGACAGATTCCAAAGACTCTCAGAGCCTTGGGTGCTTGACCAGCCTCATCTTGGGCATCTCCTCCTCCAGCTGTCACACTGACCTGCTGTCTGTTTCTTAAATGTCCCAAGCAGTTCCCCCTATACTTTGACAGTCCAGGCTGTATGCATCCTTTGGGCCTCCTTGATCTCTCTTCCCACCATCTCAAATCTCTCATGGCCTCCTACTTTTCTTCCATAGCACTTACCTCAATTTGCAATTTCCTATTTATTTGTTTGGCTATTTAATGTCTGTTAGCTCTGTGATGGCCATTTATTTTGTCTTGCATGTAGAAGATGTTCAATAAATGTTTGGGGAATGAGTGAAGGAAGGAATATTCTGTCTCATAGCATTTTTCTGTGCCAATTTAAAAGATCTGATTTTTTTGAAACTTCTATTTTTTTTTTTTAACTAACGTATAAAAAGAGCAATTTAGAATCTCATTCTGACTTCAAAAGAGGAGTATTTTTGGCTTTAACAAATGCATCTTCTAAGAATTGGTTTTAAGCTAGCAGTTAAGAATTGAGTCAAAATATTTTCTGGCAACTGAAGTTTTTGTAAAAATACATCAGTCAGTAAACAAATATTTCACAAATACTTATTGGACATTTATATTTGCCGTGCTAGGTCCTAGAAGGATAATAGAACTATACTTTTAGCCTTCTAGAGATTAATAATATATACAATATATGCTATGCATAAGAATAATAAGATTATTTATTGAACGTCTGTTATATGCTGGGTCCTCAGCCCCTATTTCTACTCGTTACTATAGATAGCCTTTTAATCTTTCCCAATAACCCAGAGCCCGAATCAGATACACAACAAACATTTGATGTAACAGTAATTGCTAGATACTCTTATCCTGACCTTTCAAAATAAGAAACTTATGCTTATCTGGGGAAAGAGGAATCTGCTCGTATATAGAAGAGCCTGTGGTTGCTTTCTGAAGATATCTAGGTGGGCCCTGTTCTTCTTGAAAAATCATCCTGCCTGTTGCTTCTGGGGTTAAAATAAGAGACAAATTGCTCTTTATATGAAAACAAGTTCCTGGTGCACTTGTCAAAAGTCTTAATCACCAGCTGCATTGTTATATTTGTTGCATTTAATTCAGGCGAGAAGTGACTTACTGTCTCTCTCATTCAGAGCCCTTTTCGGTAGTTTTGAATAGTAAGGCGGGGTACCTGAGGGAAATGAATGTGGTTCAACACAGGAGCACAGGCTACGCTTCGGATTTCTAGGGCGGCCTCAATTTCATGTCACTTTATTATTCTCATAAAAGGTGATTTTTAAAAAGAGATTAAAAATATCATTTAATGCATGTGCGTAAGCATAGCTCTTCACGTAAGCAACGAAAAATCAGATCTCGTGTCTTGATTTTGTTTAAAAGTGTTGGCTATACCACTGAGTCAACAAAAACCTAAAAGAACTGATAAGAGATTTCAGTAAGATGGTTGGTTATAAAATACATATTTAAAATCAATGGCTACCCCAAATACCAGTATTTTCCAACTTAAAAAACAGAATAGAGAATGATTCTATTCATGAATCCAGAAAAATATAAATTACCTAGGGAAAAAAGGAAATGTACATAACATATTTGAGAAGAATAAGAAATATCTGAGGACTTATGTAGAAAGCTATAAAATTTTACTCAGACACATAAAATAAGAAATGAACAAATGAAAACATACCTGATTCTTGGGTAGAAAGATGGATATTATGAAATGGTTATTTTTCCCAGGTCAATTATGTAGTTTTGGGATTTGGGAGAAGCTGACAAAATGATCCTAACATCCATCTGGAAGAACTAGATGACCGTAGTCAAGAAAATTTTGCAAAAGAGTATATATGTGGGCGGGGCGGTGGGCGTGGGTTGCCCTTCCAGAAATAAAAATAAATCTGATCCTGGAACTTCAGTCATTATGGGAGTGTAGCAGTGGTGCAAGAGTCAATGGATAGCTCAATGGGATAGAGAAGCTTGGAAACAAACTCAGGTAGATTTCGGAAACAGAAATATGATGGAGAAAGCATTTTTAAATAAGACTGTTTGACGAAAGCATCCAGAAATTGGCAAAGTATATAGAAAACATCCAACTAAGAACCTCTGTTTACGTGACTCACTAAATTCCAAATAAATTGGAAGGTTTATCTGCCAGGCGAGAAACAAAGCTGGAGGGAAATCTTTAATTTTAGAGGAAGGAATTTTTAATATAAAGTTAATGGAAAGAATTGCAAAGCAGAAGATAGATTTGAATATATTTTAAACTTTTTGGATGCAAAAAATATACAATTTAAAGCAGAAAATAATCCTGGAGAAAAATATTGACACCAAGCATGACAGAACGGTTAATATAATTATTGCACTGAAAAATTCTTGCAGATCAGTAAACACAAATAACACCCTGATAGAATTTCCAAATATCTGATTTAAAAAATTCAAAAGGAAGAAATAAAAAGGCTAATATACATATTTAATGTTCTTACTATTAATCATGGAAGTGCAAATTAAAACAAAAATGAGATGCCATGTATTCATGTGTTAAACAAACAAAAACAACTAAATTGAAAAAACTCAACGCTGGCAAGGTGCAGTGAGGACATTCTCATTCACTCCTGGCAGGAGGGTTACATGATACAACTTTCTTGGGAAACTGTTTGAAAATATTTGTCAAAAGCTTTTGAAAGTTCAAATTACTTGACACAACTATTTCTCTTTATTTTTGTTTTAGTCTTTCGTAAGGAAGTAGAAGCAGGCAAAAATTTATATAGAGGATTGTTTATTATAATATATTCTATAATAAAAATTGGAAACCTGTGTAACTGAATATTAGAGGCTGGTTAAAGATCATTTAAAAAATTTTTTTTCTTTTCGAGGAAGATTAGCCCTGAGCTAACATCTGCCGCCAATCCTCCTCTTTTTGCTGAGGAAGACTGGCCCTGAGCTCACATCTGTGCCCATCTTCCTCTACTTTATATGTGGGATGCCTGCCACAGCATGGCTTGCCAAGCGGTGCCGTGTCCGCACCCGGGATCCAAACCGGTGAACCCCGGGCTGCCAAAGCGGCCCATGCTAACTTAACCACTGCGCCACCAGGCCGGCCCCTAAAGATCTTTTAAGATCCCCAAATGATAGACTATTATATAGGTATTAAAAGTGATCATTTCAGGGGCCAGCCCTGTGGCTGAGTGATTAAGTTTGCCCGCTCCGCTTCGGCAGCCCAGGGTTTCACTGGTTCGGATCCTGGGCACGGACATGGCACTGCTTGTCAGATCATATTGAAGCGGCGTCCTGCACAGCACAACCAGAGGCACTCACAACTAGAATATACAGTTATGTACCGGTGGGCTTTGGGGAGAAGAAGAAAAAATATATATTGGCAACAGATGTTAGCGCAGGTGCCAATCTTTAAAAAAAAAAAAAAAAGAGATCATTTCAAAGATTATGTAATCACATGGAACAGCCTTCACCACAATTTTAAGTAGAAATAACCAAATGCACTACTGCATTGTGATGATATGTGTTTTGTGAAATGGAAATATCATATAGGCATATAAAAAACTGGAGCAAAACCAAAAAGGCAACCCTGGATGGTAGAAATATGGATGGCTTCTCTTTTATTTTTTTATATCTTTCTGAATTTTTTGAAATTTAGTTGATAGTAACATTGTTTTATGAATTAGAAAAAACCCTCACTATTTTACAAATATGGTGATACACATTCAGGTTATACTTATTCATTTATGTAACAAACATTCATTGATTTTTTTCTCTTATGTTAGGGGCCCTGCCAAGTGTATCAGCAATGACTCTTAGATTGCATGCAAATGAAAGAAACTGTCTAACTTGAGCAAAAAGGATTTACTAGAAGGTTATCAGGTAGCTAAAAGAATTGCCGGGAATGGGGTGAGGGGGCAACCAACAACAACAAGAAAAACAGGCCTAGAAGCAAACCAGAACCGAGCCAGCTCTAGGGTCTCATATCAGCTACTAGAGAACCAGCTCCAGCCAAAAAGAGCCTGCTCAGAGCTGGGCCACAGTCCACTGGCTGTTGTGCTTAGGGCTTGCCCCCACACCCAGTGCACTTGGCATCAGAGTGGGCAGGGCACCTTGATCAGCAAACCTACTCCCCCTTTTCCGATGAACGAAACAAACAAAAAAGATGGGGTGGGTGCTAAACAACCAAAACCAAAAGACTGAATAAAAATGCCCCATGCCCCAGGGCTTTCCCCCATCCCGCAGGGAACATCTGCTGAGAAGGTGTCACAACTAACACAGGGCTCATGGTATAGCGTGTGTGGTGGGACTCCACGCAGGAGATGCTTTTTTCCTTCTGGAGCCAGCAGTGACATGTCCCGAAGCACCTGGCTTTTCAGCCTTTCTCTCTCCCTGTACAGGCAGGATTTTTGAAGAGGAGATTCCATTCTCAGGTGAGACAAGAGCTGAGGAAAGGTTTATCTGAAAGAGACAGTTTAGCAGAAGCTAGAGGTATAGTTTGGAAATAGGGCACCAACACACGTCTAGGCTTCTTTTTTTCTGAATTAACTTACATTTAGCAAGTCCTATGGGAGTGTTTGAGTTTAGTCTACTGGGCTCTTGGTTCAGACAACTTTTGGTACGTAATACTAAACAATCCTCCTTAGGTCAGTGTGTGTTCTTACTGGAGTTCTCATCATAAGTAGGAAATGTCTGTGGCTATCCACTTAATTTAATGCTTAGGTTTATGCTGCTTTTATAACTGTTTATAAACTTTTCCCTAGGAAGGAAGACTTACAAATGGAAAGAGGAAAAGGTACTTATCCTTCAATTGCACTAAAAACAGGACAGAGAAAATCTTCAGTTACCAAGAGGGACCCCAGTCCTGGACACTGCACGTTAAAGAACTCGGCTGCTCTGTCCTGCAGCCTTTATGCACCTGTAGCGGGGTGTCCCTCTGCACCAAAGAGCCCATGTGCCATCTGGGCCCTTCTCTGCATAGTTGGGACCTTGGACTTCCCTGCTCATTAGACCCCTGGGCCTAAGGGGGCCTGAGGAAAGGCTGCTAATGGGAGATGCGGGTGGAGCTTGGACATGCGGACATTGTACTCCATACTCAGGTGTTGAAGGCCAGGGTGAAATGAGAAGGTGGGTGGGGCAGGAGGCTGGTTCTCCTTACTTTGCCGTGTTCTGGAATTCAACTATTCTAAATTTAAACCTGGCTTCTAGGTTATTAGGAAGGCATATTTGTCAAGGTAAGAGGATAGAACACATTTAACTCAACGTTTTTTAGCTTGGTTTATGATATTTGAATATTCAGGTAGTTGATAATTGGGACTCCATTTGTGCTCTTGACCCTCAAATGTCAGGATCTCATCTGCTCGGGTAACTATTTTAGAATGGTAACGCTCAATTGTTCACACATACCCAATTAGCTCCTCCTGTGACAGCAAGGTAGATATAAGGAAAGTAGATTGCACTCCTGTGATTATAGCTAACATACTGAACAAGATGTGTTAATCCTTCGTCCAAGTGTATTGCCTGTGTATCTTAATCATCATAAGAGCTGCATAAAATTCATCACTCAAGGCAAAATATCATGCAGTTAGATAGGGCAGTCAAGAGTAGTCAAACCCTCGCTCATCCGAATCCCGTGTCCGTAAACACTGTGGCATATGGCAACTCAGTAGATAAGAAGAGAAGTTTTGTTTGGAGTCCTTGAACCTTCAGTAATTTAAAAATCACTAGATTAATCAACCCACTTTGACTCTCAAATCCTCCGATTTGGCATTTCTGGTCATGCAAATTTCTTCATGAGAAAGGAGAGTCAATGCCCTTGACTGCCTTGCTGTGTTCAGTATTACAATTAACTGAAGGATCAAAACCAAAAATCAGTATTTGGTTGTTTGCATAAGAAACAAATTTACCTTACATTTTAAAAAAGATGTCAGTTATGGGATTCCCTCTGCTGATTTTCAAGGGAGTTGTCACTTGTGTCATTGGTGATGAAAGTAAATTGGCAACAAAGAGTACCGTTGTTTTTCCTATAAAGCGCTGCTTCAATCACTGCACCTTCATTACCCCACTATCCAACTGAATCAAGAAGACTTTATCCAAACGTTATTGGTTCCATCACTTTTAATAACAAATTGGGGGAGGAGGGCGTGAGGAGGGAAGGAGTGGGGGCACTACTGCCTGTCCCCTTAGCATCTCTCAGACCTTGTGTCAGCCTCCTGTCTGTTCTTTATTTTCAATTCTGCCTTGAAATGAACATGTGATTATCACATCTTCATTGAGTACTTCCTACCCAGCTACTGCTCCCTGCTAAAAAAACTTCTTCCACGTGGCCCTGGGTTATCCCTCTCAAAGCATTCGTCACAATGTTTTGTGGATGTTTTCTTACTTGACTCCTTTCTTGTACTAGACTGGGATCTCTTCTAAAGAAAGTATTGTGTCTCTCCATCCCTAGCACTTAGCTTTAAGCTTATATATGTCAGGTCTTTTATAAATGTTTCTGGATGAATGCATGTTACCTAGGCTAAAAAAGGAGTGCAAATGCAAAAGGGTGATGCCATGATTTAAAATTCTGGATGGAACCTAGCAATGATCTAATTCATTTCCTTAAAAAAAAGTTGTATGCTAATAGTAATTTTCTACTTTCTATAGATGAAAGATGTGGAAAGAAAGATTAATATTCTGTTTCTGGTTAGAGACAAAAATTCTAATATTGGATCTGGGTATAAAGAAGACGTTCTAAATACACTGCAAAGAGAGAAAGTAATGAAGCAAACCCTAAACTAAGAGCCAGCCTTCTGACAATAGAATAAACTGAGCTGCTTGAAAAATATAAAGAATAATTGTTTGGTTACTAGATGCAACTTATAGCTACTGCTCTGTTGTCCCAAACCTGGTATAAATATGCTTGCTTGGTGATGTGACCCCTGCTTGAACATCGATTGATTTTTTTATCCTGAAAGCTGGGGTTTTATGCAGTTCTGCCCAAGTCTTTGGCACCGTTTGTTTCCATAGTAACAGATGCACTATAAAATGAGAAAAACCGGGAAGGCCTGGGAGGGAAATGAATCAAAGTAAGTGGTCCAAGCGAGGGGTTCCCCCGTGTGGGAGCCAGGGCCTCTTCAGGCTTCTGGTCACATATATTTCTGGCAAGACTCCCAGAGATAGCAGATTCTAGGGTGCCCACTGGAAGGGATTTTAAAGGCAGTATGTAGATACTGTCTCTAAGATAGCAGTTCTAGTGTTTCCTTTAGCTTAGATTGCTGTGGGGAGTACCTGCATTGCAATATTAGCAGTCTACAGTGATTGAAAGAAACACATACCGCCTAGAGCCCATTAACAACTAGGAATCGGAGAACAACAACTGGAGACTTTTACTATCTGTGAAATACAGTTGAACTGTCCTTTTAGAGCTTGAAGGTGTAGGAGAACACTGAATTCCATTAGGTACTAAACAGCTGACAGTGCCGATTTTAAGTCTTGTGGTCTAGATGTGTTCTGTTTGGCACACATAGTGTGAAATCTCCCCTAAAAGTCTAAATTTCTGGCCTCCTCTCTCTCTCTGTGTTTTTTTTTTTTTTTTTTTTTTTGCTGAGGAAGATTCGCCCTGAGCTAACATCTGTGCCAGTCTTCCTCTATTTTGTATGTGGGTTGCTGCACAGCAGGCTGATGAGTGGTGTAGGTCCGTGCCTGGGATCCCAACCTGTGAACCCAGGCTGCCAAAGTGGAGTGTGCTGAACTTAACCGCTATGCCACGGGGTTGGCCCCTCTGGCTTCTCTTATTTTAAAAAAATTCTGTATGCACAAATACAAAACTTGGCATCACTGACCATGCTTTCTCATGGCAACCATCCATTGTGGCTGAGTAACAGCTGCCTCCATCATAGACAGGTAATGGAGTCTTCACTTTGCCACAGTCTCCATCACTCCCTATTGTGTCCCATCAGGTCATTTTACTCATTTATATTGCCCTCTTGGTACTTGAAGACTTTTGAATTCATCATCTTTGGATTAGAGGAGAGGATTGCTCTATGTTTTTGGATCATTGTCTCCTTATATATTGTTTCTTCTCAATCTCATTTCCTGAAAACATGAGCTAATTTATTTAGTAATTTAAATATAAGGCAAATGACATTTTAGAAAGATGCGTTTTTAAAATTCGATCCTAGAAAAAAAGTTTAGAGTGAAGGCTCCTGTGCTGGTGTGAAGTTTATTTCAAGGAATAGGATTTGGGGATATTTGATGGGAATATTTGCATAGCTAGGCTTCAGCAACTAAATTTTTCAATATTGTTTCAACACTGAATGATTATAAAAGTTTTCTTGTGTTTCGTTTGAATTAAGCCAACATAGAAGAAGAAATCATATGGTCTTGAGCTTGCTGGAAGAAGGGATTATCAAAACTCAGAAGGATGCTATCATATTTCATATGCTACTATCATCTGGAAAATATAAAACATTCAGACTGCAAACATGCCCACAGAAGGGAAGTAGAACCTTATAAATGATATGCATTTTATGGAATGGCTGGAAAAATCTCAAAATCAATATTGGAATCACCCAGGGCGACTGAGAATAATGATATCACTGTACCTTACGAAAAAGTAGTGAAAAACAAATGAGAGAGAAAATTCCAGAGTTGTCCCTCGAGTTTTTATTTGCTTGAGATAGAAGAGAGAGAGAAGAGTTTAGAAATGGTTTCCCATTTCTTTTCAGACCGCAATTTTATCTTCAACACAGAGCACAGCCCTCCTGTGGAAGGGGGTTTTCTTCTCTACATAAACTAGGGTGTGCAATGACTCTAGATGTCACCGTAAAACAGAAAAACCTTTGGTTCTAAGTTAATCACTTAACTGGTAGGATTAAAATAAAGATAATTGGATCTGTTTGGGTGGCGTCTGCTTGCTCCTGCTTTGTTCTTTGACAGGCTAGGTAAATAATAGCATACATAGTACAAGGAGCATTCCCATCTAGTCATTCATTCAGCAGATATTCAGTGAGCTCTGCTGTGTTGATTTGGGAAGGCACTTAAGCACATGGGAGCACATCAATGAACATAGATCGCTCCTGTGCAGGGAGAGACAGTAAACAATAAACATAATGTATAGAATGTCAGAAGGTGATCTGTGCTTTGAAAAAATTGTGGGCTAAGGGGGATCAAAAGTGGTGGGATGGTGGTAATTTTAAACAGGGGTGTCAGGGTTGGATATGAGTTATGGGAAAAGGAGAGGAGTCCAGGATGACTTCAGAGTTTTTGGCCTGAGCAACTAGAAGAATGGAATTGCCTTCAGCTAAGAAAGGAAAGATTGGAGGAGAAGTAAGTTTCCGGAGAGAAATAAGAAGTTTTGTTTTAGACATTAGACATCCCAGTGGATGTCTACTTCTGGTGGAGATATTGAGTAGTTTGTGGGACATGTGAGGGTAGAGTTCAGGAGAAAAATCTGGACTGGCGATATAAATGTGGAACTCAGCAAATGGGCGCTATTTGGAGCCAAAGACTAAAAATGACATCACCAAAGCAAGTAAGTTTAGATATAGAAGACTTCAAGGACTGAATGCGGGAAACTTCAAAGTTAAGATTTTGGGTAGAAGAGATGGCTCCAGTAGAATCAGCAGAGCCAGCTCTCTAGAGTTAACCCAGTCACAGATGTGGTGGTTGACTCGTCATCACCTTAGGGAGCATCCTCAGCAGGCTGCCCTGCACCTGTTCACCTGGCACCTGAGCAGGGCTCTGAGAGAGAAGGGATGCACACCAGGCTTATAAGTCCCAGGCTCAGAACTGGCACACTCACTGTCATTCTGTTGGCCAAAGCAAGTCTCAAAGCCAGCCTGGATTTAAGGGGTGGGGAAGTAGACTCGATTTCTTAAAGGGAGTTGCTGCAAAGTCACATTGCAAAGGACGTGGGTACAGTAAGAGGTGGAGACCAGGGCCACTTTTGCAGGGTACTTCAATTTGCATACCATTTGCCCCTTGCAAAGACCCTCCGATGTTTTCATTTGGCAGCAGACTTTTAACGGTGAGTCAAACCTCAGCCTCATTCTCTTGCTGGTGAGGACACTATGACTGCAGCCCTATCAGTTCTCTTGTAGATTTTTCTCAGTGAAAACGGCTTCTCACACAGGTAGGTGTTGACGGAATTTGAACCATAACTGCCTCCTGGAGATTTAATATGCCCAGGATGAAGTCATGGTACGTAGTACGCGTTCAAAAAGTTATTTGATTATGAGGAGAAAAGATGTGCCTCAGTTCAAGCAATGCTAGTAACAATAAGATTTTTTGAACACTTATTTGCCAGATATTGTGTTATGTGCATTATATGCCCTCATTTAATCCTTCCAAAGGCATATATATTAGGTGCTATCATTATTCTCATTTTAAGGCTAGTAAATAGCAGATTTGGACCGTCTTGCTCTATTAAGATTTTTCTCCCAGAAGAAGTACAAAAGAGGAAGATAAGTATGTTCCCGAGTTCTAAAGTCTAATTTCTCTGACCACCTCTCTTATAGTTTGGGTTCCCCCCAGACACAGACCTGAGTCAAGAATTCAAGACAAGTGGTTCATTTGGAAAGTTCAAGGACCACCATTAGGAGAGAGGGAAAGTAACATCAGGAAGGAGAGACTGCCCAAATTGGAGTTTAATGCTAGGGATACTGGGAAATGATGTAAAACTCATGCCTCAGAATTATTCCATCCAAAGGAGAGGGAGCTGAGATATGCACTTCAGTCATTGGATGAAGGCTATTCCCAGGGGATGTTAATTCCTCTGTATTTTCTTTTTTTTTTTTTTTTTAAAGATTTTATTTTTTCCTTTTTCTCCCCAAAGCCCCCCGGTACATAGTTGTGAATTCTTCGTTGTGGGTTCCTCTAGTTGTGGCATGTGGGACGCTGCCTCAGCGTGGTCTGACGAGCAGTGCCATGTCTGTACCCAGGATTCGAACCGACGAAACACTGGGCCGCCTGCAGCGGAGCGCGCGAACTTAACCACTCGGCCACGGGGCCAGCCCCAATTCCTCTGTATTTTCAACCTTCCATGATTTGGAAAAGCCCCCAGGAACACAGATACTGGCTGTTGGAAGTCAGTAGCCATATGGGTAGCACTAACAGGTCTTGCTATATTTGTACCTGTTGTCCCCTTAGCATGTGCCTACGAAACTTGAGATCCTTCAGAAGTTGTAGTAAAAAATAAACAAAAAAAACCCTATCTTTTGCCGGCCAACTGTGAGTGTATTGATTGGGCCATCTATCAGTGTAGACAAGGACACCACATGTACAATGGGTAAGAGGGCATTGAGCCAGAAAGTTAAGTTGCACTCAAAAATCATTTCCAAGTGAATGAGATAATATAACTATAGGTGCTGAATTGGAGTCTTAGATAATTAAGCATGCAGCTGTTAAATGCATCTAATATTGAAAAGTGGGACAGAAGTAAGGCTATAATTGACCTTGTGATGAAACAAAGGATAAAATATTCCCCAGGAGTAAATCATTTACCCATGTAATGTAATTGCGTTCTTGTAGGGCACTAATGGACCAGTTGGTAAGCCATCTCCTCGAAGGCATTAATGGAACTCTATGTCCCAAATAATGTGGTTTATGCCATGGTCATTTTAGGAACAGTTATCATGCAAGTAGGGAAAGTTGGAGAAAATATAATAAAAGTTTATCTGTTGGCATGGATAATAAAAATGATTTTGAGTCTAGGCCTCGCTAGAAACCCCAAACTAAAAATAGTTTTGTGTGGAGAGAGAAGAGTGTGTAATAGGTATGCTGAGGGCAGAGAGACAAGTCTTAGTCATGTGTTTACATGGGTATACAGTAAATGTTAGTGAATCTTAATGGGATGTTGCAATGTACTTGATCAGCAAGAAGTGGGGAATGGATATTGGGCAGACAGCAGCCCGTAGTGGGATTTCAGAAATACCCCAGATGGTTCCCTTGATGAGAATATCATTTGAGGTGGTTTAGGATGGTGGGGACAGTGTTTTAAAGTTGGCTGTCTGCTTCAGACTATTGTGGAATGAGAAGGGAATCCAAAATTGACTAGGTCATATCAGTGATTGCCAGTAGGATATTCAGGCTTAGCAAGCCGCAAATCATTGTTCTCCTAAAGTAATAGCTGTTAAGCCTTGGATATGAGATGTGGTTTTAAAAAACTCATCATCAACGGGGCCAGCCTGGTGGCGCAGCGGTTAAGTTTGCACATTCTGCTTCAGCAGCCTGGGGTTCGCTGGTTCAGATCCTAGGTGTGGATCTATACACCACTTATCAAGCCCTGCTGTGGCAGGCATCCTACATATAAAGTAGAGGAATATGGGCATGGATGTTAGCTCAGGGCCAGTCTTTCTCAGCCAAAAGAGGAGGATTAGCAGCAGATGTTAGTTCAGGGCTAATCTTCCTCAAAAAAAACCAAAAAACAAAGAACTCATCATTGATATAGCAAGGAACCATCTAGATTTTTTTCACACCAGACAACACCTTGGATGCTTGAGTTTCCCACCTCGAATGGCAGATATGTGTAGAGAATCCTTTCATAATTTCTAGTGTTCTTGAAGGAATGAAGAGAAGAAATTTGGGGTGAGCTATGAGAGTCAGAAGAGTGGTCCTGAGTGGCTTTGGAACATCAACATTGAGTCCTTCTTTACCATCTTTGGTTGCTCTGATTATTGAACCTGAATGTGATCGTTTTGCCTTTCCTAGTCAGAACTTCAGGGCTCACCGTTCAGTTCCTTTATATTCAGGACCTCTCTGTTGTAAAACATGAAGAGGTGCCATTCCCATCTGGTCCATGTGTAGTCCACAGCCTGAATGGCCTTCTGCAGTGATTCCACTTACATTGTCATTGATTTGGTCCAAACTTGGTGAAATGTATCACCATGCCTTGTAATTATCTATGTTTTCTGTTTTTCTCCCTCCCTCTGAACTCAAAGAGGCTTGAGGGAAGAGGCTAGATTTTATGTATTTATAATGAAGCATCTCACGTGACATCCTTCATATAGAGTTGCTCAGTGAACCTTTACGAAATACGTAAATGAATAATCGTGCTGTGACTTGTTGAGAATTGACCCAGTGTTAGGCTCTGTGTAAAATATTTTACCTGTTTACATCTCTTAATCCAAACAATGATCCCATGGGGGTACACGTTGCCTTCGTTTCTGCTTTGAGGACACTGATGGTGAGAGAAGGTTGACTGAGTGGAGACAGTGAATGAACTCAGTTCTTTCAAGAATTGATATGAAGGACTGAAAAGCGTTAAGAATAGAAAGTATAACTGAGATAGGTTGGGTCGAGGGAGAGCATTTTATAGACAGATGGATGGACTTGAGCAGGTTTGAATGTTGATGGGGAGGGTTCCCTTATGAGTAGGAGATGGAACATGTCATTGAGAGAACTGATCATGGATAGCATTCAGAGATGAACCCAGAAACAGACGCACAGAGGAGTAGACAGGAGGTCTGTCCTCCCGGAACAGTAGTAGAGCAGAGGGTGGAATGGATTCACGGAAATTTGGTGGTGGAAAGCTGAAAGTTCCTGTCTGAAACCTTTTCTTTTTGCCTTTGAGTAGATAAGTTTACCTCCTTTTTCAATTTGAGAAGGAAGGTTGTGGTGGTCGTGGCAGTGGTGATGACAGTTTTAAGAAGGATGGAGAAAGTGTGAATTGGTCTCTGCAGAAATTCAGAGAGACTGTCAGTTGATCAGAGACCATCAGAGTACATTTCCATGTACTTCCATCAGTTTGTATTAATGAAACCATGGCTGCAAATTAAAACTCTAAGTACACATTTTCTTTATATCTACCAGTAAAAAAGTTTGGCCCAATTTAATTAGAATAGAAAAGAAGAGAGGAAAAGAAATTTCCCCTTCTGCACATAGGGGAAATTTGAATTCTATCCAATGCATTTAAAGAAAAGAAACTTTCTTTCTCCTGATTTTTACCTCTTGATTTATTTTCACGAAAGTTGGTATTATGATGAGGAAATAGTTGATGTCTTTCCCCATATGCTACAGTTGTATTTGCAGCCAGATGCCATGAGAAGTAGAGAGTGTGTCTTCAACAGGATTCTTTTGCTTAAAAAGTGACTCAACTCAAAGAGATCCAACTCAAAGAGATCCAACTCAAAGTGTACCAAGCAAACTAGGAAGTTATTGACCTTTATAGCTGAAAAGCCCGGAAATGTACCTGGATTAGGAGCTCAAAAATATTATCATGGTGCCATTTCTTCCCCATCTCTCAGCTCTGCATGTTTCTGTGTAGAGCTTCATGCTCAGGCAGCTTGTCCCATTTTTCTGGCAAGATGCTCCCCCTCAACTGCAGCTCTAGGTTAAGATCCTTCCAATTTCAAAATCCACCAGAAAATGCTCATCAGCGTAAGAATTCCAACAAAAGTCTCAGGATTGAATTTCAGTGTTTGGGTGTTACTTTTGCAGGTCACATGATGGTGCCCATTCCTAGTCTAATTAGTGAGCCTGGGGAATGTGTTGCCCTTTGACCCTACCTGAGTCCAAACCCATCCCTGGAGTCAGAAGTCAGAATGGAATTACTATCTCCCAAACCACCTGGACTGAGAGTAGGGCTCGAGAGGATCCATAAGGATTATGCAATGGATGTGGTCATGAAAAAGAAATTTCCTTAGAGTGGGTAAAAGTAAAATTGCCCGATGTAATTATATTCTCGACAGTTTTCTGGCCCAGTGACATTTCTCTGGTCACATAGTTTTGGCAACCCTAATTTATTGGACTGATTGTATTTGAAAATATCTATTTTTCCTAGAAATGAATGAGCAGCTTCCAAAGACGCTATACATAGATTCTTTTTCCTCATCCTCTTGTGATCTTCGCTTTTCATCTTTGTGTCCTAATTTTGCCATTGTACAGCTGCTTCTATTTTGGGAGCTTGGTAAGAAATAGATTTGTGTGGATATACTGATTTAGTATGAAATTAAAATGCAAACTCATTTGCATATTCAGAACCTAACTTAATGGGAGGAAAATCAGTGGTAATTGCAACCTCAGTGTTTCTCAGGGAAATGAACTTTTGTGGGTTAGTGGGGGCATACTGTCGTACCAAACTAACATGAAATGGATGCACCCAAGCCTCAACTTCTGATATTTTTGTCTTTGGCTTTCTCTTGCACACTGTGTTTCCTCTCTGTGATTTCAGTGATTTGGTGTTGTGTTGTCCTGTATAGCTTCATGTTTTGTTAGGTCAGTTCGACTTTTGGTCAAGGCAAATTGGAAAGTACCTTTGGTAACTACTGTTATTTTGGCTGCTATTGTTTAGTTGAAATGATGTTCATGACCCTTGTTTCTTATTTCTGCAGTCCTGTCTGCCAGCCTACATTCTATTTAAGAGTGCCCACCTACCATTTTGTTTGGTCTTGGATGTTCATGCATTCTTGAGAAAATGGCAAACTTAGAATCCTATCGAATGATTGCCTTCAGGCCCTCTGAAACCATGATGTTTTCAGTCTCTTCCATGGAATAGTATCAGATATATCCTTTGTGATAATTTCATCTGTCTATTCAGAGATTAAATATTAGTGGCATTAGGAACATCAGAGTCCTGTGCATCTGTTCAGGTTTATTTGCTTTTCTGGACTTGATTTGGGTTGTTAGTTCTTGCAGATACTCAGCCTCCCATAAAACCCAGCCCTGTGAGCTGCTGTTCCCATGTTGATGGATTGACAGTCCCAGATCCCTCTTTTTCCCTTCCTTTTACCTCCTTTTGGGTTGCCTTCTTGAAAAATCTGCATATCCTCCGTTTTCTCCTCCACAAAAGAGAAAACTTAAGTCTTCCTCTTTTTCCAGAAAAAAATTTTTTTTTCCTCTGGGATAATTTTTCTTCCAACCAAAAGGCAGGAGGAATAGTGAGTAGTAATGTATTTGAAGGGAATGTGAATTTGCATTTCTTTTTTTCTTTGTTTTTTTCCCAAAAGAAACCCAGCCTTCTTTTATTTTCACAACAGAAGCAGTTGAGTATTTGTTTTGGCAACGGCAGCTGAATTTTATGTGACAAAGGTAGCTGGTGACCCCAGCTGCTCTGTGACCCTGTGGGGAAGGTTCTGATACTGGCGTCTGGAGTCTGGTTGTGTCTGGCCCTCACCTGGTTCGACTTTGTTAATTCAGAATTGACAGCTTTGGAATTTGATATAAATCATAGGGGCCAACCTGGTGTATAACTCTGTACTAGCCATGACAGTGAACTGAGAAAACCTCTGTTACAAAGACAATGGGCATGGTGAGTCATTGGATCCTGAACTTGGCAAACACGGGCTCCAGCCCCTGTCTAGACCATTACTGGTTGTGCAGATTGATCAAATTTGTTACTTTGAGCACTGATTTCCTAAGCGTTAAAAAAAGTAACATTAGGTATCTCATTAGGGTTGCAGTGGGTTACCAGCATCCCTGACCCAAAATGTGACTCTAGTTTACTTTCTACATGTTTTTTCACCATCTGAAATTATCTTGTTCATTTCTGTTTATTTTTTATTATCTTTCTCCCTCACCATTGAAATATCTTCCTCACAAGATCAAGGACCTTGTCTGTTTTGTTCAACCATCTATCTCCAGGACCTGGGAGAGGGCCTGGCACCTATTAGGGGATGAGGAAATATGTGTTGAATGAAGGAATGGATGAATGTATCATGCTTAGTGCAGAACAGTGCACTGAGTAGGCACTCAATAAATGCACGTTATGTCATTTGCTGATACGTGAGGCTCTTCTCTGTGTAGACTTGGAAGTCTTTTGTTTGGATATGATTTTTCTGTACAGATTTAAAATCATGGAAACAGTTTAAAGTTGGAGTGGCTTTGAGCTTCCACTTCTACCACAAACTGTTATTATGTGGAATGCTCCTATTTGTATATTCTTAAACTCATATTAAACTGTGATTTTGCTTCAGTAAAAGAAATACCAGAGAAGTCAAGAGATTTGTTCCATCATAAGCAGTTAGTAGTAGATACAAGGTAAGAGTTGAGGTGTCCTGTCTCCTATTAATCTCCCTGTACTGCACGTCTGTGTAGTGGGAGTTACAGAAGAGGAATAAAACTTATACTAGACATGAGAATGGTGGCTAACCTTCATTCCCCTCTTAATGTGGCAGATATTATGCTCACAATAACCCCATGAGTTTAGTACTATTGTAATCCCCATTTTTCAAATAATGACACTGAGGCTGTAGAGAAGTTATCTACCCAAGGTCACACTGCCACTTTGAACCCAGTCAAGTCTCTCTCCAGAGCCTGCCCTCATCACCACAAAGCCATACTGACCCCAGAGTACCAATTCCTGTAATTCAGAACTTGCATCAAATCAGACTGACCTCCACACGCCAATTACTCCGAACCTGGCAGTTCCACTGTAGTGTGACTTTTGAGCTCCGTGAATGGTGCGCATACTTTCTGCTTTGTAAGAGCAATCTTCACGTTGTACTATGAGAAGCTGTGTGTCTGACCTCAAGGAAGGGAAAACCAGAGAAAGAGGTGGTTGGTTTGAGTTGTTGGAGAGGCAGGAGCTGTCATCTGGTGTGTGAAACAGAAGTGTATTGAATCTTATTTTCCCCTAAGTAGTGGTGGGATTAAATTTAATTACCATTTTAGTAGGCAGAAGAAAGGAACCATTTTCAAGTAGTAGAAACAAAAAGAATTGCTACAGTAGACTTTTAATCATTATAAGGGCTTATTTTTTTAATCACTAGGGGACATGGTAAGAACAGATAATTCAGAACATAATGATAACAGAAGTGGGACTATTACAAAATTATACCTGAACAATGATTTGACATCTGAAAATAATTACTGTTTCGTGTAGGAGCTGGGGAGGGCCCGGCTTTGGGGTTGGAGCAGTGAGTATGGCCTAAACCAGAGGGAGGGGTGGCCCAGTAACCTTACCTGGACCCAAATGGTGCCTTTCTTCCCCTGAAACTCCGAGCATTCCACACACCATTTCAGTTTTCACTCCCTGTGTTCCCGAGGAATGGGGGCAGGTATTATATTCATATTTTCAATGCAGTATTAAACCAGATTTATATGACTAATGATATAGGTAGCAACAGTATCCTATGACTTCCGGGTAGCCAACCTCCCGCCATTGCTGTTGCTGACACAGGTGCTCACAACATGGAATTGGGGGATCTGAGTCCAAAAATGATTCAGAGCGGTGAGATTCTGAATGGGAAGACATTTTGGTCAGAACTTAACTTATATTTTTACTTTTTATATATGCCTAAAGAGTGACAAATGATAATAAGCCGTGACTTGATGAGTCCAAAACACTCTTTTACAAGGTAAACTAAAAATTCTAACTGATAAAATAATAGCGTTGTGATATTTTAATGGGCAGTGTTTTTCTCTTAATGATTTATTAATCATTAATTTATTAATGATCATTTATTTAATGGTGCATCCTGCAATTTCTGGTATCTTAAATTTAGTGAGATATGGTAATATTGACCACAAGCAGTCTTTGAGGGCATGCTAGGCACTGTGTTAAGCCTTTTATATGCATTTTATCATTTACTTTCTTATTCCCATTTCACTGATGATGAAACTGTGGTTTAAACAGGTAAGAAAACTCACAAAAATACAAATAATTTCATATGTAGAATTTTTTAGTGTTTTCACATTGGATTTGAATAAAATCTATACTCCTTACCTAGCCTATGGTGTCCTTTTATGACATGGCCCCTATCTACTTCTCCCGCCTCAGTTTATAGTATTCTCTGCCTGGCTCTCCTATTTATGCTCTCTGTGATGACACTTGCCGTTCTCTCTGACTAGAATGCGCTTCTCCAAGAACTTGACGTGTCTGGCTCATTCTTGTTATTCAGGCCTCACCTTAAATGCCACCTGCTCAGAGAGGTTTCTGACGTCCAACCTAAAAGAGCAGTCAGTCCCTATCACATCACGTGGCTTCCTTTTCATTTTGTTTAAAATATTTTTATTGAAACTTAACATAAAAAGTACCCAAATCTTAAGAATATAACTTGATGAATTTTTGCAAAGTGAGCACGTCTCTGTACCGACACCAGAAGCCCTTCTGGTCTTTCCTTCTAGTCGCTGCACCCCAGGGGTAACTGCCGTCCCGGCCTCTGTCAGCAGTGGAATCAGAGAGGAAGGCCTCACTGGTGCCTGGCTGCTTTCATCCCACATTTCGTTTGTGAGAGTTTTCCGTGTTTGTATGCAGCGGTAGTTCACTCCTTCTCATTGCCAAATAGTATTCCATTGTGTGAATATACTACAACTTGTTTAATCTCTTCTACTGTGGATGGCATTTGGCTGACTATTACAAACCGTGCAGCTGTAAACGT
Source organism: Equus quagga (assembly GCF_021613505.1). Taxonomy (NCBI): domain Eukaryota; kingdom Metazoa; phylum Chordata; class Mammalia; order Perissodactyla; family Equidae; genus Equus; species Equus quagga. The sequence continues at coordinate 75,954,939 of NC_060278.1, forward strand.
TCTTGAATGTATTTTTTTCGAGTGGTGAGCATCATGGGAATTGATTTTAATTGTATTACTTAGAACTATGTGGTAGGCACTTACTTAAACTTTTTCTGTCTGGCTGTCCCCCTATCAAAATGTAAGTCTGATGTAGGTAAAGACCTTGTTTATATTTTGTCTTGTTGGTGTTTTCAGCTTTGAGATATAATTGTCATACAATTATCTGTATATTCCTCAGGTTTACAATTTGAGTTTTGTTATATGTATTACACCCATGAAATCGTTACCACAGTCAAGATAATGAGCATAACTGTCGCCCCCCCCAAATCTGGCTCTTGTTCCTTATCATCCCTCTTTCCCTCTTCTCCCTGCGTCTCCCATTCCAGGCAAACACTGGTTTGCTTTCTGTTGCTATACATTAGTTTGCATTTTCTGGAACATTTTGTAAATGGGATAATAAATAATGTACTGTTTTTCTCCTTTCACACAGCACAGTTATTTTGAGATTCATCCATGGTGTTGTATGTAGCAGTTGTTTATTTCTTTTTATTGACGAGTAGTATTCTATTGTATGAATATACTATAATTTGTTCATTCATCTGATGATAGACATTTGAGTTGATACCAGTTTTTTCTATTGTAAATAATGCTGCTATGAAAATTCAAGTATAAGCTTTCGTGTATATACTTTCACTTCCCTTGGGTACATATTTATTAGCGGAGTGGCTGGGTCATATGGTAGGTGACTGTTTAACTCTGTAAGAAACTGTCCACCTGTTTTCTGTGTGAGAGTTCCAGTTGCTCCATTGCTTTCCCAACGTTTTATTAGGTCAGTCCTTTTTTGTGTGTTAGCCAATCTAGCAGGAGTGGTGGTATCTCATTGTGGTTTGTTTTTTTTTTTTCTCGTTGTGGTTTTAATTCACATTTCCCTCATGACTGATGATGTCAAGCATCTTTTTATGTACTACTTGCTATTTGTATACCTTTCATGAAATGTCTGTTTAACTTTTTCATTCGTTTAAAAACCTTTTTTCTGTTGAGATTCTGAGGTTTTAAAAAATATATTCTAAATATAAGGCTGCCTTCAGATATGTTTTAAAAATATTTTCTCTTGGACTGTGGCTTGATATTTCATTCTTGTAACAGTGCCCTTTGTTTTAATGCTGTCTCACCAGGAACTAGAACGGTGGTTGGCACATGGTGGCGCTCAAAGATTGTTTCTTCAAAAGCCGACTTAGTGAAAGGTGGTTCCCCTAGCAAGTATCTTAGAGTCCAAACCAGGTTTGACCAACCCCAGAGCTGCTAATCTTAATCAATATACATTACACTGAGAGGCATGTAGATATGCCTCTAGATAATGAAGTCTATTATGTAATGTAATATATTTACTTGAAGGAATTCCTGATGTAATAAGAGCAATAATAGCTAACATGTTTTGAGTGGTTACTATGTGCTGGGCCCTGGTCTAAACACTCCTCATTCATAAACTCAAAAAAAAAAAGTGAGATAGGTGCTATAATTTCTCTCTGTTATGAACATAAGGAAACTGAGGCTGATGGAGATGAAGTCACCTTGTCCAAAGTCACCAAGAGGGAAACTGGTAAAGCCACTGTTTGAACAAAGCATTCTGCCTCCGTAGTCCACGGACAGTGGGATGTGCCGAAGGGATGAAGAATGGCCAGAAGGAGCATAGTAACTTTTTCATTATCCAGCTTTGCCTTTTTTCACTGGCTGTGTGAGCATATGTTGCTTTTATATTTTTGAGGGGGTACTTCAAGATGATATTTTCATAGAATTACACGTATTCAGGTGTTGGACTACGTAATTTAAAGACATAGGTAGACACGTAGCCAGCAGATTGGCTGAGTTTCTGGTTGTAGAAACCAGCTTGGTGGAATGTAGTCGTGGTTTTCTGGTTGTGTGGGCCATCTAGGCTCACAGTCAGGCAGCCCACACTAGTGTGAAAGACTAGACTGGGCAGAGTGTCACCCTCCCTTTTCCTCTCTCTCGCATGTTAGACCTGAGGCCCAGAAACTAAATGGTTTTCACTGTCAGCGTTTGACTGGCCTGTTAATGTTTGTCCTAGACCATTCTTTATTAGTAAAACAAGCCACAAAAAGCTTTTCTTTCTTTCCTTCTTTCTCTTTCTTTCTCCCTTTCTTCTTTTTTTCCCCCTAAATTTTAGGAACACACTTCTTTTGGGGTACAGTGTGTGTGAGTGTTTTAGTAGCATTTAAGAGTTACTGGGTGGTCTCTGGTAAGTCTCATTAAAAGGAAAACTGGATAGGCTAAGTACGTTTCAGGAAATCAAATTCGATCATATTTTGGGGCAGGTTAATTTGTAAGGAGGGGATCATTGGCCAGCACTTTGTAAACAATCTGGTGCTCATTTTACTCAATTTAAATATTCCACGGTCATTAGAAAGATATTCAAGTAGTGCTTAGGCAGCGCAGAATGTATGAGTATCGGCAGCAAATCGTGCCATCTATAGAAACTGTTATACCTTCCATTGCTGACGTGGCTGCCAGATGTCTCCTTTGTGAGCTGACTTCCATAGTGTCTTCCATATCGCTGGACTTATCTGAAGACTTACTTCCTGAATGTCTCCAACTGTGTGTCTGTAGATGTGTGTATATATATATGTGTGTGTGTGTATCTATATATAGTGAAACAGCTTTGCAAATCTTCTATTCATCTCTGTCAAGAAATGGTAAATCCTGACTTTGCAAATTATTAGTGTATGTTAAGAAACATTCTCCTTTGGGGTAATAGCAGGTGGAGTACATTTGCAAGTAGGTAATTTTAACAGCTCTTGGTCAAAGCACTATTTCAAATTTGGTATAAAGAGTAGGAAATATAAATTGTATTGTCTGGAGGTATCAAAAGCAAACATCTCCTAAATTAAGTCTGGTTACATACTGCCTTTGCTAGAGTCTTGCTTTGCCTTACTGCTATTTGTGTCTTTCTAAAGGAGTAGCTGTCAACTTTGCATGCTGGGGTCACCTGGGGAGCTTTAAAAATACTGTTGTCTGTGCCCCATTCCAAGTGATTCTGCTTTAATTGATCTGAGGTATGGCTAGGACAACAGGATTTTTGAAAGCCCTCCAGGTGCAGAAGAGGTTGAGAACCACTGACCAAAAGGTAGAGGAAGCAGTGAGGGCATCCTTGACTGTGGGCTTGACTGTGACCGACAAGAGTAAGGTGGCACTAGGAAGCAAGTGTCTTGGAAGGAAGTGGCTGTCATTTTAGCATTGGAAGGTGGAACTTCGGCATTAGGAAAATGCTTACAGAATGGAAAGAGGAAAGATAAATAGGATCCTGTGGCCAGAGGCTTTCCAAAGTTTGACAACTCAAGCAGATGGAGAAGCTTCCTTAGAATAAAATTCTGACCTTGGAACCTTTCAAGCATATTCTCCAAAGGATGGTTCATGGACCATGTGTGGTATGCATTTTGATGTTAGGTAGTTAACAGATAAAGTTTAAAAAATCGTTAACAGTTATGCAATTATTTAATATATACTAAATATGTAAGAGGCACATCAAACCTGTGACTTCATGAATTTATTTGCAATAGGTGAGGATAATTTTTAAAAAATGAGTCAATTTGAAATTGATTTAAATAAAACTATAAATTGTACAGGTGGTATAGGGCAGAAATAAGGAATGTGGGATGTGAATAAATTTTAATATGTTTGAGAAATATTGTTCCACTAAAAACAACGCATCTTTAAAAAATGATAGCATGAAGAGCTCCAAAGCTCAGAGTTTTGAAGGAATAGTATTTACAAATGTGAAGGGGCCAAAAAGCAGTGTCGAAATCATGCCATGGACCTTCAAGAACACTTTCAGTTGGTCTAAAGACTGGGAATAGACTGGGTTTCAAAAACACAAAAACAACAATTAAAAAGCTTGAAGAAATGATGTTCTCAATGAAAAGAAAACCAGGAAGGAACTATCCTACTTCTGAAGAGGCAAATGGTAGAAGGTAGAGATGACAGGAGAAATCAAAATTGTTCAAATCGAAACTATTCAAGTCTGATTTTTCCATCAAATAGGATGAACTAGAACCAAATTTAGGCCCAACATGGATTAGACTAAGATAGGATCCAGTTATAGACCGATTAAATCTCTGATGGGAGGAAAAAAATTAAGTTACAGCCTGTGTGATCACTTAGTTGTCTCAGCTGTAATTTTTCTTTCTCAAAGCAGGTATTTGTGGCCTGATGTTATGTTCTTATTTTCTTTTTTTTAAGTCCAGAGTTATCCCCCAAAACCCAGAATCTGTGTCGTCATCATTATGAGGCTGCCAAAAACATAACAGATTTTTGAATTGCCTCAACAGAAATGTAGTGTCAATTGTTCTGTAACTGGAGGGTTCAGCAAATTACTTGGCTTTTTTTCGTGTTCAGTTTACCTTCCCAGAGTCTCTGATTCGATAGATGTGGTGTGAGACCTTGAATCATGTATTTTTTTTGTTTTTGTTCTTGTTTGTTTTGTTTTTTTTTGAGGAAGATTAGCCCTGAGCTAACTACTGCCAATCCTCCTCTTTTTGCTGAGGTAGACTGGCCCTGAGTTAACATCCATGCCCATCTTCCTCTACTTTATACGTGGGATGCCTACGACAGCATGGCTTTTGCCAAGCAGTGCCATGTCTGCACCCAGGATCTGAACCTGCAAACCCCGGGCTGCTGAGAAGCGGAACCTGTGCACTTAACCACTGCGCAACCAGGCTGGCCCCTGAATTGTGTATTTTTATGTGAGCATCTTTGGTGTATCTGGTGCATCCCAAAGCTTTAGGATGTTGGTTGAGAACTTGGAGGTGGTGGTGATGAGGTTTCCCCACACTGGTCAGGGCACAGATCTCCCCTCTGGGAACACTTTTTAAACAAAATTATTAAAAATAATTTAGTTAAGGGGCTGGCCCCGTGGCCTGGTGGTTAAGTTCACGAGCTCCGCTGCAGGTGGCCCAGTGTTTCATTGGTTCGAATCCTGGGCGTGGACATGGCACTGCTCATCTAAACCACGCTGAGGCAGCATCCCACATGCCACAACTAGAAGGACCCACAACGAAGAATATACAACTATGTACCGGGGGGCTTTGGGGAGAAAAAATAAAATCTTTAAAAAAATAATAATTTAGTTACATACAAAGTAGAAAAATAATATGAATGCCCGTGTACCCACTACCCAGCATAAGAAATAATATATTACTAATATAGTTGAAGTCCTTCTGTGTATTTGTCCCCAAATTCCATTGTCTTCTCTCCCCTCAGAGATAATCACTCCTGAGTTTTTTATTAATGGCTTTGTTGAGGTATAATTAATATCCCATACAATTAAAGTATACAAGTCAATGATATTCATAGAGTTGTGCAACCATCACCACAGTTAGTTTTAGAACGTTCTCATCATCTCAGAAAAAAACCAGTAGTAGGGCCGGCCTGGTGGCACAGCGGTTAAGTGCACATGTTCTGGTTCGGATCCCGGGTGCGGACATGGCACCACTTGGTAAGCCATGCTGTGGTAGGCCTCCCACATATGAACTAGACGAGGAGGAGGATGGGCACGGATGTCAGCTCAGGGCCAGTCTTCCTTAGCAAAAGGGGGAGGATTGGCGGCAGATGTTAGCTCTGGGCTAATCATCTTCTTTTTCAAAAAATAAATTTTTAAAAAACCCTAGTAATTATTGGCAGTTATTCCCTTTTCTCTCCCCTTCACCAAACTCTTAGCCCTAGGCAACTGCTGGTCTACTTCCTGTCTCTCTGGATTTAGCTATTTGGGACATTTCGTATAAATAGGATCACACAATCTGTGGTCCTTTGTGACTGGCTTTTTTTAACTTAGTATAATGTTTTTAAGGTTCATCCATGTTATAGCATCTGTCAGTATTTCGTTCCTTTTTATGACTGAATAACATTCCATTGGGTGGATGTACCACATTTGTTTATCCATTCATCAGTTGTTGGACATATGGGTAGTTTCCACTTTTTGGCTACAGTGAATAATGCTTCTCCTGTGAACACTTGAGTACAAATTTTTGTGTGAACATGTTTTCAATTCTCTTGGGTGTATATCTAGAAGCAGAATTCCTAGGTCATGTGGTCAGTCTGCTTAACTTTTTGGAGAAATGCCAAGCTGCTTTCCAAAGTTGCTATACCATTTTACATTCCCACCAGAGTTGTAATTTCTTATATCCTCGTTACTTCTTGTTGTGATCTGACTATTTGATTCTAGTCATCCTGGTGAGTGTGAAGTGGTATCTCATTGTGGTTTTGATTTTCATTTCACCAATGACTCATAACATGGAGCATCTTTTCATGTGCTTATTAGCCATTTGTATGTCTTTTTTTGGAAAATACTCATTTTTTAATTGGGTTATTTGGGAACTCGTATAACTCAATTTTGTTACCAAGTTGTAAGAGCTCTCTCTCTTTTTTTTTTAATTAAAGATTGGCACCTGAGCTAACAACTGTTGCCAATCTTTTTTTTTCTTCTGCTTTTTCTCCTCAAATTCCCCCAGTACACAGTTGCATATTTTTTAGTTGTGGGTCCTTCTAGTTGTGGCATGTGGGTCACTGCCTCAGCATGGCCTGATGAGCGGTGCGGTGCCCGCATCCAGGATCTGAACCAGTGAATCCCTGGGCTGCCAAAGTGGAGCGTGCAAACTTAACCACTTGGCCACAGGGCCAGCCGCAAGAGCTCTTTTTATATTCTGGATACTAGACCTATATACCATTATCAGACATATGATTTGCAAATAATTTCTCCTATCATGTGGATTATCTTTTCACTTTCTTGATAGTGTCCTTTGCACGAAAGTTTTAAATTTTGATGAAGTCAATTTACCTATTTTTTCTTTTGGTTGCCTGTTCTTTAGGTATCATAGCTAAGAAACTATTGCCAAATCTGAGGTCATGCAGGTTTACCCTGTATGTTTTTTTCCAAGAGTTTTATAGTTTTAGCTCTTATGTTTAGGTCTTTGATCCATTATTAGTTACATTTTATATGTGGTGTGAGGTGGTGAGGGTCAAATTCATTCTTTTGTGTGTGGGTATCTAGTTGTTCCAGCACCATTTGTTGGAAATACTATTCTTTCCCCCATTGAACTGTCTTGGCACCTCTCCAGGAATATATCCAAAAGAAGTGAAATCGGAATCTTGAAGAGATACCTACACTCCTGTGTTTACTGCAGCATTATTTACAATAGCAAAGACATGGAAAGAACCTAAATATCTATTGACAGATGAATGGAAAAATAAAGTGTGGTATATACGTACAATGGAATATTATCCCACCTTAAAAAGAAAGAAATCCTGCCATTTGGTACAACATGGATGAACTTGGAAGACATTATGCTAAGTAAGACAAGCCAGACACAGAAGAACACATACTACAAGTGATCCCACTTATGTCAGGAATCTAAAATAGTCAAACTCATAGAAGTGGAGAGTAGAATGGTGGTTACCAGGGGCTAGGGGAATGGGGAGGTGTTGGTCAAGGGGTGCATCATTTGACTTATGCAAGATGAGTAAGTCCTGGGGATCTGCTGTATATACAGTATACAACTACTGTGTTAACAGTTACAACACTGTGTTGTATGCTTAAGAATTTAAGAGGGTAGATGTTATGTTTAAAGGTTATTTTCAAAAAAAGGGAAACTTTTAGAGGTGATGATTAAGTTTATGGCACTGTATATGGTGACAGTTTCATGGGCATATGCTTATCTTCAAACTTATCAAGATGTACATATTAATAACGTGTACAGACTTTGTATGTCAGTCATGCCTCAATAAAAATTTAAAGAGATGTCAAAAGATACAATTTTTAAGAAAAAAGAATTGACCATGGATAAATGGTTTTTTCCTGGACTCTCGTTTCTGTTTCATTGATGTATATATCTACCTTCTGTGCCTGATTTGAAGGATTACTTGAAGTGCTCGCTTAATAGATCTACATGGCTGATGCCTGGAAATCCAGTTAAGTCTGAGAAGGTGCTTAGAAATCTGTATTTTATATAAGCACCCCAGGTGACTCTGGGGTCAAGACTGAGAGACCATGATAGTGCTTCTCAAACTTCAGTGAATGTATGACTCACTGGGGCTCTTGTTAAATGCAGATTCTGATTCAGCAGGTCTGGTTTGGGGTCTGAGATTGTGCATTTCTGACAAGTTCCCAGGTGATGCTGCTGCTGCTTGACCGTGCACCACACTGTTAGTGCCAAAGGGCTAAGAGGTCTCCCGCAATAACCATGACCCATGCCCTCCAGGAGGCGTTGTTGGGCTTAATTGGATATATCATATTTCTTCCATGTTAATCTTTGCTGTTATTTATGTTAATAATCCCAAGATAATGAACTTCTCCAGCTGGTATATGGTGCTTTACATGTCAGATTTGGGCGATGGTTTTTAAAAAGGCATCAGGATTTTATTTCTGGGCTTACAGAAGAAGACACGTGGAGCTAGGAATGCTTAATTGAGAAAAGGATTTATTGGTTTCTGAACATCTATAATGTTCCCATTTCTTTTAATTCTACTTTTTCCCAGAAGATATTTATTGGCAGGTTATTTTTCTCTTACACTTGATACTTTAATGCAGATACATAATTGCATCATGTTTGCCTCAAAATTGGCTTAGATAAATCACAGGTGCTAGATTACATCAGCTTTTCCAGCATGCACTTGATCTGCCTTTATTTCAGAGATGGTCTGTTTGGAAGGCTGATGTGTTGTTCTTAGAATCTTCCTAAATTTTTCCCTTTTTTCTTACAGTTTGCCTTTAATAAGTCATCCAAATTGTTTGGATGTAGAATATCTCCTTTTCATATAAGGAGCATTTGTCCCTTTCCTCTCATGGGAGAGCTGCTGTTTCTCAAGTCCTTTGGTGAGGATTGCACCTTACAGACCTCAAATCTGTATTCAGATGAGCCCTTGCATATCATTTCATGCTGTCTGGACTTCGCGGAGTAAGTGGTCATAGATTTCCTGGTAAAGGGGTTTTGTTGTTTCAGGCAACTGCAGCTGTTAATTCTGGGTGTCAATTTCTAGTAAACCTGCGTTGTAAACATGAGCTCTGTCTCTGCAGTGTTGGCTTTCATAACAGTGGTGATGTTCAGGGTTATGAGCACTTGACGTTTTTGTCTTTGTCTTTCGTTCTTTTCCATATGTTTCAGGAAGCTTTGGTGCTCTTCAAAGAACAGCGTCTTAGGGTTAGTGCTGGTATTTGGATTCGAAATCTTTTTGGTGCAACTACCTTGGTGGCTCTGTATGGAGCCTGTGTTTGAGGAATGGATTGGAACTTCTATTTTTTTCTTTAATTTTTATGAAATTGTGTTTTTAATATATAAGAGTAATGCATGCACATGTTTAAAATATACAATGATTCAGAAGGGAATAAAATGAAAACTAACCCCCCCCTTCCAGTCCCATCCTCCTTTTTAGTTTCCGCTTTGTTTTTTTGGGGGGGGATGATTAGCCCTGAGCTAACATCCAATGCCAATGCTCCTCTTTTTGCTGAGGAGAATTGGTCCTGAGCTAACATCCATGCGCATCTTCCTCTGCTTTATGTGTAGGATGCCTGCCACAGCACGGCCTGATAAGTGGTGCGTAGGTACGCGCCTGGGATCCAAACCAGTGAACCCCAGACCGCCAGAGTGGAGCACGTGAACTTAACTGCTGTGCCACTGGGCCGGCCCCTCCACTTCATTTTAAATGATGTTTTGACACCTCTGTTTCTTGATCTAGAATCTCTTTGACTCCTGCACTGGCAAAATGGGGAATTTTGAGCAATTACATCATCTCTAACTTTCCCACCCATCTCCAACTCCCAATTTCTCCACTTTCCAAGTTTTTGTATTTCTTCCTTATGATTTTAAGTTATATACTTACATCTTATTTCTTTTTCAGAGTTTTCAATTTTAATTAAATTTTTGAATAGGAAACACATTCATATGATTCAGAGTCAAAACAGAAAAATACACACTGTTAAGGCTCCTTCTTTCTCCCATTTACAAAGTTCTTCTCCCCAATAGGTAAACAATATTAGTAATTTCTGGGCCACCCTTCCAGATGCTTTCAATGCATATGAAAGATATATATATACACTACCTCCTTCCTCCATGTTTACAGGATGTCCACATTAAGCATTGTTTATATGCCACTTTGGATCCCCTTGTCCTCACTTATCTCTTCTTGCAGTCACTGCAGTGGCCACCCCCTCATTATGGCCTCCAGCCATCAATCATCTCTAAGTACAGCCTGACTCTACCTCACATTATGCCTGAGCCATATGCCTTTTGCCTCCTTTGTTTCTATGCAAAGCATGGGACTCCATGAGATTTTACTTATTGCACACAAATGCGCAACCCAGAAATATGGGGAGTTAATGCCCCATAGGGCTAATCTTGGACTGATGGGAAACAAGAGCTAGTTAAGAAATTCTTTCCCCTTTATTTCCCCAGACCAACCATCCTAAGAAGCATTTCCTATGGCTTCTCAGAAGATGACCCTACAAGATCGAGAAACATCAGTTATGCTTAGTGGTAGCCAGCACCATAATGCATTTTGTACTCGCTCTTTATGTGTCTCTGTTTTAGTTTGCACGTCCCTCACTCTTGCCTCCTGAGACTGCACTCTCTGATAAAGTAACAACACGCAGACCTTTGCCTCAGGCCCTCCTTCTTCCTGGTACTTTGGTGGCCTTCAGTTTGAGCTACCTTTATATCTGGAATTAATTTTAATTGATCTCAAGCTCTTCAGAATTGAGATACTTTAATTCACACTGGCCTTTCCTACAATTACTCTGAATTAATAAGCTTTTATTATATTCAAACGTTGAATTACAGATCTTGCCAGTATCACATTTAATTAAAATGAATTTGAAATCATCGTGGGGATGGAGAGAAGAAGAAAAATTTTACTTTTTCTAGCTGGCAGAAATAGTTTACTGGTTATATGGGTTAGATGTCCATACACACATACACTCTTTTAAAAATTCTGTCTTCTGTTCTTTGGGAGCTGAGTTTCATAGATACTCTTCAAGTGATTAAGAAACTCTTTAAGAAGCTTTGTCTAAAAATTTGCTACTTTTTAAAAATGGAAGAGGAAACACAGGATATTATTGTGAGATATGTAGGGTATACTACCTAATTATTTTTTTGTCTTCAGCAAATCAAAAATTTTGAGATGGACACTAGCATATATGCTTAGCAGAGGCTGAAAATTTGATGAGACTGTTCACGGACAAGAAGAAAAGAAGGAGTTAACTGGGTGCACTCTGCCCGTTTACCCCATGGTGAGTAAATGTTTCTAGCAATGTCCCTTTTCTCCCTGTAGGTGCCATGAAGGGAAGAGTGACCCACTAAATTATTCTCAGCCATGGCCTGAAAACCTTCTTAACAGGGGTTGTATATAAGGTTTTCATCATTTGTTTTCCCACGGGGACAATAGTAATATTGAAGTAGGAAACCTCTATCCCTGTTCTTTTCTTTACTGATCCCATTTGTGACTATAAAAATAAACTTTATGAGAGTCAACTGGATAATTAGATATCCCCTTCTGACGTAACTGTGCTACTGTTAGAAGACTTTGCAAACTCTCCTCTAGTCTTCGAATTTTCAGAATGTCTTTATATTCATTTCTTTACTATTTAGCTTCTGCAGTACATTTTGACTCTCCCAATGGTCTCTGTCCTTCTGGAACTTGAAGCATGACATAGAATCTCTGACTTCTTAGTGGAGGGAGCTGTGTAGAAGAGAGAGGCCAGTTATGTTGGTGATGTTGGTTCAATCTATTTAGGAAAAGAGCAGGCTGGAGTAGGTTGATATTTGTGACTTAGGTTTACTTCTCAGAAAGTAGATTGTAGAGATAGCAAAAATTGTTGGGCCATAATCAGTCATTTTGTCAGCCATGGAGATGAAGTAAATCTACCGAAAGAACCACAATGAACTGCATGAATATAAATTCAAACTCTAGTTGTGGTATCACACATTGACTTCCTACTTGCTAGTCCTATTTATCATTTTGTCAAAGCTAGTCCTACTGCAAGAATATTGGGAAGTAAAAGGTCTCTGAGTACGTTCTTCTTCCCATCCTATAGACATGAAGATGTCTAAATAGATGTTAAGGTTCATGATAAACAGTTGTGAATTTAAATGCAAGTTTTTTTTGTTAGTGGTAGGATAACAAAATTGAAAAAATTAGAGTGACCTGTAACTCCATACTTACAGCTAAATGAGAAGCTCATATTGTTTGGTTGGAAAACAGGCTATGTTAGAAATTTAAATAGCAGAAACAGATAAAGTGAGTTTATCTCTATGAAAGTGGAGTTTGGAACCCTCAAAGCATCATGAATCTCAAACTTAGAGAAGAAGATAAAGATCCTTGTTCTAGCCCTTAACTAACGCCGTTCGTCCTTGGCCTAAAAGTCTAGAGGATCAGAGAAGATGGTTCTGTTTTATTAGGAAGAATTTTTGTGGATCATAATGAAAGTTGTCTCCTTATTAATTCCACCCTTGTATCTTCTTATAAGATTTATGATTATGAAGTCTACACTGTCTTTCATTTGTCAATTATTCACATATTTCTTTATGGATGTCATGCTAGTCTGTTTCCTACATTCACTTCCCTCCACAGAAGTCTCTCTTTTAGGCCAAATATTTCCAAAACATTCAACTATACTTCATGTTTGGTGGTCTCAGGAAGGCACTTTATCATTACAGTAGAGTTTTAGATTATAAATCTCTCAAAGTGTGATACCCAGAACTGAATAGAAGATGTATAGAAACCTTCCCAGGACAGTCCTGAATTGAAACATCACTGCAATTGAATAGGACACACGTTCCCATTAATAGAACCATAGCATACTCTGGGTTTGTTGTGTGTTCCAATTAAAACTCCTCTGGCCCTTCTCTCATATGCTGTTGTCAGGTACCCCCACACTGTCCTTGTACATTTCATTTTAGGGCCGTAAAGGCAATAAAAGATAAGCAAACAATAACACAAAAACAACAACCAAAAGATACCATTTTTGTCTATTAAATGGTCAAACAATGAAAAAAATTGGGCAAGCATACGGTGCTGTGGGCATTGTGCCCCGTGGATGGGTACGTAAAGTTTTGGAGGGCCATTGTGCAATCTGTATCAGAATTTAAAACGTCTACACCTTTCCTTCAAGAACAATGCTTTTTAAAATGTGTTTTTCTAAAAGGGGCCAGGATACCTGTAAAAGACGTCTTCACTGCTTATCCAGTTTTTATTCCATGGATCATTAGTATAATTACTCTTGCATATGCATTTTAATTCTTTTGGTCTCTTTCCCTCCTTTGCTTTACCTGGCAGAAAAAGGCTTTCTGGGGTCGGCCCCGTGGCGGAATGGTTAAGTTCACGTGCTCCGCCTCGGCGACCCAGGGTTTTGCGGGTTCGAATCCTGGGCGCAGACATAGCACCACTCATCAGGCCATGCTGAGGCAGCGTCCCACATGCCACAACTAGAAGGACCCACAACTAAAATACAGAACTGCATACTGGGGGGATTTGGGGAGGAAAAGGAAAAATAAAATCTTTAAAAAAAAATGCCTTCCCTCTATTAGTGGTTCCCAAACTTGCCAGCGTCTCAGAATCACCTAGGGGGGCATGTTAAAATGGATTCCTGGGCCCCACCGCCAGGCATTCTGGTATAAGTAGGTCTGGGATGGGGCCCAAGAATTTGCAGTTTTAAACAACTTATCATGTGAGGTTGATGGTGCTGGTCCAGGTATTATACTTGGAGGACCACTGCCATAGATGAATCCAGCCCTTGATGAGTGTTACTTGAGAGAGTCACAGCTGGCAGATTGGTGTCACTGCAAATTCACGAGCCCCGAGCCACTTTAAATGGAAGTAAAACACTACCTGGAAATTCTAGCAAGCTTCTTTTTTCCTTGTCTGTAAAGAATTTGACATCTTGCTTCTCCCCTTCAAACTTATCTCCTCTTCTCACACACACATCCGTACTTTAGGCTGATAACTTGCCTCATGCTTTCTTGAAAAAATAGAAACCGCCAGCAGGAAGATTCCTGACACCTTATCGCAAGTCTACAAACCAGCTGGTGCCTGAATGCTGCTTTCTCCTCCTTCCCTCCTCTTTCCTGAAGGAAGTCAAAGACAAACTCTGTACTTTGAATCCCATACTTCCTAACCTTCTCCACATTCAGTTGTTTGCATGGTTATTCTCCTCTCACCATATTGGATTATTCCCATTAATACTCAAATGTGCTCTAGTCTTTCCATGTTAAAATTATACACTTAGTAACAACTGTGAACCATTTTTGACCCTACAACTCCTACAATTACTTTTCTGTAGACGTTGAAAGTGAAACTTCTAAAAATTGTCTTCATATACTTCCTCCTACCTTCCAATAACTGGTAAATGTATTCCAATCTGGTTTTGCCGCTGAAATGGATTTCCTTGTCATCTCCCAACTTCTCATTCTGACAGAGTTCTTAGTCCTCTTCTGTGTAACGTGTGACCCACTTAACCCCTCCTCCGCCTCCTCTGCCAGAGCAACCTTCTCCAACTGATCTCTCCAGGTTGTGTTACCTCTCTTCTCTCAATCCACTTTTCCTATGTAGTCTTATTCATCTTTTCTTGGATGATATCCAACCATTCATAAACTGTTGTATCTTTTATTTCTGTGTAGCATAGACCTTTATATTGAACCCATACACGCACACAGTGACCCAATTGGCATCTCTGCTTGGTCATCTAATAGGCAACTCAAAATTGACATATCCAAAGCAGACTCCCGATTTTCCCCCAACCCGATTCCTCTTCCATTTTTCCTGTATTTCAGAAAGTGATATCACCCAGTTGCTCACAGTCCAGGAGTCCTTTGACAGTTCCTCATATCATCTATGTCTAATCCATCACCAAACGTGACTGATCTTTGATCTTCTATGCCTTTCCATTTCCATTGTCCACACTCTAGACCAAGCCCCACCACTATCACTTGCCTATATCCTGTAATTACTTGCAATAAGTCTCCTTGCTTGCCTCTTCCCAATCCGTTTCCCCCACAGCAGTCAGGAGGGTCTCTTAAAAATGCAAATCAGATCATATCACTCCCCCATTTATCACTCTTTGGTAGTTTTCTACTACATTTGCAATACAATTTAAATTTTTTATTTAGTATCCTAGAAGATCCACCTCTCTCTGACCTCTCCAGCCTAGCCTGGGTCCTATTCTCTGTACTATAGCAACATTCATTGTCTTTCAGTTTCCTGCAAAGTCTCTCACTGGGGCGTTTGCATGAACTGTTCCCTCTGCTTAAATGCCCCCCATACCTTTGCAACCTGGCTCATTTTCATCCTTTAGGTCCCAGCTTATTAGTTACATCCTCAGAGGGACCTTCCTGCCCATCCGATAGACGTCATTTCCTTCTGGCTTTCCCTCTCCTCCATCTCCCTCATAGTACCAATTGTAATTTAAAGGATGTGTTCATTTTTATTATCAGTTATCTCTAGAAGCTCTAGTAGTTCATGGATTCTGTGAGGTTAGAGATCTTAGCTGTTTCGTTAACATCTAAGCCCCCAAAGTCTGGCTCAGTGCATGGCCCGTGGGTGCTCAGTAAGTATCTGTTGGGAGACTGAATAATGTTTATTAGAGCATTGCTTTTAACAACAAAAAATTCTGGCCACAGTGCAGAAGTCCATCACTTTAATGATTAAGTTATAGAACGATCCACATGAAGCCTTTGTAAAAAAAAGTAAATTCTTATGTGCTAACATAGGAAACATATTTAAGAAATATTATTAAGTGGAAAAAGCATATTATTAAACATC
Source organism: Equus quagga (assembly GCF_021613505.1). Lineage (NCBI taxonomy): Eukaryota > Metazoa > Chordata > Mammalia > Perissodactyla > Equidae > Equus > Equus quagga. The sequence continues at coordinate 75,970,737 of NC_060278.1, forward strand.
ATATAGAACAACACCATTTGTTTTTTTTTTTTTAAAGATTTTATTTTATTTCCTTTTTTCTCCCCCAAGCCCCCAGTACATAGTTGTATATTCTTTGTTGTGGGTCCTTCTAGTTGTGGCATGTGGGACACTTCCTCAGCGTGGTTTTGATGAGCAGTGCTGTCCGCACCCAAGATTCGAACCAACGAAACACTGGGTCGCCTGCAGCGGAGCGCGCGAACTTAACCACTCGGCCACGGGGCCAGCCCCAACAACACCATTTGTTTTTAAATGTATCTCCATATTTATATCTGCTTGTGTATCTCTCTCTCTCTCTCTTTCTATGTGATTTTTCCAGATTTCTGCTGGGATTTCTTCCAGGGAATGGCAATATGGAATGAGAAGAGTTTCTCTTATTTTATCCCTTTCCAAACTATCAGATTTTTAAATTTTTTTAATTTGCAAATATTCCTTTTATAACATCCTATATTGAAAACATAAAGGCATTTTAAAGTGGATTACAAAACAGTATGTTTACTATATTGATTCAGTCTACAAATATTTATTCATCATCTGGGTACCAGGCATTGCTAGGGGCTTTGTATACAGTAGGATCCATCTTTTTTCCATAATTGTCTATCTAAAAAAAGAACATAAATATTATGAGGGTTTATTTCTGAGGGTGGTGGAATTATGGTTAGATTTCATTGTGCCTTATTTCCAAATTTGTGATGGTAAACAGTGTTGTAATGAAGTTATTTTAAAAAGCATTTAAATGCTTATATGGCAAAATACTCATTAGTCATTTTAGAACAGTTTACTTGGCCAGGTGCATGCTTTTCAGTTTGCTGGAAAAATCATTAATTGTATAAATACCTTTGGTGTAGATGCCGTTATAAAATATGTGTAGTGCTTACAGCTTAGAAAGTTTATAAATATGTGATGGTTCCCAGTAGAAAACACAAAACACAAAACTTGTTTTTCTTTACCTAGAGACTGCTTTCTGTAACGTGGCCTAGGGACAAGTTCATCTTGGAAAATGAGTACCTAGGAGAGATTCAGGGTCTCCTGATAATTAGTTAATATTTGTAATACACAGCTGAAGGTATCTATGGAAGCCACATCTTGAATCCAAAAGGGCAAATCTCTAAGTGGTGGGAGCTGAGCTGTAAGTGGAGTGAGGCCAGTGGGGATCTGGGAATGGAGGGAATGTCATAGTCTTGTGGGGGAAAAAGATAAAAAATGTGCAATAGGAAAAGGAAGTGCTGGTCGAATGGGAGTGAGAGGAAAAGCCATCCAGGGAATCTCCTGTACTAAAGTCATGATTCTTAGAGGGGAGAAAAAGACAAGTATCAGATTTAGGGACTGTTGACTTAAGGAAAGATGAAAGGCTGACTTTCAGCAAATATTTTTTTGACCAACTTCCAAAACAGGGAAGCATGATGTGTCCATGTTTCTCCTCTAGTTCTTTGATCTTCTCATTCCCAATGACCTTTTGTGCACTTCACTTTAACCACACCCTCCCAGGGTCAGCTTGGATCCTATTGTGACTAGAAACATCACCACCTTCAACATCATGGTTGCACACATCCTACTCTTTGACCAAACCTCCTATCCTAACTCACTTGCTATATTCTCCCACAAGCAGCATTTCTCCTTCATCAAGTCCATTAATCCACATTTCTCTCTATTGTGTAGCCCCGTCCTACTTGTCTTCATTGCTTATGCAGAGAGAATCAATGATTTACATCCACTCCTTGGCTACCTCCATCAACTCTTGTGCTTTTCTCTCCCTCTCAAAGAACACTCTATTTTTTTTCGTATTCTTCTCCCCAAAGCCCCCAGCACATAGTTGTATATTTTTTAGTTGTGGGTCCTTCTAGTTGTGGCATGTGGGATGCCGCCTCAGCATGGCCAGATGAGCGATGCCGTGTCCGCGCCCAGGTTCTGAACTGGCGAAATCCTGGGCTACTGAAGCGGAGCGCTCGAGCTTAATCACTCAGCCAGGGAGCTGGCCCCTAGAACACTCTTGAGTCACCTCTCTTGACACCTTCACTGACTAACTTATAGATACTTCTAGGTAGCCCCTTGGTGTAGGTAGCCTGACTCACAGGTTATTTTGTACCAGCATACACAGATGTTCTTTACAAAATCTTTTACTTTTAAAAACATTTATGGGTTTACACATTTCTTTTATGCTTTCCTGCCAAAGAGTGATATTCACAAGGTCAAGAATATAGTTCATATTCCCAGGAAGTTAATACTCAAATAAGTATTGAATAAATGAATGAAGTTAGCTCTAATGAAAGCACTGAGAGGTAAAGGCCACAGTGTTGATATGATTCATAAACTCGTCTGTCCATGTGGGACAAGGTGGCATCCTCATGGTGCTGAGAAATTGATGAGGTGCTATCACAGTCATTTTAAAAACTTTCCCCTTCAGTTTTCAAGGTACTCTGCTGATGCAGTAGAGAAAGCTTGATGTAGTCCTCTTTCTCTAAGCAAGCATCATCTAAGTTACCTCCCTGTTAGCTTTCTGCCAGCATATTTGATTGATTGAGTCATACCTGCTTGCTTCCTAGAAGAATTTCAGGTGCCAACTTCCACTTGATCCAAGGTTAATTATATCTCCTGTAACCTAGGAATCTCTCACATAGTCTTGCTGTCTGAAAATAGTGTTACTGGGATTACTACTATAACGTGTAGTAAAATATAAATGTGGTGTCAGTCATCTACGAAATAGTAATATATTCTCCGTCTTTCTATTCAAATATGTTTCTTTGGGACCTGTTATTAGGTGTTCTCAAAAGGATTGCTTCCACTTATGTTTCCCGAAAATTAAATTGGAGTTGTGTTCAGAGATGTGTCTGCCGTAAATTACCATCCCACTTAAAAGATTCCTGGCGGTTTTTGGATACATCTGCATGTGAAAATAACTCCTTGTACTGTTTGTGGGCAGAGGAGTATAATTCCTACAAACAGCACTTGTGAGAAGCAGTTGACTCCTGGTTCTGTTGTAGAACTATTGTGACTTCTTGACACAAGATTTTCTGTCAATCCGGGGACCAGGGATCTTGTTTACCATGATTACCAAACTTCTCTTCCCCCTGAGATATGGTTTCTTGGATTCTGTGATGTTCTCATTACTTGGAATCAATCCTTTAAATACTCAACACATCTTCATTTATTTTCCCTGTCAATGTAAAGCTGTAGGAAATATTTTCTTCTTTTCATAAATTGTTAGCTCATTTATTTATCCGTCTAATAAACAGGTATAACATGCACCTTGTGCAGTGGGGGGATCCAGAATATTCATTAAAGTCCATCCTGCCCCTCAAGGTGCTTATGGTCTAGTAAGGAAGATGGGCAGATAAATAATAAGAGCGATAAGATGATGGTGGTTTGAAGATAGGAAGGTCAGGGGCATTCTGGAGGGAGGAGTCCATTCTAACTGTGAAGGGTGTGCAGGCAGAAGAAGCTTCATAAAGGTTCAAGTCCTGCAAGACAAAGCCTTCCAAAGACCTGGGAAGGAGCCGTTCCAGGTAGAGCCAGCAGCTTGGACAAAGCCATGGAGGTGTGACCCAGTCAATAGGGAGAGGTCCCTAGGAAAGTTGCTTTACAGGGCCCATGGCTCACCCACCAAATGCCTTTTTAAAGGAGTCTTTTTTTATCAGCAGCCTGTAGGCCTTAGCTATAAAAGCAGGTTTATGCAAAGTGATTATAAGAGGAGTTATGTTTAGGCACCAATGTCTTGTTTGAAGCTGTACTTTTAAAAAGGATTGTATTTTTTTTTTCTTAACTTCTGTACTCAGGTTTAATAGAAAGTATTCCTGCATGTTCCTCAGAAATCTCCTGGTTATGTTCTTTCCTTTTTTTTTTAAATTCAATTTAATTCTTTAATGTATTTTTTTATTTCAGTAACATTGGTTTTATATAAATTTCTCGTGTGCATCATGTCAATTTCTGTGTAGATTACATCATATTCACCACCCAAAGACGAATTACAATCCATCACTACACATGTGCCTAACCACCCCTTTCGCCCTCTTTGCTCCTCCCTTCCCCTCTCTTTTCTACCCCCCCTTTCCCTCTGGTAACCACCAGTCCAATCTCTGTCTCTATGTGTGTGTTTGTTGGTGTTTTTATCTTTTATTTATGAGTGAGATCATATGGTATTTGACTTTCTCCCTCTGACTTATTTCGCTTAGCATAATACCCTCAAGGTCCATCCGTGTTGTCACAAATGGCCAGATTTCATCCTTTTATGACTGAGTAGTACTCCATTGTGTATATGTACCACATCTTCTCTAAAGGAGTGTGCTTTTAAAGAGAATTGTTTGGGGGTCAGCCCTGTGGCCTGGTGGTTAACTATGGCGTGCTCTGCTTCAGCAGCCCAGGTTTGGTTCCCAGGCACAGACCTACACTGCTCGTCAGTGGGCATGCTGTGGTGGCATCCCACATACAAAATAGAGGAAGACTGGCACAGATATTAGCTCAGGGTGAATCTTCCTCAAGCAGAAAGAGGAAGATCGGCAACAGATATTAAAAAAAAAAAGGATTGGTGGGTTGTTTGTGCCTGCTCAGCCTACCCCCTGAATGCTTTGCTGCTCTCAGCGAGAGTCAGGTCAACACCCAGCCTGCTGCACAAGTGGGCAAAGAGGGACTCAATGGCCAGAGAGGTGGGGGCCAGTATGTGAATGTCCCATGTATGTGTGAAGTGAAGATGGAGGGCGTGAATGGATCACATACCTGCCTTGTTGATATGTATCACAAAGGCGGGAATCCAAGATGGTTCCCAAGGTTCTGCTTTAGTTGATTGGGTGAGTGGTGGGTCATTCACTAAAATTACAAATGGAAGAGAAGGTGGAGCAATTTGGGGAAGATATATAGGGAATTCGATTGTGGACAGACGTGTGGACTGTGACGTGGCTGAAGTCACGCTGATGGATCTGTCCAGAAAGCAGGGAATTAGGAATAAATATCTAGGGCTTAGAGGTGGCATCTGTACTGAAAGTTTAGATTTTTAAGACACCTACAGGTGAGTTGTGGGTAATGGCAGTGAATGAGCACAACACAGTGAGAAGAGAGATCCAAGAGAGTGATGGTGAATATTGGATCCTACTATTGTGTAAGGAGAGGGCAAATGAAATGAGCTCAAAAATTGCTCTCTATGAGTGAGGAGCAAAAACAGGATAAGGAAGGTCTTGGAAGCCAGCAAGTAGAATCCGTCCGTACCCAGTGCTGCAGAGAGGCCGGCAAAGATGAGGACCAGAGTCCACCGTTTTTGACAAATGAGGAATCAAAATCAACCTTACCGTAAGAGAAATATCAAGGGACAATGGGAGTGGGTGATACAGGATGAGATGTCGCCAATGAAAGCGGTGCTTTTGTGGAGCTTGATGATAAAGGGGAAAAAAAGTGGAATGATGACCAGATATGCTTGTGGAGAAAACCAAAAAATTCAATTTGTTAACATGAAAGGAAATTGAGCACGTCAGTGCCTATGGCTCATCCCTTTACCTTTGTAGCAATATGTAGCCAATTGGAAGCTGCCCCTTGGTAGTCATGGACTGTGGCACTATTCTTCATTAAATGTTTAGACCCATTAATTTTTTTCCTTTTCTCTTAGCCTTGATTAGATCCAAGACCCAACACTGAATTAGGGGAAATTTATTTTCAGAAGTACTCTCTCCTCCTATTTTGATCCAACATCAGACTATAAAAATAATAGAAGTCTTCAGAAGTGGCTTATTTTAGCGACCGTTCTTCCTTTATGTAATGTTCCCACTCCAAACCTTCTGTCCTCCCACTCCATCAGGCCCTGGAATAGGTTTCTCTCTCTCCTTTCATCCTCTTCCCACGTTTCACCTCAAAATAAAAGCATCTTTCCTGGGGCTCTTTTTGCACCATTTGCTCTGTGATAGGCAAACAAACTTGATGAATTATTTTATATAAGGTGCTATGGCTTAATAATGGCGTGGTATGGTTTGTATGTTAACCTTGGTTCTCCAAACCCTGAGCCAGAGCGGTTGGTCGCAGGAATTTCAAACACAAAGCAGGACCAGTAGAGGAAGTTTTGGGGGTACAGTTTGCTTTGCCTCAGCATGAGGCAGGCTCTTGTAGCTGTCATGGGGAGCTGTCTGGGAGCTGGGGTAGAAAGCTATGCGAGGCAAGGAGGTTCCGTAAGTTAAATTCTCAGACAGCTCCCTCAACTTCCTCAAGCTGACGCTCATTCATTTGCTTGCCTCTTGGGTGTGGAGAGACCCTTGCTTTTCTGATTTGCATCAGCATCTTTTTGCAATTCCATGTGGTTAGGATTATGGGGAAACGAGCCGTTTAGTCTTACTGGTATCCTTCCCAGGGCAATTTTTGATTGATGCCAGTCCATATGGTCCTCAGGAGTGATTCTGTAACAGTCTCTGGAGGTTAAGGGAGAGGGGATACTTTATTTCAGCCTCTTCTGGAGCCTCAGCAAGAAATTCAGGAGACAGTTCCTTGGCTTTCCCCAAGAAATCCTGGTCTTTTCGGTCTTCCCCACACCACCACATATGGAACCAGGAAAGGGGATTCAGGCATGGTGCCAGCAATGTTCACCAAATATAGTGACCCCTTCCTAGTTGTGGAAGGCTTATCTTGAAGTCACCTTTAATACTAACTCCCAGTGACAGCAAGAGTAAAAACTTCGTATAAGCTATGTTTTAGGAAAAACAGAAAAGAATGGCTTAATGGAAACTTTTCTTCCTGTTGAAAGTTAAGTGAGTTTTTAAACTTAAAGTGTAAAACTTTACACCTTAAAGAGCCTAGGGCTTTCCTTTGAGTTGTGAGGGCATCTGGTTTGTATTCCGAATGGAAGAGCAGTTTGATAGCCATGTGTCCCCTAGAAATGCAGCCTTGGCAGCAAGATGAAGCCAAAATGACAGCTGCTTGGACTAGGAGTTGTGAATTAGGCATAACTTCCATCACATATAGTGTTCCATAAGGAAGAAAGACAGCACACCAAGTAGAGATCTTGCAGAAATGTTCACATGTACTGGAGGAGTAACCAAGGGTTTGACTGCATGGCAGGCAGCACCTACTCCGACAAATAATCAATTCATTCAGCCTGAACTGCATACTGAGAGCTTCTAATACAGCTCAGCTAGGAATGCTCTTAGGCCTTCCTGTGGCCTTGTTCTAATAGATGCATCCCATTCCAGAGGCCACATTCCAATAGGTGCATCTTTGTGAGTAGACAGATCTCTGAGAACAGGGTCTGAGTCTTTATTCGCCTCTATATCCTTCTGCATCCCTAGTTTGTGTTCGGTTCTTGGAAGCTCTAAGGCCTGAGATTCACCTGCACGGCTGTGTTCCCTTGCTACCTGGCTCAACGTAAGTTTTGCCCCTCAGGTTTAGCTGCTCTTTTCTCTGCTTTGTGCTGCTGATGACTCTAGGATTAAGCTGAATCTTGGAACCTGATTGTTACATAACACATGAAGAATAAGAAGAGAGACTTCCGCCGGTGGATGGGGTCGTGCATCACTTTGTCCAAATATCTAATCTCAATAAAAGTGAAAGCATGACAGTGGCTTAGACATGAGCAGAGAACACGGAAAGACGACACTTTGTATGATGCCTTTTGCAAAGTAGGAGCAGGTTTATCTCCGCTGCATCTGCCAAACAATGCCTTCCAATGGAGGACCTTTCCTTCCTTTTAGTTCTCCCGTTGAAGCTGACACTAGCGCTTCTCTCTCCTGTTCTGATCATATTCCACGCCCCCCACGTCCGCCCCCGCCCCGCTGGGATTTGAGCACAGCTGAAGCAGGTGAGCAGTTGGGGATTTGGGTAGTGGTGTGGAAGGATTTCACTCTGACCTCAATTTAAAGCTTGTCTGGGTCTGTAATGACTTGAGGATGTGCCCTGACAAGCTTTTTGGAAATCTGTCAGGGCGAGGGTTCAGGAGAGAGACCAGGTATCTATTGTGACAAAACGCTCATGGGTGATAGATCCATGCCTGGTTATTAGAGACACATTTTCTGTGGTTCCTTGGTTGAGATTCGTTTGCAAGTCTCAGTTTAATATGTCTCAGTTTCTGTGCATTAGCATTGAAGTTGTTGCTACAGCCGCACGATTATACCTGCTATTAGCCATCCCTGGGATAGGGTCATTCAATAAAGTCAATGCTTCCTTTAATTTATGTCTGTTTAGAGAAAATGAAGCAAATATTGCAGTTTTTCTTTCCTGTCAGTAGCACTGGCTTTGTTCTATTTAGTGGTGTGTTTGTACACACACACACACACAGTGGTCTACAACAGCCAACTAATTGTCAACCACTATTAAAAATTAAATTATATAAATATACAATTAAATTTTATTTTAAAAAGTAATAAACACTCTTAACCACTTCCTCATTATTTTGCTCTATTTTACTATTATCTATGCTCTTGCAGTTAGTTACAACTATTGTACATATGAGGGAAATACTGTATACATGATGGTGTGTCACTGCACATCTCCCAAATCTGCATTTAGCAACATCAGGAATTTTTTTTTTGAGAGCCAGTTGTTAAACATTTACCAGAACACCACTGTAAGTGTGCGCACACACACTCATACATATATATGCAAATCCTGTTCATAACCATCCATAGTGTCAGTTTTTCTTTTTCATAAATGAAGAAACTGAGACTTAGAGAGTTTAAGTAACTTGTCCAAGGGGCCACTCGAATGCTTTAATTCTCTGAACTCTCAGCAATGTGCGATAAGTAAGCATAGGGAATAGTTAGGAGGACTGAAGCTGTACTGGAATAGAAGTAAAAAGCCGAGAGTCAAAGGAAGTGAGAGACAGACAGAAAGAATGAGCCATGTGGAAATCTAGGGGATTAGCGTTCCAGACAGAGGGTACAACCAGTGCAAAGACCCGGAGGTGGGATCATGCTTGCTGTTTGTGAGGACAGCAAGGGTCCTATTGGGGCTGAAGCGGAGAGAAGAAGGGAGAGAATTTGCAGAGGTGAGAGAAGTAGGGCAGGATCACTAACCTACCCTTATGAAACCAGCAAAGAACTTTCTTCTCTCTGCCTTATTTTTCTGATCTGTAGAATGGGTCACTTCATGCTTAAAGTGAGAGTAAAGGCTGGTGATGTCTGTGAATTCGCTGTGCTTTAGGTAAGTCATTGTTAGAGCTATTAGTGGCGGCTTAGCTTTACTATCAGCACTTTTTTCTTTTGACTTAAGTATAATTTTAAGAATAATTTTTTCTTGCCATCTTTAGCAACTGCATGATGGGTGACTTGGAAATACTTAAATTCGCCCCTCAGAAGTACCTATTAGCCTCTTTAAACCTATATGAAATCCACAGCGCATGGCAGCTTAAATTCATCTGGGATTACTGAGATCTGTCTTTAGCTGTCTTACGGATGGCAGGTGGAATCCCAACAGGACACTCTTGTGACACCTTTCAAATGGCCAGTCTCCTGAATCATACAAGACTAAAAAAAAACGTTGAAACATATCCTGTATTTTGAAAATCCAGGTCTTCCGATTTTTACCAGTCATTCATTGTCCATAAAATAGGTACCAAGTCCTCTTATACACATATCAATTATACAGGTACATCTTAGCGTATAGTTAAATAAAGATATAATATAAATGTAACAGGCTTCTGTGGCTTTGGTGACATTCTGTTTTTTGTTACATGAATGCATTCAATTTATCAAAATTGAACAGACTGTACACTTGTATTTTGTGCACTTTTCTGTGTGTATTGTAGGCAATTTTAAGTTTTTTGTTTTTTTTTTTTTTTTGCTGAGGAAGATTAGCCCTGAGCTAACATCTGTGCTAATCTTCCTCTTCTTTATATGTGGGTCGCTGCCACAGCATGGCTGACCAGTGGTGTAGGTCCACACCCAGGATCCAAACCCACAAACCCAGGCCGCCAAAGCAGAGCACGCCAAACCCAACCACTATGCCACAAGGCTGGCCCCAAGAAAAGTTTTCTTAAAAGAATGAATTGGGTTTGGACAGAGAGGAAAGTGTTTGCTCTACTAAACCAAGGAAGCAAGACACAAAATTAGATGAGGCTAGAGTTAGAAAGTACATAGTATGTGTGTGTCACAGCTAGGAGATGGATCACTCCACAGTATGTAAATGTTTGTGGAGCACTTACTGTGTCCCAGCTAGAGGACACTGTGGGCTGGGTACCCTAACGTCCTTCACAATCCACTTCTCCCTTGCCTGTCTCTTCCATCAAAGTTGGAAAGCCCAAATACTCAATTTCTTAGTCTGCCTTCCAGCTAGGCATGGCCGTGTGAAGTTGTTGAAGAGGTTTCTGGAAAAGCCTTTCAGAAAGGGATAGACTTAGTGGGAAAACCCCTTAATCGTTCTGTCTTTTGCCTTCTCTTTTTTCCGTCCTGCTGGAGTGGGCCATGGCGTCCAGCAGCAGGTCATGACAAGCATGATATGACAAGCATCAGGACAAAAGCCTACATACTATTGTTGACCTAAAACAAATACAGCCAGTTATTTTAATTCACAGAATGGGTATATTGAGGAAGAGCAAAGAATTGCAAATGGGGACAAGCAGTCTATGGTGAATCACGGGCAAGTCTGGAGAAACAAAGGAGAGGAGCGGTCTTTTATGAAGTTGGGAGGGGCCGTTGTAAAGGAGAAGTCCTTTGGGAGAGACTGAGAGTTTGAAGTATAGTGGCATTTTATTGGCTGAGTTATGGCAGTCTCTCATTGGCTGAGCTGTTGCTGGGCGAGGAGGAATTTCTTCCTTCTGCCGGGGGTAGTAAAGTAGAGTCACTTCCTGTCTGAGTTGCAAGGTACGTCTCTTCCTGTTGGGGTGTGTAGTGTGTGTTGAGTGGCACGTTCCTGAGAGTTCTCTTTTCTGGCCTCCCAACTCCATTTTAAATGAGATTTCTGTTTATTAATTTTCTCACCAACATTGGAGGATGGGCAGATGGGAAGAGGGAAGCTCTCTGGACCACTGCTTCTCACTGGTTGATCTGCCTGACCGACAGGTGTGTTGGGTAGGTCGGGGATCTGTGGGTCAGTTCATTCTAGGACACTCCTTCTGACCTTGAGGCTGCCCAAGAAGCTGCCCTTTGGGAGTCTTGACACCATTATCCACAGACGTGCTACTTTTTCTAAAAAGTATTTAGGTGTTTGTTTTGACATACTGGACACACATTTGCAAGTGACAACACATGATCGAAACAACCAAAGTTTTGTTGATTGCCAGCTTTTTCAAAGTTACTGGAAAAAAACTTTTACTGATTCAGACACTTTTCTCTCCTACGCCTTTAACTTTTTTTTCCTCTAAAGATGTTAATCTTAAATCATCCTAGTCTTGGAGCAATTTTCTATAAAATGAAACGTTTTCAACATTTCCATATCTAAAGAGAATATTTTATCTTTAGTTGGAGACTTGATAATTTTCCAAGGAGATGCACTCAGAGGGAAATGGAGAGACTGCAAAAGAATTTAATAAACTTGCAAAGTTGACAAAACAGACGCTGTGATTCTTTCAGTTGAGCTAGCACATTTTATCACAGCCATTTTGAGGCTGTAACATTAAAAGTCTTTGCTCGCTGTCATTTGTCAGCAAACTTTTGGTTTCTGTTTACATTTTGTTGTTGTAATCATGCAAATCATACGTGATAATTTAGATAATACAAGCATAGTTATAGATTAATTTGCCAACTTAGAGAAGAAAAAATGAGTTCAATCTGTTTATAATTATGGAAGAATTTTTTACATTTTTTTCCTAGAATAATTATTGAAGTCAGAAGTTCTCATAATGATTATAGGATGCAGACTGGAAAAATGTCTGGGGATTATATTTATTTAAATCTATAACTCGATACATGAGTTTTGAAAGCCAGTGAGTACAATGAAAGTAGAAAGTGGATCTAGTGTAATATGAAGACTTATGAAATTGTTGGACAGGGGGTACTGTATTAAAATAAAGTGTGTTCTTCATTTGAAACTAGACTGCGTTTAGTTCCATTTAACGTGCACTTGATCAATCTGTTCCTTTATTTATCTGACAAGAGTAAAAGAGTTTAGGTTAAGCATACTGTAAAACTCCAAGCAATGGTGTGGCTACGTCTCTTAGTTTCCTCCCTTCCACTTCATAGAGAATGTGGTCCATCGGTGACTGACGTTGCAGCCTCCCTTCCTCCCACCCTGAGGCTCATGTATTAATAACATCAAACCTATTGTAAACCGTGAGCCTTTGATCTCCTCCACTTCCACCTCATCTAGGACTTTGCATCTCCAGACAAGCCCTATATTCTACTGGTATATTTGAAGTATTTCTTTCTTGCCTTCGTGTCCTCAACTCACAAATACTATCGAGTCTCCCCTCCCCCCCAACCCCGCCTTCCTCTCAAGCAACTGCCCTCTCGGCCTCTTTTCCTCCAAATATCTTGAAATCCTTGTGTATTCTCCCATTCTCTCTTCAGCCTAGGACAAGGTTTTCCCTCATTGTTCCTCCTCCCAGAACTCCATCTGCAGCCCACCATTGGCAAAATTCTTACTGAAAGTGAAAAAAATAACCTAAATATCCAACAAAATTATTTTAATCCTCCAGATTCTCCACTACTCTCTTCTCAGCTCTCTTTCCCCTCATCATTCTCTTGTGGTTTTTCTTCACTCTCTTGCAGAAGATTTTTCTCTGCCTTTCTCTATGGTTACTCTCTCTCTATAATTGCATCCAGCCCCATGGCTCTCACAATAATCTCTACAATGTTTATCACTAAATCCGTCTCCAACACCAACCTCTCCCCCTGAGCATCAAAGCTGTATTTCCAGCTTGTGCTGATGTCTCCATCTGGGTGATATCTTAAAAATATATCCAAAACTGAATCTGTTTTCCACCCCCTTCTCATCTTTGAAGTCACTCTTCCATCCGCAATCCTGTATCTCAGCAGTGGCTTCTGAGATTCTAGACAAGCTTCTGTATTATATTGTAGAAATACAGCAAAAACATCAGGAATAGCCTTTTTAATTACAGTTTGAACCAGTAAAAAAATCTGTATTATCTGTGTTTTTGGTCTAATCTGAGATTCCTGTGGTTGGTTGTGTCATTATAGATTATTGAGAGAACACTGGCACCTGCTATTTAATTTTATTTTTTACCTTTTCGTGGGACTTAAATTGTGATTTCATTGTAGAATTGTAGTTCGTTGCTCTACCTCATTTCTTGCCAAAGTCTTACATTATAATTTGATTGATGCATTGAAGGGAAATTGGGATAGTTAGAAGAATTTTACAGATGGAAGGTTCTTAGCATGATTAAATCTATTACACAAGAAGATGAAAGCTGTTTTGGCCTTCAGGATCTTTGAGAGCATCATGTTAAATAAGACCCAACCAACAGAATGTTCCTAACTCTTCTTTCTTACCTACAGAGAGTTACAACATTGTATTGCACGTTGAAAATTGAGTCCTAGAGCTAACAAATTTGGACTTGATTTAGAGAATCATATATATACACACACACATATATATAGACACACATATAGACTTTTTTTAACCTGTGACATAAATGTTAGACATCATCTTAACACAATGTTCTATAACATATCTTAATAGATGAAAACAGACTCATTTCCTCAGGGTAATGATAACCTTCTTCAGAGTTATTTAAGCAATAATAGAATCCAAGACGTTGAGATGGAGAGGTTCTCAGAGTTTCTGGCCTCTTGCTGAGAACTGATGCAACAGAAGTTCAGAACATCACACAATCACATAAATGGAAGAAGGACCTAGTGCCTGAGTTAATACTTCAGAATGGAATGGGGACAAGCAGCTGTGTGGACTTGGAATAACAAAAAAATATACATACACAGACGTATAATGATTCTTTAGTTGGATGTATTACTTGCTGCCTCATACATCAGTACTATGATTTGTCCCATTTCACAGTTTGGCAAAAAAAAAGGAAAAGGTGGGCAACTATGTGTACTCTCTCTTTAGCTTGGAAGTATTTTATGACAGTGTTTGGGAGCCTCTTCTGAGACAATATAGTCATCATAGTAGTCAGCACACTGTAATTCAGTTTTGATCTATAGTCATACTTCCTATTAGACTCAAGTTCCTCTTGAGAGCAGATGCTGTTTCTTTATTACTGTATCCACAATGCCTGATGCAAAGTATGTTCCCAGGAAAGACATGTTTAATGAATGAATGAGAATGGAAGTCAGAAGTGAGAGTCCCCAGTGACTCCCCTCCTGTCATGATATTGCAAGTTTAATGTAAGAGATAAGGAAAGATACTCTCAAAGTACTGCCTGCCACCCATGTGCCTTTGACTCTAAGGTACATATATTTTCACATTTTAATATCCCTGAAATCAAGATGTATCTTACAATCAATAACGTACCATAGTTTGGTGTGTCATACCAGGATAATAGTATGACTCACAATGGATGGTGTCTGAAATTCAAAGAAGTGTATTATGTTGGACAGTGATAAATGCCGTATAATGGAACAGGGTAAGAGGCATTGGGTGGGCTGGGTTGGAGTAAGGGGAGAAAGGGAGGGTTGCAGTTAAATAGGATGGTCAGGATGGGCATCATTGAGAAGAAGAGATTTGAAAAAGAGTAGAAGAAGGTGAGGGAGGGAACTTGTAGGTATCTGGAGGAAGAATGTTCCAGGAAGAAGGAATAGACAATGCAAAGGCACAAGTGCGTCTGACATCTAAGGAACCCATCAGGATGCAACTGTGGCTGAGCAAGGGAGAGAGTAATAGGAGATGATATCAGAGAGAGAATGGAGGAGGGGTGGGCAGTGGATCATGTGAGGTTCTGAAGGTCATTGTAAAGACTTAGAATTTTACTGTGAGTGACATATGGGGCCCCTGCGGGTTCTGAGCAGAAATTTGACATGGTTTTGTTTACATTTTTGTTTTTGGTTTTACTTTTAGTCTGACTGCTGGCTAAGAACAGATTATATGGGGACAAAGAGAGAGACGAAGAGATCTGTTCTGAGATTTTTACATTGATTCTGGGAGAGAGGGTGGTAGCTCAGGACACATGGTGACAGTGGAGGAAGTGAGAAGTAGTTGGAATCTGGATATTTTATGACGATGGAGCAAAGGGACTCTGTCTTCTTTGAGGGCCTAGATGTCATGTGAGAGAAGGAAAGGGTTAAGGATAGTGCCAAGGTTCTTGGCCTGAGAAACTGAAAGGAAGGAGTTGCCCTCACCTCGGTAAGGATAGGTGTGGATAGAACTAGTTTGGGAGAGAAGATGAGGAGTCCAGGTTTGGACATGTTGACTTTGTGTGCTCTGATAGACAACTGATGGCACGTGATCCAAATGGTGTCAAGGAGGCTGTTGGATATCAGATTCTCGGTGTTGGGAAAGAGGTCTGGTCTTGATATTACTTAACTGAAGCACCCTGATCTAAGCAAATATATTATGTGATATACGTGATGTCTTCTGTAACTTACCTGCTCCCCCCATCTCCAGAACAAGCAAGGACAACATCCTCGTAACTTTCCACTTTCATGATAGCCTTCTCTGGGAGAGCTGTCATATTTAGATCTGACCCAGATAAGCTTTTCTAAAATTTCTCCTCTCATTTCTATACACCTTATTTTAGACAAATTGTCCTTTCTATCAGTGGTAAATTCATGAAGGATCATGTATAGCTTTCTCCCAGGCCTACCCAATTCTGTTCCTAAAATCAAAAATTGAGACAATGATAGCATCTGTTTAGAAATGTAGGCAGTTAAAATTCAATACTCTGAAAAGAAGCTACTTCATTTGCCAAATGCTACATAGCTGCATTTTTTTTTTTTTAAAGATTTTATTTTTTCCTTTTTCTCCCCAAAGCCCCCCGGTACATAGTTGTGTATTCTTCGTTGTGGGTTCTTCTAGTTGTGGCATGTGGGACGCTGCCTCAGCGTGGTCTGATGAGCAGTGCCATGTCCGCGCCCAGGATTCGAACTAACGAAACACTGGGCCGCCTGCAGCGGAGCGCGCGAACTTAACCACTCGGCCACGGGGCCAGCCCCTACATAGCTGCATTTTTAAGTATCAGTGATAGCTGCCAATTTAAAAGAAAACCTTACCTCAACCATGAGAATTTTTGTCTTTATTCCTGAGGATGCAGTATTAGACACTGTCCGTTTCATGAAGAAAGGCACAAAGTCTGGGACCTCTGTCCATAAAGGAAAAATCACCATCATCATAATACCTAGACAAGTAATGGAACAAGCACATTAGGTTTTGATGATGTATGAGAAGACTAAGTCATAACTTACTATATGATTATAATCTTTAAAGCACGTGATATATGGGTGGAATACACTCAAAGGAAGTTAAATCTCTATCTGCTTAACATTCAGATGGTTATTGCCTGTGAAAAGGCTTGTTCAGAGAAAGCTAATATTCAATGTTTGTGTGGTTTAGACTACCAGTCTCCAAGAGGGTATGCGTAGACTAGCTGACACAAGGGGGTGTGGGAAGAAAATAACCAAGATGTGTAGTTATTCATATTTTTTTAACTTAAATACAGAAATTAACCTTTCTAATATTTGAAATACAGTTTAGCACTAATACAAATATACATTTCTAAATAAATGTGGTTATATTGATGATCTATGCCCAATTTTATTTGACTGAGGATATGTATGGCATAAACATCTCAGCAGCCTCCAGGACCTAGATGACATTTTGCTTTTGGTTGAGAAAATATTATTTTAGATTGAAACTGGAAACAGAGTTAGTGGCAGAATGAATAAACTTTGCTTCGGATGTCAGAGCTGGAGAAGCATGAGGAGAACTATTCTCTTGGGTAAATATTGGCCTAACTTTCTAAATTGCACCTTATTATGTCCTGTTTCTTTCTGATTTTACCTGTAATTTTCCTGATATGACTTAGTGTTTGAAGAAAATGAACCAGAGGTGAAAAGGGTTCTAGAAGAATTATTTAATGTGTATTTTTTTCATCTGATTTTGCCTCATGCTACCTTTTTCCTACAAGTCTGGAAAAGTCATCTTTAGTATTTTCACAGCTTAGTCTCCAGACCATGCAGAAAATGTGCCTGGTGATATTAGTAGCTCCATGAGAGATTCTCTTACAGATCTTGCTGTTGAGAGTTAGAAGTTTAGTTTAGTATGTTGAAACAGGCATTTTACTGTAGAATATACAAATTGGAATGGATATCAGGTACAAATTCTTATACGTGTTCATTGAGAATTCGTGTGGTTTTTTTGTTCTTTGAGCTATTAGTAAAGAGCATATTATTATTATTATTATTATTATTGGTTAAGGTGCATTGATACATTGGCCCTTTGCTTCTCATTGAAAGCAAAGGTCTTTAGTAGATAATCTAAAGTATTTTTAGTTGTAATAATGAAATTACTTTAAGGGGCTACTATTAAGTATAGTATAAATATAATTAAAATATGTAAAGGTGGATATATGTAAAGAAAATATATAAAGATGGGAAAATATATAAAGGAGAGACTTTCCATCCCCTCCTCTCCCCAATGTCAAGTTCTTAGAACTGACAGGAAGACTTATAATCTATTAATTTAATGCAATACCAACCAGAGTGCTAATATAATTTTGTGAACTATCAAATCTGATTCCAGACTGTGTTTGGAAAAGACAATGCTCAAAAAAACAAAAACTCAAGAAAAGTGTGAAAAAAGAATAGTGGTGAAGAAAATTACCCCAACCAGATATCAGAATTTTACGTAATTTTTAAAGCGAAGTGTAAGTAAATTTAACTGTGTTGTTTAGGGATAGATAGGTATGTGTGTGTATATTATATGTGCGTGTGTGTGTGTGTGTACGTGTGTGTATATGTATATATGTGTTTGCATATATATATGTATATATGTATATATATATATATATTTAGGATAGTGGTTACACGTACAGGAGAGGAGGAGGTTATGAATGCTGGGGAAGAACATTTGTAGGGCTTAGAGGGACTCATAAGGGTCCCTATCTGAACTTGAATGGTTACCCAAGACTATAACTATTCATTCAACTGTATGTGTGTATTTAATGCCCTTTTCTGTGTGTATTTTATGTTTCACAATAGGAAAAAGATGGTCTAGACACAGAAATAGGCCAATTTATCAGGTAGTCCAGAATGGGCTCATGTTTGTGTGAGAACTTAGTAGAGGGAGTGTTTTCAATTAGTTAAAGAGAGCGAACAATCGAATAAAGGGGACAACTGAATATCGATGTAGGAAGATCAGCCATGCTTCATTATGTATTCTAAAATAAAAGCTTAAAGAACTAAATGTAAAAAAAATACATAAAGTTATTAAAAGATAACATTGGCAAACTTGTTCATAATCATGGTAAGTTATACACATGAGGCATAGACATTAAGAAAGACACAAAACCCCAAATCAGTATGTTAAAAATAAAAAATAACACATTTAGAATTCTTTTGGTTAGTTTTTAATAATATAATTATTAACATGCATTTTTAAAGGAATTTTACCCTACTAATAAATTCCCTCATCTTCATAGCCACAGAGCTTCACAGAACCCGCCCGAGTGCCCAGCCTCCGCCAGCCTTTCTTGTCATGATACAGGACATAGCGTTCCTATGTGATCACTCAATTTGTGCTGCAGGTTGCACATTCTCAGCTTGGTCATGTCCTCCTTTTTCACTGTTTCTTGGTCTTTATCATACACACGAATACCTCCCATCTCAAAAGAGTGACAACAGCAAACCACCACCACCATCAATGGCCCTCTCATATCCCATGCTAGCTTCCCCACCATTTCTGTTCTTTCTAGCTAAGATTTTAGAAAGATATTTGCGTATAATGCTTGTATTTCTTTCTGTCCATTTACTCCCTGTTTTACTCTCACTGGGCCTTGGTTTCCACCATTGACTATAACTGAGCTTGTCAAGGGAACTGGCTACCTCCCTACTGCCAAATCCAATGAACAGTTCTCTTTGCCCAGTGATGCCTTCCATGGCCACCATACCTAAAATAGCACTAGCACTTTTCCATTTCTTTCAATCCTTTGTTTTCTTCCCGGCACATCTCATACCATACATTGAATGTATCTTTCTTTGTCTATTTAATAGCTGTGTAACAAATTACCCCTAATATTTACTGGCTTAAAACAATAAATGTTTATCTTATAGTTTCTACAGATCAGGAATTCAGGAGCAATTTAACTGGATGTCTCTGGCTCAAGTTCTCTAGTGAGGTGGTAGTCAGGATACTAACCAGGGCTACCATCTCTTCTGAAAATTCTGACTGGGGTTAAGGGGTCTACTTTCAAGCTCACGCCCTCGGCTGTTGGCAGGGGGCCTCAGTTCCTCACCACATGGGCCTCTCCATCGAGCTGTTGGAGTGTCCTTGCCACAGGCATCTGATTTCCCCCTGAGCAAATGATCCAAAAGAGAAGGCCACGATGTGTTATTACCTAGTTTCAGAGGTGACGCACCACTTCTAATATATTCTGTTTGTTACCGATAAGTCATTAAGTCCAGTCCACACCCAGGGGAAGGGAAATTAAGCTCCAATTATTGAGAAGGGCCTCAGAGAATTTGTGGACATTGTAAAACCACCACATTCCCAAATAGAATATAAGCTCCAACAGTGCAGGGCATAGGTTGCTACTCACGGTTATGTCCTCAGTGCCCAGAACAGTCGGCACTTTGATAAACATCTCTTGAATGAGTAAATGGATGGATGTTCTCATAGGCAGGAAAAATATAGGCTGTGGATTTATCTAGACCTGGGATGAAATTCTGGCTCCAGCTTTTACTAGCTCTGAACTTTGGGCATATTAATTTCTGTGAGTCTTCGTTTCTTCATGTCACCTGTGCTATATTAACACCTACTTGGCAAGGATGCTGTGAGGATTAATTGACATTGCATACGCAAAGCACTTCCTCAAGTTGTCAGTGCAAAGCAGGCATTCAAATTTTAGTTTATCTGATTTTTTCCCTTTCTGCTTTTTCCAACACTCTCAACAACCATTTCTTTATAATTTGAACATTTAAAATTTAACTCTTCTCATGATTAATTACTTACATATTTAATTTTTGAAGAAAAATCAATTTCCATTAGATTGGAGGAACTTTAGCGCCAATGCATAATCTCTCCCTACTGGGTCCTCCCAAGAGAATTCTAACATGTACATGGGGGAAAAATTAACAAATCTGTCAGGTGCAAAGACAGTTCTTTAGTGTAGGGAGTTCAACTGCAATTTAGACCCAGCATTCTGTCTAAAATAAATGAATGTGATAATATTTTGTACTTGAAGGAAAACCAAAGGATTCATCTGTAATGCCATTTATTCCTGTGGGACATGACAGCAGGATGAATTTGGGAAATTATTATTTTGTGGAGGGGAAATGAGGCCATGGGACCCTGTGCGTGGAACAGGACTGCTCAACAACTTGACTTAAATCACAAAGTGCAACAAGGACTTCCCTCAGCTCTCCTGAAACTTGATAACACATGAATGAGTCTACTGACGCAGTTCTTTTATTTTCTCAAGTATTTTAGGTGTGATTTACATTAAGTGAAATGCACAGGCCTAAATTTTATAGTTCTATGAACTTGCACAAATGTATAGATATGTGTAACCCATACCCCAATCAAAATAGAGCATTTGTGTCACTCTAAAATATTGTTTATACCCCTTTCTAGTCATTCACCACCATCCTCAAGGCGACCGCTGAGCAGATTTCTGTCATTAATTAGTTTAGCCTGTTTTTAGCAAGTATGTACTACCAGACATATTATTATGCCTCTGAGATCCATGGTTGTATATTATCGTGCTTCCTTCCTTTTTTCTTTGAGTAGTATCTTAGTGTCTGAATATACCACAATTGGTTACCTGTTCATCTGTTGAAGATTTGGGTTGTTTCTGGTTTTTGGTTATTATGAATAAAGCTTCTATGAGCAGTTTTGCACATCTTTTGTCTCTTGGGTAAATATTGAGGAATATAATTGCTAGGTAATAAGGTTGGCGTTTAATTTTATAAGGAGCAGCCAAACTTTTTCTAAAGAGTGGTTGTACCATTTTATACTCCCACCAGCCATATATGAGATGTTTAGTTGCTCCACATCTTCCCTCACATTTGAGGTTGATTGTCATGTCACTTTTAGGCATTCTCGTAGGTCTGAGGAGGTATGGACAATTTCTCCTATTCAGGTGCGTGCTCTCATTTTCTCTAGTGACAGCTTTTGCTTGAGTTTCCCAGGAGAAATGTTGCGCTGTTTCTGTTCCCCCTTTCCCACAACCTCTCCTGGTGGGGAGTGTTCTTACTGAGTGAGGTGTTACACTGAAGTATGGCCTCCACTCCAGGCAGCTCTCAAACCTGCTGGGCACTTCCTGACTGGCACTTTCTTTGCACTACCATGGCCTCGGCATCTGCCAGAGTATGTAGGTCTGACCCCACATCCTGCGTTGCTTTGTGGATCTCCTGTCTCCTTCTCATGCATGCCCCCATTTTCAGATATAGCTTTCTGAAACATAACTTTTCCTAGCTGTCCGTGGCCTTGTCCAGCACAGAGACAAGAGCAATAGAACAGAGTTGTTGACTGCCTGGGTACAGATCCTAACTCTATTGCTTACCAGTTTTTTACCTTGGACTTAACCTTAAGCCTTATTTTCGTCACCTGTAAAATGGGACAACGACGACTACCTTGTAGTGTTGTTGTGAGAATAAAATAACAAAAAGTATTGTAAGAATTAAACAATAAAGTATTTAAAGCATTTAGCCACAGGTACCTCAGGGCTGCAGCTCTGCTTCTGTTATTACCGTGGTGGGTGTTAGAAAGCTAACATCTCTGTTGTCACTTCTGGTGTCTACTAACTTGCCTCTTTACCACTCTCTGCCCTCACTCGCCACATGCTTCAATCTTCTTTCTCTTCCTTGTTCCTTTTCATATACTTGCTAACCACATCAAGTTAATGCATAACTTTCAGGCTTCGGGCTTTTCTTTTTCACTTAGGAAACTAGTTATGAAAAGTGTGACCTCCAGACCAATGAGAGAAGACAGAAAGATGTAATTTACCAGACTCACGTGCACTGTCTAATGCTTATCATGTAGACTTTAAGAGAAGCAATGGAAGGAAAAGCCACATCTCTTTCTGTTGTTCAGGTGGTGTATGGTACACTTGCATGAGCTTTTGGGCAAAGCCAACTCATCTTCCAGACAGATCTTCTTGGATGGCCTCCAATACCTTGAGTTCACTATAGCCCTTGTTTGATTTTGAAGGGTGAGGAATCTGATTTCTCAGCATGCTGACTTAATCTATTTTAGTTTGAGTTTTCTCTGAAGACCCTTGGGGAGATTGTGTAGGATATGCCTCAGTTTGTCCACTGAGGGGTGAGGAAGGTGGGATGTTTCTCCACCAACATTTGTTTGGTTGAGGGTCACTGTTAGGGTGGTAACTCCCTGGCGAGTCTAACCTGCCTTGCACACAGACTGAGCATCTCCCACTGACCCTTGGGCTAAGAGGAGCGTTGGCACATGTGGAAAGTCTCTACTGGTGCCCCCATGGTGGGCCCAGGAGATGTGCATGGGCATTGACAGCATCTGCTTCATCACTTTTCAAACACCAATGGACATTAACCACCTTCACCAAGGACAGAGACAAATGTATGAAAAGTAATAGCTCTGATTTATTTATATTCAGTGAGAAACATAACCACCAGGAATTCGAACTGCCTGAGAATCACAGCCTCTCTTTGTGGACATATCCTAGTAAGAAGCCAGGTTATCTTCACAAAGAGATTGGGGCTTTCAGAGTTGGTGACATGAACTTCTTGGCTAGTGTCATTAAGCTCTGTACTCCAGTTGTATCCATCCTGTATTCCTCCATGGGGATGGGCCGCAGACTCTTCCAGAACCCTCCTCCTTTGATTTGACTCTTTTTTTTCCTTTCATAGATATCTGCTGACCTTCTTCTCCTTCTAATACACAATGCAATTCCTTAGCCATAAACATTGTATTAAAATCATAATCCACTTATACTTTTCATCTTAATTTAGTTTTGAGGGTCACCAGTAATCTCTGTCACAGCTCCAGATGGCTGCTCTTATCCATTATATTTGGATTCTTTATCATTTCCTTACTAGAACTTAAATTTAACTTCAGTTTTAGGAGGTTCTTTACTGTTAACTTCACTTAGCTTCCTGCAAGCATTTTCTTGATAAAATTTAGTGAGGAACAAGCAAACAATAGTTTATTAGAAAAATCATTGATATTTGCTTGTTCTTGACACTCAGCTATAGTGGAAAGAAGGCTGGAGTACCTTAGGTTGAAGACGTGAAAGTGGCAATATTCAACTTTTTTTTTTTTTTTTTTACCTCCAACGTCAATTTCATATGGTTCCGCTGACATAAAGACAATCTCCCCTTTTAGAAAGTGAGTCCGGATGTCTGCATTATAGCTGTGTGGCTTTTAGGCAAATCCTCCCACCTCTTTGGCTCTTAGTTATGCATCTGTAAAATGGGTTTTGCTAGAAAAATCCTAAGGAGCTTTTCAGTAATAACGGTCTTTGGTTTTATGAATCTTAAAGAAGACAGGAAAGCTCCAGGATGTGGGTCATTGCTATGGCTGCCGCAAGAAATCTTGTTTCAAGAATGTTTTTCCATCTTGTTGATATCTTGCTTTCTTACATCTACAATGTCAGAGGAAAAGGCTGTTCCTGGGTGTATGCTTATACCTAGGAGGTCTCCTCTGTCCTTCCCTAATCTTTTTCTAATCTCTTCCTTACTAGACAGTTTTGTCTTTCCCTTAAGATGGGTCTAGTCTGAGTTGTTTGTTCCCATGGCAGCCTTAAACAATAGGAAGACTGTCTTTGCTGGTTATCTATCCTTGACAACTTGCTCTCCATTTATACTGCTATCAGAGCCCTATGTGACAATGAGGATAGCTTCTTGACGGTCCTTGTTCCCTGTGGTTTCTCAACTTCAACAATTCTTCCGCCGCTCTGTGACCTGAGGTCCATTGATTCTACCATCTTTTTTCACCATCCCTCATCCCCTTCATGTCCTCATTTTCCCTGTTGCAGCTCAGATTCTAGTCTCCATAATTATAGCTACTCTCTTGCCTATGCTTTGCACACATTGCTTTCTCCTTCTTGATATTCACTTGGCAAAAGCCTAAACCTGATTACATTCAGCTCTTCGCTCACTCATTGCCTGCTCTCACCCAGCTCAACACAGCTGGAGAAAAACATACTGTTGTGCTGGCTGGTTTCACTTTACATTCATGACCACAAACCACTTGTGAGTCTTTAGAGCTGCTGGGTAGTCTGATTATATTCCCCAAATCCATTTAGTCTCCTGTTTTCTTAGGGAACCATTTCGTACCTTCTCCTCTCTTCTCTCTCCCACTTGTAGCTGATATTCTTCTTATTTTTTTAAGAAAAGAGAAGCCGTCAGAAGGGAACACCCTGCGCCCCCCAACTCTCACCATCATGCTGCCAACCTTGCGTCTGCACCCGTGTTCTCTGCCTTCATTCCTTTTTCTCAGAATGAACTGTCTGTGCTCCTATCAGGGTCATAGGGTCAGCCCCTCCTCCTAGGAACTAGAGCGCTGTCCTTTCTTGCCGTTTCTAGCAACTCTTCCCTTGATCCCGAATCATCGGTTCTACCTGTGTGTATCACGTACATATGCACTTATTTATTTCCATTGAAAAATGAAATTCTCTTGGCTTTAGGACCCTTCAGCTATCACCCCATTCTACTTCTTTTAGAGCAAAACTCCTCAATAGAGTTAGTCATACAGGATCACATTATTACACAATTTCCTGATTCTGTATTCCTCCACTGGCTGCTACTGATTTCTTTGTACCATATTTAGTTTTTAAAGAGCTTCTTCCTCTAGAAATATTTCATCTCAATACCACAGGTCACGTCACATGGGGAATGGCTGTTTAGTAGCTTAAAACAGATGAAAAGAGGAGGAATAGCAGCCAAATATTTAGAGAAAAGGTGAAGCCATTCCATTCCATCACCTTTGTTGAAGCATTTCAATTTACTCGGTACCTTAGAAGTGCTCTCTCTAGCCCACAGTGGAGCTAAAGGCACATTAAGTCTGCCTAACTGGGCTTGAAGGAAAGCTTGGAGACCATTTGTTCTTTTAAATCTCTTTGGTTTGCATTGTCAGATTCAATTTTGAGGGGAAGAGTTCAGAGTGTCGTTGGAAGTTAAAGGGGGGAAAGCTATAGCCAAATCTGATAAATTATGTCAAAGTCAAAGTCTTCACCCTGTAGCAATTGTAGCAAACAAGTATTTTTAGAACTGATGGCTAAGGAGTAGAGTGTGTCACAGGGACACCTGTATAGTTATACAGACTGGCAGGGATGCAGAGGAACTCTCAGAACCTCTGCCTTGCATTTTGATAGCATGTTTTATTCCACGGACAGACTTTGCAGATAATATTCACTCTACTGATTATAAGAGGTAAGCTTCATCTCCACACTCTTGGGAACGTGTCTTGCTTCAAAGTCAATTCATTCATGCCATGGGCCAAGTCATGCCCCAGTCTGCCTGTATTTTCAGTTATATGACAAGTGTTCATTGTGCTAGATTTGCTGTGATGTGCTTCTGATTAGTCAGAAGTTCAGGCCTCATACGTTGTAGCTCTTGTTTTCTTGTGATGTTAAAAGAGGTGTTTGTCATTGTGTTATTTTGAAAATGTTTAGAAACTACAGTTAGAGGGGATTCTGAGAAGGTGTCGGTAGTTTTACACAAACGAGGAAATTGGACAGCAAAACTGAAAACTTGTGGACAACGGTTAGAACCAAACTAGGTCACAAGACATCCCCTTAAATCGTAAGTCCAAGTAGGACAGGAAACCCCCAGCACCACAAGACCTCCCTGGTGTCCATGTCCAGAAGGAGGAAATAGAAGGAAGCATCAGGGTGACTGAAGGACACAAAACAAGGAAATCCTAAACTATCCAATAGGTGCTCAGTGGAAGGCTTAAATATTGCCCGGAAATGTGTGTTATATCTTTATTCCCTTATTTAAAAAGCATGTACTGGGTGTTCACATTCTGTCAGGCTCAATTTTATACCCTAGAGAGGCCACATTCAACAAGAAGGAAAAGGTCTCTACTCTTATGTTTGTGTAGAATTTATATTCTAGAAGAGAGACATAAAGATGAAAAATATAATTCCAGAGACATAGGTGTGATAAAGACAATAAAGAAGGGCAATGGGAGGCAACGGGTGACTGGGGTGAGGGAATTGTGACTGTTATTGAGGAAGTGACATTTGAGCAGACAGGTGAGTATACCTTAGGGAACCTGATTTAGTAGAATGATCAGGATAACCTTTGCTGTGGTCTGAATGTTTGTATCCCGCCAAACTTCGTATGTTAAAATCCTAATCCTTAAAGTGATGGTAATAGTAGGTAAGGCCTTTGGGAGGCACTTAAATCATGAGGGTGGGGCCCTCGTGAATGGGATTAGTGCCTTTATAAAAGAGGCTCCAGAGAGATCTCTTGTCCCTTCCACCATGTGAGGACACAGCAAGAAGGTGCTGGTTTATGAACTAGAGAGAGGGCCTCACCAAAATGCCACCGTGCTGGCGCCTTGATCTTGGGCTTCCCAGCCTCCAGAACTGTGAGCTGTAAATCTCTGACATTTATAAGCTCCCCAGTCTGTGGTATTTTGTTAGAGCAGCCCACAAGGACTAAGACAACCTTGCTGATTATTTGATGCAGTATTGAAAATTATTCACTTGAATAGATTCATCATTCTGCTTTGCAATCCTGACATTCAAATTTTTTCTTCATCTAATACCAAATGCTGCCTCCATTCAAAATCAGAATGAATAATTTTGATGACACAATTACCCTAGGCCAAACAAAAATGCTGTTTATTATTTCCAAAACAAGAGATCCAGAGGGACTTCCAAGATTGGTGCAGTGATTGACCCTTGTCATCAGGGATCCAGCTCTGCTACCCCAGTGTGTTGGGTAAGATGGCTGCCATGAATCCAGGTCTCACACAGCCGTGTCTTAATGTAGGAAGGAAATGCAAAGTCAGTCTCTTCTGTTCTCCTGTCTCTTCTCTCATCTTTCTTTCTTAAAAAAATGTTAAAGTATAGTATACATACAGAAAAGTGTACATATTCTAAGTATATAGTTCGCAAGCTGAACACATCTGGCATCTAGCACCCAGATCAAGAAACAGAAAATAATTAGCACACAAGAAGTCTCTCATAGCCCCCTTTTTCCAAGTGTGACTTCTCCAAGTGTAACTAGTTGTATAATTTTTAATTTCTAACACTATGGATTGGTTTTGCCTGTTTCGAACTTTAATCTAAATAGAACCACATACTATGTACTGTCTTGTGTTGGCTTCCTTGACTCATTGTGTTTGTTAGATGCACAGACACTTTTTGTGTGTAGTTGTGAATTATTTTCATTGCCTTTTAGTATTCCATTGCCCTTTCTACTGTTGATGAGCATTTGGGTAGTAACCAGTTTGGAGTTACTGTGAATAGTGCTGCAGTGAACGTTCTGGTACATATCTTTTAGTGATCATATGCAGGCATTTCTTTTGAATATATAGGTTTTCATTTTTAGTAGGGAGAGAAGTCTTCCTTTGAAGTACCATATCCACTTTTCTCTCATTTTATTGGTCAGTATTGGGTCATATGCCCATCTCCTGTTTGTAGCAGTATCTGGGAAAGAAAATAGCCAGTGATATGCTGTTTAAATATTCAACAACCAGCTCTCTGCATGAGGATTGGGGAAATGGGGCTGCTTTGTAGCATTTGCCAGTTTCCTTGGTGTAAATACTCCTACCATGGCCAATTTCAGGGTACCAATGTCAAAATCAACCAGCTTGCAAAGCAGCTCTCCCAAGAAAGCTCCAGCATACCACTGGCTCTCATTTTCACACTTTACAGTTGAAGTTTGGCTATGCCAGGAAAAAAGAGGTCAGGGGAAAGGTAGAGAAGATTGTTCTGTGGCAAACAGTGTTTTTGCATCAATTATTGAATTATTACCGTGGATAAATAAACCACCATTCTAATCCAAAGATTGTTCCTATAAAATTCTGACTATTGATGAAAACTGGCTTTTAGAGACTCTTAGTTAGGATAGACTAGCTGTATGCTGTGGTAATAAACAACCTCAAATTACAGCAGCTCAGCACGTGGGAGTTTATTTCTCACTCAAGCCAAGTCCCCTGTAGGTCAAGCAACTCTCCAGTGCCGCTGTTCTCAATGCGATGATTTAGCAGCCTGGGCTGCTTCTGTGTTATGACTCCTCATTTCAACAGTCAGTCTCCATGGTCAGTGTTGAAGCAAAAGAGAGAGACCAGGGTTATGTGTGGATTTGTAGGAGCTTCAGCTCAGAAGTGACTTGTCACTTCCACTCACAGGTCATTTGCCAGAACTAGTTACCTGGTCCCTCCCAACTGCAAGAGTAACTAGTAAATGTGGGAGACACATGGATATCTGCACTGTAAATATTTCCACCAAGACCATCCACTCAGGGCCATTTGTTATTTTTAAAAGGCTCATTTTAGGGGCTGGCCCCGTGGCTGAGTTTGCACTCTCCACTTTGGCGCCCCAGGGTTTTGCCAGTTCAGATCCTGGGCACGGACATGGCATCACTCACCAAGCCATGCTGAGGTGGCATCCCACATGCCACAACTAGAAGGACCCACAACTAAAATATACAACTATGTACTGGGGGGATTTGGGGAGAAAAAGCAGGAAAAAAAATAAAAGGCTCATTTTAATTCATCTTTAGACATTTTTATCCTTACATATATCTGAATTATTGTAGAAAAATAACAGCTGTATTCACAGAATTGTCTGCTAGTAATGCGTTTTCTCAGAAAATAGAGAGGAAAATTCTTTATTAAGTGAGGCTAAGATCAATCCTAATGAAGAATATTTTCTGTATATGAGTTAACGTGCTTTTTGTCAGACACTATCTCCAGTATAATGCTTTAAGCATAATGCTTATTTTGCAAACACCGTAGTAATGATCTAGGCAAGAGTCATCAGTGGATGCTAAAACTACTGGGTTAAAGGTTGTTAGGCCAGAGAATATTAACATAGTCTTAAAAGTGTCACTCACAGATTATCTATTACTTGCAAAAGGGAAAACATACCATTAAAATGGAGAGATTTGGCAGACATTGCCTTATCGAACTGATCAAATTTAATATTGCCAATAATGGGATAAACTGGAACCATGTGCCCCATAAGATGCACTGAGAAAGGACTTAATGTCATCTATGCAGTATTTCTGCTCAAACTGTTAAATCTGAGTGTAATTGTGAGAAAAAAAAAAATCAGGGAAACCAAATTGAGGACCATCTGTAGGGCCGGCCTGGTGGTGTAGTGGAGTTGCATGCTACACTTCGGCGGCTTGGGGTTCACAGGATTCAGATCCCAGGCATGGACCTGTGCACCGCTCATCAACCCATGCATCCCACATACAAAATGGAGAAAGATGGGCTAATCTTCCTCACCAAAACAAAACAAAACAAAACAAAACTCATCTGTGCTCCTTTAAAATGTCAATGTCATCACGCCAACACATTGTCCTAGATGAAAGGAGTCCCAAGAATCATGATGACCAAATGCAGTGTGGTTCTGGATTGTATCCTGGAAAAATGAAGTTATAAAGGACATTATTGGGGCAATTTGGAGACTTTGATTATAGACTATATATGAGATAATAATATTATTTTGATGTTAAATTTCCCAAATGCAATCAGTATATTGTGGTCATGTGGGAGAATGGCTTTGATCTTATGAGAAATTTGGAACACTTGAGTTATGTGTCATATCTGCAAGTAACTTTAAAATGATTCCCAAAAAAGTATATGCGTATATTTATGTATATGTGTAAGTATATGTGTAATTATGTAGACATATAGACATACACATACAGAAAGAGAGAAAACAAATGTGGCAAAATGTTAACTTCTGATGAAGGTGGGTGAAGGTTGTATGTGGACGTGAATCTTCTATTGTTTCAACTTTTCTCTAGTTTTGAAATTTTTCAAAATAAAGTTGAGAAAATATTGTTGATTCCGTTTATTCTGAGGTTCCACAACTCAATCCATTCTGTAATATTTTGACAAAACATCAGTCTCATTGGGATCAACTCCACTGTATTGTTTAATCTCTACTTGTCTAGTAATCAGGTAAAATTACACTTCAAGAGGAAGGATTCTTAGCAATCGCCCCCCTACCCTGAGGATGCCTGGACCAAGGGAAGGAGCCCACCCAGAAGCAAAGACCCTATGTGTGTTTGGATTAATATGGCATCATGCCTGGAAGATGATGATGCTTTTTCTATGAGAAACAATAACATTGGGAAGAGTAAAGCTAGAGATGACTTCCCCCTTTATCATTTCTGTCAGTTCAGATCAGCCTGTTGTATTACCCAAAATTGGAAAAAAAATCTTTGTCTAATCCTTGAATCACACTAGTGATACTTTATTGCTTATGCTGTAAGGAACACTAGTTAGCATAGTCTGCAGTGCTAAATGAATGAGCTGTCTTTTTAGAACAGGCCCTGTAATTTTGTGGGAAGAGTATCAATGTCAAATTAGTTGATACAGATAATGAACTTCAAAAAGAAGCTGAACTCAGATAAATATGCATTTTTTTCTAAACCATCAAAAGCTTGAAATTCTGTGCTGGGAATTTCTGGGACACTTTCTGGCCATTCTGTCAGAAGGAGGTTGATGGATTTGTAGGAGCAATATTGACACTTAGCATGCCTTTTATGAGTCCAAATCCTAATGGGAGAACAGCAGATTTGTGTGGGATAGTTTTGCTCAGGATTGAAAACGAGAGCCTTTTTCGGTTGTTCCCAGAATGGTTTGTTGATCAAACTAATCATTCAACCCTCAATATTGGCACTTCTGGTGAATAGCATGGAGAAAGAAACAATAATAGTGTTCTTAGATGTTTTCATTATGTTGTCATTGCCCTAAACGTTTGCAATGAGCTTTTTAAGCTTCTCTGTTTTTTCTTTTTTCTGTTGTTCTCTTTTTTGGTTCTACGTTTTGAAACGTAAAAATAATGCTTCATGGCTGGAACACTCTGGCTGCCACAGCTTCTCAATAAAACCACAAGGAAAGGACATCCACACTGTTTGATTTAATTACAAATATTTAAATACCTTTCAATACAAACCCTGGAAAAAATGAGGACAGAGGGACACCTCCCAGTAGGGTAGCAGCTTATCACAATATGAAGCTGTTTACTTACCTAAAAGTTTTTATTTGATACATAGCTCATAGGCAGATGTTGAAATAGAGAATGAAATGGTTGGTATATAGTATGACCTGAATGTAACCTTAGGTGTGCAGCTTAAAATAGTCTCCTGGTGTCTTACAAGATCCTCTTGTCCGTTACCCAACAGACCCCTTCCGTCACCAGGCAGCATTGTCTTCCTGCCTCCAGGGAGTCATTCCCAGCTGTGTTTGGGTAAACATTGTAACAGCACTACTTGTGGGCTTAACAAAAGACCCCTGCATGGGACCAGAAGTGTCGCCTTTCTGGACCTTGTACAACAGGCATCATCTACACTCGAAGTATAGCATTGTGTAGAGCAGAGTTACTCAAGTTAAGGTCCACTTTCCAGTAGCATCACCATCACCATCACCTTGTTTGAGCTTGTTAGAGATGCTCATTCTGGGCCCCACCTACTGACCCAGAATCCCTGAGAGTGAGGCTCAGGAATGTGTGTTTTAACAAGCTCTCCAGGGTGATTCTGTGAAGTCTAACGACCTTGGATTTCCAATAAGTGTGTGGCAACAGTCAGATGGATAGCTTTATGCTTCTCCAAAGATAATCATGATCATCTCTTCACCCTGTCATATAAAAGTTGCTTTCCAAAACACAAATAGGTGAACACATCTGTAAGATGTGATAAGAAGTACAAACAAACAAGTTTACATGTTCTTACAAATGTAAGTGTGATCCAAAATAATTTCCTAAAAACGTGGCATTATCAGATGTTGAGCAGTGAAAAGAGTAGAATAAAGAGGCAAAGGTGGATTTTGCAGCATCTAGCATAACTCCCATGCCCTCTAGATTTTTAATTTTCCCTGTTATCACTTAACATTGTAGCCTATGATATATCTTCCTCATTTGAATTTTTTCCTATAATCAATGCTGGCTTACTTTCTCATTGAGAGTTCTTAGGAGCTAAGCAAAGATTACATGAGTGTGTAACTCCTAAAGGGATTGTGTTGTGGCTGGAGTCACAGAGGGCTCGGTCCCTTTTGGAAAGCAGACCTAGGATTGAACTCAGTGAGCCCGGGAACCTGGTTCTATCCTGGTGAAAGGTTTGCTGCCTTTCTTTTCCTTAGTCATGGCCTCTGAGCAGAAGATAAAGCAGGCAGTTCATGGATAAAGGAGCCTGTGAACCAGACTGAAGCATTTCTTGTCCTTCTTAGGGCAGAGGTTTCTCCTGCATGGATAGAATACATTTTGTTTTGATAAGCTGCTATATTCATTTTAGTTCCCCCAAATTCAGTGGTGTGCTGGTAAATGTTAGCAACCTACTCTGTGGAGAGGGTAATCCTGAATTATAGCATTGGCTGATTTTTATCATGGTAATACTCCCACTGTGGCCCATTTCAGGCTACCAATGTGATGTCACTGGAGTGGAACTGGGACAGCTAGTTGTCACTATCCTGTGCCAGCTTGCCTCAGCACACCACTGCCCAAAGTACTGCCTTCCCAGCACTCTCATGAGCTGAAGAAGGTAGGAACTAAGCTAGCCTTTGGTGGACATGGGTGGGAGCGAAGCATCGCTGTTGGTGCCCAGGCTTGGTAGGTGGGGAGGGAGGCAGATCTATTGGTCTTCAGTACATGAGAAAATAGTCATGAGTTTGAGCCTACCCCTCTCCAAGCTAATGTGCTGGTGAGCTTTAAAATGTTGGACTCTATGTTTGTGTTAATAGCATGATGAGATCACCACAAAACATGAGTCTAGGAAGGACATCACACCTCAGATTTTCAGGTAAATGACTTAGCAACACCCTTACCTCCCGATGAGGCTGCCTCAAGAGCAAAAGCAAAACTGCCTCATGCACACAGTTCTTCGTTGTCCTAGAAAGCTGTTGTCTACGTTTGCTCTTGAGGGAAGGTATATAAGCGCCTGCAATCCAATTAAGACTATAAAGTAGCTTCCAGGGACAGCGTAACTTCTGAAGCAAGCTCCTCCTCCTCAAAGAATCCTGTCGTTATATACCAAGAGCAGCAATTTCACGTTCAGTTTGTTGGTATCCAAGTTCAGTGTTTACTGCTTTTGTCACCATGGGCCTTAGAGCCTAAAACACTGTGATGATAGGTTACACACCATAAGGTAATGAAGAGTGTGAGTATATTTTATCTGGAGTATTGATTGATTGATTACTACCAAGGCATTTGGAGAGAGGAGGAAAGGAATTCAAGTAAAAGTTTAAAAACAGACCAGCATGAAGGAAATCAGTAGAGCTAGGGATAAAAATGCTCTTGGAAGACGTGGAATGTGGAAGATTTTTTTCATTAGTATATTCATTAATTTGCATGATTCTTGAAATCAGGCCATTTTATTGGGGGAATAAATAATGAGGCACCTGGCCCAAAGATTCAAATTCGTGTTGAAGTATGACAAAGCCCTCCACTGAATCTCTCAACTCTGGTGTCACCTTTAAAAAGTCAGAACTGCCCAAACAGAATCTAAGAAGAGAGCAGTGCTGTAAAATCTTAATGACTGGCTTGAGTGGAATCCAATAAAATATCTAGAAGGAAAAAACCCTCTATTAGATTCAATGAAACTTAATGTTTACATTTTTGTTTTATATTCACATTGTGTTTTCTCCTGTTGTGGATACAGCAGGACGCTAAGTGTGATAGTCATGAGAAGGATATTACTACACTTCAGCTTTGAGTTGTTTGTGAGGAGTTGAAATGAAACTCCTTGACAGATTGAAAAGTGTGGAATGCATCTAGTAGGTTTTGTTTTCCATATTGTCTTAATTGGAGTTCTCCCAGATGCAGACCTTGAGAGAGGCTTCTAACACAAGTATAATTTCTTGCGGAAGTAATCCCAGGACGTCTCTGGGTGAGTAGAAGTGAGACGGGGAAGGAGAAGAATTCAGTGAAGAGTATGTTACCAAGTGAGTTGCCCTTATGCGCGACTGGTACTCAATCCTGCTGGGGAACTCCATGAAACATTGTAGAACGTGCCTCTGAATTGTCCCAAAGAAAGGCAAGAAAGCGGGTATATTTATTCAGCTCACTTTCTGCCATTGGTTAAAGGCCGCTTCCAGGGTCATTAACTATTTGACAATAGTGCCTTGCCCTGCAAAAGAGCAAAATGTGTTCCTTTAGCCTGATAGAAGCCCTTTGGCAGAAAGTGACAGGTGTTTGCTGTAAGGAGCCTTCACTATGCAGAGGCAAGACGTTCCTTTGTGCAGCACTGTCCAGAAAAGTTTAATGTGAGCCACTAATGTGAGCTACCTATGTAATTTTAAATTTTCCAGGAGCCGTATTAAGAAGTAAAAAGACACAGGTGAAATAATCTTACTACGTATTTAGGCTAGTACAGCCAAAATATTATTTCAACTTGCAGACAATATAAAAATTATTGAAATATTTTACTTTTTGCCCCAAATCTTTGAAATTCGGTGTGCATTTTACATTTACAGCGCAGCTCACAGCTCAGTTCACACTAGCCACGTTTCAAGTGCTCAGTGGTCACACGGGGCAGTGGCTGCTGTGGTCAGCAGTGTGGTTCTAGGGGAACGTACCTGTGTTTGACTTACTATTTACCACATCTGGGGACATGTGTCAGTTACTCTCTAACCCCCAAAATTAATTCCACCCCATATGTCATGGAACCAACTATGTAGATTGGGTTTTTGACCCAACTGATGCTTTATTTTCTCAACTAGATGATGTTCCTCTGATTTCTCAAGATATGAAACCTGGGAAATGCAGTCTTCTGCATATTTTACAAAAGTATTCCATATTTGATAAACGTTGGTATTTGAAAGCTTTAGTATTTTTAATGTCTTTGAAAATGTGTTGCTGTTTTTGTTAATATGTCAGTATAGGGTTTTACTGGTAAAAATTAGGTCCTCATTTGTCTTCTTTTGCTTTCTCCCTCCACCAACCAAATATTTATTGAACACTTTCTTTGGACCGGGCACAGTTAGAGGCTCTGGGACCTTTCAGTGACAAGAAAAAGGCTCTTCCTTCGTTGAGCTTACATTTCAGTGGGGAAGGCAGTCACTAAGCAGAATACTATATAAATAACTGCTGTGAAGAACAGGGTCTTTTTTCTTTTTAAGACTATTTTTTTAGAGCAGTTTTAGGTTCATGGCAAAATTAAGAGGAAGGCACAGAGATTTCCCATATACCCCCTCCCCGCCATGCACAGTCTTTCCATTATCATCCACACCCACCAGAGTGGTCCATTTGTTACAGCTGGTACACCTGCACGGACACCTCCCAATCACCAAAGTCCATTGTTCACATGAGGAGGAACCAGTCTTAGCAAATGGTCTTTGCAGCGTGTTACTGGGCTTTATCTCATTTTAATCAAATGCCATATGTAAAACGCAAATGTCGTATGTAAAAATAAGTTGGATGGTGGTTATTTAAAGTCCTATTTCAGAAGAGGATTTCTCACTTTTCAGAACTTTTCACCTCAGGGGTCCTTTAATTAGAGAGCGCCTTGATTTAGATTCTTTCTTTGAACTAATTTACAGGGCACTTTTAAGGATTTACCTACACTGTAAAATGAGTTGCACTAAGTCTGGTTAGAAGGATGTTTACACTGCCCTATTTTGCATCCCCGGGTGCCTAATTTATGGGCAATTCAAACATCATACATCCCCATGGGCTGTCACATGCATGGCTGAATCACTGTTTGTGCCATCTTTCTGGTGTAAACTTTATAGACCTTTGAAAAGTAGCTGCCAGCAGGGCAGGTCAAAGACTTTATATTTCCAGTTGAACCCTGGGAGGCATTTATTTGAGTTGCTAATGTGAATGAGGCTATGATTTCTCTATTAATTAAGGTTCTTTTATTCATTGGGTGAAATGTGAAAGCATTTAATAATTTAAAGACTTGGTGTTTTCAAAGCATAATTGACTTTTGAGGTTTGAGACACTAAAGAAAAAAATGTTAACGTGAAGCAGTGACACTTGCAAAGATTTTACTGCACTGATTGCATATGCAGGATATTTCTGGACTTATATTGTCTAGGAAGAATCTTTCAGTAGGCTTTAACTGGCTGAGTATAATAAAGTAGAGTGTTTTATTACATAATAATTGCCTTTAATGGGTGTGGGTATTTCATTTGGCTGTTGGAATCATGCGAATGTAACTGTAATTGAAAACATACATTTATTTTTTAAACATCTTTAACACATCAAAATGGGTCAGTTGATTCAGTACTTAAGATCATACATTTTGTTTTCACAGATTTAATTTTCTGGCATATACTACTTCCTGAAACTTCTTAAGAGATTTTCTAGCAGACAAAGGTGGTTTGCCTATTGCAAATAGGCAGGAGCCGAGGGCATTCTAGAGGTGGCTTAGGTTGGGGTCCCTAGAAGCAGAGCCCAAGATGGGGATTCTTGTGCAAATGACTTCTTGAGAAAATGCTCTCTGGAGAATGCAGTAAGGGAGTGAGCGAAACAGGAATCAAGCAAAACATGAGGGTTCTGATGACATCTAGCCTCAGATTGATTCCACAGGGAGCTCCAGAACTTAATTAAATATAATCAGAGAATTGTTCCACCTTGTGGCAAAGGGCAGATCTTTTGAGCTCTTGTGTCAGTCAGTCACTGGCTGTGAATTGCCTCTGGCTAGAGCATAGCCTCCCAGAGGGTAGTGTCCTGGTAAAGTGGCTCTCTGGGGGAGAGGAGAACTAGATTGATAGCATTTGCCAATTTTCATGGTGTAAACACTCCCACCATGGCCTCTTTCAAGCTACCAATGTGAAGTCACTGGATGTAGAGATGGGAAGAAATGAGCGCAGTAAGCTCTTGTGAGCAAATATGAGCTGGATCCAGCAAATTACTATTCCCAGGTGTCTCCTAGACAGGGGGTTCCTGTCTGCTGAGGGTGGTTCTTTGGAGAAAGGGGCAACTGTAAGCTGTTAGCAGCCAACATTCACAGCAGCTGGGGATAGGTGCGCTGGCCCATGAAAGAAGATCTGGGAAACATCTACTGGAGGCCGATGTGACATGGCAAGCATCACACAGCACAAACAGGACAGTGGGCAGGATCTTTGGTTATCCACTAACTGCCATCGTATCACTCATTCAACATGCAAAGTCCCGAGAGAAGGTATAAATTGGTCCTGCCTAAGGCACGTGCCCGTCTGGTTGTATCAGGAACATATGAGGAGAGATTTAGTCTACTGTGCTTCAGAAGTGGAAGGGAAGCAGTAATGCCCACCAACACCATACAAAATGGGGAGAAATGGTGATTGCCAAAAGGGAGGCTGGGAACTCTTACTAAGGGGAAATGGAGGCTGCATATCAATATTCTGTAAGGAATACATTCTTATGTTCATTTCATATATAAGGAAACTGAGGCAAAATCATTAAGGAACTTGACTGGGGTATGACAAAAGTTGAAACTTTTTTGTCCGATTCCAAGGACTGAGACCTTTCTCTACCTGACTACTCTCTTAAACATTAACAACACTTCCCGTTGACTGTGTTCTGTATGATACAGACCTCTGTCTGTTCTTCCTGCTTTGTGCCCATTCCCATCCCCATTGGTTACTACAGTGAAACCTGAGTTATCCGGAAGTCAGTCTTGTAGAACTATCAGGCTGAAGGGCAGGATCACTTCTCTTTAGGAAGAAAACCATCTCTGACAATAGAGAAACAACCCATGAATATCCAATTCCATTAGAAGAGCTCCAAGCAAGAGTGTGAGCAGCCACTTCCAGCTTTAGGCTCAGATCAGCTGAGATCCAGGCAGGAGAAAGGCTAATTCATGCAGAGTAAGGTTTTAGTATGGGGAGACCTTCACTTCTCAGTACTTCTCAGAATTCATGGTTAAAATGAGGAAGTATTGGTACTTGGTGGGAGAACTCTCACTTTTATAAAAAACTCTGTATTCCGGAATGACAAACTCCTCAGTTTGCCAGCAATCTGAAACTTTTCTATACCTGAACATTAATTCCATAACTGCTACCCTCTCTTCTTTAATTTTTGCTCTTGGTTATGTCTTTATTGCAGACTTAAAAATTTCCTTTTCCTTTTCTAGGGTAGTCCTGATTATTTAGATGGGAACCAGGGCAGCAATTACTCTCTCTGAACACATACTCAAGTGTGGTATTAGACAAACAAACAAACAGGGGCCAGCCCCATGGCGTAGTGGTTAAGTTTGGCACACTTCACTTCAGTGGACCAGGTTTGTGGGTTCGGATCCTGGGTGCAGATGTACATCCCTCGTCAGCCATGCTGAGGTGATGACCCACATAAAAATATAGAGGAAGATTGGCACAGATGTTAGCTCAGGGCTAATCTTCCTCAAGCAAAAAAAAAAAGGAAGATTGGCAATGGATGTTAGCTTAGGGTGAGTCTTCCTCACACACCTACACAAAAAAACCCTATAGATAGCATATTGGTGATATGACAGTTGTTAACATAAAAATGAAAAGACATTCGAGAAAGCGTTCTCAAGCATGTGATTGAAACATCTTTGACTAGAACTTGAGTCACGGAGAAAGTATTCAAAGGATGATGTGATTTTTATGTGGTCACTCCCCCCACAGCTGATGCTTTAATACCCCCTCCCACCCTACACACCCTAAGATTATAACATGGCTCCTTTTTCATCACATCCACTTCTTCCGCCTTCAGGAAAGTTAGTAACATCCATTTTTGTTCATTTCACTTGAATCTATGGTGGGATTAAACTGAGACAATATTCTGAGACTGGAGATTTAACTTTGGAGTTTTCCTTGGTGCCTTAATGTTGCAAAGCACATGAATTATTGATGGATAGAAGAGATCAAAGCATATGTTTTGTGGGCATTGTGCTAGGTGGGTGAACCTAAAAAACTGAGTCCTCCTCTTTTGGTTATACATTATCAGAGTTGGGATGGTCATCAATCCCGTGTTCCCTTTTTGTAGATGAGTAAACTGTGGCACAGAGAGATGAAATGACCTGTCCAAGGGAACATTATGGCCCAAGTGCTCATCTCTGTAGTCCTTCTGTTATGCTCCCTGTTCTGTAACAGTCTACAGGCTAGCACTTGTTGGAGATCATGTTTTCAATAGGCCTTGGCAAAATATGAAAAATGTGGTATGCTCTTAATGAATTTTTCAATTGGAATGTCTCTTTATTGGAGTATCACCTTTCATGAAATAACAGGGTTAGGAGAAGCAAGTAAGTATGAGTATGTAAAATGTCCTTACTGGGCCAAATAGGAAGTGATAACTCTGTTAATTGACACTGAGAATTTAAAATACATATATATGTATATTCCTCTGTGAAAAACTTGATAACATGTCAACTCCTGCATTCTTACTTGACATTATTCGTTAATGTGAAATTTAAAGAATAGGAATTTATCATATATTTCCTGGTTTGTCATGTGTTGTAATATAGACCCACCCTCCAATGATACATTATAGTATATGCTTGAGTAACATGGTCTTTCTCTGACTGTAATAGATACTACCTTAGGACTGCCCATAGAATAAGAAAACAAGTACAAACTTTCTTGAGTAGGGTGTTGCACTTTTATAAATTATATAATGTAAACATCATACTTGATCCTTTGCGTACCCATAGTAACAGTAGGTTAGTGCTGTGTAACAGACCATACCTTAAAACTAGCATTTATTTAGCTCATTGGTCTGCAGATCATCTGGGAAGTGATGCAGATCTGGGCTGAGCTTAATAGTTTTCAATTGTTCAGCTTGTGTGTGAGATCAGGTGGAGATCAGCTTGGGTTTTGCTGGTCTAGAATGCCCTCTGCTGGGATGTTGGGATGACTGGGGCCTCTCCTTGTAGTCTCTTATATTCCAAAGGGCTGGGCTCAAGTGTGTTTTCTTGGTGGTGGCAGAATTCTAAGAAAGAGTGGAAGCTACAAAGCTTTTTTGCCTTTTCATTTAATTATTATTTTTTATTTTTCCTTCTTCTCCCCCAAAGCCTCCCAATACATAGTTGTATATTTTAGTTGTGGGTCCTTTTAGCTGTGGCATGTGGAACACAGCCTCAGCATGGCCTGATGAGCGGTGCTAGGTCCACGCCCAGGATCTGAACTGGCGAAACTCTGGACTGTTGAAGCAGAGCGCATTGAACTTAACCACCCAGCCCGGGGCCGGCCCCTACAAAGCTTTTTGAAACCCAGCCTTGGAACTGACTTGGTGTTAACTTCTGCCTCATTCAGGTGGCCAAAGCATGTCACATGTCCAAGCCCAGATACAAGGGATGGGGAAACAGACTCCACCTCCTGGTGGGAGGAGCTGCGAGATCACCTTGCAATGGGCTTGGATGCAGGGAGGGATGGAGAGTCCGTGGTCATTTTTGCAATCTGCCATGTGCTGATTCTCCATGTTGAATCAGTCAGTAACTCTTATCTGTTCTATTGCTAAAATACTTTAAAAATTTATCTACCTCTTACCACCACTGATCCAAGCCACTATCTCACCTGGTTGACCACAGTAACTCTCTAACTTATCTCCTTACTTCCGCTCTTGGACGTCTGTAATCCATTTTCCACACAGCAGGCACAGTGATCTTTTAAAAACAGAAGTCAATTCTTATTTCTTCTCACTCATACTCTTAGAATAAATCTATACTTTCTGTGCTCCAAAATGTCCCGCAGTGATCTGACTTCTGCCCAGCTCCAGCCTTACCTGCCTTCTGTGAAGTCCTGGAATATATCAGGCCCATTCTGTTTCAGGGACTTTGTATTTGCTGGACCCTCTCCCTAGCATATTCCTTCTCCAACATTTCATATGATTTATTTCTTCTCATACAACCATGTCTTCTAGAGAGTCCTTCTTTAACCACCTGTGTCAAGTAGGACTCCCCTGATTACCTTCCATCGTATTGCTTAGTGCACTTCCTTAATAATATTATTTGGTTTGTTAATTTACATGTTTATTGCCTATCTCTTCCACCAAAATGCATGCTTCATAAAGTCCAACAGTATCTGATTATGCACATCATTGCCTATAGTAGTCACTTAATAAATGTTTGTTGTTCTCCTTCAGAGGAGACTCCTACATAAATTTCTACAAACAACAAAACTGCAGAGTACGTGCAACCTTCCTTTTAAAATGTGTTACTTTCCATACTTCCATGGCAATATACTCAGTTACACATCATAAATATTAATCATGACAAATGATCTTCTATTATGGGAATGGAATTGGGATGGTCCAAAGAATTAAAAGTGGATGCATCTGATGCTGCATATATAGTGATGATATTTACAAAAGAAGTGTATTAGTACCTTGCTTAACACAGTGGAAGTAAACATTTTCAGAAAGGGGTTTTTGCCGGATAAAGGTCTCGGTTTTCAGAACCTCATTTTCCAACTGGAGAAGAGAGCTCTCTGAAATTGAATTTTATTCATTCATCAGAGAGAAATGAAATCTCTCCATCACGGAAAACAGGTATCAGGTGCTTTTGATTTCTTTTTATCAGCTGCTAATCGGAAGAGATGAGGAGAAAAGCAAGCTAATGAAGAAGCCGGCCATTTCATAGGCAGTTGTATTGTGGGAAGCTTTGTGATTGTTAATTATATGATGGCCTTGGGAAATACATTGTGAGAGGGAGAAATGGAAGAGGAAGTCGTATATTGCAAAGCCTCTCCCTAGGTGGATCAATGTTTATGCTAAAATATTTTGAGTCATAAGAACTATATTTTGAACAGGAGACATCTGGCATTTTGAAGATGCTAGTGAACCTTTTTACTTACACGTCCTCTATACATTAGTAATGATTTGTATCTATATGTTAGTAATTATATCATCTTTATTATGAGTAGTTTGGAAACATATTGCAATGCACATTTGTAATTTGGGAGGGCTGCCAATTAGGTGCAATCCCTTTACTACCTGGGGGAATTCCTTCCTTTTGGAATCTGTAGAAACCAGAGAAGCTAGACACTCAATTCCCAGTCTCCTTTGCGGGTAGGGCACAGGCATGTGGCCTAGGCTTGGGCAGTCAGATAAAGGAACCCTAGACTGTGATATGAAGAAGTGGAGCAGGAGAGAATCCATTTTATTGATACTGGTAGTGGAGGTTGGGGCCATAGGACCAGTAGGAACTATGACTAGTGCAGATGGTGGTGGCATTGCAAGCTATGTGACAACACATATATGTCCTCACTGGGCAGGTTGGGATGAATTCTACTCATGGTCCGTCTTAGCCTCCTTTGCCTCTCCCTGGTTCGTTCGTTATGCTTCCCAGCAATGCTGTGAGTTACCTATTATTCTTTCAATAAATTCTTTTACTCTCCAATAAAGCAGGGTCACTT
The DNA here is from genome assembly GCF_021613505.1 of Equus quagga. Taxonomy (NCBI): domain Eukaryota; kingdom Metazoa; phylum Chordata; class Mammalia; order Perissodactyla; family Equidae; genus Equus; species Equus quagga. Next base: position 76,013,178 of record NC_060278.1, read on the forward strand.
TTTGTTGCTTACACTTAAGAACCGTGACTAACTCCACTTCAACAGAAAATGCAAGCCATATGATGAGTTATATTTCATCAAATATATTGTCCCTTATGTGATTAACATGCTCATCTGTTAACGTTGCCCAGTCCCACTCAAAGGAGGATTTAAAAGTTTTGTTACATTGGTTTCCCAATTTTTCTTTTATTAATGAACAAAACTAGAGCTGTAATTTAAAAATTAGAACCTCTTTAATAAATGTTATACTTCACTCTGTTTAAAAAGATGTCACTTTTTTAAAACGAGTTTCATTAAATAGAATCAGTCTGTTTGACAATTTTCTATTGAGGCTGATCCTTCTTGTTGTATGTTTTAAGAAGGTAGCAGGGAGGCAGACATTTGCTGCCACCACCGAGAGAGTAATTCTCTCTGGTAGAGCGTGGGCAGAAACTGATAAAGCTTAGTGTTGAAGATCTACGTGGCTCAAGAACAACTTATTTATTTAAAATATTTTATTGGATACTTGCTAAAAGCCAGGAATTATAAAGCGTGGGAGAGTCAGAACTGAATAACGCTTGTGTAATTCTTTAGGAAACACCACTCTCAAGAGCTTGTAGTGTAGGGCAGTGGTACTCAAAGCGTGGGCCGTGGACCTGTGCCATCTGCAAACTGTTAGTGGTCAGCAGTGCATTCAGGAGCTTGTGCCAGAACGTTCATCACTCATCACACTGTTGAGTCCAGCTGATGTTTCTCTAGTGTAAGACTTTCTTGAAGGAAACAGTGACTTATTTTACTTCCTTATACACCTTCCTTATCTTGTCCCTGATCATAACAAACAGTTTGTATATTGGCTCTGTAAAGGAGCAGTAGTTTAGTGGATAGTAAATGTCACAAAAAGCAGGAAATAACAGGTGATTACATCAACCGATAGAACCGCAGAATATGACCTCACATTCACTTCAGAACAAACATTTAAATTAGTAACTTACATTAGGACCTTCATTTATCATCCTCTTCTTTCTGTAAGTGACACCTGGATGAGTGCTGTATACAAAATACTTTTCTGGATTTTGTTGGGTGTACAAAAACACCTAAGATAATTGTGGTCATCAGGATTTTTCAACCTCATAAGTGGGAAAAGACATAAAAACAATTGTATACATTCAAATACCAGATATGGTGAATGCTCTGGGGTGCTTTTAATGAGAATTAAAGCATATTGGAAAGCTCTGTCTATACAGTATTTTAAATGAATATTGGATAAGTTGACTGTTTTATCTCAGTTTTTTGTGTGTGTGAATTAGTAGCTCTAAATAGATCTTTAGGGACCGGCCCGGTGGCACAGTGGTTAAGTGTGCACATTCTGCTTTGGCAGCCTGGGGTTCGCAGGTTTGGATCCCGGGTGCGGACATGGCACCGCTCATCAAGCCATGCTGTGGTAGGCATCCCACATATAAAGTAGAGGAAGATGGGTACAGATGTTAGCTCAGGGCCAGTCTTCCTCAGCAAAAAGAGGAGGATTGGCAGCAGATGTTAGCTCAGGGCTACTCTTCCTCAAAAAAAAAAAATCTTTAAAAAACTATTTACCCCTAAGGGAGAGTTAAGGACTATTTGTAGATAAAAATAATGATAATTAAGTAAGACACTGTTTTTTTGGTCACTGCTAGTGGGTTATTTTGTAAAGTTTTCCCTCATTTATTCAGATAAAGCACGAGATCAGAAAACATGTTTTTGATCACAGTTAAACTTGAGAGAACCAAAACTCTCCTGTGCTCTTGGAGGCCAGAAGAGGGGTCATATTTGGAGCATATTGGCAGAGAGAGGGTAGGAGAGAAACTTTGGAGATGCTGGAAATAAATGTTCTAGGCCTATACTCTCCAATATGGCAGCCACTAGCCACTGTGGCTATTTAAATGTAAATTAATTAAAATAAGTACACTTAAAAATTAAGTTCCTCCATTGCAGTAGCCACAGTTGATGTGCTCAGCAGCATGGTGACTGGTGGCTAATGAATTGGACAGTGCATAATTATGTTTTACTGTGGAACCTTCCCATCACTGCAAAAAGTCCCATTAGACAGTGCTGCTTCAGAGCTTGGTCTGGGTTGTTACTTGGGTATACAAATATGTCAGTATTCTTACACGTATGTCATATTCATGTACTTAAGACTAGTACACTTTACTGTCGTAAGTTCAATGTCAATTTGAAAGGTAAAAAAGCACAAAAAGTAGAAATTTGGCTCTGTTGGGCTTTTCTGGTTCAGTTTAAGGGATGTCTGTGCCATTCCTGGACACTGGGAAGTTTGGGCAGGGTCTTAGGTGATATGAGAAGATGCCTTCCTGATACCTGCACTGCCCTGGTGGAAGTGGCCCTCCATGGGGCAGTCTCAAAGATGTGTCGGGGAGGCAAGGGCAGAGGCTGCCTGAAGTCCACCAGCCTGGAGGGAGTGCCAGACACACCAAATCAAAGAGCCCTCTCAGTTTTCTAAAGATCATTAGCAGAGCAGAGAAGACCCTATTCTCTGTGTGCGAGATCAGAACGTTTAGAAACACTTTTTATTAATGTTAGGCTTGCTCTAAGTCGTTTTAAAACCTTGCTTCTGTTTGATGCAGATGTAGTGTTTATCACTGATTTGGGAAGCTGCAGCAACACTAGTGAGAAAACAATATATCCTAAACTAGATTCACAATTTCTTTTTTCTTGTAGGTTTTACATTGACATTTCTCTCTTTTTTTTTTCTTATTTTTCTTTTCAGATTTTGAAGATTGCAGCAGAGTTAACTACCTTTTCTGTTCTTCATTCATGTAAGGCCTTATTACCCACAATGCAGTCTGGGAGTGGCAGCCTTGGTATCACCTAGAGCTTGTTAAAATGCAGATTATTGGGCTCCACCCAGGCCTACAACCTGCATTTCAAAAGGAGATTCATGTGCATACTGCAGCTAGAGAAGCACTGGTGTAGGAATCTAAAATTAATGGGTGAAAATAATATAAAGCACCCAGAATATTGCATTACTACACTAATAAATTAGGTTGATCATTTTGTAGCCCATTAGCCAAGATGAGTTATAGATACTAAATTGACCATTTATTGTCAGCTAAATTGAACAGCTGTAAAGGGTTGTTTCTTTCTTAGGGAATTTCTCTTAAAGAAACTGAGTCACCAATGTCGCAGTCTATCTTCTTATAACAGACATATGAGATGTCAAATGTATTTTATATATTAAAAGTAAAAATTGCTTTTTGATGTCATGTCACTCAGAGTGAAAAACGACATATAAAACGATAAGTGCACCATTTTAAGCCTTTGACTAAATGATGGCAATTTAAAAAGAAATAACTTGATATTGACAGCTTTCAATTAATCTCTGAAATGGAAAGAAGGAAAAGAATGAATAACCCCAAATGTCAGATAATTAATATTTCTTATAGTTAGCTTTGTAATGTATGTTCTCTTTACTTTTGACTAGGGATGACTTCATTTCAGATCGAATACTGAGGACATACTCTGAACACCTGACTTGGGAGGAATAAAGTCCCGTCTGGTTTCCTCTCAACGTCCGTTTACCTACCACTGAAGCTTCTTCAGCAGCTCACACCATAGGCACATAAATTGCACATTCCCCAAAGAGGCCTCTCAGCGTAGCTGGCGTGAGCTGATTTTGCTTGAATCACAGAGCAGAAACCAAATTACAGCAGCATCAAAAGCAAAACTTGATATTGAGAGTGACATGGAGATAAAACAAGAACCAATGCTGCGTGCTGTGGGTGTGGCAACCATTAAACCCAAAGACAGGACCAGACAGGCCAAAGTCACAATGGAGATGACTTTGAGCTTGTATGGAACATCATTCAGATAATCCTTCTACCACATGTCTCATAAGTGTGAAAGAATTCTGCTGTGATGTTGCCCGTTATTAGGGAGATAGTCTGCCAAACTTCTATTCGGTCCCTAACTCACCTGTGTATCCATTGCATCACCCAGTGTGAACTTGCTAATTTTTTTCCCCAAACTCAATTTAATATTTTATTTCTTTTATCCTTTTATTGGACATATTTTAAATGTCCGTGAAGAAGTGTATAGTGGAGATGCTAATGTCATCAGAAGTCCTTACTTTTGATAAGCTTACATAGTCTATCTCTTACAGTAGGAGCACAGGCCAGTTTTGCCAGTTGGATGAGCTAATAGCATAATTGGTTTGTTCTAGAAGAAACCGTAGTGCTTTCTTGGGTTTTTATCTCTGTTTAATGAACTAATGTTTTAGGGTGTCTTTAGGGTATGTATTAATTTCCTGTGACTGCTGTAAACAATTACCACAAACCTGGTGGCTAAAAACAGTAGAAATCTGTTCTCTCTGAAGGCTGGAAGTCTGAAATTAGTATCAATGGGCTGAAATGAAGGTGTCAGCGGGGGCGCACTCCCTCCCAAGGTTTTAGGGGAGCATTTGTTCCCTGTCTCTTCCAGTTTCTGGTGGCTGCCAGCGTTCCTTGACTTATGCCCACATCACTCCAGTTTTCAAGACCAGCATCTCCAGATCTCTCTCTTCACATGACCTTCTCCTGTGTGTGTCTAATCTCCTTATGCCTCTCTCGTACAAGGAGACATGATGGCATTTAGAGCCCAGAATAATCTCCCATCTTAAGATCCTTGATCACATCTGCAAAGTCTTTGCCATATAAGGTAGCATTCAGTGGTTCCAGGAATTAGGATGTGGATATCTTTCGGAGGGCCGTTTCTCCACCTACCAGAGACTTCAAGGAATCAGGGCATTTCCCTTTAAAATGTTGCTTATTCTTAAGGAATAGATAGTGTCTAGCACATTGTCGTTCCACGAAGGATCATGGACTTTACCCACGATCAAGCATAATTAAGGAAGAATACCTTCAAAACCTAAGCACAATTTCAGTGTCCCAACATCGATCTCTGAAGGGTCCTTGAATCCCTGATAACAGCTTCCTAAAACTCCCTTTTGATGCACGGGATGCATTTTGTTTTAGGAGTAACTGAGGAATGCTGCCTAAAAATGGGATACAAGTTAGTTCAGGCCATTTAGATTTAGGCCTTCTCAGTTTTTTTGTATAGTTCGTTAGTCACACAGGTAGAGAGCTTATGTGACTAATGTTCATTCCTGAGCAGGCTGTGTCCCATAAACCCATAAATTGTAGGTTAATTGTATGAAGCCAACAAGGCAGACCAGAATAACCTGCTAAAACCTTAGATAAGAAGTTCCTGGGTTGTCTTCCTGCCAATAAATCCCATCTTAGTGTTCACAAGGTCTGGTCTTGTCAAGGTCAGCACTTCCCAGGGGACATGCTAGGGCAGGAGGAAGAGATAGACCTATGGTTAATTCTCTTTCTTCCACACATGAATTATATTTTAGATTTAGAGAATATTCATTTATGACTATATCCAGATACTGCTGGATATACTTAGAGACCAAGTATGTAAATAAATCCAGAAAATCAAATTATTTTCTTAGGTCTATCCTGACTTTGCATGCACATGTGTATGTGTGTTTTCAACAACAGGAGTATAGAGCAAACAGCAGAAATGAAAGGGAACTATGTAACAGCAAGGGTTGTGGGCATAATGTCAGCTCTTTGAACAGAGCTTGGTATATTTGCTTATACTGGAGATGCCTCAGGGACTTCAGCTAAGAGAATGATCATCAGCGTGTGTAATTTATTTATGGGATATTTAGTTGCCTTTATTGCATGAGATTAAAAACAATTAAAACCTCCTTCTATCTGATGAATGAGAAAGTGCCTTAGATAGAATAATAGGGCTCCTATTTTTATTTATGGGCAGATCTGCTTTCGTTTCACAGTTGACCTATGTGATGGAGACAATAATAAAAGTAAGATGATTCTCGTTCACTTTTTATTTGGCTTTTGCATGGGAGAAACAGTGTATCCTTGGCACCTGATATTTACAGTGCCATCTGTCTGTTGGTTTCCTTGCTGTGAACAGATTCACGGTAATGTGTGGGTGTGTGGGGAGGAAATCATTATTAGAATCTTTTCTGAGCAGGTCAACTCTGTGGCATCTGAGTGCCCTTGGGCAGTGCGGGTTGGATAACACATTGCTTTATTCAGCTCTCCTTGCTCTGTGCCTTAAGAAGACCTGCTCATCAGAGGACCACTGCTGGCCCCCAGCCTCCCTTTATGTCTTTTTAAGGTAGGATTTAAAGTAAGGACAAAAGGACAGGATCTCTGAGTACCTACTTCCAGTGTTGGCCTGACATTTTTCAAAGTATTGCTTTCAGGAAAGGGAAGAGGGAGGAGTTTTTTCTCTGCTGGATCATTGGGATCCTATTTAGTGTTGTTTGAAGAAGTGGGTATATCAAAGATTCCATGCAAGACCTCAAGAGACCCCCAGGTGCTAACTGGTTGCCTTATCCCTCCCCTGTCCAACACCTTTGCCCTCAGTAGCTGTGCTCATGATAGAACCTGGCATTTTGTAGAGGATCTTAGGGTTTTTAAAGCCATTTTATAGATGCTATCGCATTTTCTCCTCAGAATAACCCTCTGAAATGGTCTGGGCAGGTATTAATCTTCAATTTATAGATGAGAAAATTGAAGCCGAGAGAAGTCAAGCAACTTGCCCAAAATTGTATCATTCTAAATCAACAGCCTGGAGGCTAGAGCTCATTCCTCCGGGAGCTTAATCCAAAAGTCTTGTTAACCATGATAGACAGAACCAGATTCCTTCAGAGACCTTCTGGATACCATACTTGAGTGAGCTTGCGTGGAGTAAGAAAAAGAGTGGTGGGCTCAAAATGATCTAAAGAAATGTGAAAAATTCTTTAAGATAATGTATTTTCAGTCTTTTCCTCCTTTCCTTCCTTTCCCCTCTTCCCTGTCAGCAAGACTAGAGCCTTACTGGGTCTCATGGAACCACACGTTTGTTACTCCTGTCTTTCAACTTTGCAGAAAATTTGACAGGTAAAGGACTCAAAACTTGTAAACTCTGGCTGTACAGCAGGGAGGGGACTTTGTATGAATAAGGTTAACTAGAGGTTGATTGGTGGTAGCATCTGGCCCGGTAGTCTGTGATAGGTATGTGTTAAGTGACAGGAAAAAGGTTTTGATGGGTCAGCCCAAGACCTGGTGCTGGTTCAGTTGCAGAAGGCTGAGTTGTATGGGACCTGAAAGACCATCTAGTTAAACTCCCATTTTCAAGTATTTCAGAGAGTGTGGGTGTTACTGCCATTATCTGCTACCAAAATAATGCTGCATAACAAATAAAACCTCAGTGGCATATTGCAACAAATGTTTATTGCTCATGGGTCTTGGATCAGCCAGGGTTCAGCTGTATAGCTCTGATGATCTTGGCTAGGCTTGCTGACATGTTCCATTTAGCCATTGTTGGCTGATCTAGGCTGGCTTCAGCTGGGAAGAGTGGGGCAACTCAGCCCAGCTCCATTTGTCTCGGTCTTCCAGCAGGCTGCCCCAGGCATGTTCTCAAGGGGAGGGCAGTCATGCAAGAGCAAGAGAGGAAACAAAGTTTCTCAAAACCTGGCTTTGGAGTAGTAAGCTGATATTCTGTTGGACAAAGCAAGTCACCCGGGGTGGAGAAATATACCTCACCTTTTTGGGAGCAACTCCAAAGTCACATGGCAAAAGGTATAGATCGGAGGAGGAGGGTAACTATTAAATAATGGAGACATTACTAAATCTGTCAATCACAGTTACCTAACAGGTTAGGAGTAAAAATAGGATAGAGCCAGGCCTCTTTCCCCACTCCCAGACTCATGCCTTTCACACCATTTCTAGAGAATCTCAGTTTGCCTTAGAGAGGTATTTAGAGCCTTCAGTTTGTTGCCAGGCTTCCTTCTAATCCCTCAGCTGTGCTGGGGCCTTGTTCTCTGCCAACAGTCCCCTAAACCCTGCCGTGGTATTAACTCTTAATTAAGGTGTTTGCTGATAAAGTCCAGTGGTAGCTCCAACATTTTTACCACCAAAGAACATTTCTAATTTCTTTTCCCTATAGACTCCATGTTCAGAAATTGTTTTGTACCAGAGTTGTTAATTATTTTTCCCTTCAAAAATATGAAACATGTACAAGTGCCAAATAGAACTTCTGGTTGGCATGAGATACTGAATGGAGCAGAAGCTAGACCAAAGTAAAGACCGTCACTGCTTCAGTTGGCTTGGCCCTGCATTTTCTTGAGTAAATGCCCACGAGTGTATAGGCCTTTGGACTCTCATTTCTGTCTTCACCAATTCCAGGTGGAGAGTCCTGGTGACAAGCTATGCTTGTATCTTGAGCATTTTCTTATAACTAGACCCTTCTGACGACAAAACAGCTTTCCTTTCTATCAGTCACCCAATCTGAGCTGCTCTCAAATTAGGCTTAGAAAATTATTGATTATTCAAAAAATATTGATTATTAATCTCATTCACAGAAGTCATTAATCTGACCCCTGAAAATAAGTTGAGGCAGAGGTACAGGTTCATATCGAAAACTGATGTAATTTGGCTCTTGGAAAAGACTTTAAAAATAATAGCACTCTCTCTTGGGCAGGTAATTTAGTTCACCTGTTTATGAGTTTCTGGAAATTTTAAATTCAACTCCCATAAAATATGCTAAGGATGGTGTTAGGAGTTTTAGCAATTGCAGTTCAACAGTGTATTTCACAAGCAGGAATTGTGCCCCCAGCGCATGCAGGTTTCCTTTTATCTCTGCATCGCAGGAAGGGTCAACTATGGAGGTCATTTTACCCAGCTGGAGTATTTGGTTCTTTGTATGACTCCAGCCAAGTAGAGAAGTCAGTGAGCACTTAGAAAATGGTTGCAACCTATGATTTAAAAACCAAAACAAAACAAAAAAACAGCAAAGAAAGACCCTGTGTTGCTCCAACTGCAGAAGGAAGAATTTTTCAGAGTGGTGTGGCATCATGATGTTTCAGGGACTTTACATATATTACAGAGTACTGTAAATAATGGGTAGAGTCCTAGAGGCTTTTGTGAGAGGAAGAGTAATCCCTATATATATTTTTAAACTTTGTCATTCATTTATTAAACATAATACAGGAGTTAGAGCAGTGCTGTCTAATAGAACTTTCCACTTTGGTGGGAATGTTTTATATCTGCACTGATGATACCATACCAGTTAGCCTTGTAAGGTTACTGAGCTTAGTGCCATGGAGGAACTGAATACTCTTCTTTAAAAACAGCTTTACTGAGGTATAACTGACAAATAACTGCCCATGCTTACAGCTACCGTCTGATACCTGTTGCTCCATGTGTACAACCATGAAACCATCATCACAGTCAAGACAAGGAACATTTCCATCACCCCCAAAAGATTTCTTGTGGCCTTTAATTTCTCTCTCATGTCCCTCCATATTCATCCTCACTTCTGTCCCTGGGCAACCACTGGTCTTATTTCTGTCACCATATATTAGGTTGCATTTCCTAGAGTTTTATATAGATGACATCATAGAGTAGTACTTTTTTTTTGATCTGGCCTCTTTCACTCAGCATCATTATTCTGAGATTCATCCAAGTTGTAGCATGTATCAAAAAGTTCATTCCATTTTATTATTAAGCAATAGTCTACAGTATGGATATACCACAAGGTGGTTATACATTGACCTATTGATGGGCATTTGGGTTATTTCCAGTTTTTGGCTGTTACCGATAAAGCTGCCATGAACATGCATGTGCAAGCCTTTGTATGGACCTCTGCTTTGATTTCTCTTCAGTAAATAATCTAGGCATGAAATGGTTGGATCATACAGCAGGCATATGTTTAACATTTTAGAAACCACCCAAATGTTTTCCAAAGTGCTTATATGATTTTACACTCCCCAGGAATGTATGAGCATTCCAGTCCTTCCACATGCTTACTAAGACTTGATATGGTTAATGTCTTTAATTATACCAATCCCAGCAATTCACATTGTGGTTGTATTTTACATTTTCCTAATGACTAATGATATTGAAGATATTTTCATGCATATGGTTATCTGCATATATTCATGAAGGGTCTGTTCAAATCTTTTGCCCATTTTTTAATTGGGTTGCTTGACTTTTTAAAATTATTGTTGTGATTTGAGGATTCTTTATATATTCTCAATACAAGTCCTTTATCAGATGTAAGATTTTAAAATGTTTTTCTCAGTCTTTGGCTTGTCTTTTCTCCGAACAGTGTCTCTTGAAGCACAGAAGTCCTGAATTTTAATGACGCTTAATTTTTCAAATTTTTCTTTTATGGCTCATGTCTTTAGTGTTGTACCTAGGAAATCTTGCTTTACCCATGATCGCTAAGATTATCTCCAATGTTTTCCTCTAGAAGTTTTAGGTTTTACATTTAGATCTACAATCCAGCTGGAGTTATCTTTTTATATGGTGATAAGTGCAAATTGGAGTTCATGTTTGTGCAAATGAATATTCAACTGTTGCAATAGCATTTGTTGAAAAGACTATCATTTCTCTACTGCACTGCCTTTGTACCTTTGCTGAAAATCAGCAGTCTGTGAATCTTTGGTTCTATTTCTGGGTTCTGTTCTGTCCGTTGATCTATTTGTCTGTCTTAACATCAGTACTACACTATCTTGATTACTTATTCCTCCAACTTTATTTTTCAACCTTATTTTAGCTACTCTAAGTTGTTTGAATTTCAATATGAATTTTAGAATCAATTTGTCCTTTTTTTTAAACCTGCTGGGATTCTGACAGTCATTGCATTGAATCTGTAGTTCGAATTGAAGGGAAGTGATCTCTCGACAATATTAGAACTCAAGACTCAAGTACAAGGTCTATCTCTCCATTTATTTAGGTCTTTAATTTCTCTCAGTAATCTTTTGTAGCTTACAATGTAGTTTTGTCACATTTATCCCCAAGTGTTTCATAATATTTGGTGCTGTTTTAAACAGCATTTAAAAATTTCAGTTTCTACTGTTTGTTGCTAGTACATGGAAATACAATTTATTTTAATATATTGATCTTGTATCCATCAATCTTGATACATTAATTTTTTTCTGTAGAGTCCAACAGATTTTCTATGAGTACAGACAGTTTTACTTCTCACTCTCAATATGGATGTTTTTTATTTTGGTTTTCTTTTTTTTGCCTTGTTGCTCTAACTAGACTCTCGAGGACAATGTTGAATAGATGTGGTAAGAGCAGATATCCTTGCCTTGTGCTTTTTATCTGAGGGGAAAAAACAATCCTTTTACTATGAAAAGTGATATTAGCTCTATGTTTTTCATAAATGTCCTTTATCAAGTTAGTTAGTTCCTTCTATTCCGAATTTTCTGAGATTATTTTTTCATCAGGAGTTGGATCTTGTTAATGCTCATTATGCATCTTTTGAGAATGTAATTTTTTTGGTTTATAGTCTGGTGAATTACATTGATTTTGAAATGCAAACCAGCCTTACTTTTCTGAAATAAATCCCATTTGGCCATGATATCTTATCCTTTTTATATACTATTTGATCCATTTGCTAAAATTTTTGTTAATGTGTGTGTCTATATTTATGAGGGCTATTGGTAAGTAGTTGTCTTTTAATACAGCATCTCTTCTGGGTTTTCATAACAGTGTGATGCTAGCTTGATACAATGAGTTGGAAAGAATTCTTTCATTTCCAGTTTTCTGAAAGAGTGTGTAAAATTGTTTCCTCTTTAAGCTATTGGAAGAGTTCACCAGTAAATGGCCAGAGTTTTCTTTGTTGGAAGGTTTAAAATTACAAATTCCATTTTTCTAATAGATATGGTACTGTTATTTTGTGTTTTTCAAGGAATTTGTCTATTTCATCCAAGTTCATAAATTCATTGTCATAAAGTTGTTCATAACACTTTTTATTATCCTTTCAATGTTTGTAAAATTTGTAGCGATGCCCCTTCTGTTATTTTTGATATTGGTAAAACATGCTACCTCTTTTTTTACTGATTAGCTTTGCTATCTGTTATCAATTTTGTTGGTCTTCTCAAGAACCAGGTTTTGATCTCATTGATTTTTCTCTGTTTTTATGCTTTCTATGTATTGGCTTCCACAGTGATATTTATTATTTACTTTCTTCTACTTTGGGTTAATTGCTATTCTTTTCCTAGTTTTGTAGGGTGGAAGCTGAGGTCATTGATTTGAGACCTTTCTTATTTTCGTTTATAATTATTTAGTGCTGTAAAATGTCCCCTAGGTACTATTGTAGTGGCATCCCACAAATTTATTTATGTGTGTGTGTGTGCGTGTATATATGTACGTATATATTTTATTTACTTATATTTAAATTTTTATGTACTTCTCAATACTTTCTCTGTTCTCTTTTGGTGTCTCCTTTGACATGTGGTTTATTTAGAAATGTGTTATTTAGTCTCCAAATACTTAGAGACTTTCCAGAGATTTTTCTGTTACTATTTTCTCATTTAATTCCATTATAGTCAGATAACATACTTTGTATGACTGAATCCTTTTAAACTAATTGGGAATTGCTTTACAGCCCAGAATATAGTCTCTTGTTGAATGTTCTGTGTGCATGTGACAAGAACGTGTATTCTGCTGTTGCTGGTTGAAGTATTCTATAAATGTTAATTAGGCCAAGTTGGTTGTAAGTGTTGTTCAAGTCTTCTGTATCCTTACTGGTTTTCTGTCTATTTATTCTATCAATTATTGAGATAGCATTGAGACTTCAACAATAACTGTAGATTTGTCTATTTCTTATTGCAGTTCTATCATCTTTTGTTTCATCTATTTTGAAACTGTTTTTAGGTGTATAAACATCTAGGATTGTTAGGTCTTGATGAATTTTCCCCAGTTTTATTCTTGGTAAAATTCTTTGCTCTGAAATCTACTTTATATGATATTAATACAGCACTCTAGCTTTCTTTTTGTTAGCATATCTTTACCATTCTTTACATTCAATTTATTTTATACTTATCTATAAAATGTGTTTCTTTTAGGCAGAACATAGTTGAGTCTTGTTTTTTAATCCATTCTGACATCTCTGCCTAATGGCGTATTTAGACCATTTACATTTAAGGTGGTTATGGATATGGTTACGTTTAAGTCTATTGTTTCTTGCTATTTCTTTTCTATTTGTCCCATCAGGTTTTGGGGATTTTTTGTTGTTTATATTTTTTCTTGTATTTTTGGTCTCAAAATCTCTTATTTCATCTTAAATTTTGTAATATTTTTGGTTACAGAATTCTAGATTGACAGGGTTTTTTTTTCTTTCAATACTTTAAGGATTTTATTCCACTGCCTTCTTGTTTGCATTGTTTCTGATGAGAAATCTGATGTCATCCTTTTCTTTATTTCTCTGTACAGTAATGTCTTTTTTCCTCCTGCCTTCTGAGATTTCTCTGTTTGTCACATTTTTTTGAGCAATATAATTATGTGTCTTGGTGTAGTTTTATTCATACTTTTTGTGTTTGGGTTTCATTGAGCTTATTAAATCTGTGGATATATAGGTTTCATCAAGTTTGGAAAATTTTCAGCCATTATGTCTTCGATTATTTTTCTGCCCCATTTCTCTATATCATTTCCATTGGAGAATCCACTTACCATTAGGCCTCTTGAAGTTGTTCTACAGGTCACTGATATGCTGTTTGTTTATTTTATATCCTTTCTCTATGTGTTTCATTTTAAGTAGTTTCTATTGCTATATCTCCAAGTTCATTAATCTTTCATTCTGCATTATCTAATCTGATAGTTTCATCTAGTATATATTTTCAGCTCACACATTGTTTACTTTATCTTTATTATTTTGTATATGATTGATTTGGGTGTTTTTCAAGCATATAGAATACAGTTGTAATCAGTGTTTTAAAGTCCTTATCTGCTAATTCTAATATCTGTGTCAGTTGTGGATTGGTTTCGATTCAAGAATTTATTTTCTCTTTATTGGTCATATTTTTCTGGGTTTTTTTGCATGCCTTGTAATTGTTGATTGGATGCCAGATATTGTGAGTTTTCTCTTGTTGGATGCCAGATATTTTAGTGTTGCTCTAAATATTCTTGAGCTTTGTTCTATGACACAGTTGTCACTTGGAAACAGTTTGATTTGGGGGATTCTTGCTTTAAAATTTGTTTCATGCAACTGGAGCAGTGCTTAATCTATAGCTAATTATTACTGACTACTGAGGCAAGATCTTCCTGAGTACTTTACCCAGTCAGTATCCCATGAATCTTCAGGCTTTCTAGTTTTGGCAGATGGAAACAGGAACTATTTCTGGTCCTGTGTGAAGGCTGGCCATTGTTACTTCTAAATATTTTGGGTCATTCTTTTCCCAGCCCCAAGTAGTTTCCTCACATACTTGTACTGATCAGTACTGAGCTGAATACAGTGGGGAGATATTCTACAGATCTCTGAAGTTCTCGCTCCCCACTCCTTCCCATCTCATTCTTCTTTCTTTCTCTCTCCCTCTAACTCTATCCTCTCTGATACTCCATCCTGAAAACTTAGGTCGCTTTGGTCTCCCTGGTCTCTCAGCTCAATCTGCACAACTCAAGAAGTCTGCTGGTTCTCTCCTGGGTTCCCCCTCCCTGCACCACAGCCTGGAGACTCACTCTTGGGCCTTAGCTTTCTTATGTGAAAAAAATCAAGTACCTAGAACTGATTGGTGGGGTTGTTTTGAAGAATGAGATCATGTCTATAAAGCGTATAGGTAACAGGTACTCAACAAATATAAATTCCTTTTACCTTTATATAGTATTATATATTATTATGCATACTTTTCTCAAGAATAATTTTGAGGAATGACAGTTCACTCACTACTCATGACTCCCCCATGGGGAAGCCCATTTTTCCCATTCACTGTTCCATGGCTCTTGGATCTGATAGCATCTTCTCTTACCAGCTTGCTTCCCACAGGCTACTTACCTCTATTCTTTCTTCATGTCTACAAAACGCTTCTAATGCTAAGGGGAGTGTTTGCTAGCAGACTTTAGTAAAGATTCACAGAGAGAAATTACACAAACAATGAAAGAGAACTTTAAATTCAATTTTATTGATATTTCTAGATGCGTCAGACTTTCTCAGCCACCAGGAAATTCTCACTGTGTGCCTACATTGTTGGCCTCAACTTTGCCAGGTCCTGGGATTTCTCTCCCACTTCCACCCACTGCCTTCTATTTGCATATGTGTCTGTATCTGTCAGTCCATCCTTGTCTCTCCTTGTTTTCTCTTTGTGTCTTTCTGTTTATGTCCTTCTCTTGTGTCTCCTATACCCTACTCTCTCTCTGTTAGCCTGCATGTCTCTGTTTGTCTCTCTTCTTCTCTCATCATTCTCTCTACAATCTATCCAGTTGCATACTCACCAGTCCCAAATTCCTTTTCCTCTTCCACGGAGGCCAAACTAGCTCACAGCCTTATCCCAACTGCACCTTTGGCCTACTTTTGCATATACAGGAATTGAGTATAGTCCTTCTGCTCAACAAAGATCCAAAAATTTCTCCAGGTTTCTATCCTTCCTAATACAAAAAGCTGTTATAAGCTTTGTGATTACAGCTTTTCTTTTAGCATATGTGAGATTGACTTGGTAGGCAGGGTGCCCACAGTAGTGTTAAAAGGAGACATTCCCCTATTACAGTAAGAAATCTAATAGAAGCTTCCTAAAGTTACCTTTTTCTCCATCGTGGTCTTTGGAAGGATTTCCATTTTTGTTAAAAGGAGAACCATCCACGTGTAAATGATTCTACCTTGGTAAGCCATTCAACATTTGTTAAAAACCAAGGTAGGAACTCTCAGTGCAGATTATTCTGTTTTTGCCTATTTTACCACAGTGGTATGCTTCTGAGCAGAAGGGTCAATTCTGGTAAAGTGAGTAGGAAACTTCCCAAATTCTTACCAGTCTTTCAAACAGTTCACCGTGTTGATAACTATAACAGGCAATGTTATGTTCTCCATCTCACTATCAATGTCCATTGCCTTCATAGCATTGATCCCAGTATGTAAATATATATATTTAATTAATTGATTGCAAACTATCTTTCTTTCCAAACTATTACTTCTGTGAGGCCAAAGGACCATGTGTGATTCAAGGACAATTCATTATCCCATCCTGAGCCCAATGTCTGCCCTTTTAGGCACTTGATAAATGTTTATTGTTGAATCTAGTTCTGAAAAAGTAAAGTTCTTCCAGGCACAAAGTAAAGCCCATTAAAATACAACCAGAGGATTATGTTTATCAGCCAGTACCAACATTATTAGTGAGTAAGAGATAGAAGATGATGTCTCTTCTACATTATTCTACTGTTCTAGAGTTGTAAATAAGCAAAGCTGATAATCTGTGTGTCTATGCAAGCACCATCTCTTCTTAAATAAGAGCATTACAAAGCTTTTGGCTAACTGAAAGAAAGTGCGTTCAGACAGAAGGCTGCTTATGTGGGTGTGCGTATTGAGGATGTGATTGAGTGGGGTGGAACGGGAGGAGGAGGACAGAAGAGAAGACACTGTCAGATGAGTCTCTGACTGGAGTGCCCTTGAACTCTCTCTAACCTTTGGGTAGACAGCTGTGTAGAAGAGGGGAAGTGTGTGGGTACATATGTACCAAGTGGGATTATATGGCTGATTGGAGGAATCAGATCTACAAAAGAGCCCACATGAGTTTATTATATCACAAAAGTCTGGCAGTAATAATTATGCTAGTGTGAGCATGGAAGGATGTAGACTAAAGTGTCAGCAGTATCTTGGGTGCTGGGATGGTGAGTGATTTTTTTTTCTACTTTGACTTTTTACATTTTTCCAGTTTTTCTACAATGAACACCTGACAATATGTAATCAGAGCTTTTTAAATGTATAACTTTTGCCATTTATATTTGGGGCAAATTATTTCTTTTTACAATCTCATGGAATGCAAATTAAAATCTACCCTAAGAAGCACATAGTCTGAGTGTTGCTGAGTGATCAGGTAATTTGACAGCCTTGAGTCTTGCAATGTTTTATTGATGTTAGAGTATATAAACTGTTTGAAAATAAATATTTTTACTTAAGAAAATTTCCAGAAAAATGTTTTTCCATTTTCTGCACAGCACCAATTTTTGTCTAGAAGTTTTTTATGGCTTATTAACATGCAATCTGACCTCTATACCTTCTATTTGACCTAATAAATCTATAGATCTTTTTAATGAACTCATTTGACTATGGAGAAAATCCTTGCATGTCAACTTTTAATGTAAATGAATTCCGTTCTAAAGACTTATAATTGCATTGGAAGCTGATTATAAAATTGTGCTATTAATTTTGATACTTTATATTCACTTCAGACTTCTTATATTGTTGTGTGTTATTATCCATGGTGCAGAATATAAATAAATGTTTCATTATTTGCTTGGGATGTTTAACGAAAGCTTTTAATGGTTTTTATTTTGGTGTACTTTAATGTCCCAATAATTCCTCTAACTGCAAAGTATTTGAGTTATAAGTGAGAAAATTTCCAGTGATATACTTCCTCTGTACTGCAAAGTCTTTACTTTAAAACAGCCATATTTTAAACATAAAACCCAACTAGTTGGTTTCAACTTTTGTATTGCCCGTATAATTTCTATCAAAATCTTCTTGGAAAATTTACTTAATCCATTATATTTGAAATCTCATCTTTTTCTTCTCTGTAGTTACTGTCACTCCTAAGATCTTTAAATTGTCGCGACAAATCATAGAGTACTCCATACTTGTAATGCCCAATAGGGGACCAAATGTGGCTATTGAGAAATTGAAATGTGGGCTCAAAGTGAGATGTGCTGTCAGCATAAAATACACATTGGATTGCAAAGATCTATTATGGAATAATGAATGAAAATATCTCCTTGATACACGTTTCAATGATATTTCTTCTATACTGGCTTAAATAAAATTTATTATGAAAGTTAATTTTACCTGTTTCTTTTTATCTTTTTAATACAGATATTAAAACTTTTAAATTACATTTGCAACTCATATTTGTGGTTCACGTTATATTTCTATTGGATAGTGCTGCTTTTGAGCTTGCTTCTTTGCCAGGAAGACATGTTCTTCCACAATTTGTGGGTGAATAAAGCCCTTAGTCCTTGCATACACCATCAAGACTTGACAAAATAGTACCCACCCAGGCTCTCTGGCATTATTTCAGGTCCTCTGGACCTCACTGAGGTGCTTCTTATATATTGCAGCACAGGAATTTTCCCTGTTCTGACATTTGGGGTTTGTTTCAAGAAATAATTCCTATTAACCATTGACATACATGAATCCCAGTCATTTCTCATTGGATGAGGCTGAGACCCTATACAGTGCATCAAGGTTTAGCACAGAAAACCAGCCAACGGGAATTTGAACTCAGCAATCAAGAGCTTAATGAAATAGACAATCACTTGCTTGGGCTAACAGCGTTGCTGGTGTCTGCAATTTAGTGTGGATGTGGTGTGTATTCATTCCAAGGGAGTCAGCTGCCGTGTCAGAACACACCCACGTACGTCATCATATCTTCTCCAGATTTTTGATATGCTTTTACCTTTTATAAAAAATCTTCAGAGCCTGGGACACCCTTAAGCATGCACATAGTTTTACATTTTTTTGTTAAACGTTTGTGGTGCAGAATGACATGATAAATACTTAAATTCAAAGCATGGGCTTGACATGCTTGATTTTCTTATGTAACAGAGTTATTGGTAAAAAGTAGCAGTCTCCATTGGAGAAGTGTCTCTTTTTAAAATTTTTTTCTGAAAACACAACAGTACAGTGCCAGTTACAAATTGAAATATATTTTTTGTGGTAATCTTATTTATGAAAGCTGCCATTTGGGTTTTTTTGTGGTAATTAAATTTATTTATGTACAATGCATGGCAGATAGCAAACACTAATTCGAAAAGATATATGCATCCCCATGTTCACTGCAGCAGCATTTGCAATAGCTAAGGTATGAAAACAACCTAAGTGTTCATTGACAGGTGAATGGATAAAGATGTGTGTGTATGTATATGTATATATATAATACACACACATACACTGGAATAATACTCTGCCGTAAAAAGAATGAAATCTTGCCATTTGTGACAACATGGATGGACCTTGAGGATGTTATGCTAAGTGAAATAGTTTTAAAATAGTAAAAATGATCAAATTGAATTGTACTACTTTGTATTAGAGATATAAACTATTAATTGCTCTTGTGTATTTTAATTGATAGATTGTCACTTATGTATTTTAATAGTTACTATATTAATTATTTTAAGTCTACGATATGTGTAACTATTTCACATGTACCTTATAATTATTTTTAGGAGAATATGGTTAGCATTTGTTTGAAACTTCAGGTTCTCTCGATATACAGCCACGTGTGTGTATGTTAAAGGAAACAATAGCATGGATTTTCATTTTTTTCCAATAGTGTGTGAAGCTAGATTTATACTGCTCTTCTCTGAGAGAAATGTTTCGCCTCTAAAGGGGTTTCATTGAGCTTCCAGCAGCACTTGACAATATAGGGAGGCTAGCATGAACTTAATCAGCTGAAAATGCTCTAAAGAACATCATGTCAGTTGTTTCTTAGATCTCCCCCAGGTGTTTCACCATCCTGAGCCACAGGCTTCCTGCTCAAGTGGTTTGGGTAAAGTATGAGTTTACGAAGCAAAGGATATAGTTTTCCTTTAATATGCACCCTTTAAAAAAGATCCACGAAGTTAAATGAGCCTCGAAGTACAAAGTGAGACTGAAAGATCATCTTTCTTCCTCTTTTTCAAAACTGTGGCTACAGAATAGAAGTCACACATTCAGGTGCTACAGGGGCAAAGCTGGTGACATAAATGGGTGACACATGAGTGGGGATTATGGAAAAGCAGACAGCTCATGCCTTTTATATATCATTTAGGGGATTCTATTTGGTATCAAGTAAGACAGACTGAAAATAAGAGTGTTTTAGGCAAGATGGCTTTTTCTCAGATGACTTTTGGCAAAAAGTCTCAGGCCACAAAGGTGGCTCCATGGTCATCAGAGATGCAGGGTCTGTATCAGGCCACTACTGCTACATAGCAGACCACTCCAAACTCAGTGTCATAAAAGAAGAAGAATGGACTATTGCTCCTAAGTCTACAAATCAGCTGGGAGAATGTTCTGGTCTTGGCTGGTGTTTCACCTGCATCTGCAGTCAGCATTGTGTTGAAGAAGCAACTCTGTTGATCTTACTGGATTCTCTCACATATCTGGAGAACTGGCTGTAGGTGGTACAGGATGTCCTCAGTGAGGACAAATGGGTCCCACTCCACATGACCTCTCATCAATCTCTAGCATGAGATGTTTCACCTATCAGCAGAAGATTTATGAGAGAGAGTAGAATCACTCAGGGCCTGTTAATATCTAGGTTCAGAGCTGATACTCTGTCACTTCTGCCACCTTCTCTTGGCCAAATCAACTCATAAGGCCAGCCTAGATTAAATGAGTTGGGAAGCAGGTTCCTCCTCTTGATGGGAGATGTTGTAAACGGCGTGAATACGAAGATGCATGAAAAATAAGGCCACAATATGAGCCAGCCCTGATGGCCTAGCGGCTAGAGTTCGGTGCTCCTCTTTGGCAGCTGGGGTTTGGTTCCTGGGCATGGAACTATACCACTCATCTGTCAGTAGCCATGCTGTGGTGGTGGCTCACGTAGAAGAACCAGAAGAACTTACAACTATACACAACTATGTACTGGGGTTTCAGGGGGGAAAAGGGAAGGAAAAAGGAAGATTGGCAGCTGTTAGCTTGGGCAAATCTTCCCCTGCAAATAAAAGAAAGACATAGGCCACAGTAAGTCTACCACAAGCTTCTTCGATCTTTGAGCTCTACCTGAAGTGAGGATGGATGCTTGGCTTCTATTCTCACCTCATGGTCTAAGATGACTACTGTAACTCCAGGTGTAACATTGAATTTTCCAGGCAAGAAAAGGTAGAAAGGGGGAAGGACAAATAGGGCTCATGCCAGCCTTCTGACCTATCTAATGAGTTTTCCTTGAAGTCTCACCAAAACACTTGTGCTCATACATCATTGACCACCACTGGCTGTGAGAGGTTAGAAAATATGGTCTTTTATCTTATACCTCATGTCCAAACAAATCAGAGTTCTGATGCTACGAAAGTCAGTATTGAGTCAGTAACCAACAGTATCAGACACATTAACCACAGGTCCCAACTTTCATTTTACTTTGATTGTTGGACAGTGTTATCAAACATCTTGACTTTAAAAAAAAAAAACCCCACAAATACAGATATTTTATGTGAAATATTCTGTATTTTATATGTGAGCACCTAATTTAAATATTTTTAATTTTTATTTTGAAATAATTTTAGACCTATAGAGAAGTTGCAAAAATAGTACAAAGCGTTTTCATATACTCTTCATCCCTGTTAACGTTTTACATAACTTCACTACAATTATCAGAAATATAAATTTAAAAATGATACAACAACACTATAAATCCAGAGTTAGAAAGTTTTTTCTGTAAAGGGCCAGACAGTAACTATTTTAGGTGTCTGTCACTACTGCTTAACTCTGCCATTGTAGCAAAAAACAGTCCATAGACAATATGTACACAAATGACAGGGTCTGTGTTCCAATAAAACTTTATTTACAAAAACAGGTGGCAGACCAGATTTGGCCCATGGGCTGTAGTTTGCCAACTCCTACTATAACCTGAACCACAGACCTCATTTGATTTCATCAGTCTTCCCATTAATGTCCTTTTTCTGTTCAAGATCCCAAGTTACATTTAGTTGTCATGTCTCCTTAGTCTCCCTCAGTCTAAAACAGTCACTCGTTCTGTCCTTATCATGTATGAACTTGTTGCTTTTTAATTATACTCGTCAGTTATTTTATAGAATGTTTCTCAATTTGATCTGTCTGACGGCTTCTCGTGATTAGATTGAGGTTGTGCATAGATACAGATGTGTGTATATGCATGGGTTAGTATACATACGTGTACTTCCTGATTCTGTCCACTGAGAGAGCCTAAAATCAATGACATCCTGGTAGCAAAGAGCACACCTAGTACCCAGATCTTGATTTCTAAACACTATTTTCCAATGAGGGGAACCAGAGCTCTTTGGAGAAGTAATTGAGTCCATGGCTAGGGCAGGGAAAAATATGAGTATCATCTTCCACCCCTTCACTCTGAGCCTGTATTTGTCATTGGAGCTGAGGTGTGTTTCCTGGAGGCAACAAATTGTTGGATCTTGTTCTTTAATCCATCTTGCTACTTTGTGTCTTTTTATTGGAGAGTACAATCCATTTACATTGAGGGTGATTATTGATATATGAGGGCTTTCATTATATCATTCATTTTCTGGTTTTCCTGTATTTCCTTATTTTCTCATCCTGTGTGTTTTGGTCTACCCATTGAATTATGTGGTTTTTAATGATGTCTTTCTTTGTTTTGTCCTTATTTTTTGTGTCTCTGTTCTGCTTTTTAGTTTAGTGGCTACCCTGAACTTTGTATTCAGAGTCTCGTGCATAACATAGTCCATTTTCTGGTGGCCTCTTATTTCCTTAGTCTAAACTGATTCAGTCCCTTTCCTCCTCCCCTCCTAAGTTATTGTTCTCATATTTTATTCCAACTTGTGTTGTGAGTTTGTGGTTAAAGTGACAGGATTGTCTTTGTTTTAGGTGTTTTCCTTCCCTTTATCCTAATGCTATAGTTGAATATTTGCTATCCTATTCTGATTCTGTCTCCTTACTCTGTGTGTTGTGACCCCTTTCTCCCTTTTTCTCTTTTTTCAGGTATGAGGGCCTTCTTGAGGATTTCTTATAGGGGGA
The DNA here is from genome assembly GCF_021613505.1 of Equus quagga. Lineage (NCBI taxonomy): Eukaryota > Metazoa > Chordata > Mammalia > Perissodactyla > Equidae > Equus > Equus quagga. The sequence continues at coordinate 76,035,861 of NC_060278.1, forward strand.
GTCTTGTGGCTATGAAGTCCCTTAGCTTTTGTTTGTCTGGGGAAGATTTAATTTCTCTCATATCTGAAGGATATTTTTGCTGCATAGAGTATTCTTGGCTGAAGATTTTTATCTTTAAAAGTTTTGAATATGTCTTTCCATTCTCTCCTAGCGTGTAAGGTTTCTACAGAGAAATCTGCTGAAAGTCTGATAAGGGTTCCTTTGTAGCTTATTTTCTTGTGCGTTGCTGCCCTGAATATTCTTTCTTTGTCATTTATTTTTGCCAGTTTTACTACTATTTGCCTTGCAGTAGGTCTTTTTACGTTGACAAATCTAGGAGACCTGGAAGCTTCCTCCACACATATTTCCCTCTCATTCCCTAGATCTGGGAAGTTCTCTGCTCTTATTTCTTTGAACATGCTTTCTGCTCCATTCTCCTTCTCTTCACCTTCTTGAATACCTATAATTTTTACGTTGCATTTCCTCGTTGAGTTGGATATTTCTCGGAGACTTTCTTCATTTCTTTTTAGTCTTAGTTGTCCCTCCTCCTCTGTCTGGAGCATTTCAACATGTCTATCTTCAATTATGCTGATTCTCTCCTCTATAGTGTCCACACAAGCATTCAGGGAATCCGTGTTTTGCTTTATCTCTTCCATTGTGTCTTTCATCTCTAATATTTCTGATAGGGTCTTTATAGTTTCAATCTCTTTTGTGAAGTAGCTCCTGAACTCGTTGAATTGTTTCTTTATATTCTCTTTTACCTCATTGAGTTTTTTGGTGATAGATATTTTGAATTCATTGTCATTTAGTTTACTTATTTCTGTGTCCTCAGGACTGAGTCCTTGGTGCTTATCATTTTCTCTCTGGCCTGGAGATTTGATGAAATGCCTGATGTTGGAAGGACGGGACTTTCCCATTCTGATATTATTCGGTTGCAGTTACAGCCTATTGCCACTGGGTGGGGTTTGTCAAGAGCTGTGTATTCTGAGCCCCTCCGCCTTCAACCGAGATGGCACCAGGTGGGTCAGGGAGGGGCACTTTCTCCTGTGTGCCGGCCTGGATCTCCTGATCACATCTGGCTATCTGGTCTCCTGGGAGTCTTGGTTTGATGAGGTCACCCTGTGTGAAAGCTTTCACCCTGTAAGAGGGCCTCCCTCTAGGCTGCAAGTGGGCCAGGGAGTCCTGGGAAATCCTGCAGCTGTGCAACCCCTCCCCTACTCCTTCCCTCAGGGAGCCTCCTGAGGGCAGCCACCACAGTCTTTAGGGGAGAGAGCAAAGTTCTCTCTTAACCCCATTCCAGCTCCTCCCAGGGGGTCTCCAGCCTCTCTGCCCTCTGACGTGTGGCCGCCATGACTCTCCGAGGATTTTTGTGCTGTTAGGATATTATCCATTGGAATACGATTGCTTTTTGTTGTATGTTGGCGGGGAGAGAGTCCTGGGCAGGTTCATTCCGCCATGATGCTGACGTCACTCTAGGGCAGGGAAAATATGAGAATTTCGCAGAATATTTGTGTTGTCAAAAAGTAAGGTAGCATTCACAAAAGAACAGGAGCATGTGAAAAGGACACATGAACCAGCCAGCCCTGATGGCCTAGTGATTAAAGTTTGGTGCGTTCTGCCTCAGTGGCCCAGGTTCAGTTCCTGGGCACGGAACCACACTGCTCGTCTGTCAGTAGCTGTGCTATCGTGGCAGCTCACATAGAAGAACTAGAAGGACCTACAACTAGAATATACAACTATGTATGGGGGCTTTGGGGAGAAAAAAAAAAGAGAGAGGAAGTTTGGCAACAGATGTTAGCTCAGGGCAAATCTTTCTCAGCCAAAAAAAAAAAAGAAAAATTAACATATTTCTTAATTTGGAAAAAAAATAAAGGACACGTGAACCAATCTGAAGAGTTATAAATGGCCAAAACTGGGACAAGTTGAGCAAGCAAATATGTAATGAAAGTTGGCTTATAACCCATAGAATTAAATAAATCTCCCCCAAGTATAGTATGTGCTGATATGAATAAATAGTTGAATATATAAATGGGGTGAAGGGACAGTTCTCCTTTATAGAATAATTCCAGTTAATACATGGAATTAAATAAATTCCAATGAAAGAATGAGAGGAAATAGAAAATTACCATTAGGCAAATGCCACAGTAACAACTATTGAACACAACCCACTGACGGATGCTAAAATTAGTGGACTAAAATTTGTGGAGAACGGGAGATTTGCATAGTCTCAAACGTGTCACCCCCAAGATATTTACTAATTATGAAAGGGGAAAAAGAGTAACATTTTACTACTGGCAGATACTGCCTTCACCAAATGATCAAGGTTAACATCACCCGTAATACGACTTATGAACAATGAACCCCCTATTTCAAACATTTTAAACATCAATTTGGTTAAATAGTCAGATTTTTGCCCTTGTGTCCTCAGTTTGCAACCTCTATCATGAATTCACCTTTGATAATACTTAATTTGCCCCAGCTTTGTCATTGCTTTAAAAAACTAAAAATTAAAAAATGAATATGTTGTGGTTTTTTTACCTCTTAGAAAACAGTATATTTTCTTGCTAACCAAAAAGGTTGAAGTAGAATGCATTCACAGTAGGTTAAATGAAGTATATGTGTGTTTGGTGTTTACCGTCTTTAAATCACACAGTTGATAGAGTTTCTAGAAAGAAAACAGAGTAATTATGCTGGGTTTAGTAACTACACTAGATTTAAAAGAAAAATCAAGAAGACTCTAAATGGATACGTCTATGGGCCAGTCATTCCAAACTTCTAACTTAGACTCACTATTCTATCGAGTTAAACAGGTCCAGGGCATGTCTCTCTAGTTTCTAGCACATGTAGCTGATCATTCTGCTTTGGGCACTAACACTTTAAGTACTTGACAAAAATCTTTGTGCTTTTTGCCTTTCCGCGTGTATGTGATCTAAGTTCTATCGTATTTTTCTTTGCTTAGAAAAATTCCTATGCTCCATTTTGTCATGCATTTGATTAACATCAGTTTCACGTAGAATCACTTACCCTTATCAGGATTTCAGTCTCTTGAACCATCCCACCCAGTTGAAGATGAGTTCCAGAAGTGAAATTGCTGTCTGTAGCCATCACAAAGAGAGACGGTGTTGCCATGGCTGCTGCTTTTTGACTGTGACATTTCTAAGTTGACTGAAGTGTGGTCATGCTTTGGATATACATTTTAGCTGACTCTTTAAATTTAAACTCCTGAGCAGTCATTTTGGGAGAAGTAACCAATGGCCCAGCAGACAAGATCCATAAACCTAAAGATCCATGAGTTCAGAAGCTGTGCCTGTGGATACAAAATTAGGTAAGAATGTTAATATTAGAGTGAGGTAATAATTCGTAGCATATTGCAAAGTTAAAAACCTAACAACACAAACATCACCAAATTAGAAACACGATATATTTTTTTAATAAGCTGCCCACCTCATCTCTATAATACCCTGACCCCTATACATTTTGAATGAAAATGCTTTGGTTATCTCTTTACCTTTAAATATGAAAATTATTTTGAAAGATCCTTCTATAGAGAGAACGGAAACATAATACAGGCTTTCCTTTAAGATGTCTATTCAAAATTTTTTATTACTGACATTTAGAAAGTTTACTTGGGCGTCACATCTTGTTATCAGTAATGGCTGTAAACTTTTTTAGAATTATCAAGTTTTGGGAAACCTCTATCACATTTCTTGAATGTGTGAGTCCTAAGATTTCAGTGCATTTGAAGTTTGCTTGTACAATGACTAATCTTAGTACTCCTTAAGTTGATAAACCACATCAGCACTTGTCAGTATCTTCCTTGTTGTATCTATGATGAGGTTTATGTTATCTTCACAGTCTTCATTTGTGTCAAATCAGAAAGAATTTGAATGTTTCCTTGTCGTCATATGATTCACTCCTCTTTGTTAATTGAATTTTCAAAATGGAACCAATCCCTTACTTCTGTTCACAATTCTATTCACAATTTCCCTCTTAAGAATGCTTTGGTGTGGTCTGAAAATTAGTTTGGTACAAGAGGCTTCTTTGATGATGTCAGAATAACTTCCATTGATTTAATCATTTTAGTTGTTTCTGTTTCATATTCCATTAATTTTTTCTTAGTTTTTAATTCTCTATTCTTTAATAAATAAATATAAAGATGGCAGAAAAAGGTACCCTTCTTAGACGATCAGTCTGGGGAGGTTGAATTTCTCATTTGTTTTAATGATCCCTTCAAAACAACTTTCCATTTTGCAGTTACATGATATGCTCAAACCTTACTGATTTTCTAAACAAAACTTTTGTGAATTTTTGAGAATACATTTTAGCATGCTTATTAATGTGTTGACGTACCCATGTTGCAAGGCTTAGGAAGCTTTATAAAAGGCAGACTTCCTTCATGCACATACACCCGGAGCTGCAGGGCACACTTATGTTATGGCAGTATGCCCTCAGGTCCTGCATCTTTGTACCCTCATGCTCGGTTAGTCAGTACATGTCAGACAGAGATGTCAGAGAATACCTGGAAGCCATTGTTACATTGGAGTGACTTGCAAAGACTTAACTTTAATGGAAATCGACTGCAAAAAACATAACTATGTCCCACTCATTACAAACCAAATGCATCCCCAACTCAAGTTCCCCCTTAGCTAGAGCCCCAAAGTAACTATAGCCGTCCAATCTCCATACAACACATGGAGAGGTGTGATGTAGGAAGCCAGAATGCAAAGAGACAGCTGTCTTAACCAGTTGCTGTTAAAATATATTATTTTTGCATATTTTCCAAAAATATATGCCCATGTGAACATATCGTGAGGGTCTTTCCCAAGGCCGTGATGTCCATGAACAGATGAGTGGCTTTGAGCCTTCGGCTTCGTTGGCGTCATGATACATTTATCTCTGTTCCATATTGTGCAGGGAAGATATCAGAAGCAAAGTCAATGAGGACATTGATGACAAATTAGTAGGTGAGCGTTGGCAATTCAAAGAAATCCTGAAATGCCCTGAAATCTTACACTTGAGAGAAGTTTCTCAAATTTGACAATAATCCTTAAAAAATCATACTCCAGTACCAAAAACTTTAATAAACTTTCTTAAACTATAAATTTAAAACAATTTTTTCAGTCAACCAGGCTGTGTAAGTGAAGGAGCCTGGGTTCTGTGGTTCATTCATTTCTTTATTATTCAGTTTGTTACTAATTTGCTACTACATTCTATTTGTAACACACAAGCAGCCTAGAATGTAAGAACAGTATTGTGTCACCCACAGCCATTAGGATTGGCTGGCATGAGGTGCCACTGCATTCCTCATAATGGGTAAAGAAGGAACATCCTGTATCAGACATCTGTTGTCATGAAAATGCTGCCTAACAACCAGCCAAACAATTATTTATACATTTAGTAAGTTCACCGCTCTGCTGGGGTCAGCTGATCTGAGCTGGGCTTGCTCGGGCATCTTCAGTCACCTGCAGGTCAACTAGTCAGCTCTGCTGATTTGTTTGGGCTTGCACCAATTTGTCAGGTGTCTGTTGACTTATCTAGGATGCCTTTGGCTGGGGCGACCACAGCGATGCTATTTCTTTGCTCGTATCTCTCGTTCTGCACCAGCTAGCCTCAATGTGTTTTCCTAACGATGGCAGACGTGCAAGGAAAATCGGAAATGCACAAGCGCTTGAAAATATAGGAAAGCTGCTAATGTCCCATTGGCCAAATCAAGTCACGTAAACACAACTAGAGTCGGAGGGTGACCTAAAAATTTACTTGGGAAAAAGCATGGATACAGTGAAAGATGAAGTATTTGGGCCATTTTTTGCAGTCAATCTGTCACAGTATCCAAAACAGAAGGTTTGATTTTCTGACCAACTCATTTGCTGTGCTCTGAATGTTTGCGTGCCCCCTACCCCCAAAAAGAATTTATTGAAATTCTAACCCCAAAAGGCGATAGTGTTAGGTGGCGCTTTGGAGAAGGGGGATTAGGTCATGCGGGTGGAGCCCTCATGAATGGGATTTATGTGCTTATAAGAGAGATCCCATAGAATTCCCCAGTCCCTTCCACCGTGTGAGGTTGCAACCCAGAAGCAAGCTGTCACGCGACCATGCTGATACCCCTGAGCTTGGACTTCCAGCCTCCAGAACTGGGAGAAATAAACTTCTGTTGTCGCTGAGCTACCCAGTTTGTGGCATTTTGCAATAGCAGCCTGAACAGACTAAGGCAACTTTTAGATCTGTTCCTCCCCAGCTGTCTCCCAGCTCAGTAAGTGGCACTGCTGGACCCTCTGCCTGCTCGGGCTGAAATACCTTCTCTTGTGCCATAGCCAACCCATCAGTGAGTCGTCTCTACTCTCAAAGTATGTCTAGAATTAGACCACTTCTCAGGGTCTCCACTACCAGCACCCTAGTTTCGCATCTACTGGCTAAATAGCCTCTGAACTGATATTCCTGCTTTCAATCTTGCCCTCCGGCAGTGTTTCCGCCATATGGAGGAACACATTTCAAATGTAAATTACATCCTGTCGCCTTCTGCTCAAAGCTGTCTCATGGCTTCCCTATCATACTTAAAGTGAAATCCAGACTCTTTACCGTGGTCTGTAAGGCCACCCATGGTCTGGTCACTGGCTGCATGCCTTGCCTTATTTTTATACCATTGTGTCTTCATTGACTCCACAACAGCCACATGGGCCTTCCGTGTTGTTCCATGAACATTCATGACCTCAGGACATTTGCACGAGCTGTCTCCATAGCCTGGAATACTGTTGACCTCACTGTCCTGATACTCGTTTATGTACTTCATTCAAGTTTCTCCTCAAATGCCACCTCTTGGGAGTCTCTTTCTTCATCTCTCTAGTAACTTCCTGTCATTCTCATTCCTGACCAACTTTTTTTCTTCATGGTATATGTTACTACTGCATATGATAATGTATATTTGTTGAATGAAAAAATAACCTAAAAGAAGTGCTATAAAGTGCTAGAAGCCTTATACCTACCATGGAGGCATTCCCCAAATGGATCCCATGGTACGTGGGAGAACAGACAGCATGGGAAAACCTTACCACCAAAAAAGTAGTGTCTCCCACTTCTGTCATTTCAAATGTTAGTTTGTTGTGATAGCTAAATACCATCTTTACCTGGGAAATTTCTAGTCATTCTCTGTTTTCTGGAATATATCACTAAGTATATATAAGAAATACATAGAAAAAATATGAATCATTTTAACAGCAAGTTTAGTGCTCATTGGCTACATTCTTGCTCCCTCCTAACTTTGACCTCAAGTCCCAGGGGGTGCTCTTGGATGCCAGAAAAGTTTGGATACCTGTTCAATAAGTCCAGCTCCTTCAACTGGGCCAAAGGAAGAGGAGCTCCTGTCATTGTGGGCGGCTTTACACGGGGGAGTTTACCCTGTGCCGCAGACTTCTTTGGCAGTCTCAGGAAGACCAGGAACCAATCCTTAACATCGTGTTTTGTTTTATTTCTTGAAATGGAATTCACATGACATAAAATCAGCCATTTTAAAGTGAACAGCTCAGTAGCATTTAGTACATTCATAAAGTTGTAAAACCGCCACGTCTATGTAGTTCCAAAACATTTCCATCATTTCAGAATAAAACTCTGTGCCCAGTAAGCAGTTCTCTTAATTCCCATCCCCCAAGCCTCTGGTAACCACCAATCTGCTCTCTCTTTCTGTGGATTTGCCTGTTCCAGATATTTCATATACGTGGAATCATACAGTATGTGGCTTTTTGTGTCTTGCTTCTTTTACTTAGCGTCGTGTTTTTGAGGTTCATCCACATTGTAGCATATATCAGTACTTCATTCCTTTTTATCCTAAATAATATGTCATTGTATGGCTATATCACATGTATTTATTCATTTATCTAGTAATGAACATTTAGGTTTGTTCCCACCTTTTGGCTATTGTGAATAGTGCTGCTATGAACATTCCTGTGCCAGGATTTGTTGGGTACCTGTTTTTAGTTCTTTTGGGTGTGCACTCAGTAGTACAATTGCTGGGTTACCACAGTGGCAACATAATATTTTTAAATACATAAAATAAAATGCCTAGAGTTATAAAGGCAACCAATTATGTTGACATAGGGTTATTGACACATTAAATAAAATACATTTGTGCTATGGTGATAAGAGTTTCTTGATTTTGAAATATAATAAGATCTATTGGCAGGTCTAATAACTGCCAATTGCAAGTGATATTTCAGGGTGTCTGCAGCAATTAAAATGTGGTGTGAAAATGTTTGTGGGTTTTTTTTGATCACAGGTCCTTATAATATTCCTGAGATTTGTTGCCCTTTGAAGGCTAATGAATATAGCCTTTCGTGGAACCTGTGAATTCTATCTAAATGAGCCCTGGAACTTGAAGTTAAAACCTCCAGTTAAGAACCCCTGCTTTAGAGAGGGGAGTGGTTATAGGAATGGACTGTATGGTAGCCCCTCTCCCCCGGCTAAGCCCTCACCTCCCCTGGTCCCCCACCTCTCTTCCTACCTCTCTAACCACCATTGCTTCATCTCATCATCTGTCTTTGGAAACCTAAGTTCAGCATCATTTTGGACAGGTGCAGATGGATCGAAGTGGAGATGAAGGAATCCTCGTAGTCCGGGAACATTTTCACCAGATTTTGAGCTGTCATCTTTTATTGTTTTCTGTATCCGATTCAATTAAAGTTAATTTCTGTGTAACTCAGACAGTTAGGAATTAAAATAACTTTTAGTGCTTCTGAGTCCTTAAAGTCCTTACACTTACTTCATCTGGTTTAATCCTCTGGAAATTGTGTGAGTATGTGCTGTCATGGGAGTACATGCTGTCCTTACCTTGGGTTCAAGATGAGGAAGCCCAGATACAGAACAGTTTAGTCAATCAAGTTCAAAAAGCAAGGACGTACCAATGGAGACAGAACCTGGAGTATCTGGCAGATAAAAACTTTAAGTGCTTTTTCTGGTAGACCAGAAAACCAGGGTATCCAAACTTAATTGTTCACTTGGGTTTTCAGCATAAAAATTAATTTCTCCTAAAATAAAAGCCAACACATTATAAACTGCTCTTCCAGATGAAAAGAACATTAACATGGGAATATCACCTATAGTTTGTAATCCTGAAAAGCTCAGTCCTTCCAGTCTTAGGGGAAATGTCTCAGAGATAAAGGCCAGACATTCAAACAGGATATTTTCCTCTAGGAAAATGTTGAGATTATTTTTAAAAATTGAGTTTCATTATTACCTGAAAAGAAAAACAAAATAGTGCCCAGTCCATATTTGAGGAAATCCAAAGACAGCAAATAGTTCTGTGGGCTCTCAAAGTTTCCCTGGAGAGGATTCAGAGCAGTTGACAAGCGCATACATAATTACTGCAAAAATGCAATCCCATATGTCACAGTTACCTTGCTTTGAATCAAAGAAAATCTGTTTTGGAGCGGATTAAGTTTTCTACTCCCCTAAAGTTACTTATTCAAATTTTCAGTGTTTCTATTATGTTGTTTTCTCCCATGGAGGCAGAACACATCTTATTCCAACAGTGAGGGAAGAGGAAGGGATGCCGAGCTCTGGCTATAAATATTTTATTATATGGAGAGACAGAGATCACAGAGGGGCAGATCAGTAGCAGAAAACAAATGTGATGTTGTTTTCAATACCTCGGAGGAGGTTTGTGTTCAACTGTCTCTGCCAGCTTGTTTTCTGCTTGGCTTTTACACTCTCAAAGCTGATAATGAAACCCTTTTGTTTATCTAGAGTTTACCTATTAGATGAGCAAAGCATCTAGCTGAAAGTATAGAATTATCCACATTATAAAGTGTACGTGAACAGAAAGCTGTTCTAAAATGGCACAGTGGTGAAGATATATTTTCAAGAAGGATGATCCATATTCATTTCTTTTGGAAAAGTTCTATTTTAGTTAAAAAAGAAATTGTGTGTTAGGTTTTCTCCATACAATCCATTTTTTCTCCTTTTATCCCAGTGCCTCAGAGTTGTTAGAACTCTGACCTCATGGGATTTAGCGTCTTTCATGGTTTCAGAACCCACTGGAGTTCATTTGGCCAGAACTCAGTATTAATAAGGCCAAGGTTGTAGCCTGTTCTCTTTGAGCGAGAGTAAAAGTCCTGTTTTTCTAAGCTAGTAGCACAGACCACATATCAAGCCTCCTGTTCACATATTTGCATCTCCAGGTACAAGGAGAAGTGGATAAAAAGGCGAATAATGCAGCGAACATTGTAGGATGGCAGGATTGATGGGCCCATTTCATCCTGTGTCTATAGCACCTTAAAATATATCTAAGTGTTCTCATCCTTGAATGAGTGGAGGAAAAGAAAAGTGTGCGGGGACCAGCACTGTTTGTACTAATATAGTTGATGGTAAATCTTTGTTCTGTTCCACATAAAATAGAATCTTGAGTTTGTTAGTAATTTGCCAATGAACCCAATAGTATATTCATACCTCAGTCAAGTGCCATTTCTAATGAAGCTTTTGTTTTTTCTTTGACCTGATGGTGAAGGCACCTAATATTGAGGGGCCAATTTATCAAAGAATCTGTGAAAATGAAATGTACAAAATGGCATAGACTTGCGTGTTGAAAACTTAGTTATGCTTCTTTGATGGGTATATCTCTATTTTTATGGCACACACGCACACACCACAGCCATGGAGATGCTTATTTTTCTGGTAAAATATAGTTCTTGTGGATGAACTATAACTTTTTTTTTTTTTTTGAAATTACTCACAGGACACGTCACTGCTTTTTGCTGTTAAGGGCTAAATTCAGTGATCTAAAAGTGCTGCTTGCTTTGGTTTCGTACTTCATAAAAACATGAAGTAATATTTTTTACTAGTCACTGTTGGCCAGGTGCTTTACATAGGCCATTTTTAACTTGTCCTGAGGACCACTCTATGTTATAGAAAATGGTGTCCATCTTCATTTTTCAGATGAATAAATAAACTTGAGGAATAACGATTTGGTCCAAATCATGCAGCTAGCATAAGGTGAAGCCACCTCTGTCAATTCCAAAGCCACCCCTTTCCTCTTTTTGTTTTTATTTTATTTATATTTTTAAAGATTGGCACCTGACCTAACATCTGTTGCCAATATTCTTTATTTCTTTTCCTTCTTCTCCCCAAAGCCCCCCAGAACATAGTTGTATATTCTAGTTGTGAGTGCCTCTGGTTGTGCTGTGTGGGACACCGCCTCAGCATGGCCTGATGAGTGGTGCCATGTCCATGCCTGGGATCCAAACCAGTGAAACCCTGGGCTGCTGAAGCGGAGCGAACTTAACCACTCGGCCACGGGGCCAGCCACTAACCCCTTCCTCTTGAAGGTTGAAAATGCAAATATTAAACTTAATTGGCATCGGTACCTCATATTAAGGTGTACATCATCAACAGGTTCAGAGTGGTATAGCTATTCTCTGAACATACTCTACTGAACATTCAGATTGCTTTTTCTAGGTCTATAGTGGCAGTATGGCCTTATCAGAGCTATATGGATAAAGGTTTCTTAGTGGCATGTTTAAAGGGAAAGAAATTTGAGAGGAGAGTTTTAATGGTGATCTAGGCATGTAGTAAAGTAAGTTTATGGCAGCTGATATTTTTTATAAATTTGGTTATTTGCAGTATAAGTAGAAAACTTAAAATAATGCTAATTCTTATGAAATAAACTAAGTGAATATTGGTTAATTATATAGAAAATGTAATATAATGGTACCAATGTATAAAATAAATAAGGTCATTTAATTCATTTTATTTTTCTGGACAAAGTATTACTTTTACAAAATACGTTGAATTCTTGCCATGCAGTGGACTCCTGTGGTTCTATCAGTCCTGAATTGCATTTCCTGACAAGGTCACTTTTCTCTAATACTCTGAAATATCTGAAGAGAGTATCTCAGCACTTTAAAAGGAAATTGTCTACTTAAATTCTAGCTGATTTTGAACTAAATCAAAGCACATAAGAACGGAGCTTTCAGAACCATCCTTCTAGGATTTCTTGTTACTGATGCAAGTCACTGCTTTTTCGCATGTCCTACTGACCTTAGCAATGATAATTTAAAAAATAGGGCATGCTTTTAAAATGACTTTACCAACAAATTACTTTCTATGAACTACAAATAAATCAAGGTTAAATTTAACCAGTTTAAAATATTGAGAAGTAAACCTAATTGGAAAATCTTTGCAGCAGCTTTAAAACAAAGGTATCCTTAAAGAAGTCTTAAACATTTTTCAGATGCACCAGAAAGTGGATGCAGTGTGTAATACCTCCATGTTTTTTTTGTGTCACAAAGTACTGGCATTTTTATAGAAAATACAGGTCTGCTAAGTGTGTACATTGTGTACCTACTGTTAACTGATGCATATAATGAAATAAAAGCAAGCATTTCTTTTTATTATTCAAGAAGAAAAATGGAGCTGTGTCTGGGAGCAGTTTGGGTTGTCCCATAATGAATAAGGTGGACTATCAACCTATAATTATTTTCAAGGAAATTTTCTTTGGACTTGTCTGAAAATTGGATGAGCAATGACTAATATCAGGCAGAAGCAAAGAATTGGGATCTGGAATTTGTCTTTTTAATAGGATATGAGAGAATAAGTACTTTTGGTTCCTGGATCTTTCATGAAGTATATGATATCTGTGTTTAGTCCCTTTCTGCCCTAGCAATAGTATTTATTATTTACTCACTTAAATAGCAATGCTGTGCTGAACCATAAGCAAGCTTAAGAACTTATAGATCCACAGATAGCTTTGATCCAGCCAATGTGTATATAGTCAATCCTCATTATTCATGGATTTTTTATTTGCAAATTCACCTTCTCATGTTTTTTGCGTTTCTGTGCCTCTTTTTTTCCTGTTTGAAATAGTCCTCCAGCGTAGTGCTGAAGTGGTATCTAGTGTTCCTAGGCACAAGAAGGCTGTGATGTACGTTATGGGAAAAACACATATGTTAGATAAGCTTTGTACAGGCATGAGTTGTAGTGCTATTGGTTGTGAATTGAAGGTTAATGAATCAACAATATATATTAAATAAGGTGTCCTTAAACAGAAACACACATAAAACCATAAAACAAGGTTATATGTTGGTTGATTGATGAAAATGTTGGGACCAGAGACTAGCAGAAACCTAATCCTGTATTTCCCCTAGGACCAATGGTTCAGCATTCACTAATTCAGTGTTTGTGGCAACTTCATAGGACATAACTCCTGCAAATAATGAGAATCAACTGTACTAAACATGTACCGTGACTAGTTGGCTAGACTCCAGAGTTTCAGGGCCCAAAGGCACCATTTCTCTCCCTAGAGGGCTCACCATCTATTGAAGAGATGGACTCACAGAGGAGTGAGTAGAGAAAGAGCTGTGACAGATGTAGGCAAGGTGCTAAGGGGAGTGTAACACTGCCTGGGGGTATCCAGGTAATAATATACAGATCAGTAGCAGCATGCCTGAGAAAATGTTTGAAACAGTAAAGGAAGGATGTACAGCATGTAGGAGAATGTGAAGTAAATGAGCTTACATGTTTATTTTTAAACAGAGCATATTGTTGGTGGGGTTCTGACTCATGTTGCTACCATGTTGTTCCAGAAATACACTGTGGCAAAATGCTTCCACCTCTTGCCAACATGAACACTGAGGAAAAATGAAGAACACTGAAGCACTCCAACGAAAAGTTGCAGAACAGAAATAGCCACACTCCTCTGGAGTCTAATTCATCCACAGCCATCATAAAAAGGTAGGGGAATAAATGACATTATGGTTTTGCCCTTTAAATTTTATTTTAAATTATGTGATAGTAAAAAAGCAGAAAAGGACCTTTTTTATTGAACACATATTCGTTGGGTGACTTCTGCATGGCTACAAACTGTTCTAGGCACTAGGGATATGATAGTGGGGGAAAAGTGAGGGGCAAGTGTATGGCCTTGAAGGAGCTGGCATTCTACTGGGAGGAGATAAGTAAGTAAACGCAAAAGAAACTGGCAGCCGTTAATAATGTTTATGAACATGGTAAACAGGCTAATGAGATGAAGGGCGATTAAGGGACTGCTTCAGTTTGGGTGTCAGAGCAGACCACTCAGAATTTTGAGCTGGGAGTGGAGTGATAGAAAAGAGCCAGCTGAGTAAAGGTTTGAAGCTAGGACCTTGCATGAGCTGCAAACCAGGATCTGATGGATATGTTCAAGGCTGGGAAAGCGGGTCTGTATCACTTTGGGAGGGCGTTTGGAGAAACATGATGTAGGAGAGCCTTTAGACAGGAAGAAGGTGTCTTGATTTTACTCCAACAAAGACAGAAACCATTGGATAATCATTAGCAGAGGAGTGAATTTATATTATATTTCACATTTTTCTGCTTTATTAGAGCTCAGTAACAGTGGAAAACGGTGCTGTCACCTAGACAAGAGATGATAGTAAGTTGGCCTAGGGACATGGCATTGGGGATCGTTGGATTTAAAATATAGTTTGGATCTGCTTCAGCTGGATTAAATGAGATGACTGCCTATGCTGTTTATAAATCCCCCCAAATCTAATTTCCATGTGAAAGATACGCTGCTTGTTTGTGTTGGAATATACAATAGTCAAATGGTAATTTATTTTGCTGTTTCAAAGAACAGCTTATGATGTGCATGTTTGTGTTTTCTAAAACTTAGAGTTTGGTATCAAATTTTGAAAAGAAAATTCTGCCCTGAAATCTCGTGTTCTAGGCAGGTTATCTTGTAAGACTAGGAGATTTGAGCCTTCCAGACAGTTTTGCAAATTCTCTTCTGCTCCCTGCATGGTTCCTGACTTCTGAGAATGTTGTTACTCGGACCACGGAGAGGTAGCCTGCATGAAGGCTGCCCTTTTAGATAAGAAACCTATGAGTTTTTTAAGGACTGGTGGCTTAGGTCTGTCAAGCATGACTTCAAGACTAACTTCCATACTGGATTATTCCTAGGTGGAACATTGAGGGGGAAAAGTAAAATGCAACTTAAAACTGGTGTTTTTAAAAGACAAGAATATGTGGATTTAAGCAACGTTTCCCAGAGAAACTAATGCTGTTCGCAGTAAGGGCTTCATGTCTTGAGTGTGTGACCACTGTGCAAAACCCCACAGGGTGGGTGAGAGGATGAAGAATTATGCAGTGACATTGGCAGGCAGGTCCAAGATTGAAGAAGCCAACAGCTACTGTGGGAGCATGGACCAACCTCAAAGTCTGTGTTCAGAGAGTTTTCATGTTAACTCAGTCAAACAGTATTTTAGGAGCTCAGCAAAGTACAGAGCCTAGCTTTCCAATACTCGTAACTTTCTGAGATGTTTCCAAAATGGGATGCTGTGGGAACTTTTCCTTCCTTCACACCAGACCCTTCTCAAAAGGCTTTGGTTGTCAGAAAACAGCCTCAGTGCAGCAATTATGCCGTGTCTGGTGATTGAAAAGACTCTTGAGACTCCACAAGGTATATGTATGTAAGACTGTGATAAAAGCAAAGGATCAGATACAGCAGGAGAAAGAAAGGCCATCAAGCATCAGAGAGGACCGAGATTCCAGGTACAGTTCCCACGGTCCTTTCTCCATCACACAGAATGTACTTCGTCTTCTGATTGTGAACCACCAAGATACATGTGTGACACCTTGGTCTTAGGGGAGCCAAGGCTCAAGCTTACTGAGGGGTATTTTATATCCCAAAGCTCAGGTAGATAAAAGCAGGCTTTGTGAACAGGTAAACAGGTGCAAACCGCCAATCCATATAGTTTCAATAAACGACATAGACAAGCTGGTACAGGATGCCCCTGGGGGAGTTTCAGACTTAACAGCATGTTGTAAATCACTAGGTAGTACATTTCACCTCTGTCTTGGCCAAGATTCAATACTATGCTTCCAGGTGCCATTTAAGATGAGCACAGAGCTACCCAAGATCAACTGCAAGTTAACCCTGTCCTCAGAGAATTGAGCCATGATGAAGACATCAGAGAAGACCTCAAGGTGGTACATCACGTCCTGTGTTTGGTTTTGTCATCCGCTGGATTGGATATAACTCTTTGATTAGCTGGAGAGATGATTCAAAGGCTGTGCTTTCAAATGGAAGTCACAGTTCCTGGGAAAAATAATTAGATTCTGAAGCAATAAGGATAAAATAAAACAGAAAGAGTCATAGTGTTTTGGGTTGATTTCCCTAGAATCCGGTGGTGAGACAAAAAATTTGGATACTAGTGTTTATTTGGGAGGTGATGCCAGACTTTCTAGGGAAGTGGGGTTGTGAGACAGGAAATAGAAGGATGACAGGAAAGGTGGCTTGTTACTGCTGTGACCAAGAGGTGCATGATCCCGTTAGGTAATTCTGGGATACAGTATAAAACATACCTTGGACTTATCCTAACCAAGGGCAAGGGAATTAGGGCGTGTAGCCACCTTCCCCTATCTGCCTTGGTTGAGGGCTGCCCCCCTGGGTGGAAGTGGGGTGTGTAACTCCCTGGCATTTGTGGCCTACCGCATATGTGGAGCAAAGGGGGGTTGGGAATCTTATCACCACAATCCTGCATCATGTACGTTATTCTAGTCTTCAGTTTATGGATGAGCAGATAGAGCAAGGTTAACCAAATTCTTTGAAGTATCACACATAGGAAATAGAGTTGGGATTCTAAACTCTGATTTGCCTCCAAAACCATCCCTTGAACATCATTGTAATCCTTAATTAACTAATAAATCATTGACATTTTTCTGACTCCTATTTATTGAAAAGTTGTCAGGCACAATTTAGATTTTGGGATACAAAGCAAAAGTTGCCTCTATTCTCCAGGAGTTCGCTTGTTTGTGGAAAAGAGAGACAAAGTATGTACTGTTATAAGAGGTATAATGGGGATATGTTGCAGCTATTAAATAGGATCAGAAAAGAGAGTATCCTTTGTTGTTGCATAACAACCCCATAATTTAGTGGCTTGAAACAATAAGTGTGTATTATGGGTCTATGGGTGAGTTGAGGAATTCTGCTGATCTGGGTTAGGTTTGGCTGATCTTAGCTGGGTTCACTCATTTATCTGCAAACAGCTGACAGGTTGGCCAGGGGGTGGATTGTTGAAGATAGCTTCACTCACATATCTGGGAATTGGTTAGATATAACTGGGGAAACTCAGTTCTCCAGCAGTCTAGCCCAGGCTTATTCACATGGTGGCTGGGAAAGGTTTAAGACTGAATGAAAGTGTACAAGGCTTCTTGAGGCCTAGGCTCAGAACAATCATTTCTGTTCTGTTATATAGGCCAATGCAACAAGGCCAGCCTAAATTCTGAGATGTGGAAATAGACTTCACCTCTTGGTGAGAGGAGCTTCAGAGTCACATCGCAAAAGGGCACTGACACAGGAAGGGGAAGATCCAGGTTATAGTCTACCAAGAAAAGAAACGTCTGGATTAAAGCTTACATGGTGTGTAGGGCTTCCCCAGCCAAATCAAGGAGGAAGCGAATTTAAGGCAAAGAGGATGATATGTGTTCAAAGACACAGAAACATGGTGCCCCTTGACTCTGTCAGATGACTTGGGCATGAAAGCATATAGTGGTGAGGGAAAGAGAAGAGGCAGGCACCGTGAGAGAGAGCAGGATTAAAGACTAGAAATATGTAAATGTACCAGAATTCAGGAGACTAAAAGTTATCTTGCAGGAAGATTATGTTTATGAAAAAATGATAAGCACATGGGAAGACGAGCAAAGTCAGGTAAATGAATGAATGGATAGTGGGTGGGTGGACAGATTGCTATAGAAATGTGGTGGAAAAAATATGATTTTGTCTTATGAAATGATTTGTAGGATTTGTATTTATTTCCACAAGGAGGGGAGGGAGGGAGGAAGAAAGGAAATACCTTGATGGGAGCTTGTAGAAAAATGTGAATTGTGAATAGGCCTGGCCTGAATGTAAGAATTTTTCAACATAAGACTGTTTGTGCCTTCAAGGAGGTGCTGCAATGATGCAGATTATGTGATGAAATCTTTCTTTGCTGCCCCTTTCATAAGTGTGCTAAGCATAGTAAGTGGGTTTTTGTGGAAACTAATGAAGAATTTTGGGATTATGGTCCCAAACTGAAATTTCAAGGCTCTGGACTCCCACAAGGCCAAGTTTCTGGGGCAGGTTTCTATGTGGCAGTTGGTCCCCATTGACATGAGGGGTGTATTTATATAGAGATCTGTGCATGTGTGTTTCCTTTGGGGTGTGTGTGTGAAATAGTCATTTTCAGTTGATGGATTTCTTCACTCTGAGACTGAATTGTGTAAATTAAATAGAAACCTTATTCTACAGTTTTCCTAAGCAACTTTTATTGTTCTCCTGGGCTTGTATTTTAAGCACGACACTCTCCCAAGTCACCAGGTGCAGCAAATTTCAGTGTGAGACTTAACCGGCTGCTGTTAGCATCACTAGCTCCTTGGAGGCAGAATGGGAACATGACTGTGGAAATAAATGCTGGCAAGACCATAAATGCAGAACCCAGGGCCAAAATACCCACTATTGTTGGCTTGGGGAATGTATTACATTCATTCTTCTCTCCCAAATATGTTGGTGATTCTTTGCTCCCTATTTCTAGAAAAAGAGATAAGATGAATTTTTTTCCTAAAAAAAGAAAAAAGTAAACAGAAAATAACATAGTCAAAGGAAAATAAATAACATAGTTAAAACTGACAGCAAAAATACAGTGTCCCATGAATATTCTCTGGTGACCTAGTAATTGTTTAGTTAATTTATTTTTCTTTGGGGAGCAGAGTGTCTCCCTGTTCCGTATCCCCATGTCCTCTCCAGAGGTAACCACTATCCTAAATTTGTTTCTACACTTTAACCATTCCCTTGTTTTAAATTTAAAAAGGACCAAACGTGACTATATCCCTGTGCAATGTTAATTTTTTCTTCCTTTTGAGCTCTGTAATAATGATCTCATACTCATATAGTCTATGGATTTGCCCATTTCATTGAACATTTGAGTTTCTAAGATCTACCCATGTTACATGTTGCTGTAGTTCATTTTCGCAGCTAAATATTACATTGTGTGAATATATCACAGATTACTTATTCTCTTGTAGGTTGACATTTCTACTTTGATTTTGTGCTATTATGAAAATAATACTATGATCATTCCTTATGTATCTCCTGGTGCATATGCAAGAGGGTTTCAGGGCTACATACATAGGAGTGGATTGCTAGGATGTAAGATAGATAGGTGACCAGTCGTCACAGTTTGCCTGGAACTGAGGGCTTTCCCAGGATGCAGGATTTTCCCTGCTAAAACCAGAGCAGTCTCAGGCAAGCTGGGATGCGTGGTTACCTTAAATACATACATGTTCAAACTCACAACATAATACTAAACTCTTTCCCAAAGAGATGGTAGCAATTTACACTCCCAGCCAGCAGCAAATGAGACTTCCCCTTGAGACCCATTCTCCCCATGCTTCATGTTCTCAATATCTTAATTTTTGCCACTCAGTTGAGTGTGAAATGGTATCTTGCCATGATTTGAGTTCCCTGATTACTAATGAGGTTCAGTATCTTTTCTTGTTTTGTTCTCCATTTGTATTTTCTCTTCTGTGAAATGTCTTCCTTGTCTCTTGTTTTTCTGTTGATTATTTTGTCAGGCACATCTTATGCACCTCTTCAGATTCTTTTGGCTTTACCATCACCTAGAAAGTGATTTGTCAACAGTAGCACTAATGACAGTTTGGGCTGAATAATTGTTGTGGGGGCCTGTCCTGTGCATTATAGTATTTACCATTACCCTTGGCCTCTACGCACTAAATGCCAATAGCTCCTCTCAGTTGTGACAAGAAAAGAATGTCTGTAGATGTTAAACTATCTAGTCAAATGTCACCCTGGGGAACAAAATTGTACCTGGCTGAGAACCGCTGACCTAGATCCTTAAAAGCTTGCTTCTGTGGGAGAGAGAAGGAAGCAAGGCAGATAAATTCCTTCTCCATTTCTCTCTCTGAGGGGCTATTCCAAAACCTATGTCCCTGTACAGCCTGTTTAGAGGCATCCTATGTCACTTAGCAGATGTGTTTGCTGGGCTCCTAGCTGTGTTTTGCCATGGTTCGTGGGAATGCAGTGGCCAGAACAGTGACATGTCACCTTGTCTTGCTTCCTGTCCTTCTCTGCCTCATTTCTTTTCTCTTCTCTCTCCTACCTTGGGTTTGCATATCCCACTTAAAGCTTTAGCAGTTAATGCTTGTCTCAGGGTAATTTCCTAGGAAAACTAAGCTAAAACAAGTGGTTGTAGAGAGGATACCCTATGGATAGGGTTTTGGAATTGGATTACTAATCTGTCTGAAAGCAATGGGGACCACCTTTTTTTGTGGTAAATTGGAATGAAAATGAATCCTGGTATGCAGCAGCATCACAATCCCTGTGCTAATCTGAGGTAAGACTTCGGTGAAGCGTCAAGTGTTGTGAGGTCTAGTAGCTGCAGCACACAATGAACGTTAGAGCGATGAGGATTATACGGGTGGTGGAGTAGCGGGACTACATTTGACATGCCCAAAACTGTTAGGTTGAGGGTAGTTAATGGCCAACTTAGGCATGCTCTGGAAGCCAGAGGGCATCTCTGGCAGCTTTATGGAGACTTACCTCTCGCATCGTGGGGCAGACTGTGATGAAATTCAGGCCCAGGATCTGACTATCAGGTTGGCAGAGCTGCAAAGGAGACTAAACACGCAGCTTCATTAGGTCTCCTGTTTCAAACTCAGGGCCCTGCCCAGAATGCCGAGACCTAGGTTGCGTTCACTGGGGTGCCTGAGCTTGAGAACCCTGAACCCCTAACTTCCCCCAAACAATCTTGGAAGACAGGAGCAAACCCTTCTCCCTTGACAGAGAAGAACAGCCCCCGCCTCACCCAATGGCTGTGTAGGCATCTTACCTGAAGCAGGCTCCTCATAAGATGATTCTTGTTCGCCTTAAAATCTTTCTCTGCCATTCCTCATTGCCTCCAAGCTGGCAACTAGAATATGGTCTCAGTGGAGAAGTGTCAGCCCTTGTCCAGGAAGAAGTAGCCTACCCACTGAAAAAGTGACGTACCTGGTCAACATGTGCCACCAGAACCAAGGAAACCCCCGTGGGAGTGGACTGTAAGTCTGTGGGGGAGGGTGGAATGTAAAGCTGCATCAGGGAGCATTTGTTGATCTAGGGGCACTCACTCATAACTCAAGCTTCAGTCATTTTTCAGGGACACTTGAAGCTGATCCTGATAGTTTTCTCGGATGGTTCTTTGAAGCCTGCGTGCTATGATAGCCTGTAGCAAATGTGGAGGAAATTTCATAACTTCTTTGACACAGTCTTGATAAAGGGTCAGATGGCTCAGGGATGAGGGATGTTAGAATGGATGTTAAGATAGTTTTAGATGCAATCTGAGAACCTATCACTTGAGTATGTTCCTAACTGACTAAGAGGGCCCAGAGGACACAAAGACAATAAGGTATTCTCTGGAGAGGGGTACTGCCACCTTTGAGAAGCTCTCTGAAGACCGTCATCTATGGGTTGGGTTGATGTTTGGAGAAGCTGTCTAGGAGTTGAGCTTCCTGGTATTGCTGGGATGATGGGATCCAGAACAGGAGAGACCGAGTAGCATGACTTACTGTTAGCAGCAAGGCAGATGTAACTCCCATAATAGGTAGCAAAACTACAGTGCCTGTCAGGGTGCCTTGAACCACAGGGATCTGACAGTGGTTAAGAAAACCTGGAAATCTTTGGGACAAAATAATTGGACGGCTGACTGGGCTGCTGCACAGTTTGGATAATCAGGAAAAAAAAATTCAAGAGAATATAACTGTGGAATATCATGCTCCCTTACCAAGTTCCCACATCTAAACCAGTTCACAGACGGCAAAGGAATTATGGCAGTCAATTCATGCTCATCTCTGTTCCACTTTTAATTGTCTTTACCCTTTCTACAGTTATTTTGTATTTACCTGCTAATTCTCATACATAAAGTACCATGGGTGTGGAAAACCAGTTTGTTATTTTGTTAACCGGTATTCTTGATGATGTTTCTCCTTGTGTGATAGGTAATATTTGATTATTGATGTTAATATGTGGGAATCCTTAGCGCCTAAATGAGGGGTGTTTTTCTATGGAGAGTGTTGCTTCACTTCCTCTAGGGGTCAGGGACAACTTGAGCCAAAGCTCCGTTCTAGGTTCTGTCTCTCAGGCTTAACTGCTCTGCTTTGCTTTTTGAAAGGCCTGCGGCTTGGTTTGCAGATCAGTGTTGTTATTGCCGTGTTCCCTTAGGACTCGCCTGCCTTCTTCATTGGTTTACTCTCTATGTCATTTCTCTAGTTTCATTTCTCTGCCATTTATTTTTTTGTTAGGGCCCGGGGGGTTGGGGGTCCCAAGATATTTCTTTACTATCTAATGAGCTTAGCAAAATTTATCATTTTATAAATGTATCAAGGATATATTTACATTTTAGCATAAGGATCCTTCAGATTATCTAGACTACATGCTACCAAAATGAAATAACTTTGGCTCCCCACTAACAGCTTGGCAGCATGAAAATGACTCAATGCAATTTTCAGCTATCCAGTGCACCAGTCATAATGGAACTGAGTTTAGTCCAGGAAGTATTTAATTGAATGGATCAGAGGGGCTGTTTTTCTCATCCATTGTCAAATATCCTGCTCTCATGGTTAACAAATGTTGATCAGAAGGCTGAGCCTGTGGGCGTGTATCCTGAGTGAAGCTTCTCTAGGCAGAAGAAGCGAGCTCAGCTGCTTCTCCTCTCCAGGCATCCCCTCTTAGACCTTTAACACACACATTCAACACTCTGAGCTGTCCCCTTTCTTTCAGCCATTTCTTGGAAACAGTATATAGTACTGTTTAGAAAGATTTCCACACATCCCAAAATTTGATATGTAAAATGATTTTTAACTGTCTAGAACACTCTTATCTTTGGAATTGCCAAATCGCTGTACTCTAAATCAGAGAAATGTGAATGAACTTGACTGACAGGTCATGGGGGGAGTAGGGTTCTCATGTCTGCAAAGACCAGCTGTTCTAAGAAAGAGTAGGTGGTGATGGGCACTGTGCAAACGGGGAAACCTCTGCCCTTCTAAGTACAGTGGCCTCTACTTAACTCCAAGCTGTTATTGCCCTATGGGAATGTGGGCTCAGGCATACCAGATATTCCAATTCTTTAGAGGAAACTTGAAAGCTGGAGTCTTCTGATATGAAATCTCCCAGTTCTTAAACATTGGTTTATGAGAAACAAAAATATGCCAACAACAAAGAATCTGATTGTTCAGGGAAACAAAACATGTTTGTAGGCATCCTACCAACTGAATCTAGCCTGCAGACAAGTTGGAATAAGCAGTGTGTAGCTTGAGATTGACTAGTTTCAAAAAGTAAATCTTATCTGCATGGCAATTTGATTATTTTGTGCCAAGGAAAATAACTTTTTGGTCTTTTTATTTATGGCTTTTTCTTGCTTGTTTTTCTGCTTGGGATTTTTTCCCTCTAGTAAAACTTAAAAGCCTAGTACATACTGTATCAACTAAAGCTACACACATGCAGAGATTGTGTGTGTGTGTGTGTAACAAGAAAACACGGAAGCAACTCAGAATCTCAACAAAGCTATGCTGTGATGCAGCCATAGCCCCTAAGTACATACCCAAGGAAAATTAGTGCATAACGAATCTATTCATAATAGTCCAAAACTGGAAACAAGCCAAATGTTCAACAACAAAAGAAAGATAAACAAATCTTGTTTATTCATTCAGTGGAATACAGTGCATCAGTAAAAAGAATACGCTATTGACATACACAACAACATGGATGAATCTCACAGACATTATCTTGGGCAAAAGAAGCCAGACACAAAAAAGGATGTATATGCGATTCCATTTACATGGAGTTCAAGAACAGGCAAATCTAATCTATGGCGATAGAACTCAAAAAACTAGTTTATAGTGATAGAACTCTGGAGGACACACAGGAGCCTTCTAGGGGGCTGGTAATGGTCTATCTCATGAGCCAGGGAGTGGTTTTGTGGCTATAAACAGTTGAGATTTCTGCATTCTATGTGCAGTAAAAAGGAAATAACTAAATGGCAGCACTGGTTGCTCCATTGAGCTAACTCTCTGCTTTTGCAGCTGAGGGATGACCTCTGGGTGATTTGAAGGAGAGTTTCAGGTATCCCTGTCTCCACAGGTGTGAGAGGACTGGGTGCTTGAAGCTAATCCTTCCCATTCCTCTCCAGCATGCGATGTCTCCATGGCAAGTACATGTGTGTAGACGTGAGGGCAATCTGCTTCCCCAGGTGGCATGGTGGTCCAGTTTTTCCAAGTCCTCTGGGTTCTCCACCTGTAAAAATACGTGTTCTTTTAGCCATCATAGAAATTTAGAGTTTTCTGTAAAACCTACTAAGCTTGAAGTAGTGACACTTCTGGGGACATTACTTTTGTGTCCACTGATCCTATCATCCTGGTTGCTGCATATTTTAAAAAATACATAGCAGAATAACCCTCCCACCTTCACTCACAAGCTTACGATTTCTTTAAAGTTTCCTAAGGAATAGACTTATGGGAAGGAAATGCATGCCCCAGTCTGTTTCTCTGCTACTCTAAATTTGTGTTACCGTCAGATTGTTTCTCATGCCCCAGGAACTGGTTAAGTGTACCCCAACAGGAGGCAATTGGGAAGAACCTAAAGGAGCTCCCAGCCTGTTTTATTTGTCATCTGCTCTTCAGGGCAGAAAGTGGGCCAAGGAGAGAGAGTCTGTGGTAGAAACCAAAGGAGTAACTGAAGAAGTGGGAGCACACACTGAGCCCATAAGCATGCAAGGGCTTCTGATGACAGTCGAGCTTGTGTGCTCCAAACCCATGTGTAGGTTGTGTATTGCAGCTTGTTGCTTATGTGGCATGAAATGCAGGAGCCCGAGGCCTGGTTGAAGTAAAGGGATGCAGAGAAGGGTGTTGTGTTGTCATAGCTTGTGGCTGATGCTCTCGCCTGCATTCCTAAAGCCTTTGTTCCTAATTGAAAGTTTCATTTGTATCTACACGATACTCAAAATATGAAAGAACCCAGAATCTTTATAAAGTACTTAACTTGCTCATCTGTAATGTAAGAAAGATAGGAAAAATTAGAAAGTGGTCTTTGTGTCAACTCCCAATTAGTATGTTGGTTCTTTTTTTTTTCAATTTTAAAGGCAAGTTAAATCTCATTAAAGTAAGCTCCATTTGGCATTTAATTCAATGGAATTTTCATTTGGCAAAACCAGAGGTACCCAGCTTGGGAACCAGGTGACCTCAGTCATTTTCAGCTGTATCCCTTACAGGCTGCAGTGCAGTCTTGAGCTCACATCTTAAAACCTCTCTGAGTGCAGAGTGAATCAAAGTGAAAACACCTAGTTTGTCTGTTCCCTAAGTTTGGTATGAAAGAAAATGAGAGGCACCCTAAGAAAGTGTGAGGTGTGAGATGAGTGGAAGTTCTGACTGCTATTACCCCTGTGGCTTAGAAAGCATGTGTCATTCATAAACATTCTTTGGATGATGTACTTTTTGATTCTTGTGACTACTGTTTTCATTTTTATTGAAAGGAAAAGGTGTGGAAAGATAACTAAAGAGCATGTATTTTAATGGGGGCAAAGGAGATGTACAGTTATAATATAAAATGCTGAGTTTTATTCTAACTCGTCTCTCTTTCTGGCTAGCCAAATGGTATTAACTCCATGGAGTCGTTCTCTTTATTTGTGAAATAGGAATACCAGTATCTACCAGCCTGATCTACTTAGGAAAAGTGTTGTGAATATCAAAGGAAATCATACACGTACAAAGGCTTTAAAAGTACAGAGTAAGAGAGCATGTAGCTGAGGGTTTATGCTGCTTTTTCCTCAGGGAGCTTTCCAAGCAGTATGTTGAAGGTTCTGAGAAGATTAATCAAGCCAACTATCACACTTGCCTCCCTGTATGATTTTTTTTCTTTTACAAATTCGAATAAATAAAGATAGTAACTAGCAAAGGCATTGCGTGGGTCAAATTCATCACAGTAGTCAAACAGTCCTAACATCATGGCTTATTGTCAAAAACTTGAAGACACTTTATGGCCAATGTTTTATTGTATCAATGTTGACCATAACTTGAGAGAACATAATTTATTGTCCAAACCAGGACTGGTTTGAGAGTAAAAAAGGAGAGCTGTTAATAGTTATGCCAGGATAACAGTAGTAAATGGGGACTGTTCTGGACCAAATAATATTGTTTAAAAGCTTCCTCTTTAAGTCAGGTCATGATTATATCTAGTATGTTTTAAGCACTAAGCTAGTATGGGGAAAATTACAAACAAAAACCTAAGTGTATACTATGGTTCTGGCGTTTAAGAAGCCAGAGTCTATATGGCAAGAGAAAGCTCGTGAAATGCAATGATATGAAAAGAATAAATGAAAGGCATCTTGTTAGCAAGTGTTGGATTCAGTCAGGTAGAGATTTGGAGACTGAGACATGACTATGGGGACTCGGGCAACCTTGACTTTTCTGGGGAGCATTTCTGGGAGGGGAAGACTTTAATTGGGTCCAGAAGACTGATGGATCTCAGTAAATGTGGAGAAAGCAGGGTGGAAGGCATTCCAGGCAAGTAGAACAGCCTGGGGAAACACAAAAATGGATGGGTTTTCATGGCTGTGTGTAGAAGGGAGAGAGAAGAGAGCTATAAAAATTTTTTTTCAAGGGTAAAATTTATTCTTTCAACACATATTTATTGAGCATCAGTAATATCATGGGCAATGTTCTAAATGCTAGGGGTTCGGCAGTGAACCAAACGAGCTCCTTACCCTTATGGAGTTTACGTTCTAATCTATTTTAAGAACTTCCCTTAAAATCTGCATTTCCGTGGGCCGGCTGGGTGGCGCAGCTTTAAGTTCGCACGTTCCGCTAGTCGGCAGCCTGGGGTTCACTGGTTTGGATCCCGGGTGTGGACATGGCACCGCTTGGCAAGCCATGCTGTGGTAGGTGTCCCACGTATAAAGTAGAGGAAGATGGGCATGGATGTGAGTGCAGGGCCAGTCTTCCTCAGCAAAAAAAGGAGGATTGGCAGTAGGTAGCTCAGGGCTAATCTTCCTCAAAAAACACCCCCAAAAATCTGCATTTCCTCTATATGAAACTTTTAGATGGCAAGAAGTCCTTTGGAAAGAAGGGGAATGCTACTTGAAAGAAGAAAACAGAATGATTCAGCTCATTTATGTTAAAATGATAAGGAAACTCCAGCAGTTTAGCTAACTGATCTTCCTAAACCAGAATCTGAGACATGGAGAGGGCTTCCTCCCATTCATTCCACAAATGTTTATTCAGAACCTACTAGCTACCTGGCACTGTGCTATGGGATGGGGACATCACAGTGAAAAACCTGGGGAAGGCTCTCTGGCTCTGAGGTGACATTCATTTAATAAAATTGGGTCTTCCAAGATCATATATCCCAAGCCAAAGAAATGAATATTTAAACAAATAAAGGTTCTTCAAGCACCTCTTTATATATTCACTTTATTCATACAGAGCTAATAAGGGGAAAGTAGTTATTTGCTTTTCTGTATAATACAATTTCCTTGCTCTGATTATTACTGTGTGGGCCCAAGTCTTTGCTTCTGCTGCAAATTTAATAGATGCCTCTGGCAATTGGGAATCATCAGCAAATAAAAAAGAAACTTTCTCCCGCACGTCTGTTGCAGAAGGTAACAGACCATTTGTCAAGCCACAAGAGGTCTCGTTTGGAATATGAGAGATGATAACCTGACTATGAGGTTACACTCCCCTAAAAGTGCTTCTGCTTCAGACAAGACAGTATATTTATAATGTTGTAATATAGAGTTAATATCATTGTATAAAACAGAAATAACCCTGTTATTCCCAGGGTTCTGGAGCACACTTTAAAATCACAGAAACGGGTCAGCCCAGTGGTGCAGCAGTTAAGTGCACACGTTCTGCTTTGGCGGCCTGGGGTTCGCTGGTTCGGATCCTGGGTGTGGACATGGCACAGCTTGGCAAGCCATGCTGTGGTAAGCATCCCACATATAAAGCAGAGGAAGATGGGCATGGATGTTAGCTCAGGGCCAGTCATCCTCAGCAAAAAGAGGAGGATTAGCAGCAGATGTTAACTCAAGGCTAATCTTCCTCGGAAAAAAAAAGAAATCACAGAAACACAGATTGTTGGTCCTGCCCCTAAAGATTCTGATTCAGAAACTCTGAGATGGGGCTGCGAATCTGCATTTCTAACAATCCCAGGTGATGACTATGCTGACAGTCCAGAAACTACCTGTTGAGAACCACGGTTATTCTTTAAATATGTGGCTATAATATGAATATAAAATTGGTTGATCTGTGGATGTGTAAATTATAATATTTGTGAAGGAGGCCATTATAATCATATAAATATCTATGGCTGGATTGCCCAAAATGGTAGCCTCTAGCCATGTGTGGCTGTTGAGCTCTTGAAATGTGACTAGTGCCACATGTCCAAATGGAAATATTTTGGATCTTTTACATTAAATAAAATATATTGTTAAAATTAATTTCAACTGATCTTTTTTATTTTTAATGTGACTAGCAGGAAATTTAAAATTAACATATGTGGCTTGCATCATACTTCTACCAGACAACACTGATCTATGAATCTTTACTAAATGTGTATGTTGAAGGTTTGGGGCTTTTCTGTTTTATTTTGTTATAGGATTTGGAATAATTTTAAATTTAAGAGTTACCAACAGAGGGAAAGAAGGTATTGTGCTTTCTTTGTAAATAAATGGTATAGTTTTTAACATTACCCTTTTTATTCAGTTTGTTTTGAATAACAGTTAACAAGATAATATTCACTAGAAGATTCAGTAACTGCTTGACCATTTCCACACCTTAATTAACGTGGTTGTCGGATCAGTTTCTCCTGATTTTTCTTTCGTTCCTTGGAGTTGCTAAGAAATGCTCTCCTTAAGAAGGAAAGGCTGTAAAGGCCACTGAACTTCCCTTCTTTGGATCCGTTTGGATCCCAATTGCAATACACATAAATCAGTTACAGATAGATTGTAAATCTAACTTTAGGAGAATATATTCATGACCTTGGTGGAAGCAATGATTTTTAAAACAGGACGCAGAAAGTAATAGACAGACTGTAAAAATATCTAAACTGGACTAATTATCATTAAGTACATGTGTTCATCAAAAGCATTATTGAGTAAAAAAAATCAGAATACAAGAAAATATTTCAATACGTATATTCAACAAAGGACTTTTATCTAGAATTTAAAAGAACTCCATCAAATGAGTAAGAAAAGGGAGAGAATCTAATGGGCATATGGACAAGGGACTTGAACACATCTTTCACTAAAGAGGATATCCAAATGGCCGATGCATATGAAAGATGTTCAAACTCATTAGTCATTAGGGAAATGCAAAATAAAACCACCATAAGATGCCACTGCACACCCACCAGAATGGCTCTAATGAAAACGACTGACAATTACAAATATGAATGAGGATGTGAGCAACTCATCAGCTGCTGGTGGGAGTGTAAATTGTGTAACCACTTTGGAAAGCTGATTGGAACCATCTACGAAAGCCAAATATACACACAACCTTGGTCCAGCAATTCCACTCCTAGGTATGTGTATACCTAACAGTAATGCATCACACATGTGTTCACCAAAAGACAAGTACTAAAACATTCATGGCTGCATTATTTCTGATAACTCCAAATGAGAAACCACCCAAATGTCCATCAACTTTAGAATGAACTAATAAATTGTATAACTATATAATGGAGTACTGTAGTACTATGGGAGAAAGAATGTGGCATACAACATGAATAAATCTTACAGACAAAATGTTGAATCAAAGACACTTGACCTAAAAGAATACATGCTGTGTGATTCTATGAATATAAAGTTCAAAATCAAGCAGAACCAATCTCTGGTGGGAGAAGTCAGGGTAATGGTTTATCTTTGGTGGAGTTCATGATTCGGGCACACCTTGAGGGAGATTTCTGGTACTTTTTTCCTTGATCTGCACTGTGGTTTCAGGAATGTGTTTTCTTTGTGAAAATTCATTAACTTGTACCCTTGTGATTTGTGCACTTTTTTGTATGTAGCTATTGTCCGAGAAAATGTTTACTTTAACAAAAAGCAAGAAAAGGAAATACAAAGTCAAACCTCCATGACCCCCCCAACAAAGTACCCTACCTCTTTAAAATACCCACACATGCTTGTGCACACGCGCATAGTCATAGCTGTTTCCCACAACTTAAAACTATAGGTTGCAGTTGACACTGAAATTGCTTAATGTAATGAGATTTTTAGAACTATCAATCTATTTTATTTATCTTAAATTTTTCACTAAAAACATATCATTTAAAATAAAAAATATAACCACTGAATTATAGAACCTTAAAAGTTTAAGTAGTACATTCTATATTCAATTAGATGTCATAAAGATAATAGAGATCTTATATGTTTCAACTTGTCCTAAAAAACCTTAAAAAAAAAAAAAAAAGGACCGTGATGACAGGCATGTTCTATAGATCATGGGATTTAAAAATTCCTGTATGATTCCAGAGATTTATTACAATCATAAATTTATGAAGCTGTCGTCCAGTTATTTGCATTAGGTTGAAATGATAAATTATATAGAGGCCTTATTTTAGAAAATATGTTCAACACAGCTTATTCAAAAGCCTTTATGACTGTATTAATATATTCTTCACCGGTAGGAAGTTGGTCTTAATGCATGTTTTTATAAAGTACTAATGGACTAAAAATTATATGACTCAAGACTCATTTGCTCAAATGCACTTTTGGTTTTAGTATATAACTGTATGATTGCAATATAGTAAAATATCTGTGCATGACTACTTTGAAATGCTGTATTATTGACAAGTTTACACTAATTTAATGTGTTATATGCCCCTTTGAGGTAGAAATGACCATAATTACTGTTCTTTGGTTTTATTAAGATTCCACATTGTGTGTGTGTGTATGTGAGGGAGGGAGGGTAAGATGGAAATACAGGGAGAAGTAAATGAGAGACGGATAGAGAAAGAATGGAAGTAGAGAGGAAGAGGGAGAGAAATTTGCTACTATGATTAATCAAATTCTCATTTCTGCATTGACTTCCTCATTTTGGGGAATTAAAAATCAAATCAATTTATCCTTGCCATACTGTGTTTCCGTGCATCACTTTAAATGAAAGGTCCTATCCCACTCTTAGATTATCAAGAATAATTCAGATTAACAAAGAATGAGGCTTTTATTCCTTTTCTGAAAAAGGAATATCAATTATCTTCAAAAATGGTCAGTTGCATACTCTCATCATAAATGACTTATTTGTCATTCATAGAACCAGACGTTAATTCACTCAGATTACATGGTACATAGAATAAGGTAGAAATATGTTATAATATTGATCCGTGATTTGCTAGTAAGGGAGGAACTAGCATTGCTCCTGTCTTAGTCAACTTATATACTTGATTTTATTTAATTCTCTTAGGAAACCTGTGAGACAGACTTTTTGTTTTGCGAGTTTGTGTGTTGGTTGGGAAAGGGGGAGAGTAAGGGTATTTCCCTTTTTTGTGAATGAAGAACTAATCCAGTACTTGTCTGTCAGGTTTACCCAGCTGCTAGGCTGGTATTGACCATGCAAAACTCTCGCTCTTTCTAGGAGGACATCTAGCCTCTCTGTTTTTCGAGCTTTGTTATTACTACACCTGAATCTTTTAAAATGCCATAATTAATGCATTTCTAAAGTTTTAATGTGTATTTTACAACTGTATAAAGAGGCATCATGAGTATGTAAGAACTGAGGTTATAATTAATTTCCAGTGGTTTTTTCTAAAAATAATGAATGAAGATGAATCAGCTACTTCAAAAAATCGCTGACAGTTGAAATTCCTTCAGTATCAACTACTTTAATTTAAATCATGTTTTATGGAACTATATCCATGGAATAAAACATAGTCCAACTGTCAATTGAAATAAAATTATGATTGACCCTTAAGATGGATTCTTAACACTCCTGAATCTTGTTTCGGAAGTGTATTTGCATTTTAGTATGGAAGAGATAATCCAAACAAGTAATTTAGGAAGGTGAATGCCACAGTGATCTTTAACCTTCTCATTGTGTTCACACAATGAATGTGGTTTTAGTATTTTTTGACGTTAATGTCAAGTTAGAAGCAATGCTGGTGAGGCTGATCCTGGCCCTGGTAGCAGTTCCCCTCCGTTAGCCCCAGCATGTATGGAGTTAAAACCAAAACCTATCCTCTTTCCTTGCTTCTTTAGTTACATTAATATGTAAATATCAGTTTCTTTGTATCCCTGAGCTTCACATATGCAGGAAACTGTGTTGAGATTGGAGCACTGACTTCCCTCTCTCACAATGCACATGGAAGTTACAAATTGTTAAAACCCGGGTGGCCTCACTAAAGTCTTGGCTAATTACTGGTCCTTGAAGTTTACTGCAGAAAAACTGATGTCCAGGAAATATCAAAAAAAAACGTTTCCAGACTCCAACTCCTTGACTTCCTCGTGCTGGAATCCATCATGGAAGCAGACAACCAAGGACACTCACCTACAGATTCCCTTATCTCACCACCTCGCTCCCTGCACGTAGTCACATTCCTCACAACCTTTAAAACCCCTTGTCTCCCATCTTTCGGGGAGATGGAACTAAGTGCTTACTCCCATCTCCTGGCTGATGTCACCTGAAATAAATCTCTTTTCTTGCCACAAGCCTGGCATTCCAGTTTTTTGGCCCCTTCTTGTGTGGTGGGTAAATGAACCTGTGTTTGTTTTCAGTAACGAAACAGGTCCAGTTATCTGGCTATTTTATGTGAAATTTTTGAAATCTGGTCAAGAACTGTATTAGAGTGAGCAATTACTAAATGTGAATTCTCTGGAAGGGAGAATGTTGAACAATGAGTGATGTGTGTACCTGGGCAGGTTCAGTGATCTCTTTGCACATGGATTTGAACTTGATTCTGCGTAGCAAGGTAGGCTTAGCAATCTTAGAGGCTTTTGGAGAGAGGGGCTATAGCAGCCCCATTTCAAGGTAAGGCACAACTGAGATTTGTGATCACCTGTCAAATCTTTTGGAAACAAGTCATTGTTTTTTTAAGTCGAAGGTTAAAACTAATGACCTCAAATTAAAGTGTTTATAAACATATAATATCTTAAATTGCAGACTGAATACTCTTGAGAGGAAATGTGTTCTGTAATGAAATAATGGCAGTTTTCTTTGGATATAAAGAATACAAGAAGGCATATGCTTGTGATTTCATTTTTCTTTTCCTTATAAATAACAGAATAAGACTTGTGAGTTAATATATGAGTGTTAGTTATTAAAATTAGACAATCCTTATAACTGAGAGTGACCAGAAATCTATGGTGTCTTCGCAAATTTTTGTCCAGAGCAAGGAAAAGAGTTCCATGCAAAAGAGCCTATTTAGAGTGATTGTAGAAAAAGAAGGTGGTTTCCCATTTAAACCCTGTGAAATTCGGGCCATTCAGTCTACGTTACTGATTATATGCGTGATTGAGAAAGTGGTCATAGGTCCTTTTCTTTCTGTAAAGTCTATGATTTTGGTGACAGAGTTTCCTAAGGCCTTTTGGATGACCTAACTCGAGGAAAACATTTCTTCTTCACCCTTACGCTTCCATTCCTCAGTCTCTCCCACCACCATCTGAGTGTCCTCGGTAATCAAGTGCATCCATCTTTTGGTACATATGTTATCTAAGTTTGGTAACTCTATGGCTTTTCTCTTGGTAACTTAGGGACCCCTGCGTTTGAAACATCTACAAGTGCATCTCTTCTTAGGCATGTCTGACCATATGTTTCTGTGAGGCAGCTGTAAGACACACAGATGGTGTTGTTGCCCTGCCTATATCCTCGTGGCTTTCTCTGGCTGCCCAGCCTCCAATTGAGGGGAAGACAGAAATGGTGAAGAACTAATACCCTTGGGAGCGTCTCTCAGCTGGTGATGGACAAGAGTTGGTGGATATATACTGCAGCTTCCTAGCTCCTGGGTGGGATGTAGAGGACAGGACTGGGACAACTCTGAAACACCTTTACACTGTCTTCCAGAGCTCCCAGCAGGATTGAGACCCAGCTGCCCACAGCAGTAACTTGCTCATTACACCAGCTTGCGTTGGTGGCTTTCCTTTCCCTGAATCATTTCCCTACTTCCCTACCATTGCTTCCTGGGACTACCTTGCAGATAAACTACTTACACTCAGATCCTTGTCCCAAAGTCTGCCTCCTGGGGCAACCCAACCTAAGACAACATACTTTTTCTTTCAAAAATGACATGATATGCCATACCAACTTTGTGTTTGATCAGAGGGTAATTCTCTTTCAGAATTAGAGGTCCACACTATTGAGAGTCACTACAAACCCCCAGGTGGCAATGTTTTACATGTTATCCCATTGTTGCCCTGCCCTCCACACAGCTCTGGCTGCCATTTTGATTCCTCCTCCCATGAGCACAGCTCTCCTTTGTCCTTCTGACCAGGGGCAGATCTACTTACAGTTTTTCTATCAATTGACCTAAGCGAGTCATTTATAAATAGCCACCTATTTATATGATACTTTTGGATGACTCACTGGGCCAAGGGGACAGTTTTTTGAGGGTAGAGTTGAATGTGTTTTTTTTTTTTTTTAAAGATTTTATTTTTTCCTTTTTCTCCCCAAAGCCCCCCGGTACATAGTTGTATATTCTTTGTTGTGGGTCCTTCTAGTTGTGGCATGTGGGACGCTGCCTCAGCGTGGTTTGATGAGCAGTGTCATGTCCGTGCCCAGGATTCGAACCAACGAAACACTGGGCCACCTGCAGCGGAGCGCACGAACTTAACCACTCGGCCACGGGGCCAGCCCCAGAATGTGTTTTTTCAAAAATCAAGAGGACAGCATCTTTTCCTCAAAAAAGAATTTTATCTGTGGGCATGTGCATATAAAGTTTCCTGTAAGCTCTTACTGCCCACAGGCCAGTTTGGCAGTCATGTAACCATAGAAATGGCCTAGAAGCTCAGATGTGTTCTAGTTATCTCTATACATGACTATAAATATGCACATATGTGTGGCTACACATGAGTTCACAGAGACACTGAAGAGAGATTTGGCTGTTAAACTATTCCTCTCACTCTGAATTCCAGTGTACTTCAAACCCCAAAATAACTATTATGGGATACAAGGGATCAAAAAGTCATTTTGGATAAAGACTTAGAATCTGAATAATCCATTTATCTAGTTCAAGTTACTAAAGATAGCTTTCTGCAAGTCGATTTGCAGGATGTCCCTTGCTTTTTGGAGGTTTCATTGCTAGGTTCCAAATCATTAATCGCTTGAAGCATGAAGGCTGGGGAAAGGAATAATTGTTGGTTTGGTGAAGTTGCAGGGGAGGTTAGGGAACCCAAGTGAGAGTTAGACTGCCGGATGTAGCCACAAAGGAAGAAGAGGCGTAAAGAAGGAGAGACAATTAAGAGTCTGTTTGAAATCAATTGAGTGTCCATCTGCTGCTGAACTTCAATGTAACACTGATTTCAGGTAATTGGTATCTGGCTGAGTAGATAATTAGGCTGGCCATGGAATGAAAGGAAGCGAACGCCTGGTGAATTTCCCCTGTATCCTGATTTCCTCTGCTTTCTGAAGCACTTTGAGGACGGGGATGTGGCAGACAGAACCTCCCACGGCTTCTCTGGCGGGGAGGGCGTTTACAGAGCAGTGACACCTCCTGACTCAGAAAACAAATGAAGCAGTACCTGAGGAGACAAATGTTCAGCTACAGACCTTAATTATAAGAAACAAAGGCAATAGAAGCTTGTGGTTCTTTGGGAACAGTTTGAAATATCACTTAGATGTAAGTGAAGTTGCTAGTCTGAGGGAACTATTTTCTAATGATTCAGAACGCGCATCTACAACGATGAGACTGAATCCACGTTGTCACCGCACCTGCAGGGATGGGGCTGTGTCTGCGTCTACAGTGATACAGCTGTACTTTATACCCAATTGAGGCTCGCACCACTTGGTAACCGTCACTTTGAGGACTGACTAGAAAAACTGACTAGTTGAAATGTAGATAGCACTCATTTTTGCTGGGCAAAATTGCTTTCATATAACAACACATTTAACAACAACCCTGGGTGGTTTTGTTGCTGATAAGGAAACTGAGATTGGGATCCCAGGTTGAAATGTGTAGGTACCCCTGACTCACTCCTCATTCCTCTTCTGTGCTCAGGCTCCCGGTGTGCTGGGAGGAATTACCCGGTGTTTGCCAGACTCTGCCTGCACCTGGTTTTGCCAGGAGAATAAGAGCAAGGGGCCATTGCTGGGCAGACAAGGGTGCTGTCAGCACTGGGGTAGAAGCCCCACGCAGGAGAGCCCTGCACCTGCCCAGGACAGGTGAGCAGCCAGCAGAAGCAGGACAACCTGAGTCAGGGTTCATTAGCAATCGAATGAACACACAGGCATCTCCCCTATGTTCCTAAAGGCCTTGGAATAGTCTCATCTCCCCTTTGAAGAAGCTGACCAAGTTCAAAGAGAATGCTCTGCCATCTCCTAAATGACGCACAGTGCATGTGGGAGAAAAGCAGAATTTGTTTGAAGGAAGACATTTCGCTTTGGCTCTGTGGGGCTCTCAGAGGAAGTCGAGTTTGGAAGCAGGAAGGCAACAAAGCCTGCCCTCTGCTAACTCCGCATCTTTCTCCGGCCTTGCTCTCAGCTTCTGTCATGGCTGTGCTCCAGCCAGTTTTAGACTACTTCCACCCCTCACAAGACACCAGGCTCTCTCTCACTTTGGTATGTGTTTAAATATTTGGAACATCCTTATCCCAGCCCCTACCCCTACCAGCATCCCCAATCCACCTCTTCCCACCCCATCTCAGCTCAGAGACTTCGTTGATCCAACCCTCGATTCTGGAATGGGTAATCAGGCACACACTCCTCCCCAAGCGGCTCTTCATCCAAGCACGTGCCACACTCTACTTCAATTATCTGTTTATTTGTCTGACTGCTCGTGAGGACAAAGACATGACATGCATCAATATATTCTCAATTCAGGGTGTGTGGTAGACACAGCATAAATGCCAATTGAATGGATAAGTGAACCCACCTTAGTGACCCAAAAAATGTGCCTGGCCGTGTCTGGAGCCACAGTTTACAGCATTTGAAATTAATCACCATCTACTTATATGTCCGGCCCTTGCTTTTGAAATACATGAAACCTGGGGAAACCCTGACCCGAGAAATATCCAGAGTAGCTCTCGGATGATGAGCATCGTTGTAAAGTAACATTTTCAGTGTGTAATAGAGGAAATCAGAATTCTAAATGACACGGTAAAATTGGAAGTTGTCAGAATAAAATCCAGTAAAGAAAAGCGTAAGGAAGCACGATTGGGGAGGAGAAGCAGTTTACAAGTGAGATGAGAAATGGTAAACCACAGGTAGAAGTGTCATTCGATAATATCCAGGAAGGATGATGTGACTGAAGCATTCCTAAAATTAGAGGCTTGGCAGTATGTCTAGAAGGAAAAACATGCAGATGTGGTGTGTGCACTAGCTGGTCCCTGAGCACCACCTGTGTACAACACTGAGCCTGCTGTTTGCTCCCAGCTGCCAGTTTGTGTGGCTCTGGGGCTGAGGGCTCTCCTTTCCATCCTGAGCAAGGCTGTACAGCCTGGGGACAAGAGAGGCTGGCCGTTCTGGTGAATAACACTCCGGGGAGTAGCTCTCCACCCACGCATCTCTGAAGAAGAGACAGCTCCTTCGCCCCTTAGGTGAGATGATTCTGAGACATGTGTCTTATGCCGTTTCTCAGCATTCCCCAGCAGGATCAAGCCTCAGTCACACACCATTGTAATTGGCTAACTAGCTCACCCTTAATTGACCCGTATCACTTCCCTACTTCCCTGACAGTGGTCTGTGTACTCCCCGGATAAACTCCTTGCACTCAATCCTTGCCTCAGGATCTGCCTCAGGGACCACTTCTAACTTCAAGAATGAATCCGTCAGGGTACAGATAAGAAAGAGAATTCACCCCAGGTGGTTCAAATGAAGAGACTTCAATGCAAGGGATACCTACAGAGGTGTGGACAGGGTTAAGGAAACAAATAAAAGGTGGTGAGGCCCCCAGGGACTAGGAACAGGAGGAAACCTTTACTATCCCAAGGCCTAAGGGGACAAGCATTGCAAGTGTTTTTCCAGGTGCTGGGATCATGGAGGGATGCAGCTTCCCCCAGAGGCAAAGTCCCAAAGCAGGGAGGGAGAAGGAAAGAAAGACCCGACCTGTGTCATCTCTGTCCCTCACGTCATCTGCCAGTGCCTCCCCTGGGGGCCAATGCCCCCACCCCCTACCCGAACACTGGTCACCAAGGGAGTCTGGGCCAAGTGGTCCACATGGATCAGCCTCTGAGGGCACAGAGAAGGGCAAATACTGGATTTGGCAGAGCCCACAAGAAATAAATAGCCCACATGGTATTCCTGATTATCCCGTTAGAGTGTTGGCTCCTGCTGATACCATGTCAGATTGTGGATTCTATTACTAAAGGACTCAGCCTGTCTTGGCCACTATAGGCATGATTAAAAAATTAAGGCATTACGACCCATTAAAAAAAATCAAGGCTCATTTAACTCAAAGTCTGAAAGATCAATTAATATTGTTCATTGCATGTAGCAACACTTTGCTAATCAAGAAGATGGGTTCCAACATAATAGATTTTGTGTGTGTGTGAGGAAGATTGGCCCCAAGCTAACATTTGTTGCCAATCTTCCTCTTTTTGCTTGAGGAAGATTGTTGCTGAACTAACATCTGTGCCAGCCTTCCTCTATGTTATGTGGGATGCCGCCACAGCATGGCTTGACGAGTGGTGCTAGGTCCATGCCCAGGATCCACACTCATGAATCCTGGGCTGCTGAGGCAGGGTGTGCAAATTTAACTACTACGCCACCAAGCCAGCCCCCATAATAGATTTTTTAATCAGAAGCTTCAAGGGCAGGGATGGAAATAGTGCAGGCAGAATAGGGCTGCACTCTAGAACATAGATGATGCAATTGACAGATGAAATGTTCAGTAAATAAGTAGTAGTAGAAGTAGCTGTAACAGCTGATGTTTATTGAGTACTTGTTGTGTGCTAGACACTGTGCTTTGAGCACCGCAAGTATTACCTCTTGAAATCCTCAAAACAGCCCAATTACATAGATATTTGAATTAGTTTGCTAGGGCTTCTGTAAAAAAGTACCACAAACTGGCTGGCTTAAGCAGCAGAAATTTATTGACTCGCAGTTCTCATGGTTCTGGAGGCTAGAAGTGTTAGAGATCAAGGTGTCAGCAGGGTTGGTTCCTTCTCAGAGCTGTGAGGGAAAAAGCTGTTCATGTCTCACTGTAGCTTCTGGTGGTTTGCTGGCAATCTTTGGCATTCCTTGGCTTGTAGGTCTCTGCCTTGGTCTTCACATGGTATTCTCCTGTGCGTGTGGGTTTGTATCCAAATTTCCCCCTTTTAGGACCAGTCATATTGGATTAGGGCCCACCCTATGACCCCATTTTAACTAATTACATGTGTAACGAATGACCTTATTTCCAAATAAGGTTGCATTCTGGGGCACTGGGGGTTAGGATTTCAACATATGAATTTTTGGAGGGAGGACACAATTAAACCCATAATACCATTGTCAGATGAGAAAACTGAGTCAGCAAGAATTTAAGTAGCATACGGTTTACCCAACTAGAAAATGCTTAAAAGGTATCTAGTGTGCTTGAAAACAACATTTGTCAGAAACACAGGACCAGTGTTATGGAAAGGCAAAGAAAGAGTCAGTTTAAGATTAGAGAGATCAGGACCAAGCTATCCCCGAGAAGGAAAGAGATTAAATGAAGGGCTGGAAGGAGAGCATGTCTCTATAGATGCTGAGAGGTTGGGGCTGGCAGGGATCCTAGGAGGAGGAAGGAAATCAGGTTAGGTCCTCTGTACAACAGCTCCTCTGAGAATGAGGGGCATCTCCCATGGCAGACGTGCTCCCCACCCCCACCCCAAATGTCCCAAAATTGCCTTTGAATCTGCTTTCCAGCCAGCTTGTAGTCATAAAAAAATCTTCCACCTATTTACTTGAAAAGGGAGGGAACTCCATCCTTTAAGCTGAGAGGCTTAAAAATACTAATGCATGATTAAAGCTACACTCTGTGTGAATGAGTTTCATCAGTTTGGTCATTAGTTTTTTGATGGGGGTGGAGAACAGATGTATTTAAGAAAGCAGCAGAGGCCATTCAGGATGCAGCGTGAACATCCCTGGGAGGAGGGAAAAGGACAAGGAAAAGAGAGTCAGTGTGTGGCCCTGGCAAACCCAATATGCCCAAATTATATTCATGATAAAGAAAACTGGCGGATTATCAATAGCCTCCTCTCTGGATATTTCCAAACCTTGAATGCTACCCTTTCTTGAAGGCATCCATACCTTGACGGCTTTCATGTATTCACTGCCTTCTGATTTAGTCAAAGTGGGCAAATTGCTGTAAGAAACAGCTTCAGAACTCTCAGTGGCTTAATGCAATCGATGTTGATTTCTTCTTCATTTCCCATTCCAATGCAGGAGTTCATTCCAGTCCAGCAGCCTTCCCCACACTCATTCAGGAACCAGAATCCTCGGGGAGTTTCCCAGAGTCCCATAACTAGTATAGGTGGCAGAGCCGTGATCTGAACCCAGACAGTCTATTTCCAGAGAGTAAATATGCTCTTCATAACCTAGAGATCCTGGCTCCTGTTAGCTGACTAACTTCTGTAACAAAAATTCCAAGTTGCCAAAGGCCTAGCACGACAAAGGTGTACGTATTTCTCATTCATTTCACAATCCACTGTGAGTGGTGCTTGTTGGCAGCCTTCCAACTCCATCCATCGTCCATCAGGGACTCAGGCTGCCTCTGTCTTAAGATTCCAGTCCTTTCTCTATTTAACTCCTCTCTCTATTTATGAGGAAAAAGAGTTGAGGATCATTTGGGAATTTTATGGGCCATGCCTGGCAGTGGGATAAATAAACTGTTATCCATATTTCATTGGTCTGAACTTAATCACATGACCACACCTAGCTCCAAGGGTGGCTTGGAAGTGTAACCCAACAGTGTGCCCAGGAGAAAAAGGGAAACAGTTTCTGTCACAACTTCGTATCTCAGACCAATCCATGTGGACGGAAAAAAGAAAAAGAGACAGAAAATAGATAGATTCCCCCAGATTTCACAATATCTCATGAGGAATCTTATTTACCTTCATTTGGTCCTGATTAATAGAAACTATATTGCAGCTGCAAACATAGGCAGCTTTGCTTTCTGAAATTTTTTGAGAAGTACAAATTATCTTTATATAATAGATATGTTTGTATAAAATACAAATGAACATGAATGAGTTAGTTTATGGGAACTTCATTCCCAAAGAGAATAGCTAATTAAGGTCTCACTCTATGTAGAAATACAATTATTCACAGAGTATGGGACATGTATTTTTCCATTCCTTCTGAAAACAGAACCAGAGGCAGGAGCTAAAATTGCAGCATGAGATGTTTTTGCTTAAATAAAATTTTGAGAGAGAGTATGTGAATATTTGAAGAGAATTCCTAAATAGATTTGTGAAAACTCCTCTGGAGGTTTCTAATGAACACTGTAGGATCCCACCAGTTGTTCAAGGAAGGATTATAAGTGTAACTATTAGTAGCTGAGTGTTCTGAGATTGCAGTTTACTTAAGTATGAAGTTTTAAACTCTAGCGTCTTCGTGTCTGGAGTGGAGTTAGGGTAAATGCCAACCCTGCAGCTGCTTTCACAGAATCCAGAAAGCTGCCTCCTAGAATGGGAACATGATTAGGAATTTTTACTTGATCTGTGGATCCTTCCGTGTATAGAATGTTATTCTTCCAGTGGGTGAGGAGCTGTGCACAAGATGGCAACCACCTCTTTCCTCCTGCAAAGGGAATATGTAAGAGTGGGTTTCCCTTCCTATATCTGTGTAACGATG
This sequence comes from Equus quagga, assembly GCF_021613505.1. NCBI lineage: Eukaryota > Metazoa > Chordata > Mammalia > Perissodactyla > Equidae > Equus > Equus quagga. The sequence continues at coordinate 76,077,765 of NC_060278.1, forward strand.
TTAAGAACCTCAAGAACATAAGGTGGCACAGATTGAGGATCTCACTTCAATGTGTTTCCCATTTCTTCATGACCTTGGGTCCTCAAGGTTTTGTAGCCCTAATATTTCACATTTTAATTCCCTAGACCAGTAAGACTATTACAAGCCCAGTGTGTCAGCCTTTTGGCCATTGCTTTGTGCTTGCCTTTTGAGGTTTTAGACCTGTAATTCTTCTGAGTCAGTAAGTGCCTGGAGAGGAAATGAAGTTCAAAATGTCACTTCATGCACTTCCTTCTCTCCAACATCCTGGCCTCTCAAGTTCTGGCTGCCTTAGTAGCTTTCTGGTGCTTGTGAACATGATTTAAAAATAAATTGTCAAGGGAAGATCCAAGATGGCGCCGTGAGTAGTCCTCTTTGTCTCTCCCCCGTCAAGTCTACAATTATTTGGACATTCATCGCTTAACAAAGGATATCCATATAGCATTTCAGGACGTCTGAGAGACCCACGCAGCTATACATCGGAAGGCGGACGGACTTCCCTCCGGAAGGAGGTGGAGATAGGTGAAAACTCTCCAACCCTGACCAAACAGCTTAGTACCTGCAAGCGGCTTTCTACCAACGGATGCCCCCAGAACGTCAACACACACCTAGGGCAGGAGGGAGCACACACCAGAGGAGCGACGGTGGAAACAGGTGACCAGAGCCCTACCTAAGTCCCCCGCAATTACTCCTAAACTCAGAGGGAAGCTCCAGAGTTACACACCTGAGTCCGCGGGGAGAGCCTCGCTACGCCATTGGCAGGGAGGCCCCACCTGGCATCCACGGTGCCCGGAGGGTCCCAGAGAGAATCCCAGAGGGTGCAGCGGCCCCCCAGCTGCCACTGCCTGCCCAGCAGGGCATGGGATTGCCGGAGATCTCGGAGAGGACTGGGGCTGGGGAGAGCTCCAGCAGCCGGCTCTGCGGACCGGGGAGGAAGCTCCAGAGTTCCACCCAGGCAGCAGACAAAACTCCCTGTCTGCCATTAGTGGAGGGGCCCCTCCCAGCATTCACAATGCCGGGAAGGTCTCGGAGAGAATCCCAAGCAGCGTGGCAGCCCACCAGCTGCCGCTGCCTGCCCAGCAGGGCTCAGGACTGCCAGAGATCTCCTCGGAGAGGACTGGGACTGGGTGGAGCTCCAGTGGCCGGCTCCATGGCCCGGGGGGGAAGCTCCAGAGTTCCGCCTGGGCAGCAGACAAAACTCTTTGTCTGCCATTAGCAGAGAGGGCCTTCCCAGCACCCACAACACCGGGAGGGTCCCAGAGAGGAGAGTATCAGGCAGAGCAGCAGCCAGCCAGCTACCACTGAAATCAAGGTCTCCAGCTATACCCCAGACAGGGCAAAGGGCTCCCCGAGATCCTGGGGGACAGGACTGGGGCTCGGTGGAGTTCCAGTGACCCGGCTCCGTAGCCTAGGGGGAAACCCTACAGTCTCACAGCAGCCTCAGTGAAAGCCTCTGCACAGCACTAGTAGAGAGCACCCATCCGGCAGCCACAAGGCTGGGAGACCCCGGGACAAAAGTAGCATAGCTAGGTGAGATAACCACAAAGATGCCAATAGCTCTGCTGTGACCCATAGTGGACAAGTGAGATTTTGCGGGTGCCGACAGTGACGGAGCGGCAAATATAAGTGATCCTACCCCTGGCCGCTGGAAAATCCTGTAACACCATTGCAGACCCCAAGGAGGGAGCACATCTAGGTGGTCTGCAACAGTAGGCATCAGCAGCCTGAAGCCCCCCCGTGACGGCCCCCATGGCAGAAGAGGGAACCCACAGGACCACTGTGACTACGAGGAGGGGACCAGGCCCAGTTAGCAACAGCTGATGGGGTTCCTGGTTGGTGCAGTATAAACAGCTGCTCCCCCACCACACCAGCAGAAACAAGTGGAAGGAGTAACTAAACTCTATCTCTATGTGGAGGCACAAATCTACAACATCAAGCAATATGAAAAAATACATTAAATCTCCAGAACAGAAGGAAAATAACAAATACACAGAAAACAATCCCAAAGAAAATGAAATATATAACCTAAATGATGATGACTTCAAAACAGCCATCATTAAAATACTCAATGAGTTAAAAGAGAATTCAGATAGACAACTCAACGAGTTCAGGAGCTATGTCACAAAAGAGTTTGATACTATAAAGAAGAACCAAACAGAAATACTGGAAATGAAAAACACAATAGAGGAGATTAAGAAAAATCTAGATGCACTGAACAGTAGGGTAGATAATATGGAGGAAAGAATTAGCAGTTTGGAAGATGGGAATATAGAAATGCTGCAGGCAGAAGAGGAGAGAGAAGTAAGACTAAAAAGAAATGAAGAAACTCTCCGAGAATTATCAGACAACGTAAGGATTATAGGTATACCAGAGGGAGAAGAAAAGGAGAAAGGGGCAGAAAGCCTATTCAAAGAAATAATGGCTGAGAACTTCCCAAATCTGGTGAGAGAAATGGAACTTCATGTGACAGAAGCCAATAGATCTCCAAACTTTATCAATGCAAGAAGACCAACCCCACGGCATATAGTAGTGAAGCTAGCAAAAGTCAACGACAAGTAGAAAATACTAAGGGCAGCCAGGCAGAATAAATTAACCTACAAAGGAACCACCATCAGGCTATCAGCAGATTTCTCAGCAGAAACTTTACAGGCTAGAAGAGAGTGGAATGATATATTCAAAAATCTGAAGGACAAAAACCTACAGAATTCTCTACCCAGCGAAAATATCCTTCAAATATGATGGAGAAATAAAAACTTTCCCAGATAAACAAAAATTAAGGGAGTTCATTGCCACAAAACCTCCTCTTCAGGAAATGCTCAGGAAAACCCTCATTCCTGAAAAATCAAAAAAGGAAAGAGGCTACAAAACCAAGAGCAGAGGAGATAAGTAGAAGGACAACAACAGAGAGTAGCAGCTCTTCATCAGAACAGATTAAACCATGGGACGAGAAACAAAAGAAATTGAAGAAAACCGGAAAACAAGACATAAAATGGCAACAGTAGGCCCCCACATCTCAATAATCACTCTAAATGTAAATGGATTGAACTCCCCAATCAAAAGACACAGAGTGGCAGCATGGATCAAAGAACAAGACCCAACTATATGCTGCCTCCAGGAAACACACCTCAGCCCCAAAGACAAACACAGACTCAGAGTGAAGGGTTGGAGGACAATTCTCCAAGCTAATAATGAACAAAAGAAAGCAGGTGTTGCTATACTAATATCAGACAAAGTAGACTTCAAAGCAAAACAGATAAAGAAAGATAAAGAGGGACAGTATATAATGATCAAAGGGACTCTCCACCAAGAAGACATAACACTTATAAATATATATGCACCCAACACAGGAGCACCAAAATCTGTAAAGCAACTCTTAACAGAACTAAAAGAAGACATCAACAACAATACAATAATTATAGGGGACCTCAACACACCATTAACACCAATGGACAGAACATCCAGACAGAAAATCAACAAGGAAATAATAGAATTAAATGAAAAATTAGACCAGATGGAGTTAATAGATATATATAGAACTCTTCATCCAAAAACAGCAGGTTACACATTCTTCTCAAGTGCACATGGAACATTCTCAAGGATTGACCATATTTTGGGAAACAAAGCAAGCATCAATAAATACAAGAGAGTTGAAATAATATCAAGCATCTTTTCTGATCATAATGCTATGAAACTAGAAATCAACTACAAGAGAAAAGCAGAGAAAGGTGCAAAAATGTGGAGACTAAACAACACGCTTCTGAACAAACAATGGATTATTGAAGAAATTAAAGAAGAAATCAAATATTATCTGGAGACAAATGAAAATGAGAACACGACATACCACATCATTTGGGATGCAGCAAAAGCAGTCCTAAGAGGGAAATTCATTGCAATACAGGCTCACCTCACTAAACAAGAAAAAGCTCACATAAGCAACCTCAAACGACACCTAACAGAATTAGAAAAAGAAGAACAAACAAAGCCCAGAGTCAGTAGAAGAAGGAGGGAAATAATAAAAATAAGAGCAGAAATAAACAATATTGAAACAAAAAAGACAGTAGAAAGGATCAATGAAACAAAGAGTTGGTTCTTCGAAAAAATTAACAAAATCGACAAACCCTTAGCCAGACTCACCAAGAAAAGAAGAGAGAAATCTCAAATAAATAAAATTAGGAATGAGAGAGGAGAAATCACAACAGATACCAGTGAAATACAAGGGATCATAAGAGAATACTATGAAAAACTATATGCCAACAAATTGAACAACCTAGAAGAAATGGACAAATTCCTAGACTCCTACAACCTCCCCAAACTGAATCAGGAAGAAAGGGAGAATCTGAATAGGCCAATCACAAGTAAGGAAATAGAAAGAGTAATCAAAAACCTCCCCAAAAATAAGAGTCCAGGACCAGACGGCTTCTCTGGAGAATTCTACCAAACATTCAAAGAAGAATTCATACCTATCCTTCTCAAACTATTCCAGAAGATGGAGTACTCCCTAACACATTCTATGAAGCCAACATCACTCTGATCCCCAAACCCGACAAGGACAACACAAAGAAGGAGAACTACAGGCCGATATCACTGATGAACATAGATGCAAAAATCCTCAACAAAATTCTGGCAAACCGAATACAGCAATACATCAAAAAAGATTATACACCATGACCAAGTGGGATTTATACCAGGGACACAGGGATGGTTCAACATCCACAAATCAATCAACGTGATACACTACATTAACAAAATGAGAAACAAAAACCACATGATCATCTCAATGGATGCAGAGAAAGCATTCGACAAGATCCAACATCCATTTATGATAAAAAAACCTCAATAAAATGGGTATAGAAGGAAAGTACCTCAACATAATAAAGGCCATATATGACAAACCCACAGGCAACATCATACTCAATGGACAAAAACTGAAAGCCATCCCTCTGAGGACAGGAACAAGACAAGGGTGCCCACTTTCACCACTCCTAGTCAACATAGTACTGGAGGTGTTGGCCAGAACAATTCGGCAGGAAAAAGAAATAAAAGGAATCCAAATAGGTAATGAAGAAGTAAAACCCTCGCTGATTGCAGACAACATGATCTTATATATAGAAAACCCCAAAGAATCCATAGAAAAACTATTAGAAACAATCAACAACTACAGCAAAGTAGCAGGGTATAAAATCAACATATATAAATCAGTAGCATTTCTGTACACTAACAATGAACTATCAGAAAAGAACTCAAGAACTCAATCCCATTCTCAATCGCAACGAAAAGAATAAAATACCTTGGGATAAATTTAACCAAGGAAGTGAAGGATTTATACAATGAAATCTACAAGACTTTCTTGAAAGAAATTGAGGACGACATAAAGAGATGGAAAGACATTCCATGCACATGGATCGGAAGAATAAACATAGTTAAAATGTCCATACTACCTAAAGCAATCTACAGATTTAATGCTATCCCAATCAGAATCCCAAGGACGTTCTTTACAGAAATTGAACAAAGAATCCTAAAATTCATATGGGGCAACAAAAGACCGTGAATTGCTAAAGCAATCCTGAGGAAGAAAAACAAAGCCGGAGGCATCACAATCCCCGATTTCAAAACATACTACAAAGCTACAGTGATCAAAACAGCATGGTACTGGTACAAAAACAGGTCCACAGATCAGTGGAACAGAATTGAAAGCCCAGAGATAAAACCACACATCTATGGACAGCTAATCTTCGACAAAGGACTGGAAGGCCTACATTGGAGAAAAGAAAGTCTCTTCAACAAATGGTGCTGGGAAAACTGGACAGCCACATGCAAAAGATTGAAAATTGACCATTCTTTTTCACCACACACCAAAATAAACTCAAAATGGATCAAAGACCTAAAGATTAGGCCTGAAACAATAAGTCTTCTAGAAGAGAATATAGGCAGTACGCTCTTTGACATCAGTTTCAAAAGAATCTTTTTGGACACTGTAACTCCTCAGTTGAGGGAAACAGTAGAAAGAATAAACAATTGGGACTTCATCAGACTAAAGAGCTTCTTCAAGGCAAGGGAAAACAGGATTGAAACAAACAGCCCACTAATTGGGAAAAAATATTTACAAGCCACTTATCCAACAAAGGGTTAATCTCCATAATATACAAAGAACTCACACAGCTTAACAACAGAAAAACAAACAACCCGATCAAAAAATGGACAGAGGACATGAACAGACATTTCTCAAAAGAAGATATAAGTATGGCCAATAGACACATGAAAAGATGTTCATCATCGCTAATCATCAGGGAAATGCAAATCAAAACTACACTAAGATATCACCTTACACCCGTTAGATTGGCAAAAACATCCAAAACCAAGAGCGACAAATGTTGGAGAGGTTGTGGAGAAAAAGGAACCCTCATACACTGTTGGTGGGAATGCAAACTGGTACAGCCACTATGGAAAACAGTATGGAGATTTCTCAAAAAGTTAAAAATAGAAATACCCTATGACCCAGCCATCCCATTACTGGGTATCTATCCTAAGAACCTGAAATCAGAAATCCCAAGAGTCCCTTGCACCCCTATGTTCATTGCAGCATTATTTACAATAGCCAAGATGTGGAACCAGCCTACATGCCCAGAAACTGATGATTGGATAAAGAAGATATGGTATATATACACAATGGAATACTACGCAGCCATAGAAAAGGACAAAATTGGCCCATTCGCAGCAACATGGATGGACCTCGAGGGTATTATGTTAAGCGAAATAAGCCAGACAGAGAAAGACGAACTCTATATGACTCCACTCATAGGTGGAAGTTAACATATAGACAAAGAGAACTGATTGGTGGTTACCAGGGAGAAGGGGGGGGTGGGGGAGGGCACAAAGGGGGAAGTGGTGTACCCACAACATGACTAACAATAACGTACAACTGAAATCTCACAAGGTTGTAATCTACCATAATATTAATAAAAAAAAAACCATAAATAAATAAATTGTCAAGCTTTGCTAACTGTTTTAGGTGAAAGAGGTTGTATTCTACCCTTTTCAGAAATGAAAAACTTAGAAAAAAATAAGGAAGATTTTTAATTGTGGAATTCTAACCACAGGAAAAGGTCAGTGGTAAAAATGCTTACGGTAAGGGAAACTTACTTGAAATTTTCAAATCATACCCTGTCACTGACCAGTAATTCTATTTATTTGCCCAGCCATCCTGGCTCCAATTTGCTTGTGTACTATTAAAAGAAGTGTACATAATAAAACTCTATAAACAAAAGGAAGACAAAACCATGGAATAGTAAGATGCTATATGATTTATTTTAAATTATTTACTAAGTGCTGTTAGTGCCAGGTAAAATACAATATGTATATTGGTTATTAAAATTAAACACCACCAGCTTTGATCTTGGAAATTTTGCTAATTTTTAAGTTTGACATTTCTAAGCATAAGCCCTGATAACATAAAGAGTGGGGTGGAGTCTTTACTCTGCTAATTTACCAACTGTGTAACTGTGTCTTGCTTCTTCATTTCTCTGTGCTTCAGACTTTTCATCGGGAACACGGGGATAATGCTGTGTATTTCATAGGGTATGAAGTTCAAATAATGTAATTACAAAATCTGCCTGGATCATTGTAGTTACTCAACAGATGTTAGGTATATTTCTCCTTCCCAAATTTTCTTTCTCAGAGCAGTTAGATTAAGTGGCTTAAGACTGAGAAGCTAAAAACCAAGTAGAAAGCATCATGTACGAGGTTATAAAGCAAACAAGAACTTTCAGCAGTCTCAGTTTCATGGGACCTGAGAAATGCAAATAGAAATTCAGAGTCCACCAAACAAAAGGGGTCCTATAAACAGAAGGACTCCAGCCCAGGAATAAGCATGCTGGTTATAGACTGACCATCAGACACACACACACACTCTCACACTCACACACTCACACTCTCTCACACTCTGAAACCAGCTTAGAACAAGCCCAATGCCAGACACAATTAACTTTATCTTCCCCTGTTGTAACTGCCTGCCATAAAAAAGTAATACTTGAATGTAAGAAGATAATGTCAGCCAGAGCTTCAAAGTATTATTACAGTTTTTCTTATGTGATGTGAGTCATTTAATAAAAATTTACCAGAAAAGCTAAGAGTAGGATCAAATGACTAAAAAGTAAGAGAAATAAAATGTATAATAGAAACATACTCATAGTTATTGGTGTTATTTTATATGAACTTTAACATAATTGTGATTAGTATAATCATAGATACAGATATTATATAAACATGGATAATCAGCTGCAGAACTTCTTAAGAGAAATGAAATCTATTAGAAGACTTAACTGGAAATTATGTGACTGAAATTAACAACTCAATAAATGGGTTTCGAACAGATTAAATACAGGAAAAGATAGGACTTGTAAACTAGAACATAGATCAATAGAAAATATCCAGACAGTTGAGTCATATAGAAAAGAACGTAAAAGCCACATGTAACTCCATGAGAAAGTTTAACATAAATGTAATTGAAGTCTGTGAAGGAGAGAAGAAACAATACGGAAATAATAGCTTAAGAAATAAGTCAGGGACCGGCCCCATGGCCAAGTGGTTAAGTTTGCGTGCTCTGCTTCAGCAGCCCAGGGTTTTACCAGTTAAGGTCCTTGGCATGGACATGGCACCACTCGTCAGGCCATGCTGAGGCAGAGTCCCACATAGCAGAACCAGAGGGACCTACAACTAGAATATACAACTATGTACTGGGGGGCTTTGGGGAGAAGAAAAAAGATTGGCAGCAGATGTTAGCTCAGATGCCAATCTTTAAAAAAAAAAGAATAGTCAAAATTTCTTGAAAAACATATATATTTACAGATTTAAGAAGAAGTAAGAATTCCAAACAGGATAATTCAAAGAAATCCACACTTAGGCACATTACAATAAAACTGCTTAAAACTAAAGACAACAAGCAAATCTTAATAATTAGAGAAAAAATACATGTTACCTTCAAAAGAACCACAATAATAATGAAAACTGATTTTTTGATGGAAATGATGAAGACAAACAGTAGAATGGCAAGTATATGGTTCTGAAAGGAAGCTTGAGACTCTGTATATAGTCAAGAAACCTTCATATATTAAGGCAAAACAAAGGTGTTTAGAGAACAACAAAACTGAGGAAATTTGTTACTGGCAGACCTGGACTAGAAAGAGAATTTTAGGCAGAGAGAATGATCTAAGATGGAAACAAAGACATGAAGAAAGCAAAGAGGAGCAAGAGAAAGGGTAAATATAAGGGAATATTGACTCTATAAAGTAATGATAATGTAGAGAATTACAAAAGACGGTATGAGGCAGATGAAGTGAAAGCATTCTACAGGTACATTACATTGAACACGAAGTGGTAAAGTGTCTTACATATAAGTACATTGTAGTTATTCCAAAAAGATATGGATCCATGTTGTTAGCCCTCAGGAAACTATTAGAAGAAAAGCAAAATAATATATAATTAACAAGCTAATAAAGTGAGGAAGGAAGAATGATAACAAATAATTGATTCATCCAAAAGAAGGCCAGAAAGCAGAGAAACAGGAACATAGGACAAGGGGGGGAAATTCTTTTAAAGCAAAATAGTTAATTTAAACCCAACTAGATTATATTAAATGTAAAAGGACTAAACACTTCAATTAAAAGTCAAAATTTTTAAGAAATAGCAAGTACATGCTGCTTACAAGAGACATACCTTAAATATAATATACAAAAGTTGAAGGAATAATACTATTAAAAAGATAGATCATGCAAAAAATTTAGATAAAAAGCTGATATAGGTATGTTTATATAGAACTAGATTGTAAGACAAGAAACATTTTTAGAGATAAAAATATATCCTACTTCATAGAATTGAAGGGTCATTCTATCAGAAAGATATAACAGTTCTTATTGTCTATATATTGAATGACGTAATTCTTTCTCTCTCCCTGTCTCTTTGTCCTTCTCTCTCTATATATATGCAAGAAGACGATAGAACTCAAAGGAGAAATAGACAAATCCACAACTCTTGGTAACCCTTGATAAAGCAAAAAAGAGTAAAATAGTATAGAAGATTTAGACAAAATAATTTGCCCACTTAAACTAATTGACATATATAAAACACTGTACCCTAACAATTGCAGAATACACGTTCTTTTGAAGTGACTATGAAATGTATACCAACACTGATGATATGCTAGGTCAGGAGTGTTCTTTCATCTTTCTTTTTTTTTTTTTACCCCGATGAAGATTTGTTCTGAGCTAACATCTTTTAACATCTTTCCTCTTTTGCCTGAGGAAGATTTGCCCTAAGCTAACATCTGTGCCAGTCTTCCTCTATTTTGTATGTGGGTCACCACCACAGCATGGCCACCGACAAGTGGTCTAGGTCTGCACCTGGGAACTGAACCCAGGCCACTGAAGCAGAGTGCGCCAAACTTAACCACTAGGCCACAGGGCCATCCCCATGGAGTGTTCCTCTTTCAAGGCACCTCTCAAGTATCCTGTCCTCTGGAAAACCTTCCTTGGCAGTACCCCGACTCTGGTCTGGAGCAGACCCTGTTGGTGCTCCTTAGCACTCATCATTCCTCTACATGCTTCTTGCTTCTTTCTGCAAGCACCTGGGATTCTCTCCTGAGTACTTTCTCTGGTCACAGGAACTTGGTCCACACACACTTCAGGTTGGAAATGCCAAGGAGTTTAATGTGCTAGGTACTGTTCTCAACCAATGAACATTGGGAATTGCTGCATAGATTGTTGCCTCTCAGGTAGGACGACTCTGGGATACATTCTACACCACCTCCAAGAGATTCTCATCAGTCCGAAGCCCAATTGCTCATGGCACAACCTGCTTGAAAACATACCCTGTACTGGCTGCCTTTTCCTTCCCGTCTGACTTCCTCATACACTCTCTGTGCCTCCTGAGATTATCTCCCAAATAAAAAACTTGCACTCAGCCTCTTGTAGAAGGATCTGCTCCTGAGAACCCAAACTAAGGCAGTGCCCCTGTCTCTGCTCTCTAATGTAGTTGTAACCAGCTAAGTCACAACTGCTCATCTTCTCTTAAGAGGGAACCCTCTGTGCGCCGGGACCCTGCTTTTACCTCTGTATCCTAAACCATGACACCTGGCACATAAGTGTTCAACAAGTACTCAGTAGCAGTCTTGAAGTGATGAATGAAGCTTGGTTTGAAACCCATCAGGCGCTCTCTCAGGACAGGGCTGCCTGAACAGTTCACACTGCCAGGGTTTTAAAGAGAGTGGAGACAAGTCTGAACTCTTAGAAGGACAGGCCTGGATTATATGCTGCCAGGAGTACCCCTAGACATCCTAAGGTGTCGAAAGAGCCGGGAGCCTACTTGGGAGATGCACATAGAGCCTTAAGTGGGAGGAGGGCAAGGCTGAGGTGGAGGGGTGGCAAGGCTTTTGTCTATCACACTTTTGCCTGGAGCCAGCCATGCTTATAGCACAAAGAGATGCTTTGTTTTATTGAGATTTTACTTGCAATCAATCAGTTATTTAATTTTAAAGGAAATAGTGATGTCAGGAAATGAGGGGACCATCCTGTACTCAGAAATTGTCATTGAAAGCAAGTGGGTTCATCACTGTGTCACTCTGCTATTGTACCCTGACTATTTAGAATGCTTTATTAATCTATTATCCCCAGGAAAATCACCCTCCCTTTATTCCTTAAGATTCTTTCAAGTGTCTGCACTGTGACAATTACTATGCCAGGAGTTGGAAGATTAAAAAAACGATGATGTTTATCATCTAGAGACATAGGTGTCATGGTAGAGACAGACACATGGACTCAAAATAGAATATGCTAAAAACTGAAGATAAGGAATGTACCAACAGTTTTAAAAACACCAAGGAGTTATATTCAAACTCTTGCCTGGTAAGATGAGGAAGCTTCATCAAGCTTGTTCTTCCAAAAACATTCTTAAAGGGCACATTTTCCAGCAAGGATGAAGATCCCAAGCACAGAGCTGTGAGATCAAGACATGACGTCATGAAAGACCAAGGAGTATTTTGAGAAGAACAAGCATCTAGTTACAGTGGAAGCCTGGAGTAGGTAGAGAGAATCAGTAGAAACTGAGACTGGAACTGGGTCTTCCCCTTTATGTGTGCCGTGAGTTGGCAATCTGGTGAAGCTCACGGGTCCTTCCCACAATTTCAGTATTGAACTATGGTTATCAGAACATGGAGAAAACTTGAGATATGATCGTATATGTGCTTCTTTATCAATACAGTAAGTTATAAGACCTGGTGGGATGCCTAATAACTACCATAATTTGAAGTAGTAAGAGTGTAAACAGTATTTCAAGAAAGCTGCCACATTGTCCTGTGATGTGGAAATATCCGTGATTCCCATAAGTGAAAGAGTCACGGATCCTGCTACTACTACTATAGTCTGTTGCTATATCCGTAAGTTAAGGAAGTAGCTTCCATTAATGATTAATAGAGATAAAGTTATACTTTTTCCCATCTAAGCTCACCGTCCCTCGGGATTGGGTTAAGAACCTATGGGTGAGAAATTGGCTAGAGTTCAAAAGAGTTTAGACTTTTTGCCTACAAGCAAATGGGAGCCAGTGAATGTTTTCAAGGGAGGGAGTGCAGTGATCAGCATCATTTTAGGAGCATAAGTGTAGTCACACAGGCCTCTTGTGATTCGCTCATGTCTCAGGCTGCCCGCTGCAGCACGGGTACAGGCCCCAGCTCCCAAACATTCAGACTGAACTAGGAAGAAAAGGCAGGTATCTCCCCTCCCACCCCCCGGGTCTACCAGCCAGATCCTCTCCTGTAGTATGGAGTGCTAGGCTAGGGGCGCAGAAGCCAGGGTCTGAATGTGACGCATCTTATTAGAATGCCGAAGTAGGTTAGACTTGTCGGAGGAGAGGGTTCAAGTGCAAGCGGAAACCTGAGCTTCGTAGTAAAGCAGAATATATTATGAAGTGAGGCAATATTCTCCTTTGAGATAAAAGAGAAGGTGCCCCATCTCCCCCAACACACACACACACACACACACACACAAAATACCATTTTGGTGTGCCCCTAGGGACGTGGCTCTCAGTTCTGTTAAAAAGATGTATTTGTTTTCCTCTGTCTTTAAATATTCTTCAGTGATAAAATGTCAGAATCCCTGAAACACTAGCCAACAGCCATTTGGACTCACTTCTTCCTAATATTATTGTCAGAATATCAGATATGTATTAAATACGTAAAATTCACCACCTGAATACATATGCAGCATATAAAATACAAAAATAATGTAATATATAAACATTTTGAATATCACTAAATATAAAAACCTAGGAAAAAAATATGAGAGGTGATTGACATAGTTTCTTTTGCCTTCTGGGAAATGAATCATCACCAATCAAGATGATTTTATATCAGACAAGACTGTTTCATATATACGTATGTATTTTTATGTCTTTGGTATATACTGATCTGCCGTTTCAATGTTCTCTTTAAGACTTTCTTGTATTTGTTGCTTTTGAAGGAATTTTCACGTTGAAAAGAAATCTAAGAATTCAGACCATGTGCTTTTCTCCGTCTCTCCTCCCCAACCATGTTTTCCAGCACAGCTGAAATGGAAACTGCCCCCTTCTCTCTTATTCGTTAAAAATAACATCAATAAGGAGTTGGCCCCGTGGCCGAGTGGTTAAGTTCGCGCGCTCCGCTGCAGGCGGCCCAGTGTTTCGTTAGTTCGAATCCTGGGTGCGGACATGGCACTGCTCATCAGACCACGCTGAGGCGGCGTCCCACATGCCACAACTAGAAGAACCCACAATGAAGAATACACAACTATGTACCGGGGGGCTTTGGGGAGAAAAAGGAAAAAATAAAAAAATCTTTAAAAAAAAAAAATAACATCAATAATGTTCATACAATTCCAAAGAATAAGGATCCTATTGAATTCTCTACTGTTTTTCTTTCTGAAGAGATAGTAATCATAGTTTACTAGGTCTTTCAAAAGTAACAAATTACAAAGTTTTTAAATTATCAGGTGTGATATTTACATAAAAGATGTGGACTGATCCAATTTCAATAATTCATATGTTGCTTATGGCAGTTATTCGTTTCATTGTCTTGCTTTACTCATTTACAAATAAAGCTATATTGCAAGGAAGTGTTATAGAATTGGAAATTAGACATTGCTCATAACAAGTTGTCACCAAATAGCATTGTGACTAACAAAATAAGCAGCAAGACACATGGTGTTACTTGACTAATTTGTTTATTATCCATAAATATTTTGGATGGCTGTATAGTTTGCTTTTCTTCTTTAAAGCATTCTTTCCTCTGGTAAATTTTAATTTAAAAAATGTGAACTGAATAATGTAAACAGAACAGGGAAGAAATGAATATTTGGAAGGATTAATTAATTGTTGATCTGTTTGGAGTTTTATTTATTCATTATTCAAATATTGAACAAATATTTAAAAGCACCTACTGTGTGTGTTATGCCTTGTGCTAACTAAGCACCATTGCTCCTTTTTGCTCTTTCAATTCCACATTGAATCTTTTGTCACTGCCAAGTGTCATAACCCCTTATTTTGTCATCCTTGCATTACAGAATGGTGTCCTCTATGCTTCTGTGGGTGTTCAAGCTGGACTGTTTGCATTCTTGCTCTCTCTGTACTTCATTTTCTGTCACCTGTATTGAGTTCTAGCTACTTAAAAAGCTGCCAGGATCTCCGTATCCTTGATCATTCTCAATCTGAGGAAACTCCTTTGCTCAATTCAATGCTTACAGTTTTCAAATGTACCATTTTCTTCCAGGAACTGAGTTCCTGTTTAGGAAGAAGTGTGTGGTGGATGTTGTAAGTGCGGCAGATGCTGGGCCCCTCTCTGGAGGATTGCCCTCAGCCAATGGGAGCATCTCCACCCAAGATGCTGCACTCAAAAACAGTGACTGACACAGGAGTCCAAAATGTCAATCCCCTTGCCTGTGAGGCAACTAATGCTTCAGGGCTCCCCCTGGAATTAGGCTGAATCCAGACTCCAACTAAGACCATGTCCTTGCTCAGCTCTTAGCCCTGTCTGCCCTCTGTCCCTGAGAGATTTCCTCCCTCAGTAAATCACAAGCATCCAAATTCCTGCTTTGGGCTCTGCTTCTAGGACCCCAACCTGACACAGCAGGAATCACACCAAGTTTTGCCATCTTCTGTCTGCCAGACTAGGATGTTCCAACCTCTTCCACACATGACCTTCCTCATATTCAAATAACAGACCCAATTAAGATTCCAATTGCAAGTGGATTTTTAAGAAAATTAGATCCTCTATGATTTTCTTAATCTATGTATTTACTATTGTTTCTAATCACTTAGTAGTTATACTGGCTCCACTTGTTTTGCATCTCTTGAAGTAAATGGAGCATCTGCTTGCAGGCAATACAGTCTGAGAGATACTTTATAGGAATTAATGCCTATGAAAACCTAAAAAATTTGAAGTACTAACGAAAAACTATCAAGATTCTTTCCAACTTAAAAAAAAAAAGATTCCGGTAGCAAAGCTTGCTCAGCAGCAGTCCCTAGTTAGGAAAGACCCTCAGAGGTGTAAGAAAAGGCAACCCACCCTAAAAACACATACCTTCTTCTTCCTCTAGGATTGATCTCCAGGTTCATCAATTCATCAACTCTGGGACCCAAGGAGTCTCAAGTCCTTTTTTCTTTCTCTCTCTCTCTCTCTCTCTCTCCCTCCTTCTTTCCTTCTTTCTTTCTTTCCTCCCTCCCTCCCTCCCCCCCCCTTTTTAGTGATGTAGGCAGGTTCAATTCCACACACCTGTGTTAAATCTATGTGTCAGTGAACAGAGACATTTTCAGGTTCAGATTAGCTCAGAAAAAAGAGTGAGGAGTCATTGTTAGCATTGTGGGGCTCAGGAATACCTCAAACATAACGGCTGTGGTGAAATCAGAGCTGGAACTAGTCTCGCCTGCCAGGAGCTGAGATGAGTATGCGCTTCCTTCAGCGAGGCTGTGCTGTCCTCATTCTCTTTTTGGTGCTGAACTTCCTGGCTTCCTTGGAGCCTTTCTTCCCTCATAATTCCAATTTACATGGGCCATTATGCTGCACAGTCTTTCTATAGCACAACAAATCATTCTGTATTACCTTGGTCCCATATGCATGCTAACGAGCAGCATAGCCCAGATTTCTGATTCCAAATCCGTGTCTCTGATGAGCCCAGTTTAACTTTTCTCACCTGATTTTAAGTTACTAATTAGGCAACTTATGAATAGATTGCACTGGGGTCAGTAGCCTTCCTGGGAGTGCTAGCTTCCCAGGGGTTGGTGGGGGCTGTCATGTCGTATATAACAATTAGGTTCCCATTCAATAGGACCGTGAGTGGAGGCCAGTTGCCCAGAAAGGGGTCTATGGGCAGAAATGTCCCATAAAATCTATAATACAATATACTGATGGAAAAGTAGGAGCTAGAAGTGAGTTTTCAACTTGATTATTGTAAGAATAGACATTTGCCAGAGGAGGCAAGTGAACTGTCATTAAATCAATCAGATAAATTATAGGGGAATCATTTGCACTGCTAACCTCCCCTCAGATAATCTATAAAGTCCCAGCCTTTAGAGATGTACAGTCCATGTGGTAGCCATGAGCCACATGTGGGTATTGAAATTTAATAAAATTAAAATTAAATACAATTAAAAATTCTGTTCCTCAGTCACACTACCTCATTTCAAGGGCTCAGAAACCACACGTCTTGTAGGTACTCCACTGACAGCTCGCACGTCCAACATATATCCTTGTAGAAGGTTCTACCGACCAGCCCTTTTTTAAAGGTTATTTTTTATTTAAGGGAAGATATTTGAGAGGTTCACTTCTCTTGAGTTCTTTTACTCTTTTCCAATAAATATGATAATAAGCACATTTTGAGTCTTTTACCTGAAAACACATTAAGGACAAGGTGCCATGTTCCTTCCATCTGTTATAATAGGAAGGACAACTGGTATTTTATAGTTACTTTAAATGCAGTAAGATGTCAAACACACTGAAAACATTCCACATCTGTCCCTCTGTGTTAGGATTTATCTCTTGCCCATGTACTTCTTCCTTTTGTGTGGGGAATGGTTTTGCACAGAGATGAACAGGTAGCAAGAAGAGGAGGTGGACATTACTTTTTGAGTTTCTACACCTAAGAATCAGAAGGGACCTCAGGGCCAGTCTTCCTCAGCAAAAAGAAGAGGATTGCTGGCAGATGTTAGCTCAGGGCTAATCTTCCTCCTCCTCAAAAAAAAAAAGTGAAAAAAGAAAACTCAGTTTCTCCAAGATATTTCTAGGAGGACTGTAGTTCTGTTTTTTTGTTTTTTGTTTTTTTGAGGTAGACTAGCCCTGAGCTAACTGCTGCCAATCCTCCTCTTTTTGCTGAGGAAGATTGGCCCGGAGCTAAGATCTGTGCCCATCTTCCTTCACTTTATATATGGGACACCTACCACAACATGGCTTCCCAAACCGTGCCATGTCCGCACCGGGGATCTGAACTGGAGAACCCCGGGCTGCCGAAGCGGAACTTAACCACTGCGCCACCGGGCTGGCCCCTCTAGTTCTGTATTTAACAATGCCATGTGTATAGATAAATATATAAAGAATAAAAAGTAGCATGTAAATATAATAGCAATCCAAATTCAGGAGAAATCATACTAAGTACACTTTATTAAATGTAAACTATTGCGTTTTACAATTATAACCATATTTAAGGCAAATGCCTTTTGTTATGGACATTTCCACTGACTTCGACAGTTAACACAAGGTTAGATTTTTGTGTTCCGTGATACATTAAAAATGTTTCTTATGATGCTGTGGATCCAAGGAAAGGAACTCTCTTGAATATGCTGTGATGGTTGGACACTGACAGGCCGCAGGAGGAGTCCACGCTCGTCTGCAGGAGGACTCCATCTTGCTTTCTTCAGTAGGCTGTGCATGTGTAAATGGCCATTCCCTTTTATTTCTGCATTTAGGGAACTGTATCTTAGATGCAGCACCCCCAAATCATATTAGCAAAATTGAAAGTATCTCGATAAACTTTCTCAGGACAGGGCTAATTACATCATCAAGTAACGGTGCCCTGGTGTCTAGAAACAGCTAATGCAGCTTCTAAAAGATGCTTTGGTTATTGGTTGGAGCATAACACTAATAACAATGTACAAAAATGTGGTTCTCACTCTCAGTGTTACGCTCTGGTAAAGTTCATGGTTTCCCTTTGCAAGTGGTCAGTTACCTTTGTGCTCATCTATCCATTGACTCTCCATCTAATTGCGGCCACTTTTCTTGATCATAAGAAGGGGCAAGGGAGAAAGAAGGAATGGCTCAGCCTTCATGACGTGCCATCCTGCTGAAGGCATGTAGATGTCATCTTTGTATGTAAATGCAACATTACGTTATTCTTCCAGCCATGGAGGATTTAAATTCAGGGAGGAATTAACTCATTTATTTCCATTCTGCAGGCAGCAAATCACAAAGGAAAAAGAATGAAAATGTATGGTCCAAGATTTCCCCTGAAAAAAACAGACATAGACACCTGTTTTCCACTGCTTTGTGTCCGGGTTTCTATCTCCCCTTGGGGTAGTTTTATTTGCTTTCACTATGAGTTTTGGAGTGTTTGTGCTATTCTTTAGGTTGTATGGGAGAGCTATGTAGTTTAGATTCTTATAGGAATATTCCAGTACTTGGTTGCTCTTTTCAGAGGGTTGAAATCATGCAAAAAGCAGTTCTTAAAGAAAAAGTTTTTTCTTCTTTTTCTGAATGGAGGCTACAATGACTCAAATGATTTTCAAGAAAATTCTTCTCAAATTTCCATTTCTCAGTGTCTAATCTACTTTATATGCTTATAAACTGTATATTCAAAATTGACTGTTCTTTTTAATACTAACAAGCTTCTATTTCTTAAGTAATTTGAGATGTTATTAAACTTGTTAAACAGGAAATATATTAACAGAGGGTGCAACAAGTCATCATTTTCATATATATAAACATAAGAGAACACCTTCACACACACACATATGTAAGTCTGCATAATGTACACATCATAGGCTTTAAATTATAAAATTCTATGTTCCAAGTGATCTCTTGCTATGTAAAAACTACCCCAAAACTTAGTAGTTAAAACAAAGACAGCTTTATGATATCTCATGATTTTGTGAGTCAAGAGTTTGGCCAACACTTGGCTGGGTTATTGATGGAGATCCCTCAGTGGTATGCAACCAGCAGATGGAATGGACTGGAGAATCCAAGGCAGATTCATCTCCATATCTGGACCTTGGTGGTGATGGTTGGAAGGTTGGGCTCAGCTGGAACTGTCAACTGGAGCACCTGCACGAGGCCAGTCCAGTATGATGGCCTCAGGGCAGTTGGACTCAGTACACCAAGAGCAAGTGCTCCAGGAGACAGGAAGTGGAATCTACCATCTCTTAAGGTGTGACCCCAGAACTTTTGGCACAATGTAACTTGTGCCACAGCCCCTCTAGGCAGCCTATATTCAAGGGGAGGGGAATTATACTTTCTATCTTAATGGGAGGAGTGATATAAAATTTGCAGCCATGTTTAATCTGTCACATTCTGTGCCCTGGCTAACAAGGAGAAATGTGGCATTGAGGTTAAGAATGTGGAAGACTAGCTCTGTAACTGATTAGCTGGTAGACGTTCACTTCCTCGTCTCCTTACCTAAAAAGTAAGTAATAATATATATCCATATTTCATAGAGTTGGATTCTTATCCTTTCTTCTTACTCTTACTGGACCTCTGTTTGCTGTTAGTAGCTTCCTGTGGACAGTTAGGATGCTATATCTTACTTGTTTCACTACAGTGGATGGCTACTTTCAATTATAGAACTCAAGTTATTCCCTCTAAAGGGGCACATGTGTAGAAATGTCTTGTATTTATTAAATTATATTGGATTCTTTCTCATTCACATTATTTTAAGAAATAGTACTGAACTCTAGTTTTGTCATCCTTCTTCTTTTCTTCTTCAGCTCATTTACAAGTAAATATAAAGCGCTTTCATATGTGTTAGTTAAGATAAAAGTTAAGATGCTGTAGCAGAGTGTCAAAACATACATTCTGTCCAACGAGGGAGATGTTTATTTCTCTTTCTTAATGGCCTCAGGCATGGAGGTCAGCTCTGCTCCACAACATAATTCAGGGATCCAGTCTAACTGAGAGGTTTTGCTATCCTCAAGATGTGGTTTCTAAGGTTCTTCTAATTGTCACCATTTCCAACCAGCGGGAGGGAAAATAAGTCCAAGGCAAGCTTCTCTACATCTTGAAGAAGATGACCTAGAAGTTGCACACATAATTTTCACTTATCTCAATGGCAAGAAATTAGTCACAAGGTCACAGGCAGCAGTCACAGAGTCTGGGAATTATAGTTTCTGGTCAGGCCTTCAGGTGGCAGGAAAAAGGGATTTGAGGGCAGGTTTGGATTGGGGAGGTGAGCAAACAGTTAATCATATGCCACATTTGCTGCTCTGTAAAATAACTCAACTTTTGAATAACTGACACACAAGGATGATTATAAAATTGTTCCTCTACACTCCACAAGTTGTACTGCTAAGATATGCCTCCCCAGGTCCATTTTTTGAGAGACTATTTTTAATAAAATGTTGACACTTATGGGTCAGGGCTGTGTCTCAGTGAATAGTTTTCTGAGTTTAAATGTCCTTTACCCTCGTGGTTATGAGGCTATGATATGTAGCATGAAGCTGGAGGCAATGCACCATTTTTTTATAAAACCAATAACCATCATCCATGCATGACTGTTGCCTTTGGTACTGCCAAGGATACAGGGTCATAACTGTAGAAAAATGTGGCAGAAATAATTAAAAACAACAGCAGCAACAAATACTTTCTTGGTTCTTTTGAAAAATCCAACAATCTTCCCTGAGATTTAAAGGATATCTAGCAAAGTTCCATTGTCTAACCAAATGTTTGTCTCTGAATAGATTTTACTGTAATATTGCAATTTTCCAGCCATTTTTAATGTACATTTTATTAATTTTGAAAGTCCCAATTCCAAGAGAATCAAAGAGTCATAGAATTTTAGAGCTGGATGGGATCATCTGGGGTCTGATTTGCTGTAGGAAACCATTGCAGGTTGCAGAATCTCTTGTAATCACTTTGTTCATGTACAAAAGATGGTGTCAGCCCATTGAACTGTTTGGAGAGATGAGTAAATGCTGAGCTGCTTTCATTTTGGATTAAAGCTTTAAAGGCTTCGTTAGGATGTACAGATTCTCTCTTCCTAGCCTTGTTCTGGTGAAATAATTGAGTCCCAGAGAGGAGTCTTCACTCTACGAGTTCTGGCATGTTGTCTGGGGCTCTTTACATTATATGGCGTGGCCTTGATGGTAAGGGACTTTCCTGCCCATATCTGACCTATTTGTAAAGCCTTCTATCATAGGATGAAGTATGCACTCATTTATATCCGGCTTTTTTCAGTCAACATTATGTTTGTGAAATTCATTAAACTTTTCTCTATAATTCTTTCTTATTGCTATATAGCATTCCATTGTAGGAATGTACCACAATGTATTTATGCATTCTGCTGATGGGCATATGGGTAATTTCCACTTTGGGACTCTTGAGCAAGTAGGCAATAAAAGCCAGTTGCATGTAGAAAAGTAAAAGTGTAAAGCAATAGCTTTAAATGCTCTTTTCATTCAAAAAGCTCCCCTCGTCTGCTGAGGGAACGGATTTTAAAACTGACCCTCTCAGTGGTAATATCTGTTCCCTGTCTTTACTCAAGGGCTCAGAAAGAGCTTGCTGGATATGGCTCCAAAGCGCAGCCCTGCCTTACATTTTCAAAAGGAAGGGCAATCTTTGCTGAGCTTATATATTTCATAATTCTGACATCATACAAAGTAGAAACAAAGCTCCTTTTCCATTTAAAAAAAGCTAAAAATCCCACCATTCTCTAACAAACCTACCCAAATTAAACAGTCAGTAATAAGTTGGAGAGGAAAATGCACTTTTTTCCCAAAGATTTGAATTTCAAAGGGCTAGTATTATGCATAACGGAGGGAAGAAAATGACTGCTATTTAAATAACCCTCTCTAGAAACTTCACATTAAATACATTTTAGACACAGTTTCAAGATGCAGAAATTAGGAGTTAATTCCGGCAATATTTCCTTCCTTGAGGCTATCTTAGTGGGCTGAGCAGCCGCCGCCTAGTGGAATTGCTTCCTAGAAACACAGAACGTGTAGACTAAAATCAAGGTTTGGTGAAAACAAAACATTGCCTCGGCCGTTGCAGATTTTGCCATTGCAATGTTTTCCTTCATTAATTTGTATATTTAAAGGGGCAAAACTCCAGTTGCAATCATATATCACAATAGAGTCCATCTTCTAAAATACACAGTCATTTTATTAACGACTTCATTGGCAGTCTTCCTCAGGGTGTTACCACTGAAATTTTGCATAGTGGCTAATAATCTCCATTGTTGCAACTTCATATTTGTGTCTCATTCTTTGGATCACTAAATATAATGTAAAAAATGTACATTAAAAGCCCGAAGAGGGCCACCCCATGGCCAAGTGGTTAAGTTCGCGCACTCCACTTCAGCAGCCCAGGGTTTCGCCAGTTTGGATCCTGGGCGCGGACATGGCACCACTTGTCAGGCGATGCTGAGGCAATGTCCCATATAGCACAACCAGAAAGACCTACAACTGGAATGTACAACTATGTACTGGGAGGCTTTGGGGAGAAGAAGAAGAGGGGGGAATAAAAGAAGATTGGCAACAGGTGTTAGCTCAGGTGCCAATCTTTAAAAAAAAAAAGCCAGAAGAGAGGCCAGCTTGGTGGCACAGTGGTTAAATTCATGCATGCCGATTCAGATCCTAGACACAGACCTGGCACCACTCATCAAGTCATGCTGAGGTGGCGTCCCACAAAGCAGAACTAGAAGGATGTAGAACTAGGGTATACAACTATGTACTGGGGCTTTGGGGAGGAAAAAAACAAAGAAGATGACTGGCAATGGATGTTAGCTCAGGGCCAGTCTTCCTCACCTAAAAAAAAAAAAAATCCAGAAGAGTTTGACAAGGGCTCTATGTATGCCATCAGCTAGCCGAGTGACCTTAGGCAAGTGGTTTCCTTCTAATACTCAGCTTTTTCCTCTTTGATGTGAGGCTAATGCCATTTGCTGATGGCACAGTGTTGATATCAGAAAAAATGACTTGTATATTAAGGTAATGCTCACTGTTATAACAGCTAAACCCCAGAATTTTATTAGCTCTCCCAATAAAATTGTATTTCTCTCTTGCATGAAGGTCAGTGCAGGTGCCCTTGTGAGCAGGTGGGTCTCCTCCATGCAGCAATCCATGACCCAGGCTCCTTTTCCCTTGAATTTTTACCACTTCCTGCACTTCATCTTTCTCTGCATCCAGTGGACAAGAAAGCCCTGATCTGGAGTTGATTTACTTGTGATCTCCTCACATTCTCTTGGCCAGGAGAAATCACAGGACGATACCTGGATACAAAGGGAGCCAGGAATGTAGTCTCAGGCTGGGCCCCACTTCCTAGGGTGAGCTCCACATTACAGAAGGGGGAGCATGTGAAAACCATACACATTTGGAAACATTTTGTTGTTGCTGTTAACATTTTAGTTACTCTTCTCTATAGCATCATTATTCCAAGCCTGCATCCCATAATCATGGTGGACATCACCATGTTATCTTAAAAAAGATGACCAAGGAGTGATCATAGTAAGAAATATGGTTGCTGTTAATGCCCAGTACCTGGCAAACACCACTGCCCACATCTTGCTGAGTTAACAAATGGTTCCCCATCAGGTAGGCATCAAATTATGCTAAATCTTAAACCACCATATATGGAAAAATTCTTTTGCTGCAGTTATCTGAAAGTCAAGAGTCACAGGGAGAGAGAGCTACAGATGGACCCAGGCTTCCATTGCAGTGTATTGGTATCAAATGGCATCCTCTCTTCCAGGACCAGCCACTGTCCAGAGGAGCCCAGAGGTGCTGAAGAGAGCCCCAAGGAGGGCATGTTAAGGAGACAGGTCCTACATGACCGTCTCCTCACCATACTACCCTTTGTGGTCTAGGAAAATGAATATACCTGGAAAACATACAATCAGTTAATCACATCTTAAATCAGATATTGTTTCACATCAATCAAATCACCTCCCATTCCACTCAGAGAAAAAGCCCAGGTCCTGTGGTGGCAGATGGTGCCCTAAGTCACTGCTTCTCAAACCTTCTGGAGAACTTGATAAAACAAAGATGTCTGGGTCCCGCTCCCTAGAGTTGCTAATTCAGTAGGTCTGGGGTGTGGCCTCAAATTTACATTTTTAACAAGCTTCCCAGTGATGATGATGTTGCTCCTCTGGGGACCACACTTCTTGAAGGATGGTGCCCTATGCTATCTGCCTTCCTGTTACATCTGTCCTCATGTCTTTGTGTCCCCTTCCTCACCCTTCTCTAGCTCACTAACCACCTTTCATGACCCCACCAGGTGTGTCCACACATCCAGACCTTTACACTTACTGTTGCCTTGTACTAGAACTCTCTGCCCAGATATTTGCATGGTTTCCATCCTTACTGCCTTCAGATCTTTGCCCAAATATCACCTTCTTAGATGCATCTTCTCTGACCACACAATTTACAATTTCCACTCTCCTGCCCCAGCACTCCCTATCTCCCTTACCTGCTTTTTTTCCCGTCTCCCAATATCACCTTCTAATACACAAAATAATTTACCAATTTATTCGTTTACTGTTTTTCTTTCCTGGCTGGAATGTGAATCCCATAAGAGTGGTGGGGATCTTTGTTTCTCTGTCAAGTCTTCAGCACCCAGGACAGCGCCTGGCGTTTAGTAGATGCTCAACAAAATACTTGTTAAGAAAAGATAAAGGGAGGATTGAGGGAAGAAAGAATGGAGAGACGAGTTAAAATAATCTTGCTCTACAACACATTTAGTCAGCTTGGAATGCAAATCATGTCACATGTGCACGCAGCCAGTTTGCTGTATAATTCACTTGCAGCTCTTCCAGTTCCTTGTGTAATTCTGGAAACCGTTAGCATACTGGTTACCTTTAGCCCCATGTTGCCAGCATTAGCCTTGGGCTCTGGGAGTTGAGCATCTCGAGTGACAGGCATTGAATGAAATACTCTGGAACCATTTACAGTAGGAGTTGGGCAGCTTCAGGTTTGGAAGGGAGTTATGGTATCAGAGGCTAATTGTTGTGGCTGTGTTATTGGGCCTCTCAGCTGATCTGACTTGAGCTGAACAAGCATTCTGGCCCTTCCCCTTTGGCATGCTTGCTGTCACAGAGAAGCAGATGTGAAGAGGAGAACCAGAAGGTGAGCATCATACCCTGAGGTAGGGGTTTCTATGCATGGAAATTTCAGTTTGAGGCTGACACATCAGCAGGAGTATAGCTTTTATTTATTCAGAATGTTGGATGGTTTGAAGACGCAGCAATAGCCAATGATCGACTCCAACGGTTTAAAGTAAAAACCAAAAAAAATCCCTCAAAAAACAAAAAGAAAAATATTTTTTGTTTAAAATTGTACTACTAGTTTGTAGTATTTAACTAGCAAGGAGGTTCCATTCTTTAGGCATAACAGCAAAATCTCTTCTTGATTTTTTATTTATTTTTTTTTGCTGAGGAACATTAGCCCTGAACTAACATTTGTTACCAGTCTTCTTTTTTGCTTGTGGAACATTAGCCCCGAGCTAACATCTGTGCCAGTCATCCTCCACTTTACATGTGGGTTGCCATCACAGCATGGCTGATGAGTGGTGTAGATCTGGGCCCGGGAGCCAAACCCGTGAACCCAAGCTGCTGAAGCAGAGCAGGCCAAATTTAACCACTACACCATGGCGCCAGCCCCCTGTTCTTGATGTTTTGACCAATATTCTTCAACAGGAAAGAATTTCTTACAACCAATACTCTGTTTGTAAAAATACACATGATCAGAGACTTCAGAAGTGAACAGCTTCTCAACTTACCCTTCCTATAACCTCAAGCAAGTGCCCAACTCTTTGAGGCTTTCAAACAGTTGGTAGCAATGATAATGACTTATTTTTGGAAATAAGACACATGCCATTGCCCAAGGGAAGCCTGTATTCTCACCAGGAGGTGGTGTCAGCATGTGACCCTCAGATAAGAGAGCAAAATTAGGCAAGTGTTTGTGCGAGACATCTGACCAATTTAAATAAAGCAAAATTCAGGTTACTTGAGATTATTTTGCTCCATGTGCAATTCTGATGCATCAATTTTTATCTTCTTGGAGACTGAAGGAAAGAAAGCAGTCTCTAATATTGTTAAACTTGACAGTGGTTCCGATTATGATTTATAGAAGATCTGATTTTGATTGCCAGCCAGTCGTGCATGCACGGGCACATACACACACGATCCTATTTTCAATAACCTGGGAATTTTGAGAATTAGATGATGACAACGTCTACCATGGATCTCATAGTTTTGTTGCAAACAACTCTAAAATCTTTATATCCAATATAGGAATTTGGAGGCCTTTGTACCTGTGGCTGGGGGCATGTAGCCCCCTGCAGTAGCCTTTTTAAGAGAGGTCTGGGATATTAGTGTGCCGTCCTGAGTGGATGAGTGGCAGAAATTGGAGCATTACACTGCCAACTCCCAGATTTAGAGGTTACTGTCCGCAGTTTGCTGGAACTGGTTCACATAGGCTTGTGAGAGCCACTTGTGCGCATCTTTTAAAAATTCCTTGTTCAGCAATGTCAGTTGGGTAGCTCGAAATCAGCCTTTCTGGGAGTATTTGCATCACAGAAATTGATAAACACTACAATCAGGGCTTGTTTGCCCGCCTGCCTGGCCCCCTCCCTAGAGCCAGTTGTTAAACCTTTACCAGCACACAGCTGTTACTAATTGTGGTGGATTACAAACATTGTCCTCATTCTCTGTGTCTCTGTGTAGCCACACCCTTTGAAATGTGACTTTGCAGTTCCTTCCCGTACAGGGTAGACTCTGTTTCCCCGCACATTGAATCTGAACTAGACTGATGACTTGCATTGGTTATAGAATATAGTGGAACCAAAGGCGTGCCTCTTCCTAGCCTAGGTCTGAAGAGACCCCACTTCTGCCCTCTCTCAGAACCCTGATGCCACCATAACTAGTCCTTTCTATCCTGCTGAAATATTAGAGTCCATGTGGCCATCCTAGACCAGACCCCAGCTGACTACAGAACACACAAGTGAGCACAGGCAAGACCAGAAGAACCAGCAACCTGAGCTCAGCTCAAATGCCAGCCCGCAATATTGTGAGCTAAATAAATGGTGGTCATTTTACATAACTAAATATCAGCCTAGTTTGTTATGCAGCAAAAGCTAATTGTGACACTAATCTACTCACAATTTCGACTAAATTTTAAGCAAATTTGGTCTTGCCGTGATTAAAATACAGGCCAATGTCTATTTGGGAAACTCCACTCCACTTAAAGACTCACTTTGAAAATACTTTCTGTATCAAGTTTTCCTACCCATTACCCTCAGAAAGTAGAGGAGGATATCTGGGCATTGGTGTCGATGGAGTAGCATACAAAGGGAAGCTGGGGATCTGGAGCTTTCTAGGCAGTGGCTGTCTCAAGATGCTAGACCCTCCATTCCTCACTTCAGTCAGTACTGCGTCAGCCACACAGGCTACTTCTCTTTCTTGAATAAAGCAAGTCCTTTTCTCTCTTGGGGTCATTGTCCTTTGTGTTCCTTCTGTCTGGAATTCTCTTTCTCAACTTTGGAAGACCCACGCTTTCTTATCTATAAAAGCTGAACTCCAAGCATTCTTCACCCATATCCATATCACAAGTGGCTACACAATTACTCTCGTCAAAGTTACTCTATCACAGCACTATTCCATAGAAATATAATGCGAGGTACATATTTAATTTCAAATATTTTAGTAGCTATATTTTAATATGTAAAAGAAAATTGAAATTAATTTAACATATTTTACTTAATCCAAAATATCTAAAATATTGTCACTTCAATACATAATATAAAAAATTCTCAAGACTACAAAAAACCTATACACCTTTGTTCATACCAGCTTTATTTATAATAGCTAAAAACTGGAAACAACCCAACTATCCCTCAATAGGTGAGTGATTAAACAAACTATGGTACACCGTATCATGGAAAACTATTCAGCAATAAGAAGGAACAAACTATTGATACATAAAACAACTTGGATGGATCTTGAGGGCATCATGCTGAGTGCAAAAAAGCCAATCTCAAATAATCATATACTGCGTAATGTCGTTTATGTAACAATCTCATCATTACAAATTTATGAAAATAAACAGATTAGTGGTTGCAAAGGCTGAAGGAGATAGAAGTGAGTATAAAAGGGTAGCAACAGGGAGATAGATCTTTGTGGTGATGGAATATTCTGTATTTTGATTGTGCTGGTGGTTACACAAATCTACGTATGTAATAAAGTGATGTAGTACTATATGCATACACTATACCAATGTCAAATTCCTGGGTTTCATATCATACTGTAATTATGTAAGATGTAACTGTTGGGGGGAAACTGGATGAAGGGTACATGGGACCTCTCTATACTATCTTTGCAACTTCCTGTGAATCTATCATATTTCAAAGTAAAAAGTATATACCATCATATGCCACATTATGATGTTTAGGTCAGTAATGGACCTCATGCACAATGATGGTCCGATGAGGTTAGCACCATCTAGCCTAGGTGGGTAGTGGACTATACCATCTAGGTTTGTATACATACACCCTATCACCTTCAGAGAATGTTGAAATCACCTAACCATGCATTTCTCAGAACATATTGCCATTGTTAAGTGATGCATGACTGTATACACACACACACACGCATATGTACATAGCTGAAATATTTTACATTTTTTTGTAAGTCTTCACAATTTGGTGTATATTGTACACTTACTGCACATCTCAGTTTGGACTAGCCTCATTTCCAGGGTTCAGTAGTCACATGTGGCTAGTGGTTATTATATGGAATAGCACAGTTCCATCCATGACCTTATTTTGTTAACTTCATAGTCCTTTTTATACTCTATAACGTTTTGTTTCTTTGCTTTGTTATAGTAATCCCTAACTGTTATTGAATTCCCATTCTGTACCAGATGGTGTTTTATGTGCTTAACGGCATTAACTCATTAAATATTTGTAATGACTCTTTGACAAAGGTATAAATTATGGGCTGCACTTTTTTGGTGAGAAAACTGAGGCATGAAGAGATTAAGTAATCTGCCCCACTCAATGGCAGAGCTAGGATTTGAACCCAGAAGCCTGACTCTAGATGTCACGATACCTGTGTGTCTTTCACCCCTGCTAGAAAATCTCTCACCTGTTCTCTGTAGGGTCTTCCCCCTACCACCCCACTTTGCCTACAGTGCGTGGTACACGGTAAGTGCTTAGTAAATAGAAAACTTACAAGGAAAAAGTTCAAGAGACCTGGCTTCTCTGTCCCACTCTGCCAGGGGCAGCTGTCTCTTCCAATAGGGTTCCTTAGAAGCAGAGCCCCCGACAGGGATTCAGATGCGTGCATGTCACATGCTGCCAATCTTACTCTCTGGTCTGCCAATCTGGTTAAACCACAGATTGTCTTTAGCAGGGGAAATATTTTGTCCCAGTGACTATTCATTCAACAAATATTTATTGAGCATCTACTATGTGCCAGGCACAGAAAAGATGGAAATCAACTTATGGGGCTTATGGCTTACTGGAGAAGACCAACTTTGCTTTCCAACAGCATTGGTAGGAGAAGAAAATGATCCAGGCTTTCTGAAAGCCAACTTGCCAGCATTTTAAAAATTTTAAGCATACATGCTATTAGAGGCTGAATTGTGCCCCCCATTCTCCAAATTCATATGTTGAGGGTCTAACTGCCAGTATCTCAGAATGTTACTGCATTTGGAAATTGGATCTTTAAAGAGATAAATAAGTTAAAGTGAAGTCATTAGTGTGGGCCTGAATCCATGTGACTGGTATCCTTATAAAGATAGGAAATTTGGACACAGCTGGGTACAGAGGGAAGATTATGTGAAGATGGCCATCAACAAACCAAGGAGAGAGGCCTCAGAAGAAATTAACCTACTGATACTTTGGTCTCGGACTTCTGGCCTCCAGAATTGTGAGAAAGTAAATCCTGTGGTTTAAGCCACCCAGTTTGTGGTACTTTTTATGGCAGCCCTGGCAAACAAACATATATGCCTTTTGTCCTATTATTTCCATATCTGGCAATCTATGCCACAGAACTGCTCATATTTATGCAGAATAATACATACACCAGGATTCCCACTGGAGTGTTGTTTTTAAGAGCCCCAAAAAACCCTCTTAAATGTTAATCAATAAAGGAATCAATGGAAGAATTGCATTGCATTCCATTTTATAAAATGCTATGGAGACTTAAAGAAAAAAAAGCAAGTGTCAATATGTGTACTGATATGGAAAGCTAGCCGAGTCTTGCTTTTCTTTCTTTTTTTTTTTTTAACATAACGGCCAAAATACATTAAATGACACAAAAAGCAAACCCACAAAAGTGTACATAGTGTTGTCATATTTATATATGGAAATTCAGGTTGTGTGCAGGGGCGGCATAAGCCAATAGAAAAAGGTCCGGGTTTGGGGTTTTGCGGTGGGAACAGGTGTGGCAGTTGACTTTGAGCTTTTCTTCTCTCTGCTTCTTTATTGTTTGAACAGCATGTGTTCCTACACTACTTCTGTAATTTGGAATAATCTTTTTCTGTGGCATAATAGTTATACCAGAGCTGTGGAGAACATGAAAAGAGAGGGATTCTGGGGTTCAAAAGTGGCCTCCCTGGGGAAGTGGTATTTGATCTGAGACCAGAAGGGAGAGCTAGGGTAAGGGGTGAGATGAAAGGGGAGGTGCTGGGGTGGGAGGAGGCAGAAATTGGAGGAGGCAGGGGGCCTTTAAGGCAATGGAGGTGCCTAAGGACCGTAAGGCTTAATGAAGGGGAGAGGGATTTATGCAGCTAGAGAGGTATGCAAGGGGTGGACCAGGAGCCCTGTGAGCTGCAATAAGGAGTTTGGTTTTGTTTTTAAAGTCAGTGGGAAGTCATAGGAAAAGCTTGAGAGAGAGAGCGCCCTGCAATCAGATTTATGTTTAGAAAGATTGGTCTGCCTGCACGGTGGAAGGCTGCTTGGAAGGGAGCAAGCTTGGTGAAGGGTAGTTTAGCTAAAAGCCTTGGCAGTAGCCTAGGAGAGGATGCTGGTGGCACGGACATTGGCAGTGACAGTGGGTGTGGTAGGCAGAATAATGTCCCCCTCCCACCCGAGTTGTCAAAGTCCTAACTCCTGACACCTGTCAGAATGTTAGCTTACATTGCAATGGGGAATTTGGGTTGCAGGTAGAATTAGGGATGCTAATAAATGGACCTTGAAACAGGGAGGTTATCCAGATGGGCCCACTGTAATCACAAGGGGCCTGAAAAGTGGAAGAGCGAGACAAGAAGAGTCAGGCTGAGCTGTGTGTGAGGAAGCCCAGTCAGAGAGAGATGCAGTGTTGCTGGCTTTGAATACGGAGGAAGGGTCCAAGAGCTAAGGAATGCAGGAAGCCAAGGAAATGGGTTCCCCTTTAGAGCCCCAGAAAGGGACACAGCCCTGCTGACACCTTGGTTTTCAGCCAGTGAGACCCATTTCAGACTTTTGACCTCCAGAACTGTAAGATAATGAATTTGTGTTATCTAAGCTGCTAGGTTTGTGGTAATTTGTTACAGCAGAAATAGAAAACTAATGCAGTGGGAATTCAGAGAGATGTGCAGATGTAGTGGGCATTTAGGGAGTGGAATGGACAGGAATTGGTGGTGATTGAATGTGCAGGATGATAGCGAAGGGGAAGTCAGAGTGGATTCCAAGAATTGGCTTCAGCAATTTGATGCAACATGGAGCTACATGCTAGAATTGAGATAACTAGAGAAGGAACAGGTTGAACAAGTAGGAAGACCGTGACTTAAGATTTGTTGATGCTAAGTGTCAAGAGTGGGAAGAATCCAAGAGAAGATTTGGATGCATAAATCTGGAGCTTAGGAGAGGGTTCTGGGCTGTGTCTCCATATTTGAGGTCATTGGCATAAGGAGAAAGTAAACTTGTAATATAGGATAAGACTATGTTGAAATAGTAGCTTTTGACTATAACATTTAACACAATTTTTCTGCAAATTTTTTGAGTGCTTACTCTAAAATTTTTTGGTGCCATTCTACAAACCATGATTTTCTTTCTATTTTTTGGTGAGGAAGATTGGCCCTGAGTTAATATCTGTTGCCAATCTTCTTCTTTCTTTTTTTTTTTTTTTTGCTTGAGGAGGATTGTTGCTGAGCTAACATCTGTGCCAGTCTTCCTCTATTTCGTATGTGGGTCACTGCCACAGCATGGCCTGATGAGCAGTGTGTAAGTCTGTGCCCAGGATCTGAACTCGCAAACCCCAGACTGCAGAAGCAGAGCACACGAACTTAAGCACTATGCCACAGGGCTGGCCCAAAACCATGATTTTCTTGTTACTGTTTTTACATTATGTTATCACTCTGGACATTGTGAAAATGATTAGAATTTAAATATGTTTTCCTCAAAGCATGCCTTTTGGGAGTCCTGGGTGTTGAGAGGCAGAAAAATGAGATGGATACGTTGAAGCCAGGATGGAGTGGTGTGTTAGACTAGAGTGGTCTTGCAATGTTGAGGGTCTAGACAATGTGGAGTCAGCTCCAACTGCAGCCACAGGTTCTAGAATTAGGACGGAATCAAAAAGCTTAGATGAGAAGGAACTGGCAGATAGGTGAGATCGAAACAATTGGATCGGGGGAAGGGCCTTGGAGAGTCACCCAGTAGAGAAGGACACATAAAAACAAGGAGTCGGGTATGAAAGCTGAGTTCAAATCCAAAGGATAGAAGTTGGAAGCAGAGTCAGATCTACAAAGGAAGAAAGGGGGCTCCAGCTGTTGAGAAGGCAGGTGTAGTTGGCTTAGGGCTCAGGTGAGAGAAGCAGGCGCAGAGCATGGAGCAACTGGATCTCGAGTGTCTGTGCAGTGCAAATGAGGACCAGGTACAAGAATAATCTGTTTTACTGACCCAACATGCTTTGAAGCAGTTTTTCTGGAGTGGGAAACACCTGATGGAACACAGTGACTGTCCCATGGGGGACGTCCAGGAGACACTGCAATTAAAGAATACGAGGAAAGGGAACTATGTCATTTACATCTTTTTGGACACAATAACGATAATTTTTATTAGAAAAAAACTTTATTTTTAGATTATATTATGAACCCATCCCAAGTTTTTAATATTTTCTTCTGAATCCCAAATGTGTGATCTATGTTATATTTTACCTAAAAACAACATAACTAAAAGTTTTGTTCCTGATTCTAATGCTATGACAATTGCATATCTGAGCAATGACATCTCAACAAGGGGATGGTGTGGTTGGTACCATCCCCTCTTGCAATACAGTTTCTCAACAGTCATCTTTCTTCTCCCAGTGACAGGCCAGTCATTAAACCTAAATTATCTGAACACAAGTAGGTATTTCTCAAGTACTTAAATATCCATTATTACATTTACCAAGTTCTTCAAAATAGATCTGAGGCTCAGAAAAGAAAAATCTCTTCAGGAGGGAGTCAATGAGAAAAGAATCACTCCTGAGATGTACATTAAAGACATCATTGTAAAATTCTTACTCTAAGTATCCAGCTGTCTGTCTGGCTGAAAACCTTTGTAGTCCAGTAATTACACAGACTCCTCACTTCAGCTGTAGGGCTTGCAAGCGTACCCCTGAATAGTTGTCTGTGCCCAGGGTCAGCGTTCAGCTCTCTTAGACCAACAGCCTTTGAGATGATGAAGGGGGATGTGAGCAAAATGATTATCTGATAGATTTGCTCCAGCTCTGCTCATCTTGTCCCTGTCCTACCCCATCTTCAGCATGGCCCCTCTCTGCTAACTGCTTCCTCCTATGCAGGTCAGAGCTCTTGGAGCACATCCACACCATTGTCTGTTATTATGATGATGATTGTAAAATGTATATAACATTAAAATTCACCATTTTAACCATTTTTAAGTGTACACTTCAGTGGTATTAAATACAATTGTGTGTCACTTAATGACAGGGATACATTCTGAGAAATGCATCATTAGGCAATTTTGTTGTTGTGCAAACATCATAGAGTGCACTTATACTAACCTACAAGGTATAGCCTACTACACACCTAGGCTATATGGTACTAATCTTATGGGACCACCGTCGTACATGTGATCTGTCATCGACTGAAACTTTGTTATGCGGCACATGATTGTACAGTCACATTGTTGTGCAACCGTCCATCTTCGGAACCTTTTCATCTTCCCAAACTAAAACTCTGTACCCGTTAAACAGTAAGTACCCATTCTCCCCTCCTCCCAGCCCCTGGCAACCAACATTCTGCTTCTGCCCCTATGAATTTGACTACTTTAGGTACCTCAAGTAAGTGGAATCATAGAATGTTTGTCCTTTTTTGTGTGGCTTATTTCACTTACCATAATATCTTCAAATTTAATCCATGTTGTACATGTATCTCAAATATAATTTTAATAATTTTGAATACACTAGAGAACGAATACCTCGTGAATTTGTATCCTATGGCCCAAACTCCATTCAAAACCCATTGTGAGCATGCCATCATTTTGAAAACTACCGATATTTCCCATCAGTATACCACTATTCTTACTGATTATTCCAGCTCTACAAATTAATAAAAAATACAGAAGTTGTAAAAAAAAAAAATAAAATTACCCGGCATTTATATAACAAGTTAGACTTTGAGCAAGAAAGTTAAAAATGGAATTCGTAGCCCTGAAACTGACTTTCTGCGCCAAAAATATTCAGGAGAATAAAAAGTGTTAGTGGCAATTTTCTGGGCCAGTAAGCATGCTTGCATTCAGGTAGAGTTTTAAAATCTACAGGCAAGGTCACTTCATTTTCTATGTAAACAAGAAGAATGTCCTTATAAATTCTCACTGACATGCTTGTGATGGTTAATATTATGTGTCAGTTTGACTGTCTAAGGGATGTCCAGATAGGTGGTAAATATTCTTTCTGGATACGCCCGCATGGGTGTTTCTGGAAGAGATTAACATTTGAATTGGTGAACTGAATAAAGCAGATGGCCCTCCTCAATGTGGGTGGGCATTATCCCATCCCTTGAGGGCCCAAATAGAACAAAAAGACAGAGGAATGGTTAGTTCTTTCTCTCCTTGCTTGAGCTAAGACATCGTCTTCTGCCCTCTGACATTGATGTTCTTGGTTTTCATGTTTTCTGACTCGAACCAGGACTTACACCATCAGCCCCTGGTTCTCAGGCCTGTGGACTCCAAGTGAATTACACCTCTAGCTTTCCTGGTTCCCCAGCTTGCTGACAGTAGATCATGGGACTTCTCAGCTCTATAACTGCATGAGCCAATTCCTATAATAAATCTCCCCTTATAAATCTACCTATATATATCCTGCTGGTTCTGTTTCTCTGGAGAACCCTGACTAATACAATGCTTATACCATAAGCCAAGGACCTATAAGCTATGACACAGGCTAGAGAGGCTGGAAATAGGGGACATTCATTTATGTCTTATCTGTCACACACGATTTCTTTCCATGTCTCCATGTGCTCATCCAATTGTAAATGTGTAGTTCAACAATCAGAGAAGATATTTCTTGCAAGCTATGCACCACTTTCAGGGGATATGGCTACCACAGAATTAGATAGGTTTTGCCAAACTCAAAAACTTTAGCAAGTTATATAGAACAATAGAAACAAGGGTATTACACGGGCCCAAGATTAGAAATCTACTCATGATTCAAATACCTCAATGAAGACTCAGTCTGTATGAACTACCACTTCTCAGGCAAGAGGACAATTTAAATGGGCTGGCACCATTTGAAAGCCCAAGTTGTCATCTGGTGTATTTCCCGAGGGGTAACATCTTCTTCAATCATTTGTGATGGCTACTCTAGATATGATCTCAAAATGATGGTTGGTAGCCCTCTTTTTACTCTGCTACCCATGTAAATCAATCTCTTTTTCTGAACATTAACCCACAGGATAGATTTTTAAAGTTTTATTTGAATATATACTGATACATGTTAATTTTACCAAGTGTCTATTTTCAGTTGGTTTAAAAATATTTTAGGAAAGAAATATACCACATATGATTTACAAAAAAAGTGTAAGTCCAACGTTTCTCTGATCTACCCCATCATAATTCCAAGTTCTGCTTCCCAGAGGCCACCATGACATCTCTTTGGTTTTGGCCTTTTTTTTTTTTTTTCCCCAGTTTTTGACATATGCCCAAAAATATATGTATGCAGTTGTATCAATTTTAGATGTCTCCATCTTTTCATTTTCTGCTTTAGTAGATAGAATTTAGCTTTAGTACACAATCTTCACACCTTTTCTATTTTTCCAATATAATTTTTTTTGCTACTTTCGGTTATTTCAATAAATGGACTTTATATTTTGTGATTTTTTTCATTGCTTACTGATGAGCTAAGAATTATATTATGGCTATGTTTTTCTTTCTATTCCAGTTTTTGTTTTTCCCAAAGTTTCTCGTCTTTCTCTTCTTTTTGTAATGGCTTCTTTAGAATAATACTTTATTTTTTTAAAGAGCTTACCTCTTGCAAGGTGATGTGTGTTTCTGTTGTAGCTCATCCCAAATTCCCTGCTGCTCTGTGATGTCACACAGAGTTTTGTCACACAGAGTTTGGGAGCCCCCCCCCACCCCAACCCCACAACCTGCCTACACACCCCAGGATGTTTCCAGGTACACGATTATTAGTTTTGCCTAAAATTCACTTTAAGTGAAAGAAATCACATACAATCTGCAGTGGCACTTTGCAATCAGGCAGTCAGGCGCAGCCTTTAAGAGCTGGGTCTGGGGTTAAGTAGACTTCGATTTGAGTGCATTTCTGCCACTTGTTAACCATGCCACCTTGGGAAATCAAGTCATTTGACCTCCCAAAACTTCATTCCCCACACTTGTAAAATAAAGGTGGTCCCTCACAAAGTCTCAGAATATAAGAGAATGGCTATCACACTAGACAATGTCTGATTCCAGGAAATATTCACTTCAGTTAGCTGGTACTGTTAGTGCTGATGTTACTTTCGAAGGGTTTCTTCCAATACTTTCTTACTTAGTTTTCCTAACTATTCCAGAAGCTAGGCAAATGGAGTTATCTCCATTTAGAGAGGAGGATACGCCATCTCAGGGACGCTGCCAGGGCTCCAGGGCATTCCACATAGTGGAGGTGGGACTAGTATTTAAGGCAGTGATTGTAGAGGAGTGTGTACAGGCCTGTTCTCAGGATGTGGACTGCCTGGTTTCAATCCCATTTTAGCTTCTTCCTACTTAGGTGAATTTGAGCACATTCATTAATCTCCCTGGACTTCAATTTCCTTATCTGTATAATGAGAATAGTAATATTCCTTACAACATAAATTATTGTGAAGAGAATAAGTGAGTGTACACATATAGAACAGTGTCTGGCATACACTTAGTCCTATATGAGTATAGTCTCAGTAGCATTTTCTGGCCCCTAGTGCAGTGCTGTGCCACCACACCAAATGGCATGATACAAATGGTTCCAGGTGCTCTTTTTGCTTGCCAGCCCTTCATTGAATCTCTGCTCATTATCCCAGCTAATAGAGACCTGCACTGGGAGATGGCCACACCCAGAAGCTTTTAGACTAGGCTTTTGCTTAAAGCAGGACGTCCTGCAAAGGTAAGACCAACGGTGTCCCTGAAAGCAGGTTGAGGGCTGAGATGACAGTGGAGATGCCAAAGCATTGCCTTGGAGACTGGGGATGTAGATTTCTTCCAGCCAGCCCTGGTAGTCTAGTGGTTAAGATTCAGCACACACTGCTGCAGCCAGAGTTCGTTTCCTGGTCAGGGAACCACACCACCCGTCTGTCAATTGTCGTACTGTGGCGGCTGCATGTTGTTGTGATGCTGAAAGCTATGCCACCATTATATCAAATACCAGCAAAGTCACCCGTGGTAGCCAGAATCATTGGAACACTAGGACTTTGTCTCTTTCACCTGAGTGTGGGATTCATCATTACTATCAGAGTAATGGCCAGCACGAATGGACTATCACTACATGCCATGGAGGTTCTCTCTCTGCATTTAGTCAAGTGTGAGCTTCCCAGGGGCAGTGCCTTAGGATTTAAAGTTGTTTTTTATTTTCCTTTTAACTTGCTTCCTCTACACCTCTTTAACTCAAACTTACTGGACATGTAGAGCTATAATTTATTGCCTCTTACATTACATTTGTATCACAGGATGCAGTGTAGGTAGGTTAACTCAGCCCTGGGTCTCCTCTCCACAACTGTCTTGTTTAAAAACAAGAACAGTATTAGTTCATTGACATTTTCTTTTTTGTACTCTCACTTGAGTGGCATACCAACCATTGAGAAGTTCACAATCAGGGAGGGAATAGTAAGACATTTCTATTTTGATTCTAAAAATATTTTACCTAGCGTTTTCAGTGCTTGTTCAAGTATGAATGCATGTAAAAGAACTCTTCTCAAATGATTTTTCTAAAATAATTGCTACCTTATTTTTAAAAAATGGTCATTAAGTTTATTAAAATGTCAAGTGGTCTTAGCCAACACATGACCAAATTATATTTTCAAATGTATTTTTATTCTCACTGAATAATACTGAGAGATGGTATATAGAGCCACTTACTTATTCGGTATAATATCATGGCCACTGAAAACATTCCAGGCCCTCAAACAACCAGATAGCACCAGAATCAAGATTCAGAGATAGAACACTTGTCAACAATTATGTAACGGCTAATATAGTTACCCAGATTGGACATTGTTACTTGAGACTTTGAAACAGCTAAAATAGAGAAAAATGATGGGCATCTGAAGATGCAAGGTATGGGATGATAATCAGGTCTCTGCTATTATTTTTCTGTGCAACAGTCTACTCCAAAATATAGGGACTTAAATCAACAGCCATTTATTTGTGCCCTGATTCTATAGTTGGGCACTTTAGGTCCAGCTCAGCTGGGTGTTTTCTTCTGACTGATCCTACCTAGTGGATAGCTGCTGGTCAACTAAGTGGCTCTGCTTCCAGGGGTTGGCTGGTTGTTGGCTGGACTTATGTGTGTCTCGGCTGCATGGTCTGTCATCCTCCACTAGGATAGCCTGGCCTTCTTCTTATGCTGGGCTACAAGTTCCAAGAGCAGCAAGAGAGCAAGCCTCAGTGTGCAAGCACATTTCATGCTTGTGTCATGGTTTCTGTTGTCCCATTGGCCACAGAAAATTACATATCCAGGTCCAGAGTCAGTGTGCAAGAGGGCCACCCGAGGG
The DNA here is from genome assembly GCF_021613505.1 of Equus quagga. Lineage (NCBI taxonomy): Eukaryota > Metazoa > Chordata > Mammalia > Perissodactyla > Equidae > Equus > Equus quagga. The sequence goes on from NC_060278.1 coordinate 76,117,146, forward strand.
CATGGACACTGGAGGCGTGAAACATTGAGGGCCATTCCTGCAACAGTCCACCGCAGCTGGGTTCCTTTACTTTTTTACACTTTGGCTTAAGGTGCACTCCAATGTTTAGAATCAGTTGACCTTTATTTATTAATCTACTTGTAATTATGTACTTAAAGATTTTTTTAAATTATAATTGTTTCCAGGAGAGACAACACATCAAGGTATTTTGAGCCCTTATCATCTTTTATTAGTTTTTCATTATCACCGTATATTAGTTTTCCAAATTGGTCTGCAATATCTCCCAGGATGGATGGGAGAATGGATTTTGACAGCGTCTGGGGAGTTAAAAGGCTGTGAAGGAGCTAATCACTATCCAGAGATGATATATCAGACCAGTGTCGTGGTCTGAATGTGTTCCTCAAAAATCACATGTTGAAATCCTGTGCCCTAAGGTGATGGTATTAGGAGGTGGGGCCTTTGGGAGTTGGTTAGCTCATGCAGGTGGAGCCCTCCTGAATGGGGTCAGTGCCCCTACAAGAAGAAGCCTGAGAGAGCTCCCTTATTCCTTCCTCCCTGTGAGGTTACAGCAAAATGATGGCCATCTAGGAAGCAGGTCCTCACCAGACGCTGAATCTGCCAGCCCCTTGATTTCAGACTTCCAGCTTCCAGAACTGTAAGAAATAAATATCTGTGGTTTGTAAACCACCTGGTCTTTGGTATTTTGTTATAGCAGCCCAGACACACTAAGGCTTTCCAGTGCAGGATGAGGGTGAATAGGAGCTTGAGAAAACTGGAAGGCAACAGGAAGATCCTGCTTGCTGATAAAGGATAAGTGGTTAAAAGAAGAAACTGACATTTTAATGGAAGATGAAGGGACAGGAGGAAGCACAGCAAGAGAAGAGTTTAACATCTATGGAGCTCTGATCCAAGGTGCACTTCACTGAGTAAATGTAGACTGTTCTGGGTGATTTTAGTCCGTCAGCAAATATTTTGAGCTTAACGAAAGGCCAGACACTGGCAAACAGTAACAAACAAGTAGGCAGCATCTCTTCCCCTCGTGGATCTTACATTCTAGTAGAGAAAACAGACACCAGCCACACCGTTACACCTAATTAGTTGACAGCAAGTGGATGAATGCTGTGAAGAGTATGTACATAGAGCTGTAGGAGTGTATACCCCACCTATTCAAGGCTGAGATAAGGCTTCCCCAACAAAGCAACACTGAAGCCAAAACGTCATCTTTTATAGTGCTGACAACAGTTTTGTCAGGATTCCCCAAATGATCGTGATGTCTTGTGCACAATAAATTCGGAGACAGAAAAGCAGTTACCTAAGATCAAAGCAAATAGGTGACTTATCTGGGATTCAAACCCAGGTTATCTTACATGTTGTCCATACTACAAGGCACACAGAGCCTATTGTACATGTTTTCTAGAGGTTTCTCAGTCGCAGGATATTTTAACTAGGAAAACTACATTGTTTCAAACAGGTAGAATACATTGTACAAAATTCTAAATATAATATACAGTGAAAAAGTGGGTCTTCCTCCATGTCTTGTCCCCTGAGTGAGCTTCTCTGCAGGCAACACCAGTCAAGTTTCTTGTGTATTTGTCCAGAGGTATATTTAATTCTTGCAGCACACACTTTGTGCCAGGTGACTTTCTAAGTGCTTTGCAAATGTTTACTTGTTTCGTCCTAATAAGTTTATGTGGTAAATATAATTATGAACCTCATTTTTCATGTATACACATATTGTATTTTTCCACACAAATGTTGTAGGTTTAAAGTGCTCACCAAATTTTGAGATGCTTCTCCCTGCCTGCTAGTCAGGTTTTGCTTTCGTAATACCACCTAACAAACAAGGGCAAAGTCTTAGTGGTTTAATTACAAACATTTATTTCTTACTCACGAGTGACCTGTGGCTCAGCTGTGTCTCACTCGGGCTTTGCTCCAGACTGGAGGTCAGATTTGTGTGTGCTTCATGCATCTCTCCGTCCAGGACCTAGGCTCAGAGAGTATCACCTTCCAGAGAGATCTTCACGCCAAGTGGCAGGAGCACCAGAGGGAAAGTGGAAACACAGTGCTTCCAAAAACCTCCACCCAGAACTGGTACACTGTCTCTTCCATCCACAGTCCATTGGTCAAAGCAGATCACATGGCCAAGTCCAAAATCTATGGGGCAGGGAACTATAGTCCACATGGCAAGTGCAAGGAGAGAACAAAAAGTTTTGAGTGAAATTATCTACACACACTGAAAATCCAACTTTCATATTTTGTAGTTGGTATGTAGAGGAATAACTGAAAAGATATAACTGTGAATGAATTAATAATTTTCCTATGGTCTTCTGCTGGCAAGATATAAACAGCTCCCTCTTTTCTGTTTGCATTTCCCAGGTTTTTGCATCATGTTTGGAAAGAAAAAGAAAAAGATTGAAATATCTGGCCCATCTAACTTTGAACACAGGGTTCATACTGGGTTTGATCCACAAGAACAGAAATTCACCGGCCTCCCCCAGCAGTGGCACAGCCTGTTGGCAGACACAGCCAACAGGCCGAAGCCCATGGTGGACCCTTCATGCATCACACCCATCCAGCTGGCTCCCATGAAGGTATGGTGAGGCTCTGTCTTTACAGTGCTTGAGAAGCATGTTCTCATCTGGTACAGCGTACGATCTTTACAGGGAAGCTATCAAATGCCTAAATAATTATTTGCTTTTAAATATCCGGAGATTATCCACAATTATTCTTCAGTGATTGTAATGTTCACCACTTACTGTAAATTGTAGCACATGAAAAGGAATCTCAGCTCTCAGATGTGAGATTTTTTTAAATCAGACATATAACATGCAATCACAAAATAGGAAATTTTTGTTTCTACTTTTAATGATGTTTGTTAGTCTTTATACTGAAGAATATTATCCACCCCTTCTGGTACATATTGGCAATAACCTCTGATTAAACATTATATTAGACAACCTTTTGTTTCACATTTGCCATCAGAATGTTCAAATTTTTATATAAAGTTTACTGCTAACAGATTTTAACAACATAAATGATTTTAGGTATATGTGTACACACATATGTGCATACATATATACATATACACACATATTACATGTTTTATATGTAGTCAAATATATATAAGTATACATATATTCCCATTTGTCTTCATAGTCTAAGAGCTATTTCAAATAAAAGTAATCATTTGAGTCCTAGAAAAGGGTGTAATTTACCCTAGACAAATGGCCAGTAGATTTTTGACAAGGAATGTTCATGAAAATAATTGTGTTAAAGCAGAAATCAGACATGGTAAATTTCAGATCTGTCAAGTTACTGCAAAGAAAATCCAGCCATTACAGTTTCCTTCTGCATCTCAGAATAAGAATTCCATAGACCATCAAGCAATTGCCCAAAAGCTTCCTTAGACATCACTGAAGTTTGTCATCCTGTTGTCCAGCAGATCAGATTCTATCCTCTATCACTTGCTCATTATATTAGTAGACAGCTGAGCTACAGGACTGCCTTACTCCATGTTAATGTAAATATCGAATACATTGTGTTTAAATAATGGGCAAAACAAAAGTGGATACATTTGTAAAAGGATGCAGAGAAGCATAGCTGGTAAGTTATGGGAAATGTTTATAAGGTGTCATCCGAGCTGACTACATTCGAACGGTGATTTTGTCACAGTCTTGGTTGTTCTATTCTGATCTTGAACATGCGGGGTCTATTCTGCCCAAAGATCAATGCAAAGTCTTCTAATCCTCCATCTTCTGAATTTGATTTTCTGATAGGATTTTGAAACTTTTCAGGCCAGCTAAAATGTAAAATACTCAAAAGATGGATATTTGAGAAGATAAATCTTTAGGGGCAAAAGGAACTTCTCATTTGAAACAGGTGTTGATTGATATTTAATAGAAACTGACCCATTAACCAATTCTACTGGTTAATATTAGGCAATATCTTACTATTGAACACAATTTTCTCCCTAACAGAAGGTTAATTCTTCACCAACGACCAGATAATAGGTTGGGCCATATCTGAAAAGAAGTTAGGATTGGAATGAATTTTCCTTTTAGTTTCATTGTTTTTCTCATATCCCAATATTTTATAAAACCCAGAAAAATGGGATGTACATGTGCCCAGAAAAGCCCTCTGCTGTGATCATCCTGGTGAAGGAAAAATGGTCAAGTTAAACTAGGGCTTATTTTCTTACCTTTGAGTGCAGGTATCGTTGGCTTAGGAAAATTCTAGAAGGAGGCAGAGTCTTAGTGTAATATCCTAACTAAAGGCCCAGGACGTGTGTTCTCCTGTTAGAGTGTTTGTTTTTGGGTAAGGACAGAGTATCATGTGTTGTTTATTTCACAATGGTTTTTCAGTTGTCCATTTCCTAGAAGGTACTAGCTGGCAGTGAAAGAAGCAGCTCCTCTCTCAGCAATTAATCCACCAGGCTCAGTGGACGTGGGACTTAAGAGGACTTTCTAGCTCATTTCTTCCGTCTCTGGGATGAGCTGGCTTGTTATCCTGTTGGACAGAATTTATCAGCCCCACTGAGAGTTGGAGCAAGGTTTCCTAATGGCTGAGCTCCTGAGCCCGTGATCCTCTTACTCACTTTATGGGCTTTTTAGCCCTGGTATCAAATGTGTGAGCATCCAGTTTGTATGAAATCAAAGTATTTGTTATAGACACTTAAATGCTAACTGGCTGGTGACTGGAAAATACATCTCAAGTATAGATCCAGCCCTGGATTTCTGCAAATGAGACTCCAGGCATAGTTTTGCCTGCGAGAAAAAAATAAAAACAAACAAGAGACAAAACTATAATCAGCTAGGTTGAGTTTTTCCCAGAAAGAGTACCCAAGAAATCTGTACGTCCTACTCTCACCAGACTCTTTCAGGTTGATCCTCTCTCTCTCCAAATCCTGTGAGTGCAGTTAGCGCTGTTGGCAGCTGTTGGACAACATTGATGGTCCGAAAGAATCCTGCCAAGTCCACCAGCCTCTTAGAATAAGGGAAGTAAAAGCTTCAAGAGGCCAGGGATGCCATGCGCTTTGGATGATCCCACTTTTGGGAACTGCCTTCTCTGGAGACATCTTCCAAGTCACTTGGGAATGACGTATCGTGAACCGTGCAGAATATATCTCAGAAATCAGAACACTCCTTCAAATAAGAGCTGTGAACGAAGTGACAGAAAGGAGTGGATAGATTTGTGCAGATTTAAAGCCATTTTGGCAAAGTTATTTAAGTCAAGTAGAACCAACAGTTCTAATTTGGTCAAGTTGTCCTTTAAAGCAAACAAAGAAAAATGAGAAAGGAGAACACGACATAAAAGCAATAAATGGAAGCCGTGTATAGTGCCTTATGTTGGGACAAAGTGCCGCTGCTTCAGTATTTGTCAGTAAGCTGCAGGCAGGCTAGTGCTGAGTGGAAATGAGCCATTGCAACCAATCCTCTTTTTCTCTGATTGGTTAGGATTCCAGCTGTGCCGATTCAGAAGCTTCTCTAAATTGCCTGCCATGCTTACCAGGACACACCTCTTCTATGTAGATTTATTTAGATCAGTGTTTCTCAAACTACAGTCTGTCAGAATCTCCTGGAGGGCTTGATAAAACAAAGATTGCTGGACCCATCCCCAGAGTCTCTGACTCAGCAGGACGGGGATGGGGCCCAAGAATTTGCATTTCTAATAAGTTCCCAGGTGATGCTCATGTGCTACTCCAGGAAGCACACTTTGAGAACCTTAATTTAGGTAATTATAAAGGAATTTGTCTACATAAGGTCTAATCAATACAAGTTTACTGGCCAAGAATTCCAAGATCTCAGAAATGTGACCAGAAGCCACGGGTTAGCTTGGACTTGTGTCGTAAGTTAAAGTCCAGGTACCCAAGCCAAAGAAGTGTAAGAAGTGTAGGCAAACCGAGATAACCTGAATGCCTAAAGGTTGGGGGAGGATCCCTGTAAATCATTTGACAAATATCTTTGAGAAACTTCTTTTTGTACCTAACGTCATTTTGTCCACAAGAACATCATAAGCAATATTACCAAAATTCCTGCTGAATTAGATGCATTTTTGTAGAGGGCGGGTTGAATGGTCACATTTGTTCTTGCCCGGTGGTTCTCAAACTTTGGCTTTCAGCAGAATCTCCCGGGGAGCTTGTTCTAACCCAGATTCCTGGGCTCTACCCTAGAGATCCTGATTCAGTCGGTCTGGGGTGGGTCCAATGATTTGATGTCTAACAAGCTCTCAGATGATGCTCATGCTGCTGAAGGTGGGGGACTGACTTTAAGAACCACTGTTTTAGGTGGACTGAAACTAGAGCATAGTGATCACACTTTCTCTTTGTTAACAGCCCAGAAATCATTTGAAAAGCCTTAAAAAAATACAGAGGATAATTTTTAAAGTCTTTATAGCTTCTACCTCAAGTGAACAAATAGCATTTCTTAATATTTGCTTCAAATTTATTTTTTATTTCCATGTAGAACTAAAGAAATAATATTAAATAGTATTATTGGCGTACTTGAATTTTATTAAGTATTGTCATACTGTATACTGTAGTGTTCTCTAATTTGCTTTTTTTACTTAACATTGTTTTAAGATAAATTCATATTGATATACAGAAAATGAGTTTATTTAAAAATTATAGGGTTGTTTTTTGTTTTTGTTTTTGTTTTTTTACAGTTTATCCATTTCTCTACTAAGGGATGTTGCCGAGTATTTGCTATTGTAAATAATATTGTCATGAACATCCATGTTCATGTCTTCTTGGGTGCATGCTGAAAAGTTTTCTTGCAGCAGATCTCAAAGTGTAGTCCGGAACCCCTGGGGGTCCCTCAGACTCTTTCTGGGAGTCTGCAAGATCAAAACTCTTTTCACAATAATTTTAAGGCATCTTTTGCCTTTTTCACTCTCTTTCTCTCCCAAGTGTACAGTGGAGTTTCCCAGAAGTTACGTGATGTATGTTAACATAATTGGTCTGATGCCTAATGGATCATGTGCTTTGTATTTTTATGTTTTAAGTGTTTCTCTGTCTTAATTTCAAATACGGTAAATATTGACAGATATAACATAAACCAAAGTCTTTTGTGATCCTCAATAATTTTAAAAGGTTCTTGAGACCAAAAATTTTGAAAACCACAGTCTTAGGGCTGACATCAAATTTGGTTATCCGTGGCTTCTCCCATTTGCTCCTCACATATTACCTATCTTTTTTTGGTATTTTGGGTGGGTTTTTTTTTCTTAGAGAGTTTTGTCTTCTCCAGATGGCTGGTCATCTTCTACAATTGTTTCAAAGATAATTGAATGTAGTGTTCCATCCCTTTTACTGTCGTAATATAATTGCTCTGAGCCAAAAGTTTTGAAGTCATTTAGAATGCCTACATTCTTACTCACCATCCCCTTTTCTAAGTTAGCCTTAAAATCCTTTCTAACAATCTTCTTTTCAACCTTTCAAGTTTGAAGATTCACAGAGAAGACCAAAGTAAAACTGGCCCTGAGTGGGTTTACTTCAGCTTTCTGGTCTTTAGTATTTCATAATTTTCCAAAGCTGAGGTTTTCTCTTCTTAGTGTATCTCCTGCCCCTAACCATTGCATTAAAAGCCACTCTACTCACAAAAGTCAAAAGAGGTAAATCCTCAGGTCTGGCTGCCCCATGCTTGAGGACCTGTGCTGTTGTTTTGTTTTCTCCCCATGACAGTTTGTGTTGAAAGCTCGTTGAAGAATGAGTCCGCCTGAATTACTCTGTACATTTATACCCTTTCTCTCTCTTCATGAGTCACAATTTTGCATTCAGGATTTAAGTTCTTATAGCCATGTCATCCTTCTAAGTCCATGGAATTTCCATGGGATTCACCTTTTCCTTGAATAATTTTGGAATTTGCCTCCTAAAATACAGGGCAGCTATCTGACATTTTCTGGCATTGTCTCCTTTTGACTCAAGGTAACAGTTTCTCCCAAGGTTCCTTCTCATTTCCACATCACTGAGTTAAGTCTAGAGGAACAGTTTCTTTTAGTTCTGACTCCACCTTCCGAGAGTTATCACGGAGTTCAAACTGTGTATCAGGTGGTCGTCATGCTCTTAGCGGAATGGAACTCCCAGCAATCCCGAGAGCTGAGCTGCCCCCTCATGACTCTTCCGGCTCCCGTGCCAGTTTTGTGGCTTGTAGCATGAAAGCCTCACACTGACCTGCAGCTGGGCTGAGTGGCTTCTGCTTTTATTTTCATCTTGATGTTTTCCACTGGGTTCCCTCTCAAAGCTCATAGATTCCCCACTATTTTCTTATCCTCTTAAGTCCATGTGGTTTAACTCCTCCTCCTCTTAGATCTGTTTCTACTAAAATGTAATGTCGAGCATAGAAGCATCTTTCTTACAACATGAAATTCGGTGGCCTGATGTTCCCCTGGCTGGGCACTTCAGAAATGGAAACAGGAGCCCCGAGAAGTCAGCACGCTGGAATCTAAGTCCAAAATCTGCCAGTTACAAACTGCATGGCTTTAGATAAATCACCCATTTACTTTTGTGAACAGAAGTTTCCTTACCTGTAAAATGAGGGTGCTAGTATTTCCCTTGCAAGCTTGTACGGCTGGATCCTAATTGTCCGAGGAGGTTTGGTGTGTGGAGAAGAATACGTTCTACTATTTGTACTTAGTTTAATAACATGATAAAATTACAGATCTGTTAAGTAATTTTTTAGAAAAATACCAATACCTACTATTAAATTAATTCTATCAAATTGTTATACATTTAAATATTAGTCAAAATTTCCCAAATACTTTAAGAAAATCATAGGTTGAATATATCAAGGTTTCTTGGCTGCTTCAACCATAAACACCTTTAAAAAAGTATATGTACACAAACAAAACGGTAGACACAAAAGTGTCGTGATGGTTATAAAATGTGTTGTGACACCATCACTTATCCTCTTACAAAAATATTGATAGCATGATTTTGATTCGTTTCCTCATTATTTCGCTATGTATTTTATAAGTTCTCAGGTTATGCTTCAATGCTTATAAGAAAAACCTTCCTAGGGTTACAGCAGTCTTACCAGACCTAAAAGATAAAAGATCAAACAAGCTGGCAGGTGCTAGGTAAGTAGGACCTAATGTTGTCCTTGTTGAGAATGATGGTGGTGTTATTGTTGCGGTTATTCCTCAGAGTTTATTTCCTCCTGGATGTCTGGGGTTTTGTTAACTCAGAGCCAATTCTGAGATTTATACCTTTAAACCCCAGGACACACACAGTTTTGCGTGAATTTCACTCATTCATTCATGTATTTATTGAGTGCTCACTCTGTCCAGCGTTGTTCTGGGTGAGGAGGATGCCCATGTGAACAAGAAGTGCCAGGTCCCTGTCTGGGGAGCTGGAATGATCTTTTAAATAAGTAACAACATAGCTACAGTAGCAATAAATGTGATGAAGAAAATAAAACATCATAATAATATAAAGCAATTGAGGGTGTAGGGAAGCTATTCGGAGTGGTTGAGGGGAGTCCTTCTGAGAAGGTGACAAGGGAGCCAGGAGAAGTTCCAGGATGGAGAGAAGTTCACAGGCAAACAAAGAACCAGTGCAGAGACCCTGGTGCAGGAACAAGCTTGGGGAGTTGAGAGGACAAACAGGTGGGACTGGGCCGTGAGGGGGCTTTTGTAAGCCACAAGCAGGTGTTTGCTGTTGGATAAACCCCCATGCATGGAGGACGCAGATCAAGAGGTGTCTCAGATCAAGAGATTGTTCTATTATGAAATGAATTGATGCATGTAAAGGTCAGACCCAGCTTAAAGTGTGCTGATGTATTGATTGGATATGCAATCCTGCACTTTTGGGGACATATCAGTTAAATTGGTCTATGAACACTTGAGATTCAGGGAGTCCTTCCAACTCTACAATTGTCAAAAGACATTTAAGGAAGACACAAACCTTCTTACAGAAGGAACAGTATGTGTGTTATAAAGATTGTTAATTTTTTCGAAAAGGAAAACGTAATTATAAAATGAAACCTGTTGGGCGGATTACCTATATTTTAAAACCTTTTGTCAAAAACACCACTTGAAAAGACCTTTGTCTTTTCAATGTCCATTAAGTTGGTTGGAACGAAGGCTCTCACTGGAAAGCTGGTTGTTAATCCTTTGCTAAAGTTCTCTCTGATAGTTCCATACTTGCCAAACCCGTGAGGATGATACCAAACCTGAAGTGAGTTCGCTCACCCATTGCGCAGCAAGCCAATCTCTGACACTGGGTGTGGTGGAAGAAAGTAGGAATTTTATTTTTGCACAGCGCTGAGCAAGGAGAGAGGGCAGCTAATGCTGAAATCCCAGACTCCCTGAAAAGCTAAAAGGAAGGGTTTTTATTTGGGGTTTTAGGTAGGGGAGGGCGAGCATATGGCCTTGCTGGTCGGAGATTTTTTACCAGCCTGTCTTTGGCCTTGAGACTACTTGCAGAGAGGAGGGAGCCCGTGACCTTGCTGGTCAGCAGCTTCCCCGCCAGCCTATATCTCTTTGTGGGGAGGAGATAATCCAGGTGCTTGTCCTTGACGGTGTCTGTCTCCATGGAGGATAGTGGATTCTGGAGCCAGGAAGCCATAGAGTAAGCAGGGAATGAGTGTTTTGATTTTAACCCCATATATGCTGGGTTTAATGTGGGAAAATTGATATCAGGGTCGATATCAAGGACTCTCCCACCTGGAGCAACAAAACACACTTGGACTCTCACAGCTCTCTCAGGGCCGATTGCTTTCTGGAACCCCTCCTTCCATTTTCAATAGACCTTCTCAACCTTTCCACTGCCACAGACACTGTGGAAGAAAAACATTGCACTAGCCTCAAATTCTCTCACTTGTCTAAATTCAGGAGATTTGGGCAAGGTAACTTTTGCTCCAAAGGAGTGGATGAAGTCAAAACCAAAGCCAGATTTATTGTATATCTTCATTTCTATGATCCAACCAAATCTGGAAACTTCTGAAAAGCGGTTTTCCATTGTATCAGTGAGGTTGGTATTTGGCAGGCCTCATACCCCTACCCACCCACACCCACCTCTGAGAGTAAGAATTGACATCAACCACTCATAAGTACCACCTTTCTACTTTTACTAGTGTTTCACTTAAGCTACCTTAACATTTCCTTTCAAAATGTGAGCAACTTTAAGCTCAAATGGCCTAATTTTTACTCCAGAAAACAGGCTTATGTTTTCCGGGTGGAGGGATCATCACAGGAAAGTTATCACAGCAGGTACTCACCCTTCTTCCATTTTGAGGAGGGCAGGCTATTACCCACTCATCTTCTCCAGGCCTCGTGGCTGGCTCGTCCCGGCACCCAGTATGACAGTTCTGTAATCACAGATAAGTGGATCCCACATCTGCAACTCACTGGAACAAGTAGAAAATAGCTGGACTTTCATATTCCATGATCCTGGCATTTGGAAGGTGTCTAGGTTTCCAAATAAAACTGGGACACTGCCATGAATGAACGCTCTTGGTCACTCCCTCTCAAGAGCTCAGTATCTTCAGCCAGCCTCAAGACCAAGGTAAACATAAACAGCATGTACCATTTTTTTTTTTATTTTTTTTTTTTTATAGATTTTTTTTTTTTAAAGATTTTTTATTTTTTCCTTTTTCTCCCCAAAGCCCCCCGGTACATGGTCGTGTATTCTTCGTTGTGGGTTCTTCTAGTTGTGGCATGTGGGACGCTGCCTCAGCGTGGTCTGACGAGCAGTGCCATGTCCGCGCCCAGGATTCGAACCGTCGAAACACTGGGCCGCCTGCAGCGAGCGCACGAACTTAACCACTCGGCCACGGGGCCAGCCCCAGCATGTACCATTTTAAAGCAATTGTCAGTAATAGGTTGTATGGGAAAGTAATTTATGACTGATTGATGGTTAGGTCTGTTTCTGAATGCCGCCTCTCACAGCTCAAAAGGCCTTGCCCAGCATTCCTGCAGTGACTCTGGTCTCCTCCTATCACTCCTGGGAGGAGAGAGAACAGATCCCACGCAGTGACGGGATATATGCTGGAGTTCTGTGACCTCCTCACCTTGACTGTTTATCCCATCTCTCTTCCCAGAGCAGGCACCAGATTGAGGCAAAGCAGGCATCAAATCTATAGTCATTGCAGCTTTTCATGAAATATTCCAGGAAACAGGCCTGATGAAAATCCAGAATATTGTTACCCAACATTGGTAGTGTTTACAGAATACAAAATCTTTAATAGTCATTATTTTGTGGCATTCTCATAACAACCGTTGAATAGTTTTAACCCGGTTGTTGAAGAAACCTTGACTCAGCATGGTACGTTGATTTGTTCAGATTCACACAATGTCTAGATTGAACCCAGATCTAATAGCATAGACCAGCAGCATTTGGTTGCTCCTTACCCTTTCTCTGCTCCCGTTCCCCTCTTCCCTAGAGGCTTGGTGATTACTTTGTGTGCTCCCCTCCCCCAAAGTATTTGCTTTTGATCGGAGAACCACAGGAAAAAGACAATAATAATTCCAAGGAGAGAAACTTATATTACAGTATCAGACAGATGAGTGGAGTGGTGGTATTTTTGAGCAGAAGAAATTTTCTAGTTTGCTTCAGGTGGCACAAGAAACATTGATTGGGTTAGAGAAGGTCGACAGAAAAAAGCCACACACGTAATCAGAGAGGTCAGTGATCACTCATGGCTCTGACCAAGCAGTGCCTGTGTTGCATAGGGGCTTCACATATGCCATCCGTGGTGGACTTAATTTTTAAACTCAGCTCTTCATTCCTCCTGCTACAGCCTCCTGGAGGGCCTGAGTACTTCCCCACCCCTTGAATTTGGACTTGGCCTTGTGACTTGCTTTGGTTGATGAGGTCATGTGAGCAAAGGCATGAAATGTACAGCTGAGACTTCCCCCTGTGCTTCTGCCGTCACCATAAGGAGAACATGCCTTGGACAGCTCAGTGATTAGAGCAGAATCACCCCAGCCCACCCGCATCCCTACAGCTTGAAGCAGTTGCCCCAACCCCAGGCTCGTTGTATGACACTGAGTGTGGGGGTGGCGTGTTATGCAGCATTATTGGACAACTGACTGATACACTCTCTCTCTCTCAGCCCTCATATCAACTTTTCAAGGGGTGGTATTTACTCCATCTTTTAGGTGAGGAAAACAAGGCTTTGTGAGGTTAAAGAACTTGCTGAAGGCCCCACAGCTATAACTAGAAGAGGCCCAGGATTCAAATTCAAACCTATCTCACTCAAAAACCCACGCTTGTAACCAGCACACCACCATGCCCCCTGATGATAAGGATGTGTCTGGCCATGAAAAATTGTCGCATGCATAAAGGATGCTAAGTCAGAAAAAAAATCGCTTCCTTCTTACCTAGTCCTGCTTTTTCTAACAGGACTAGGTGCAACCGAGACCCAGGTAGGTAAAGTGACTTTTCCCATGGTCACAGAGCAAGGTAATGTCAAACGTCAGATGTGTTTAAGTGTAAGAGACGCTTCTGATTGAAGCATTTAGAACGCTTAGATTTAGCCCAGGGACTAGCACTCACTTGAGAAATTAATTGACAAGCAGATCATTTAAATGCCCGCCTCACTACGATTTCTTATCATTCCTGCCGCTTGACTTTGTTTTCTAGTTGTAAAGTGCTCATAGCCCTTCGCAGAGTCTTTCATTATGTGGGTAATTCACACAGCCTTCTCAAGTGAATTAGGCAGAATACTTAAAAAGGCAATGTCAATGAAAGTATACTCGAAGAAGCAAACAAGTGGATGTTCCAAAGTGCACGGCTCACTCCATCTCCAGGATGGCCTCACTGCTCCCTGAGCTGATCATATTTGAGGTCACACAGCAAACCCTCAGCTCCAGGCTCCTGTTGGTTTCCCACTGAGTGGCCTGCTCTGAACTCCTGACAGCTGAATCATCAAATGAGGATGGCAGTGCTTTGATAACTAGAAAATTCTATATAAAGGGAGATGATATTCTCAGGAATGCCTTATTTACCCCAGCTCTTCTTTCCTGGCAGGGGTGACCTAACTGAAAATAATCTTTCTAAATCTAAAGAAAAAGCATGTGGCTCTCTGTGACTCCCACACACGCTTGGAACTTGAAAGATTTAATTTTATCTCTCATTTAGCATCTTACAAAAATTGGGGCACTAAGATGGAAGCTGTAGGTTTGTTTGGGGGCACTGTCAAATCCTATAGTTTTTATCATTTTCTCATGTAATTTTAAATGTAAGCATTATATTGTCAACTCTAGTGATAAAGCCGTTTATCAGTGCTTTGATCATTTACAAGCAGCTATCCAATTGATTGGATGCTACTACTGTTACCCATAATGTTAAAATTTCAATGAAAAAAGCTGTGCCCAAGAAGGCACTAGTCTAAGAGTTTGCTATAATCACATAATCCATCACCTATTGAGAATCTTTATATTTGTTTTCTATTGCTGCATAACAAATTACCACAAATTTAATGGCTTTAAAGAACACACATTTATTTCACAGTTTCTCTGACTCCAGAGCCTAGGCATGACTTAACTGGGTCCTCTGCTCAAGGTCTCACAAGGCTGCAATCAGATCAACTGGGCTTCATTGCCATCTGGAGGCTTGACTGGGAAGGAATCCACTTCCAAGCTCATTAAGCTGTTGGCAGAATAAATTTCCTTGCAGCTTCCTTCTTCCTTCCTCCTCCTTTTCAAGAAGAATGAGAGCTACTTTGCTTGGAGTCTTATGTATATATCATGACATAATCATGGATATCCCATTACTGTTGCCATATCGTATAATAGAACTATGAGAGTAACATCCATCACCTTTGCCATATAACACAACAGCGGAAGTGACGTCCTGTCACCTTTGCCATATTCTGTTGGTTAGAAGCAAGCTACAGGTCCTGCCCACACTCATGCAGAGGGGATTGCACAGAGGCATGAGTACCAGGAGGTAGGAATCACTGAGGAGTCACCCTAGGGCCTGTTCACTTTGGTCCCCACTGTCCCTCCCACGTGCAAAATACATTCACCCCAACCTAAGATTCCCAAAGTCTCATTCCATCATGGCATTATCTCAAAGTTAAATCAGGGCCAGGTGTGGATGGAGCACTCGGATGTAATCTATTAAGTCCAGCTGCTGGGGCACAATTCCTCTCCATCTGTGGACCTGTGAAACTAGTGGGACAAGTATCTGCCCCCAGCCCTGCCAACATACGGTGGTGGAGCAGGCATAAGATAATAGCTATAGATGTTCTGGTTCAAAACAGGGGAAACGGGAGGTAAAAAGGAGTCACTGTTCCAAAGCTATTCTGAAATCCATCCTGGCAAATGATGGTAGTTCCTTAAGTAGGTTTCAAGGTTTGGAATAATCTTCTGTGGCTCCAGCTCCACCCTCTGGGTTCTCGGTTCTTCCCTCCTTTCTCATGAAAGGTAGCCCGTGTTTACAGCTGAGCAGGTTTATCAGCCTGCTTTCTACTGCCTGTGGAAGGGGTGAGATGGCGGGGGGCTGAGAACCTCCTTTTGCTTTGTAATATCTCTGGCCCTTGCAGTCCAAGCTAGCAGTGTTTCTACTGAAACAATTTCTCAGGAACTTTGTAGACCTCGGGTGCATTTCCCTGTGGCTCACTCCGTTAGGCAAAAGCCATGTCCACAGAATTTTTTTTAAAGATTTTATTTTTCCTTTTTCTCCCCAAAGCCCCACAGTACATAGTTGTATGTTTTTAGTTGTGGGTCCTCCTAGTTGTGGCATGTAGGAACAACAGGACCTGATGAGTTGTGCCATGTCCATGTCCAGGATCCAAACCTACAAAACCCTGGGCCGCCAAAGCTGGGCATGCGAACTTAACCACTCGGCCACGGGGCTGGCCCCAGATATTTTTAAGATAAACCGTCTTGTGCCTTGGCCTCCTGCTGTGTTGGCTGAGGGACAATGCCCTTAAGCTTCCCAGAGGTTCTCTGGTTTGAGAAGATCTGTGGGGAACACCCTTAATTCCTAAGAAGGTCCTTTGTGTGACTGTGTACTTGGACCTTTGGTCTTTCTGAGTTTCTAACTGAGTCCTGTGGTCACACTCTCGGCCTTTACCTTAGAGCACGCATTACTGAGAGAGCAGCTTTTCATTTTCACATCTTTGCCATCTAGAGAGGCTCAGAATTCTTTAAGTCATGAGATTCTGGTTCTTTTTCTTAAAAAAAGTTCTTCCTTCAATTAATCTCTCTCCTCTTGCATTTTGCTGTAAGCAGAAGGAAGAAAGCAGGCAGCACCTTCCACACTTTTCTTGGAAATCTCCTTAGATATGTCACCAAGTTTATCACTTACAGGTTCTGCTTTCCATGTAACTCCAGAAGGTGATTTTGCCAAACTTTCTGTCACTACATAGCAAGGATCCTCCTGCCTCCAGTTTCCAATAATACATTCCTCGTTTGCTTCTGAGCCCTCACCATCAGCATCCTCAAAATCCAGATTTCTTCAAAGAGTCTGTTCCTGGAAATTTAGACTTTCTCTACCATGTTCCTCAAAATTCCTTTGGCTTCTACCCACTTCCTAGTTATAAAATCCCTGTGTTGTTATGGACTCAAATGGGTCCTCCCAAAATCCACATGTTGAAGCCATAACCCCTAGTGTGACCGCATTTGGAGACAGGGCCATTAAAGAAGTAATTAAGGTTAAACGTGGTCATAAGGGTGGGGCCCTAATCCAATAGGACTGGTGTCCTTATAAGAGGAGGAAGAGACACCAGGGGCATTGCACACACACAGAAAAGACCATGTGAGTGCACAGCAAGAAGGCAGCCATCTGCAAGCCAAGGGGAGAGGCCTCAGAGGAAACAGCCCTGCTGACACCTTGACCTCAGACTTCCAGCCTCCAGAACTGTGAGAAATAAATTTCTGTCATTGAAGTCACCAGTCTGTGGCACTTTGTTATGGCAGCCCTAGCAAACAAATACACGTATTTTTAGCTATTTGTTCCAGCAGCACCCCTCTTCTAGGCACCAGAATCTGTATTAGTTTTTTATTGCTGCATAACAAGTTACTGTAAACTTAAAACAATGCACATTTACTAATATCCTCACCATTTTCATAGGTCGGGAGTCTGGCACAGCTTATCTGGAGACTCTGCTCAGGATCTCGCAAGGCTGAGATCAAGGTGTCAGCTGGGCTGCCTGCCCATCCGGAGGCCCAACTGGGGAAGAATCTGCTTCTAAGCTCATTTAGGTTGTTGGGACAATTCATTTCCTTGCAGCTCTGAGGGACTAGTTTCCTGACACCAGGAAGGAAGAGAAGGCAAGAAAGGGTGTGTTAAGGAACGGGTAACTGCTGCGGGCAACCAGGGATCAGTCCTGCTGGGGATGCCCGGAGAGAGTTTGTAGAACACACCTCAGAATTGTCCCAGCAAGGAGCAGGGAAGCTGCAGCGTCTGTCCACCGTCGCCCGTCCCTCACTGGTTGCAGATTGCTCCCTGGAATCAGTTCCCTGGCAGGATCCAGTGTGCCCCACATTTGACCACCATCCCCCGGCAGCCAGAGATCATCTTCGGGTAGAGATTCAGGAAACCTTCAGTGTGGACAGGAAACGTCTGCAAGTGACCTCTGAGATGGGCTGAGGGGACAAAGGCAGAGCCCCAGTGACAACTGCTGTCAATATAACATCAGCTTCATTTCATCATCAAATATTTATTGTGTCCCTATGATGTTCTAGGCATGAAGCTCTAGAGAAGAACAACATTAGGTCCGCATCTCTACAGAGTACACAGTCTAGTGGAGGGGAGAGATTTGTAAAGACAAGTGAGAGTATGATAAATGTTACAATAGAATATATAGTATTTAGCAGAATATATAACACAATAGAATATTTAAACACTTTGTATGAAAGTTTTGAGAACAGAATACTATGCCTCCTAGAAAATTTAGAGAAGGTATAATTTTGGATTGTTAAAAAGAGTGTTGTCTTATATTCATGCCTAATGAAAGGATAGCCATAGAGAAACAAATAACTTCACAAAGAGACAGTGACAGTGTCTTGTTTAAGAGCTGTTAAAAAAAAAATTCATCTGAGTAAATTTTAAAGATCTTATTGGCTGTGTTCAAGGATTCATGAATCGGGCAGCATCTGATCTAGCAAATAGAAAGGAGCTCCCAGCAGCTGTACAAAATGGAAGATTTTTGTAGGCAGAAGGGGGCAGGAACAAGGAATTTACACCAGGCAAGAAAGTGGATTGGTCACGACAACAGCACATTCCTTTAGGGGCCGGCAGGGTCTGTCAGGCAGGTCACCTCACTAGTGCTGATCAGGTGACCCCTGATTGACTGCTTCAAGATCCCATTCCTGGGAGACATGAAACTGTAATTAAGTCTCAGTTTGATGATGGGGGCTTAGCATAAGTGACTCCATTTGGGGCCTCTTGTCTTGTTTCTTAACAGAGCAGTCTGGAGCCAGCTGTCCAAGATAAATCCAGAATCTTGATTCTACCTAATCCAGCTGTTCAACCTTGTGCACGTTGCCTACCCTCTGTGCACTTCAAGTGGGTATGCTAGTACTGTCTCATAGGGCTGGTGTGAGGACTAAACAGTCTAATGCATTTAAAATATTGGCAGTCAATAAAAAAAAAAAAAACAAACAAACAAACCCAGTTATCTCAAGTACAAAGGATAATGAAAAGTACCTTTTTTAAGAAAAAAACAGTATTTTGACTTTGTTTTCCCTCATAATAAATAAAACAAAGACTATATATGTATGTTTCATTTTCAGAAGTAAGTCTCTAAGTTATACAAAATGTGATTTCTCAGGAGTTGTTCAGTTGTTTGTATGTGTGTGTGTGAGGAGGATTGTCCCTCAGCTAGCATCTATGCCGGTCTTCCTCTTTTTTGTATGTGGGACACCATCTCAGCATGGCTTGATGAGCAGCACATAGGTCCGTGCCCAGGATCCAAACCCATGAAGCCTGGGCCACCGACGCAGAGTGTGCAAACTTAATCACTACGCCACTGGGCCAGCCCCAGGAGTTGGTCAATTTGTAACAGCAAAACACTCCAGATCTCTTTCACTCAGGGTGCTTTCATGTGTGAATTTTCTCAGGGTGGGTTTCCAATGATACCTTTCACCTCAAACCCCAGGATGCTGTAGGCCATTCCTTCCACTGTGAAGCAGGAGGTCAAGAAATGAATGTGCCTGCAGCAGCATCTGTGACCTCGGCAGAGCATGCCTCCCCACCCTCTCAGTTGCAGCGTCTCTGTTACATCTGCCAGCCGTTAGCTGAGAAACCCCATCAGCTGGAAACCCCAAGCCAAGTTCACTTCCTGAAGGCTGCAGGGATCGGAAATGAGCATTGTTTAAACAGGGCCAAAGAGAGAGGCACATAGAAACAGGTTTCTTCAAAACTCCAATGTCCTGAGCCAACCCTGATGACCTAGCAGTCAAAGTTTGGTGCGTTCCACTTTGGTGGCCTGAATTCCATTCTCAGGCACAGAACCACACCACTCAGTCTGTCAGTAGCCATGCTGTGGTGGTGGCTCACACAGAAGAAACAGAAGAACTTACAACTATATACAACTATGTACTGGGGCTTTGTGGAGGGAAAGGAAAAAAAAAAAGAGGAAGGTTGGTAACAGATGTTAGCTTAGGGTGACTCTTCCCCTGCAAAAACAAAAACACCTCAATGTGCTAAAGCCAGATCCCACATTTGTGGGGCAGGAAGCTGGAGAAGTTAGCAGAGTGCCATAAAACCTACTCTAAAAATGAAACTCTCTGATGTGTTTAACAGATATTTTTATTCATAGAAGCAAATGTGCTCCTTTGGGAGTCATTTTTAATAAACTTTAATTGTTTTCAGTATATGGAAGTAATACCTATTCAGGTTAGTAAATGTAGAAAACTATGGAGAAGGAAGACTTATTGTATCTCCACTGCCCACTGTTGAATTTTGATGTATTTTCTTCCGTCTTTTTTTGTTGTTGTTGAGGAAGATTAGCCCTGAGCTAACTCCCAAACTTTCTTAGTTCATCACACCCCTATTGTGTCAGTAATTTTTTCACAGCTCCCTCTAGGCAAAAAGAAGTAGTAACCATTCCATTTATTAAGTAGTTTAATCCAAACCACTTAATAAGCATTTATGTCCTAATAACAAATAAAACACATAATTTGAGAGAAAATATATTTTTATGTCATTCTTTTAAAAACGCTAATGAAAAGTGCATGCCTGTTGGGCACCACCTCACTTCTTCAACTTTGGAACCAGGTTGGGTATGGCACCCTTGTTTCCTGTTCCCCATTGATCTTCACACAGAATGTGCTTTTTTGTCATGACAACTGCTAAATACACAGCTTTGCATTTGATGATGCAATCAAATGTAGAAACGTGAACTACCCTGAGCTGGTAGTTTACAAAGTGTCTGACAAGGGCCAGATATGGCTGTTTCCTTCAAAAGTTTAAAATACCCTACGACGCCCTTGTGCCAAGTTCATGGCAGTCCTCTGGGGCACCTTGGTATACAGTTTGGGAACCATGAGCCTAATGAACCGTTACATTGTCTGCAACATTATTTTTAGTGGCTACATTAGGACAGCCGCACCATGATTTGAAACCCCTCCTGTTGTTGGAAATTTGTTGAATGCTAGTTTACTTTTTATTGATAAGTTCATTGTCTTCAAAAGGGTAAGAAGTTCCATTCCTTTGAGTGAAGTGGAATTTTTGAGTGCAGTTACTACCTGTGGTTATTTGGCATGTTGATATTCTCACCTCGCAATTTGAGAGCCCAAGTAGCCCGTGGCACCTGTGGGCTTGAAGGCTGTGATTTTCCACCTTCCAAGTGCTAGGATCTTTGTGGATCTTTCAGTGATTCGGCTTTAGGAAAATGAGCCTAGAACGGGAAACCATTTTTTAACCCATCAGCTATGCTTCCAGTTTCCAAGTTAATGAATAAAAATAAAGCCAAGGAATTGACAAGACTTTGTAAATTAGCAACAACTGGAGAGAAATTAGCCTAGAACACAGAAATAAAATGCAGACAAATAAAATAATTATAAAATTTCAAAAACTCTGACTTTTGATAACTTCACACCAAAAACCTGGGCTCAGAACTGTCTCCTACCCGACTGGTGAGCTTGGCTCAGCTGGGGAAGATGCTGGCGTGTTCCTCAGCGTTTGCCTTCTCTCCTCGGTGTAGTTTTATAGACAAGGATTCAGGGTTGGAGTTAGCTCTTCAATTAAGGATACAGTTATGCGTCGCTTACCGGCAGGGACACGTTCTGAGAAACGCGTCGTCGTTAGGTGATTTCACCATTGTATGAACGCCATAGAGTGTATTTACCCAAACCTACACAGCATGGCCTACTACACACCTAGGCTGTGTGGTATAGCCTCTTGCTCCTAAGCTACAAACCTGGGCAGGACATTACTGTACTGAATACTGGAGGCAACTGTAACACAATGGTAAGTACTTGTGCACCTAAACAGATCTAAACATAGAAAAAGTACAGTAAAAATACGGTATAAAAGATAAAAAATGGTACACCTGTATAGGGCACTTACATGAATGGAGCTTGCAGGACAGGAAGTTGCTCGGGGTGAATGGTGAGTGAATGTGAGTGCCTGGGACGTTACTGTACACCACTGTAGATTTTATAACCTCTGCACACTTAGGCTGCACTAAATTTGTAAAAAATATTTTTATTTAGGGGCTGGCCCAGTGGTGCAGCAGTTAAGTGCGCACGTTCCGCTTCAGCAGCCCGGGGTTTGCCGTTTCAGATTCTGGGTGCGGATGTGGCACCGCTTGGTAGGCCATGCTGTGGCAGGCATCCCACATATAAAGCAGAGGAAGATGGGCACAGGTGTTAGCTCAGAGCCAGTCTTCCAGCAGTCAGCTCAGGGCTAATTGTCCTAAAAAAAAAAAAAAAGGAAAACTATTTTTCTTTCTTCAATAATAAATTACCTTAGTTTACTGTAACTTTATAAGCTTTTAAATTTTTTTAACTTTTTGATTCTTTTGTAACACAGCTTAAAACACAAGCACATTGTGCAGCTGTATTAAGAATATTTTCTGTCTTTATATCCTATTCTATAAGCTTTTTTCTATTTTTAAAATTTTTTTTTTTTTTTTTTTTTACTTTTTAAACTTTTTTGTTAAAAACTAAGACGCAAATACACACATTAGCCTAGGCCTCCACAAGGTTAGGGTCATCAGTATCACTGTCTTCCACTCAACATCTTGTCCCACTGGAAGGTCTTCAGGGACGGTAACACATGTGGAGCTGCCATCGCCTGTGATAACAGTACCTTCTGGAACCCCTCCTGAAGGACCTGCCTGAGGCTCTTCTTGAGGAGGTGTCACTCTTTTCAGAAATATGTCCATGGTGGTTTGCTTGGTTTATTTTTTTTCATCATAGATTTGCTTGTCAGCAGATAATGCACCATGAGCATTCTCTTCTACAAAGGTTTCGTGACAAAACCTTTCAGTGTTGGAGTCCATATTTTCAAACTTTTTAAGGAGCTTGTTGAGATCTGCAAAAGCTTCTGCTAAACCTTTCACTGTGAATTTTCTTGGAGGTGCTGCTCTTTCTTTTTCTGGCTGTTTTCTTTTCTCGTGTTAGGTTGTTACAATGTCTATGATGTCACTAGGCAATAGGAATTTTTCAGCTCCATTATGATCTTATGGGAGCACCGTCATATATGCGGTCCATCGTTGGCCTAAATGCTGTTATGCAACTCATGACTCTACATCCCTTCCTTGTGCTGGGTTAACATTCCCTCAGCTCTAAACTATATCTTCCTGCCTTATAAGGTTGTTATGTGGATCAAGTCAAACAAGAAAGAACTTCAAAATAAGAGTTCTCTGCACATTTAAGGCGGTGGTGGTAGAGAAGATAGTAGAGGTGGTTGGTGGTAGCGGAGGAGGTGGGAGGCAGTGGGAATAATACTTTTTTTTAACCTTTGCAAAAGGCTACCTATAGCTGTAAAAGGCTCACAACTATTTTATGCCCAGTCACAAAGTTCAGTTGTCTGTAAACCAATGTGAATGTTGGGTGTGCATGCTCCTGCCAAATTTGCCGGTCCCAGATTCGCAATTTGGTTTTCTCTGTGGGATAGGAACTCACTCTGGGATACAGGGCTGGGGTTAATAGTACCAACGCATTTGACTAGACATGACCTCATCTGAGCCTCAGGACGTGAGGGTAGGTATTGTTATCCTTCTTTTACAGATTGGAAATCTGGGGCTCAGGGAACACAAGAGACTTGCCAAAGGTCCCGCAGGTATCAAATGGCAGAGCGGAAACACACTCCCAGCTCAGGAGATGCCAGAGCCTTTCCAGGCAGCCAAGCAGGCTTTAAGATGGGTGGTGGTTGCTGAGGGTATGGTGGCATTCATAGCATACAGGGATGTGAGGAGAAAACATGGACCTCAATTTCAAGCAAACAGATAAATTGGAAGAAACTGCTTTATCTCTATAGTGTTTCTACCCAATCCGAGGCCTTACAGGAAAAACCTTCATGTAAGCACCTTCCAAGCAAACATAGTCTGTTGTTAATTTATTCACCACAGCAATCCCTTTGTTAGGGATTCAACATTTCATTCATGCAGCAAGTTAGACATTGTGCCCTGCTGGCTGAGATGTGTGATGTGTACGCCCGTGACTGAGGTATTGATAACTAGCAGAGGCTAACCATTTTATAGGATTGGACCAAATTTGAATTTGTTGATACAATTCTCTTATGCTTTATTTATTTTATAGCAAAAATTCTCTATTTCTGCCAAATTCTGAAAGAAGTATACTTAAGTCCCTCTTTAGGATTGTGATTTTTAGTATGTTTTCCTTATAATATTTTATTCTCTAATGTGGGACTTCAGATACGGCATCGAGTTAAATCTTTCTTGACTACAGGGCATGCTGTCACCCTAGAGTGGCACTGCTGGGTGGCAGGCAGATACACCCTTACACTTGGTGACACTGCCCAGTGGCTTTCCGGAATGACCACACCATGCTGCCACCAGTAGAGCACGGGGGAGGAAGGGGGGCACGTCTCCTTACGCCCTCACCACACTTTGGCAGTAGAAATATATATCTAATATTGCAGTTCTGAGGAAGGTCTCGTGTGGTTTTTATTTCTTTTCTCAGATTGCTAATGTGTTTGATCATCTCTTTGTTTCACTGTTAATTGTTGGACCACTCAATTTGTGACTTGCGTGTTTAAATCCTTTGCCAGCTTTTCTCTTGGTTTTCCTGTCTTTCCAGTTGTGTTTGTCTCAAGACTTTTTTTGCCTCAGTAAGAGTTTGTGTGGTGCATTTAACTTTCAATGCCCCCTTGTCTAATATTTGTGTTTCCAAACCTGATTTCTTTTTGTTTCCACTTATCTGATACATCTTTGTCTAATATCATATTTTTCCTTGAGTGTCTATGTGTTAGCATTTTCTTGTAGACAGCCATATAAGTGTTTGATTTTATGTCATTTTGTCTTCATTCAATCTCATTTATTGGAAGAATTCAATACATTTATATTCAGTATCATGACTCATACTTTGTTTTATTTTTGCCATATTAGCGTTTTCTTTAATATACATTGTTAGTTTCTCCTTTTCCTTATTTTCTTGCTAATTTGAACATGTTGCTTTTAGTCATTAACATGGAGGTCCTACGTTTCCATTCCACCCACGGATTCGCCCCTTTCTCTGCTCTTGGGATCAGATTCTTCCTTCCTTACTACATTTTGTAAACAAAATCCCAACTAATTCCCCCAGTGAGATGCTATATTTCCTCCCTATTCTGAACCCCAATAAGACAAGACATTTAGAACACTTTCATCTGATCCCCTTCTCCCCCTTAGCCGCTCCTATGGATGCATTTATTTCTCTAGCACCTCCCAAACTCTTAAATTTTGATGAAATTATTCTACATTTCTAGCACTGAACTATTATTAGAATTTCCCTTATGTTATTTCAAGACCCCTTATTTAGCAATTTTATTATACACCTAGACAGGTATAGAATGCCTAGACAGGTGTCTTTATCCATTCAGAATTAATACATAGAGAGAGATGGAGACAGACTCCACACTGTGTTGTTGCTCGAGTTTTTCCTCTGCTCCTCATGTTTACTTCATCTTGAGGTCAATGTTCTGGATTAGCACCGTCCAATAGAATTTTCTGCGGTGATGGAAATGTCCCCTCTATGTGCTGTCCAGTAGGGGAGCCATTAGCTACGTGGAGGTACTGAGCTTTGGAAATGTGACAAATACAACTCAGGAATTGGCTTTTTAATCTGATTTAAGTTTATTTGATTTAAATTTAAAACTAAATAGCCACACATGGCTAGTGGCTACCATAGCCAATAGGACAGATCCAGATCATTTGTTGTTTGGATAGACTTTTGACTTTCGTATTATCTCTAAAATGAGTATATGCTTGTTTTGCTTTCTGAATTTTAGCTTTGGTTTTGCTTTTGCTGATGAGTCAATTAGATCTTGGTTGAGTATAGGCTTCTCAGTCCTTTTCCGTCAGGTTGGGTTCCCTCGAACCTGAGATGGGATTCTTGTGTAAGTGACCAGTTAAAGGGGAGCTCTCAGGACAAAGCTGTGACAATGAGGGAAGCAGGATAGGAGAGATGAGTGAGCAGGGCAAAGGCATGACTTCAGCTGGAGTCGAGCCTCAGCTGGATCCCACAGAGAGCTCCGGAGTGTGAATGGCACCACACCACTGGGTTGTCTCACCTTGAGGTAACAACTCTGGCCTTCGTTCCCACTTACCAGCAGTCATTGGCTGCAGCCACCCCAGAGAAGGGCATAACTTCTGGGCCCTGCTGGGCGAGGCTGTGAGCCCTTTCTAGAAAACTGTGGGCAGTTCTTGGGGGAGAGGGGACAATGGGGAGCTGTTAGCCACCAGCACTCAGCCCCTGGTACAGGAGATCTGGTCAGGCAACCCGTGTCTGCTCCATCCTATTTGAACTTCAGGTTTTTAGAAAATAAGCCCATTGATATTCTGGTTCTTCTTCCTTTCCTGGAAGTATGTGAGTTATTCTTAGAGTTAAGGATTTTTCCAGGATATGCTGAGGTGTGTCTTTTTCTTTTTTAACCAGTCCTGCCTTGAACTCAATGAACCCTTTCAATCTGCACACTCTGGTCTTTCTTTAGCTCAGGGAAATGATCACCTATTATTTGCTAAATTACATCCTCCATCTGTTCCTTTTTATTCTTTTGGCGCTCTTATTATTTTGCATATTAAGTCTCACTTTCCCACATCATGATTTTCATCTCTTTGTATTTTTGCACAGTTTTTGAGACATTTCTTCCTCTTGTCAGGCTCTAGTTCATCTCATAGCAATTAACCATCCTCTACTTCAATCCGTACACTGAATTGTCTAGTTGCAGACACACTCTCCTGTGCCATGCTTGAATCATCAGCGATGCTCTTCTTACATTCAGGTTGTCATCTGTCTCTCCTGGTAGCTCTATTATGCTTGGCATGAGTTTAATTTGCTCTGAGCCAACGTCTTCTCTCTCTGGCTGCTGGACCCCCTTAGTTGGGTATATATATTACACACACACATATTCGTGTTCTAGTTTGTCCATGCCCAGGTCTGGCTCTTTTCTTTCCGAGTGTCTGTAGTCCCAAGATTAGAGGAAGGCAAAGTGAAGTCTATACGTGGGACCTAAAGGGGTCCTGCAGGCCTCCTGCCAATTCCCCACTGAGACACCTGGGGGAAGCCCCTCTCTTCTTCCATAGTCTCTCTGCACTCCCCCAGCCTCAAAAGCAGAGACTCTTCAGAGTCTCTAGTTTCAGTTCTGTATTAGCTCTCCAGAGCTAGGAAGACCATGGTGCCAATGTCCACTTTCCTCTGTGTCCACGTGTTTCTGTGGGCCATGTGCTTCCAGGGTCTGCCCCTGATTTCCACCCATACATAGCCAGACCTCAAGTTGTCCGGCAGCCCAGGGAAAGCAGCCCACCAGCTCTCTCTGTTGAGTGTCCTCAGCACCCATGCCTTGCTAATGACCATCTGCCCATAGGCCTCAAAAGCCACTTGGTGGCGAGCAATAGATAGACTAGAATTGAACTTGGAGAGGGAACGAGCGATGTTGGGTCATCATGATTCCAGACACCTCCTTCTGCTTTTAGCAGTCCTTCTGAAGAGACCCACATTCAAATTTCTCTTCTTCCATTTCAGGTCACTTTGTTTCAATGAATGCCTCCCATGGGCCAGGTCCAGTGCTGCATGCTGGGGACACAGCTGTGAATAAGTTGGGTGTGAGTCCTTCCTTCCAGACACATTTACTCCGGAGGGGAAATAGTTATAGATGTGATCCAGGAATCTAATTGTAGAGTGTTGTGAAGGGGCGAATGAAGAGTGGAGTGGAACTGTGGTTTGTCCTTGTTCACACTTCTGCCCTCAGCACCCACCTAGTTGTCACTGTGAAACCCCCTGCGGTGTGAGCTGCACTCTGCAGGTGTCAGCTTCATTCCCTTTCATCATTGGACAATGTTTAACAAGCATATCCCAAGAAAGGTGGCCAAGATGATGGAGAATCTAGAACTGAGGCAGGCTGACAGCTGGTTGAAAACACTGGCAATCCTCTGTCTGAGACTCGAGGGAGGGAGGGAGGCACACAATGGCTTTCCCCAGTCGCTGATGGCTGCCCTATAGGAGGGGAACTGAGGATCCTCTAGGAATCCCCTGGAAGGAAAAACAGGAAGAGCTAAGTAGAGAAAGTACCGCGGCCTCAGTCCCACACACTCAGTGGGGCAGACCCGGAAACAATGTGTGTTCTCCGGCAATGGGGGGGCTGCCTGGAAAAGAGTGAGATGGGAACACTAGGAATGTTCCAGTATTGACCCAACTGCACACATAAAATTTACCTGAGCACAGCAGACAGGGCAGCAGTAAACGCCAGCGAGGGCTAGAGTAGAGAGTTTGTTAGGAAATTTGGTGTCTGAGAGGCTGAGGACACCCAGGAGAGGGGAGAGGATTGGGAAGAGAGAAAGGGGGTAGGAGGTGTGAGGAGTGTGGCCGGGGGTTGGCAGTGGTGTCTCCTTCATGAGATGTCGAGACAGAGTAGAATTGTTTCTCACTTATATGTTGCCAAGTCCTAGATATCGTCTAAGTTTCCTAAAACTGGATACAGCAAGGCTTTTTTTTCTTCCAAACTTTTTCTTCCATTTTCCTCTCTGGTCTACCAAAAGTAAAGCCATTAAGAACACAGTCTACCTTCCTTACTTCAAAACCTTCCGTCCTGAAGCATATGCTGTGTTATGAATGTATTCATTCATCTAAGCTTACATTAATTTGCTTGTACGTTCTACTTATAGAACTGTGCCTGGGGCCGGCCCCGTGGCCGAGTGGTTAAGTTCACATGCTCCGTTGCGGCGGCCCAGGGTTTCGCTGGTTCGGATCCTGGGTGCGGACATGGTACTGATCATCAGGCCACATTGAGGCAGCATCCCACATGCCATAACTAGGATCTGCAACTAAGATAGACAACTATGCACGGAGGGGTTGGGGAGATAAAGCGGAAAGAAAAAAAAAAAGAAGATTGGCAACAGTTGTTAGCTCAGGTGCCAATCTTTAAAAAAATAAAGAAAGAACTGTGTCTGTCACCAGGCAGGTGGCTGAATAAATATTTGATGATTGAATTAATACTCTCCAGCCCATAATAGTTCATCTATATTAACATATGCCTCAGCAATAGCACCAGGCTGGGATCTTCACGTGGGAAATGCTGCAGCCACATGCAGTAGAGCTGTGTTTCTTCAATTTGATTGTAACATAGTAGGTTGATAAAATTTGGGAGGTACCTGATGTTTTTTATACATGGACATAAAGTAACTTTAAACCTTAGACATTAGACATTTACTTCATCTGTTCAAGTTGTATTTGCTATATTACCTACAGCTTCACTCTTGATGGAGGCAACATGCATGAGTTCCTTAGAGTGTGCTGCCATCTACTGACCTTGGGGCCACATTACAATCCTACCCATCTTTTATATACTACAAAAGGTTTATTTTTCATTATATTAGTATTAGCTCAATTGAACGTTAAATAGTTGCATAACTTTTTTGATAGCATCAACCTTTTCTTCCATGGTGTGTCTTCAATTTGGGGACACAATTTAGAAGTTTAAAGATATCTTTGATGTTTGACAATAAAACTCGTTTAAAATTTGCACTTTTTGTTTTCCTGATTTGGTAGAAAAGCCATTGAGACAAAAGCCAGTATTCTTGGGTCCTAGTCTTGTCCCTACAAAATGAGTAAATCTCACCCTCAAGTTTCTTCATTTTTCAATTAAGGGTTTAACTGTGTCAGCTGTTTCTAATGCCAGCCCATGTCAGCACGGCGACCAGCCAGTATAGAAAAATCATCAGGGGAGAATTACTTAAACTACAAATTCCCAGGGCCCAGTCCCCAGAGTTCCATTCAGTGTCTTTGAGAACCGCTGAACTGACAGGTTTCTTTCCCTTGAGTCCACCTTTGTCAAGAAAAATGCGAAGGTGCCAGCTAGTGTCCCTCACCAGGTAGTACAGCCTCACTCAGCTGAATGGATGCAGCAGTGGGTGGTGGCACCTTGAACACTTTATGTTGCGACATCAGATATGGGCATATTGAAGCTTTAACTTGTCAGTGTTTCAATGCAGTAGAATTTGCAATTAATGAGAAAAACCGATGCTGTGATAAGATAACCAAATATTATCCCATCAACTCACTTGGAATAATTGATTCGATCTCTCTTTCGATTTATAAGTTGGCCTTTCTCTGAACTCAGTTATGCCTCTCAGCCTTCTTGTGTCTGAATGACACACAATTGTAATAGTATAGGTTTTTGCAACTATCTATATTTTCACACAACTCCAGGAAGACCAAAGTGAAGGAATGAAAGAAAAGACTTTCGCAGAGGAAAATGACGATCTCTGACTCCTTCTCATTCCTGCTGGCAGTGAGCAACATGCTGCCAAGGAATTCAACAGCATCCCTCTGCCACCCGCTCCCAGACTTCTATCCTGAGGTTCTAACTACCCTCAGAAAGGGAAGGTAATCAGACCCCTGAGCAAAGAGACGTGCTTTTCCTGGGTCATGGGCCTTGTGGGGGCGCTGCACCCCCATGTATCACCCCGCTGTGCCATTCAGCCTCGCTTCCCACAGTGCAGGCCAGAGGCTGGCAGCTTCAACATCCCCTGGGAGCTTGTGAGATGCAGAGACGCAGGCCCACCCCAGACCTGTTGAATCAGAATCTGTATTTTACCAAGACATCCAGGTGATTCGTGTGCTCATTAAACTGTAAGAAGCACCACCATAGAGAACACAAAGGTTTTAGCCAAAGAGAACTCTGATTCCTTTCCCAATGTGCTGCCCAACCCCCCCCCCCCCCCAACCCTTGCTGTGTCCCCAGGAGCACAAACTAGTCTGGAAGGATGAGCATCAGGCAGATCTGGCTTTGGCATCAGAATCTGCCACTTGGACACTTTTCCTATCAGAGGTGATGTCTCCCTTCCCTCCCCTTGACTCAGGCTGGGCTTCTGATTCCCTCCTGTAAGCGGGAGAATGTGAAGGATGTGCCCCTGCAGGACTCTCAGGGCTGGGTGAGGAAAGGCCATCCATCTTCCTCCTGGTTCTCTCGGGATGCTCGCTCTAGGGGGAAACTGTGTGCCGTAGTAGAAACTGCCATGCTGGGGAGATGCTCCGTAGACAGCCCAGCTGAGCACCCAGCCAATAGTCCCCACCCAACTGCCAGCCACGTGAGTGCGTGTCTTGGACATCCAGTCCTTTGTGCCTGCAGCCCCAGCCAGCATCCAGTTGTAATTACAGACAACTGCCTATCTGATGCCTTTCCCAAATTCCTGAGCCACGCCATTATGAGCAAAATGAAACAGTTGTTTTGGGGTCATTTATTATGCAGCAATAGTAACTGGAACACACTTTGGTATTTCATTTATCCCTTCGATGAAGGGCCTAGGTCAGGAGTCGACAAACTATGACCTACTGGCTAAATCTAGCCTGCCATCTGATTTTGGTTTTTGTTTTTTTTTGATAGACTTTATTTTTAAGACCACTTCTAGGGTCACAGAAAAACTGAGCAGAAGGTACAGAGATTTCCCACACACCCCGTTGCCCTCACATACACACAGCTTCCCCAGCTATCAACATCCCCCACCAGAGTGGGGCATTTGTTACAATTGATGAACCTACATTGACACATCATTGCCACCCAAAGTCTGTAGTTTACCTTAGAGTTCACCCTTGCGGTGTACATTCCACAGCCTTGGACAAATGTGTAATGACATGTATCCATCATTATCATATACAGAATAGCTTCACCACTTAAAAGTCCACTGTGCTGCCTGTGCATCCCTCACCCCGCCCAACCCCTGGCAACCACTAATCATTGCACTGTCTCCATGGTTTTGTCTTTTCCAGAATGTCATATAGTTGGAATCAGACAGTGTGTGGCCTTTTCAGATTGGCTTCTTTCACTTAGTAATGTGCATTTGAGGTCCTTCTATGTCTTTTCATGGCTTGATTGCTCATTTCTTTTTAGCACTGGATAATATTCCATTGTCTGGAGGTACCACAGTTTATCCATTCACCTACTGAAGGACATCTTACTTGTTTACAAGTTTGGGCAATTATAAATGAAACCTCTATAAATATTTATGTGCAAGTTTTCGTGTGGACATAAAGTTTCAACCTAGTTACATAAATACCAAGGAGCACAATTGCTGGATCATATGGTAAGAGTATGTTAGGTTTGGAAGAAACTGCCACATTGTCTTCCAAAGTGGCTGTACCATTTTGCATTCTCACCAGCAATGAAGGAGAGTTCCTGTTGCTCCATATCCTCACCAGCATGTGATGTTGTTAGTGTTTCGGACTTTGGCCATTCTAATAGGTGTGTAGTGGTATCTCATTGTTGTTTTAATTTACAATTCCCTAATGATGTATGATGTGGAACATCTTTGCACATGCTTATTTGCTATCTGTATATCTTCTTTGGTGAGGTATCTTTCATGTCTTCTGCCCATTTTTTAAATTAGATTTTTCATTTTCTTATGTTGAGTTTTAAGAATTCTTTGTACATTTTGGACAACAGTCTCTTGTCAGATATGTCTTTTGCAAATATTTTCTCCTAGTCTGTGGCTTGTCTTCTCATTCTCTTGATAGTGTCTTTCACAGAGTAATTTTTAAGTTTAATGAAATCTGGCTTATCAATTCTTTCTTTCATGAATCATGCCTTTGGTATTTTATCTAAGAAGTCTTTGCCATACCCAAGGTCATCTATCTTTTTCCCTGTGTTATCTTCTAGGAATTTTATAGTTTTGCATTTTACGTTTAGGTCTGTGATCCATTTTGAGTTAATTTTTGTGAAAGATGTAAGGTCTGTGTCTAGATTCATTTTTTTTGCACATGGATGTTGTTCTAGCACCATTTGTTGAAGAGACTGTCTTTGCTCCCTTGTATTGTCTTTAATCTTTTGTCAAAGATCAGTTGACCATATTTATGTGGCTCTATTTCTGGACTCTCTGTTCTGTTCCATTGATCTATTTCTCTGTTCTTTTGCCAATATCACACCATCTTGATTAGTGTAGCTTTGTAATAAATCTTGAAGTTGGTGAGTGTTAGTCCTCCAACTTTGTTCTTCTCCTTCAATATTGTATTAACTAGTCTGGGTCTTTTGCCTCTCCATATAAACCTTAGAATCAGTTTGTCAGTAATCACAAAATAACTTGCCGGGATTTTTATTGGGATTACATTGAATCTATAGATCAAATTTGGAAGAACTGATGTCTTGACAATATTATCTTCCTATCTATGAATGTGGAATGTGTCTCCATTTATTTGTTCTTTTTTGGTTTCTTTATCAGAGTTTTGTAGTTCTCCTTATAAGATCTAGTATATATTTTGTTAGATTTATACTTATTTCATTTCAAGGGACACTAATGTAAATGGTATTATGTTTTTAATCTCAAATTCCACTTGTTCATTGCTGGTGTATAGGAAAGCAATTAACTTTTGTATATTAATCTTGTATCCTGTAACCTGACTATAATTGCTTATTAATTCCTAGAGTATTTTTACCAATTCTTACAGATTTTCTGCATAGACAATCATGTCATCTGCAAACAAACACAGTTTTATTTCTTCCTTCCCAAACAAGATATCTTTTATTTCCTTTTCTTGTCTTATTGCATTGTCTGGGACTTCCAGTACAATGTTGAAAAGGAGTGGTAAGAAGGGATATCCTTGCATTGTTTCTGATCTTTGCAGAAAAGCTTCTAGTTTGTTGCCATTAAATATGTTATTTATAGGTTTTCTATAAATCCTCTTTATCAAGTTGAGGAAGTTTCCCCTGTTCCTAGTATGCTGAGAATTTTTATCATGAATGGATGTTGGATTTTGTTAAATGCTCTTTCTGCATCTGTTGATATGATCATGTGATTTTTCTTCTTTAGCCTGATGATATGATGAATTACATTAATTGATTTTCAAATGTTGAACCAGCCTTGCATATCTGGGATAAATTCATGGTTATGGTGTGTGACTCTTGTTATATATTCTTGGATTCAATTTGCTCATGTTCTATTGAGGATTTTTGCATCTGTGTTCATGAGAAATATATTGGTCTATGGTTTCTTTTCTTGTCATATCTTTTGGTCTTAGAGAAATGCCAGTTTCATAGAATGAGTTAGGAAGTATTCCTTCTGCTTCTGGAAGATATTATAGAGAATTGGTATCATTTCTTCCTTAATTGTTAGCCTCTGAAAAAAACTAAATACTTTAGGCTCTGGTAAAATACTTTCTTTTGAGGCAGGTCTTGTTAAGAAGAACAGAATAGGGCCAGCCCAGTGGCGCAGTGGTTAAGTTTGCATATTCCACTTTGGCGGCCCAGGATTCACCGGTTCAGATCCCAGGTGGACCTAGGCACCACTTGTCAAGCCATGCTGTGGCAGGCGTCCCACATATAAAGTCGAGGAAGATGGGCATGGATGTTAGCTCAAGGCCAGTCTTTCTCACCCAAAAGAGGAGGATTGGCAGTAGATGTTAGTTCAGGGCTAATCTTCCTCAAAAAAAGAAAATAAGTAAATAAATAAATAGAACAGAATGTTCTGGCACATTTCAAATAGTTACTTTTTCCCTCTCCCTGTGGGAAATAGGAGTGAATTTTTCTCATATTCACTGTTAGAACTTACTTGAGCCCCAGGAGGTAAAACTCACAAGAGTTTAGGGGGCTCCATAAACTCATAAGAGACTTGGACCCCCTGGGGTTATTAACTCTCAGACTTGTCAATACTGAGCTTCCAGCAACTCATCAGTTACAGATCAGGTTTTCCTACCCAGGCGCTGGTTCCCATGGAGGTTTCCGCTTGGGAGTTTCTGCTCCAGTTAGTTGTGATTCTCTGTGTTTGCCTGTCTGTCTTCCAGTTTGGGGACAGTGGTTTGTCTGTGGCCTCGCTCCTCTTACAGAGCTAAGAAGAGTGGATTTTACAATTTGTTCAGCTTTGTACTTGTTGTTAGGGCAGAGTGGCAACTTCCAAGATTCTTACGTGCCAGGCCAGAAACCGGAAGTCCCATCTGTTTTTGTCAATAAAGTTTTATTGAAACACGACCACACTCATTCAGTCGCATGGTGTCTGTGGCTGCTTTGGCGCTCCCACGGCAGAGCTGAGTAGTTGCCACAGAGACTGTGTGGCCCACGGAGCCAGAAGTACTTTTCGGACATTTACAGGAAAATTTTTGCTGACACCTGTTCCAGGTGTTGGGAATCTAATGATATGTAAAACAACATTTCTGTTTTTGTAGAATTTATATTCTAGTGAGGGAGAGATGAAGTAAAAGCTCATAAATATCAGGTGGTGATAAGTGCCAGAAGGAAACATCAAGGGGACAAAAAGTGACAGGGGGTCATAGAGTGGTGTGGGAAGATAAGGTGACCTTTCAGCAGAGATGGGAATGGGATGAGGGAGCGAGTCTGGGGGTGGCTGGGAAATGAGCTTCCCAGGCAGAGATGGTGGGAAGAGGACAGCTGTTGAGGTGGTGTGCACTGGAAGGAGCAGCAGCCTGCAGTGAGTGACAGCAGGGAGCCGAGCGCAGGGGCTAGGGGCAGGAGGCCGCCTGGGCCCAGAGGTCTTGCCTCAGTGAGGACTTCAGATTTGAATGTTCACTGTCCCTTCTGCCTCAGAGTTTAATTGACACAGACCACTGGAGCATTTTCCATAGTGGACCAGACACCTCAGGTTGGGGAGAAGCCAAAAAACATTGTTCATACCTGTTTAAAAAATTTGAACTACCTCCATTAAAAAGAAAAGTTAAGTGGAGAGCAGGGCTGTCTCAGAATGGGTTCTTGGGAGAAGACCTTAAGGCAAGGATTCATGTATAAAGGATTTACTAAGGAATTGCTCCCAGGGAAAACTGGTGAGAGAGTGAGAGAAATAGGCGGAGAGAAAGGAGAAAGAAGCTAAGCAATGGGGCCATTTCAGGCAAATTCCCAGCCTCAGCCTGAACCCGTGGGGAGCTCTGGAGCCTAAATCACTCCTCAGACCTTATTCCTCCTTGAGGCAAGGAGCTGGACTCTCCCACTCCCACAGCAAGCAGGTTGGCTGAGGGCCGCCCCAGGACAGGTGGAACAGAACCTCACAGGCACTACCACTGTCTGTCCATACAGGCAGAGCAGCCCCGATAGCCCAAGGGCAGTCCTTTGAAGACAGTTACAGGTACAGGCCGTTAGAAGCAAAGCACACAGTAGCCGTGGGAGGGAGACAGGGAAACAGTAAAAGAAACCCACGGGGATCCAAGCAGACCATTAACAATATCTCCTACAAAGACCAAAGGGGAATTTACAAAAAGAAAGAGGAAATACCTAAGGAGCTTGTAAGTATGTTAGCACCTTGTATTTGCCTATTTGTAATTCAAATATCAGTACATCTCCTATAGTCTATTCAGTTAAATATATTAAAAATATGATTCTAAGTCAGAATGCTGTGAGCACACTGCCCTGTGCAAGCTGGCTCTCCAGTCAGGGAATGGTACCGCAACATTGTCCCCACGCCAAGCCCTGCAGCTTTGTTTGAGAAAGCCAGCAGAGATCACTGGTAGCGCAGGCCCTGTGTGTGAAGCCACTTTCAGTCTCTACCTGGGGCCACACATCGGGGAGGGGTTTGCTCATAGCCTGATACCTGGGGGACACAGGCTAATTCTTCCATTACTTTAACGTCCTCCCTAGTGGCCAGTCTGGTTATGAATACATTAAATGTAAAATCAATGGTGGACGTTGTCAGCCCACCACACACACTATATTTTGTGTATAGCAGGGTGACTTCAGCCCTGTCTCCGAGAAACTTTAACAAGTTGCCTTTTGAGCCCCAGTAGCTGCAGTTGCGTTTATCCATCTTCAACACTAGGGGGCAGACGTGAGTCTTTTTGAAATCTGTTGTGTGTGGTTCTTACAAAACAATAGCCATGTCTAATTTAAGAAGAAAAAAGCAGAAAAACAAAACCTACTACACTTGGCTACCTCAAGGGAAAATTACCCTCCGGCATTTCGCTTCTTCCACTGTCGTCTGCTGATTGCAAACCTTCTGTGGACTAGATATAAAAGAGTTGCTGTCCATCTGTCTTGTCTGTGTTTCTTTCTGCTTCATTTGTGACAATTTTTGAGGATTCATTTGAATTTTAAACAGGAAGATCTAGTATCTGTGTCAGAGATCCACCAGCTAATATATAGGCCACAGTTTCCAAGTTCCTAGAACAGAGAATTTGCTAAAGTTAGTCATTTTTAATGTGTTCTTGTTCTGCTAGTGTAAAATCGTACAATTGAGCGTGCCCAGTGGCCAGAGGCAGAGAGCCCTTATGTCCCTGCCTCTGATGGCTTCGACCCTGGTGGCTGAGGGTTGGCCTCAGAGTTCAGACTGTGGGTTCATTTGCCCAGTGTGATCCCTCACCATAAATGTCAGCCTCACGGAAGGAAAGGAGTGGTTGGCATCTGTGCCTGCTCAGCCCCTTTCAGTGTCTTTGCCTGGAAAATATCGGTTTTCACACTTACGCTTTGCCCTCGGCTTGGATACACTGGCCCTGTGCAGCGTTAAATTGCAACATCCCTGATTCCCATCAGTGTGGAAGGTGGTGGTACTCGCTCAGTTGCTCAGGTCGGCGCAAATGGGCTCCACCTGCGAGGGACCTCTTCGGTGGACTCATTCTCATGGCTCAGACTCGACCTGAAGGCCAATTCGTCAGCTGGCAAATTAGAGCCGGCAGCCTGGGCTGGGGAAGTGAAGGCAAGTCCCTCTTCATTACTAGAGGGAAGACGTAGAGCGCAGTCCATAACCCCCATGTCTCCCGTCCAGCATCATGAGGTTGCCGGTACCCTCTTACCCAAAGCCCCGTGTCTGGCTGTAAAGGGAAGCCTTTCTCGGGGCCTGGGAAAGGGCATTGAATTCATACTTTCCAGACAATGGTTATAACTTAGTGAAGAGGCATCCTTAATTTGCTAATTTTTCAGATGCTTTGTTTTATCTTTCATCACACTGAATTTCCTCTGTTACTAGAGATTTCCCTTTCTCCTCTTTCATCCTTGTGTCTATTACCAGTGGCCTCAGATGAAGCAGCAGGATCTGGACAGTTTAATTTATTAGGGTTGTCAAGGCCAATATACCACTGATAATAGAACACAGTGGAAGTGGACCTGTCCTGCTAAGCAGATTTAATCTAAGTGATTCAAGTGGTGTTTCAGCAGCTTCCCATAAATTAATTCATTTTAGAGTCCCCCTATTAATCTTGTTTTAATTTGAGAATATGTGCACCTTACACACACATTTCTTGTTAAAAAAAATACCCTGTCAGGTTTTTCAGAGAAGATATTTGATATTTAAAATATTTTTCCTCTTGATTTTGAAAAGGAGATTGAAAATCAAATAAAAAGACATGACTTAGGGTCAAGGGTGTCTGAGCACCTCGTCCCACGTAGAAACTACTTAGGCTCGCGGATCAGTTTAAGTCCACTCCAGGAAGGACCACTTCTGCCTCGTATTCTTGGACTGCTTGGCTATCCTCCGAGATGGAAATCCTCTTGGCTGAAGCATTCAGGGAAACTCCTTTACTTTTCATCTTTATTTCAAGTAACCTCAAATTTACAGAAAAGTTGTGAGTACCATATAAAGAACCCTTTGTCTTGAATCTGTCATCAACCCAATGCTCTATTACCTCCAAATTCCATGGTGTGTATTTCCTACTAAAGAGGAGCATCTTCTATATAACCACATGCCACCATCTAAACCAGGACCTTAGCACTGAGTCTTTACAGCCATTTAATCCTCAGGCCCCAGTAAAGTTCTTCAGTGTCCCAATAATCGTCTTTATAACAAAAGGATCCAGTAGAAAATAAGTGTTGCATTTAGTTATCATGTCTCTTTAGACCCCTCATTGAGTCTGGACTAGGTCCTCAGTCTTGCTTTGTCTTGACCTTGGCACTTCTGAAGAGTACAGGCCAGTCATTTTGTAGAATGTCCCTCAGTTTGATTTTGTCTGCTGCTTCCTTGTGTTTGGGTTCAGCTGGCGCACCTTTGTGGGCCCATCAGAGGAGTGATGCTGCGTCTTCCCATTGCATCTGGTCGGTTTCAATGTGTCCCATTGCTGGTGTCACTCACTTTGATCACTCGATGAAGGTGGTGTCTGCCTGACTTCTCCACTGTAAGGTTACTCTCTTCCCCTTTGTAATTAATAAGTATTGGAGAAGGAGGTAGTTTGAGAATATGAAATATGGTCCTTCACTTTTAAAACATCCATCAGCAAAAGTTTTGATCCCAAATTTTAGTTAATTTTCTACAAAGGCTTGGCTTTCTTAAGTTTTTGTTCTTGTTGCACATAGAGGAAAATGAACTCTTAGTGTCTCTGTACTTCTCATTCTGTAGGGATGCAAGCCCTAGGAATGCTTAAAAACCAAGACCTATAAGCCCCCACTTCCACTTTTTAAAAGTTTTGGCATTGAACACATATACAGAGAAGTGCACGAATCATGAAGGAAAAGCCCAACGCGTTTCCACAAAGGGAACACACTAGATCAAGAATCACCATGTTATAACCACTACCCCCACCTCAGCAGGTACCCATCTTGTGCCCACTTCCATTCTCAATCACCCCTAAAGGTACTGCTATCCACCATAGATTTTGCCAATTTTTTAACATTACTTTAATGGAATGTACGAGATCTTCTCTATTGTGGCTAACTTCTTTCATTTGACATTGTGATTCTGAGATCCATATACAATTGTCATTATTGTCCCTCCCAGGCCACCATCCAGATTTGGGGTCTTTTATTCTTTCATTCACTGAAAAAACACCTACAGAACATCCAGAACATTAGGCAGAGTCTGGCACTCGTAAACACAGCTTTGACCATCTGGCTTCACTTTTAACCCAATGGGGAAGCAACAGTAGTTGCCCACTCCCAGCTGACACTGTCCCAGGTGTTAACACATACCCTGTCTCACTTGATCCTCCCTCCAGTCAATTGAGCAAGATACCATTATCTCTTTTTTGTAGACAAAGAATCTGATGCTTAGAGAGAGGCTCCTGCAATTTTCATTAAGGTCTTATAGTTAACAGATGGCAGAGCAGATATTTAAACCTACATCAGTCTATGTGCAAAGCCCACTATAGTGGTCACGTGGATGCCCTGTTTCTTGTCCCCTGAACTCCCCTCTGTTTACCTGCAGCGTTGGTGGACTGATTGCATGCTCTGTTTCTCTGGCATGACAGGTCAGCCCAGAAATGCCAGGGAATTAATACCCCCAGAGGTAATCCTTCCCAGTGAGGGAGGGAATTTTTGGATAAATACCCCAGCTTCCCTGTCCCATCGTGGGGTAATTCTGATGTGCGTTCTGCATGCGTCCTCAGAGGGTCCACTGCAGGACTGAGCCCTCTCATCCATAGTAGTAATCAGCTCATTAATGCACCCATTTTGGACTTCTCTCGTTTCCATCGTACTTTCCTCAGTCTCTGACTTGGCTTCCTGGAATCTCTTCCCAAATAAACCTGCATTACAGTCCTTCCTCGGGGTCTGCTTTCAGGAGAACCCAAATTAGGACACCTGTTCTCTCTCCAGTTCCCTGTGATGGAATACCTAATGCTTCTAAATAGGGTAGCAGTCCAGATAACACCTCAGTGGTTAGTTGTACAAGTTCCCGGTTTTTCCTCCCTCCCATAGAATGTCCGAATTCCCACAGAATTCAGTGGCCCCTCTGAAGGAGGACAACAGTGTCAAGACAACCAGGCACCCCTTTCTCTTCCATCCGAGAGAGTGTCTAAGGAGAGAGAAGAAGGAGGTGGTGTTGGTGTGTGAGTGGCAAAGATCTAATCTGGGAGACTCACAAAGCAGGAGGATCCATCAGAGGTCCCAAAGTTGGATGCAACTGTTTTGAATGGAGATTTATAACTGTTTAAGAGAAAAAAACTTTGGATCTACAGAAACCTGGCTTCAAACCTTGGTTCCTCCACTGAAATGAGATGGGTGACCTTGACTGAGTCACTTAACCTTCTCCATACCGCAGTTTCCTCATGGCATATGATGATAATCATTCTGCCAATCTTATAGGATTGTTGAGTGGATTAAACTTGAAAATATATGTAAAGTCCTTAATGCATCTCCCAGGAGATAAACCGTTTTTTAAAATGTTAGCAATGTAGTGCTGGCTGAGACATGGATTCTCTAGCTAGATAAATGGCTTGGGTTCAAATACACAGCTTTTCTCTGTATTGACTCAGGCCTCAGATTCCACATCTGTAAAAAGGGGGACCTCCTAGAGTTACAAAGATTAAATACAAGAGAAAAACAGAACTTTGAACAGTGTGTAGCCCATTCAAAGCCCTATAACGTTATCTATAAACCTGGAAAAGCAACTTGAATACCTAAGCTGTGTGGAGACAGTCATGCAGTGTAGAGCCAGGCAGTTTGGGCCGACTAATATGCAGGAGGGATGTTAGCTGGTCAGGGAGTACAATGTGAAAAGACAGTCCTGAATTTTCCTCTGGGGCAGAAGCCCTGTGTGAATTAAAAATCTTAGGTGCCAGGAGGTGCTGATTGTTTGACTAAAGTAGGGAAGACCTTGAAGTCTCCACCTTTGGGGAATGAGGTGGCATGAGTAGAAGGGATTTGCAGAAGCAGGAGGAAGAAAATAGAGGAGATGGAGTTGATAGAGATGAAGAAAATGGATAGCTACCTCCTCTCTCCCTCCCTCCCTACCGAGAGGCACTTCCTAGGAGAGGGCAAAGGTTGCATCTTTCCCTGAGGGCTCCATCTACCCAGAAAGCCATTGTGTCATTGGACAGGTAGCTTATAGGAGATTTGGCTGCTTTTCTATCTAGAGGTGTCTATGATCTGTCCTCTCTAGGCCACCATACGCACCAGCTTGTTGTGCTTTAGGATGCTTCTGTGTTGAAAGTAGTCCCACCCAGCTTCCTGGCTTCTGTGCCGAGACAAAATGGGGCAAAATAAATCAATTTGGCTTTCCCATCCAAGACACCTCTGTCTCAGCCATCTGTGACTCAGAGGAATAGGAGCTAAAATGCAAGACTGATGGCACATGTTATTGTGTTCTGTTTGCTTGCTTGCTTTTTGTTTTTTTGTTTTGTTGTGTTGTTTTCTGGTTAAAGACTAGGTTAAGTAAATGAGTATTTTTGCCTGCAAAAGCTCTATTACACATACAGTCAGGCAAGATGAGGAATTCCTTGGATTACACTCAGATTATTCCATAAGAGGAAACTGAACTTTGGTTGATAAAGAGGGTCCCCTCTGCCTTTTGCTCAGATGCTGTGGTCATGTTTGACTGCTTTGGAGCAGCTCTGAATCTCAGCTCTGTCAAATGTTGCACGTAAACCAAGCTTTTTACTAACTACCAATCTAGCATGGAGAAGTCCCGCAGTGCAAAACAGTAAGAATAGAATGAACTGCAAAAAGAACCTTTAGATTCTCAGGGACTCACTGATAAATCAGCCTGAAGCTCTATCCATAAAGAGATTAATGCATGACAGATGAGCCTCTGTACTAGGCACCTCCTGGACACCGAGGGAGGGGCTGTGCTCCACCTGAGTACAATGAGGCTAGTCAGGGGCAGTGTTATTCCTTAGATTGTCTATTAGTTAGGAGCAAAGCTTCTGAACTCAGACATTCCTGGAATTTAATCCTGACTTCACCGCTCTATTTGTCAGCTATTGTTGCAGAATTTGTGTAACAAACAACTCCGAAAGTGTCGTGGCTTATAACAACAAACATTTGTTTTTCTTGCTCATGGGCCTGAAGGTTGTGGGAGTCATTCTGCTTCAAGCTTGAGGACAGCTGAAGTTAGCTGCAGGTTTTAGGTTGGGTTCTAGTCTGTTCTGGATGCCTCTTGGCATGATTCATGGATGAGGAAGTGCCACATCAGTTCTTTCTAGGGAAGTTGGCAAGAACTCAAGGAACCAAGCCAAACCATTAGAAACCTCTGCTTGTGTCATTTACCAGTGTTCCAATGGCCAAAGTAAGATACTTGGCCAAGCTCAAAGTCAATGGACCAGGGGTACATATTCCACATACTCTGCTGAAGGGCACTAAAAAGTCTCTTGCAAAGGGTAGGATGTACAGTTGCCCCTCTGTATCTGCGGGTTCCACATCCATGGATTCAACCAACCAC
Source organism: Equus quagga (assembly GCF_021613505.1). Classification (NCBI taxonomy): domain Eukaryota; kingdom Metazoa; phylum Chordata; class Mammalia; order Perissodactyla; family Equidae; genus Equus; species Equus quagga. The sequence goes on from NC_060278.1 coordinate 76,159,706, forward strand.
AGATTGTGTCCTGTGTTTATGACCTGTGGTTGGTTGAATCCGTGGATGTGGAACCCATGGATATGGAATGCCAACTAAGGGGCTTAAGCATCCGCAGATGTTGGTATCTGAGGGAGGTCCTGGAACCAATCCCCAGCAGATAGTGAAGGATGACTGTATAAGCATTACAGGAAGAAGGCGAAGAACTGAAACAATATTTTAGTCTTCTACAACCACTAACAAGCTGAAGAAGCTTGGACAATCGTAACTTCTCTTTTCTCTTTTGTAAAGTGAGTCTTAATACTACTTGCCTCCTAGGGCTGTTGGGAAGATTAAAAGCAGGGCAGAGAGAGAGAGGATAGCACATAGTGAGTGATTAATGAAGGATAATTTCATTGTAACAGAATCCACCTTTTCCATTTTGGCCCCTTTTTCTCTCCTGATCTCTTCCCTCCACCATCCATTGTCTACCAGCAGCGCCACCCTCCCCCAATTCTCAAATTCTCCTGTTTGGCCTCTTCTCACTTCCAGGAGGTTAGGGCAATATGAGTATCTTTGTGTTTAGACTACAGGAAAGATAAATTGATCCAGATGTCAGCTTTATCATCGTGAAGCCCCGTTTACTAATGAGGCCTTGTACAATATGCACCTCCCCCCACCCTCCAGCTTAAATATATGAGAGAGCTCTGCAAAGCTGATATTGACCCAGGCTGCTCAGGGAGAATCACTTCCACACACACTCATCACCCTCCAGTACTGGGTCAGAGTAGGGCTGCCAGCCTCCAGATTGAGAAGTTCTGGGTCCTTGCCCCAGGGAACGAGGTAAACACACAAGCCGCTCAGACAGGAAGACTGTCCAGAAAAAGGAAGAGAAGGGCCCTCGAGCCCTAACCATGCACGTGCCCTAACCCGTCTTTCTCCCCCAGCAAATAAGCTGTGATCCCTGCCACATGCAGACAAGTGGGTATGGGCAGCAAGAGAGAACAAAAGCATTATTCTCATTATTCCAGTGGAAGGCCCTTCATGGAAGCATGAGGACAGGAGAGAATTAGTTCCCCTGACAACCTGTTTTGTAAATAAGAAAAGTTAATGCCTTGCTGGGAGCTTTCTAGCGAGTGAAGAAATCAGTAGGTTTAGAGTCAGTGGCCTGGCCTAATAATCAATAAAGGATCAGTCATCTGTTATCACAAATAAGGTTGTATAATAAAGCACTCCAAAGCTGAAGAGCTTAATACACACTCAAAACTGTAAAACGGTGCTGAAGAAATTTAAAAAGACATAAATAAATGGAAAGACAGCCTGTGTTGGTGGATTAGAAGACTTGATATCGTCAGGATGGCAATACTACACAACGTGATCTACGAATTTAAGGCAATCCCTATGAAAATCTCAATGGTATTTTCTGCAGCAATAGAAAAACCCATCCTAAAATTCATATGGAATCACAGGGGACCCCGAATAGCCAAAACATCCTTCAAAAAGAACAAAGTTGGAGGACTCACACTTCCTGATCTCAAAACTTACTACAAAGCAACAGTAAAAACCACAGCAGTACGATGCTGGTATAAAGATACACATCTAGATCGATGGAACAGAAGAGAGAGCCCAGAAACAAACCCTCACATATATGGCCAAATGGTTTTCCATAAGGATGTCAAGACCATTTAATGGGGAAAGGATAATCTTTTTAACAAATGGTGCTGGGAAAACTGGATATCCACATGCAAAAGAATTAAATTGGAACCTTACCTTACACTATACATAGAAACTAACTTAAATGAATCAAAGACCTAAACGTAAGAGCTAAAACTATAAAACTCTTAGAAGAAAACATAAAGGAAAAACTTCATGACATTGGTTTTGGCAGTGATTTCTGGGATATGACACCAAAAGCATAGGCATCAAAAGGAAAAAGATCAATAAATTGGACTTTGTCAAAGTTTAAAACAAAGGACACAAAGTTTAAACAAAGGACACAAGAGAGTAAAAACACAAGTCACAGAATGAGAGAAAATATTTTCAAATCACATATCTGTTAAGGTATTAATATCCAGAATATATGAACTCCTACAACTGAACAACATCAAAAAACAATTCACTTTGAAAATGGGCAAAGGACTTAAATAGACATTCTCCAAAGAAGATACACAAGTGGCCAATAAGTGCATGAAAAAATGTTCAACATCACTAATCACTGGGGAAATGCAAATTAAAAACCACAGTGAGATACCAGTTCACATCCATTAAGATGGCTACTATCTTAAAAAAAATTAACAGAAAATAACAAGCGTTTCAAGTATGTTGAGAAATTGGAGCCCTCATGCATTGCTGGCGGGGATGTAAAATGGTACAGCTGCTGTGGCAACGGTTTGGTGGTTCCTCAAAAGCTACACATAGAGGTAGCAGATGATCCTGCAATTCCCCTTATTGGTATATACCCAAAATAATTGAAAGCAGGGACTCAAACAGATACTTGTACACCAATGTTTACAGCAGTGTTATTCACAATAGCAAAACAGGATCCATCAACGGATGAATGGATAAGCAAAATGTATGTACATGCAGTAGAATATTATCAGCTTTAAAGAGGAATGAAATTCTGACACAGGCTACAACATGGATGAACCTTGAAAACATTATGCTAAGTGAAATAAGCTAGACACAAAAGGACAAATATTGTATGATCCCAGTTATATAAGGGACCAAGAATAGGCGAATTCATAGAGATGGAAAGTAGACTGGAGGTTACTAGGACCTCGGGGGAGGAGCAGAGGGAGTTATTGTTTAATGGGTACAGAGTTTCTGTTTGGGATGATGAGAAAGTTCTGGAAATGCAGTGATAATGGTAGCGCAACAATGTGAATGTACTTAATGCCACCGAAATATACACTTAAACGTGGTTAAAATAGTAAATTTTTAATGTATATTTTACCACAGTTTTTTTTAAAAACAGCTTAAAACAATAAGCATTTGTTGTTCCTCACAATTCTGCAAGTTGGCAATTTGGGCTGCACTCAGCTGGCAGTTCTTCTAGTCTCATCTGGGCTCACTCAAGCATCTACAGTCAGCTGCCGAGTGGGCTGAGTGCTGGCTGGTCCAGGACAGCCTCAGCTGGGGTCATGGTCTCTCTTCCATGAGTCTGTCATCATTCCCCAGACCAGCCCAGCCTGTTCACATGGCCACTGGGCAGGGTCCAAAGCTGCACAGCCTCCAGAGGCAGAGGTTTGAAAGGGCACCACATCTCTTTGGCGGCATTCTATTGGCCAGAGCACATCCTGGGGCCAAAGCCAGCATCAAGGGGAAGGGAAACAGACTCCATCTCCTGAGGAGAGGAGCTGCAGAGTCAGGTTGCAAAGGATCTGCATACAGACAGGAGAGGAGAATTGGCACCATTTTTGCATCAACCTACCACAGTTTGACATTATTAATAGAGAACGTGTCAGGATACCAAATGGTTTGTGGCAGAATGAGCTCATGTATCTAACCTAGGAGTTGCTTACAAGAGGATCAGTGCCTGTCCTAGGAATTTAAAAAGTGTAGGAATTTATACACAAACTCCAATTAGGGCACATAATTTTCTCTCTGAGGCATTAAGCACCTGTCAGATTATTTTTCAGTCAAGCCAGATACTTTGCAGACAGCGCTTTGTAGGGGCAGTTACTCTTCGGAGCAGCTGAGACATGGAGAAAGTCTTCAAAACAACGGCATGTTGGAGCTGGAAGGGAGGCAGGCACGTCTTAGTACAGACGGGAACTGTAGTCTCTGCAAGGTAAAGTGACTTGATGCAGGCTTCATAGTTGCCAGTGATAACTTGGACTAGACCCCAGATTGCTGAACTCACAATCCAGTGCTCTCTCTAGGACATAGTGGTGATCTCATTTTCCTTGCAATAGGCAAACCCCAGCTCAGCCATCCAGGGACCTTGATCTGTTCTTTGGGACCTTGCAACTTAAAGTGTGTTCTGTAGACCAGCGGCATCAGCTTCACCTGAGAGCTTGCTAGAAATTTAGAATCTCATGCCTCACGCCAGACCTACTGAATTAGAGTCTGCATGTTAACAAGATGCCCAGGACATTTGTGTGCATGGTAGAGCTTAAGATGCATTGCACTGGGGGGTCGGCCCCGAGGCTGAGTGGTTAGGTTTACGCCCTGTGCTTCGGCGGCCCAGGGTTTCACCAGTTTGGATCCTGGGCACCGACACGGCACTGCTCATCAGGCCATGCTGAGGTGGCATCCTACATGCCACCACTAGAAGGACCCACAACTAAAATATACAACTATGTACTGGGGGGATTTGGGGAGAAAAAGCAGGAAAAAAAAAAAAAGATTGGCAACAGTTGTTAGCTCAGGTGCCAATCTTTAAAAAAAAAAGATGCATTGCATTGGGACGCTGGTTTTCACCCTTGGCTACTCATTGGAATCACCTGGGAGAGGTTTAAAACTATTGATACCTGAGCTCCACCCCAGAGACCCTTATTTATTTGTTCTTGGTTACAGTATGGTCATAAGGATTTTTTAAAGCTCCTGGAGGCACTGCTTCTCTTTAGTCTATCTCTAATGTGCTCAAGATGTTGGCAGCTTTTTATTAGGTTTCCCCTCCATGCAATGGGCTAGTATTTTCTTAATGAGTAAACACAACCTTCGGAAGACCCTAACTGATAAACTTGCTCCAGTGTTCTGAGTCAGATGTAGGCTTAAGGGATTTATAAATTGCTGAAGATTACTTAACTATATCTTTATAAAGGAGGAAGGTGAAACACTAGAGCTGGTAATTGAGAGGAACTTTTTAAAAACCTACTCTGTTCCCAAAAAGGAGTGGCACTAATATACAACGAAATCCCACATAATAAAAGTTTGGCAAATTATAAACAATAGAAGATTAAGGACCCAGAAAAATGTAAATCATAGAAGAGAAAAAAGACAATAAAAAAGAATACAAATGTGCAAACCTCACACATGCACATAATCAATAGTTAAGCTATAAATTTGATATTTTCAAGCCTCTTTGGTGTCCAGTTGAAATGGTTATAAAATTCTTATCAATGTAAAAGGAGAGTGGGAGAAAGTCTTTCCTGTGGGAATGCAAATCTCTCCCACTCTAATTTGTAAATGTTTCATGAGGTCTTTCTGTAGGGACATTGAATAACATAGTGAGTCATGTCTTCAAGAATATGCCTAGGGCAGGGGCCGGCCCCATGGCTGAGTGGTTGGGTTCATGTGCACCACTTCGGCGGCCCAGGGTTTCACCAGTTCAGATCCTGGGCGCGGACATGGCACCATTCATCAGGCCACACTGAGGCAGTGTCCCACATAGCACAACCAGAGGCACTCACAACTAGAATCTACAACTATGTACTGGGGGGCTTTGGGGAGAATAATCAAAAAAAAGAAAGATTGGCAACAGTTGTTAGCTCAGGTGCCAATGTTTACAAATATATATATATATATATATTCCTAGGGCAAAGCAGGACTGAATTTCATCTGTTTCTTGTAGTGTCTTTTTGTTAAATCTGTGGTTAGAATATGAAATACAATTGATGGAATACAATTTTGGAAAAAGGAAAGATACTATTGAGTCTCTTATGGTGTGTGTGCACATGTGTTGTGTGTCCCAGCTCTATCTAAGACAGGACTTAGCAAAGAGGAGTTGTAAAATCACCCTCTCTTTAAATTTGGCCAAGTAGCTGCATCCTGCTTAGAGAAAGAAGTGGGTTGTCTCTGTGTGCTGGTGTGAGGGCTCTTGCCGTTCTGTTAATATCCTTGAATGAGTGAACAAGATTATCCAGTAAACTCTTTTCAGACTCCTGCATTCCAGCCATCAACTTGCCCTCAGGGATGTTTGAACACAGTCATAATAGGATAAATATGCTCCCACATTAAATCATAGAACGCGTTCTAGGAACATAATACCCCAGAGCTGCCCTTTGTGTTATGAATCAATCATTTTCCCCTTTCTGTTATAGAACACTGTTTCTTTTTTCGCAAAGCAAAGAAATGACCCTACTAATCTGGAGTTTAAGGACTAAGGAATATTTTTTCTCTGATAATATATGTCTATATCTGTAGAGATGTATATACATCTAAAGATACAAATGATACATCTATATATGTGTATACATATATATATGTGTTATATATATATATATATATATAATCAGAGAATTGACTGATTTTCAAAATCTTTACTGAATTGAAATTGTTTGAGTCATGTAAAGGGGACCTCAGGCAAATGGTCTACAAGTGGTGATCAGTCTTCGATGTATATGTGAATTACCTGGAAGTTTTGTTAAAACTCAGGTTCTGATTCAGCAGTTCTGGGTGGGGGCTGAGTGTCTGCTCTCCTACCAGGCTCTCAGGAGACTGATGCACTGGTCCGGGACCACACTTTGAATAGCAGGGGACAAGGTCTACCAGCAGTGCCATTCCCAGACTTGGCTGCACATTGGAGTCATCCAGGGAGAGCTTTAGAAATTACTGACACCTGGAACCACCACCAGAGATGAAACTGGGGAGAGGCCTTGGCTTCAGGAATGTTCCTAAGCTCCCCAGGTGACTCCAGTGTGCAGCTGTGCTGAGAGCTGCTGCAGTTGAAGCTACCAGATGAAGCAGAACCTCTCGCTGCCTTAGCCTTCCCTAAGGCTTGCCTTAGAAAAGCTCCAGGTGCATTCTTAAACCCTTCATTGAGTTTCAAAGCAATAAAATCTGTTAAGTGAGAACAATCTTATATCTTGGATGGATGGATAGATAGATATCCTTGGGAAAAAATGAGTCTCGTTTTGCAAATGAAAAGAGAAACCACATGAGTTTTTTCTGTACATAGCTTATATAAATCAAAGAAGTGTTGAGGAGTTGGCCCTTCTGCGGCACAGAAGGAAAGCCCCACTGCCTTGCAGGTTTCTCTGGGGGAGCCAGATTAGTAGCTGGAGAGGCCCTGGGCTCAACTGGTGGGAATGGTAAAGAAATTAAGGATGAAAGGAGCCTCCCAACTCTTAATAGCATCATTTTTTTTTGCATTTGCTAAGTTTCTAGAATATTCAGTGTGCAGCCTCGTATCTTTGATTGGGTTTGTCTGTCTCTGATTCAGTCACCCACCCACAACACGTGTTCTTCTCCCTCCCTCAGACCTCCAGTCTTCTGTCCCCGCTGTATTATCCTTACCTATGAGCCCCTTCCTTTATTAATCACCTTCCATCTTGAACTCCATGCTTCATCTCCATTCTCCCCTCATCAGTACCTACCTGTCGTTATCCATCCATGGCCGCCACCCGGCATCCACTCATTCTGAGATACATCCAGTGTCCCACCTTTGCAGAAGCTGCCTTCAGGGTGCTACATATTTGCTGGAAAAGACAAGCAACCATTGGGTTTGGTGCCACTCCAATGTATTTTAACAAAAGAATAATTTACATGTAATAAAAGACAAATCATAAATGTACACCTTGCTGAATTTTTACATATATATATTCATGTGACCACAACCCAGATCAAGATATAGAACATTTTCATCACCCAGAAAGTTCTCTCGGGGCTCCTCCCAATGAACACCCTCTCTCTGGAGGTAAACCTTATTCTGACTTGGATCACTAAAGAGAAATGGATGACAAATAACTAGGAAAGTTGGTAAAGCTGACCTTAATATTTAATGGACTTTCAAGTTTCATATTTCTGAAACATGTGGAAGATTTGGAGCCCAGCTTTTCTCCAATCTTTTTTCCTACTGGGGCATAATTTTTTCTTGGCATCTAAAACCAGTCCATTTTTGAAATCTTAAGTACATAATTACAGTAACAACTTTGTACTTTAAAATGTTATTTAACTGCCTAGCAGTTTTCTTTCTGAATTAATAAGTTTCTTAACATTTATTATGCCTTGAAGAGATCATTTTCATGTTTGTCAAGGTTGCTTAAAATGTCACACTGAAAAAAACAACAGAAATTTAAGTTTCGGACATTCAAAGGTAACATTTTGTTGATCAAATTTATAATAAATATGCCTTGTCCTTCTTTATATAGCCTGTAAGAGAAAGCAGGTGATTTTGACGTTTAGCATTGCCTGTTAGCAATATTCCCAGAATCATTTAATCAGTTGTTTTTACAGGGGGAGGGTGGCAATTGATGTGTAGACAACACATTTTGTTAGTTATTAAATTTTTAAATGTCAGAATCTTGAGCAAATGCAATGTAACAAGATGTTTCTTTTGTTATGGTGACAGGATTTTGAAGTTGCTGGAAAGGCTAATTATTCCAAAGAGCAATCAACTTGGTTTTTTCCCCAATTCCCATCATTCTGAGTTTTAAACATCCTTTCTTTAGAAAGTTTTGTTTCTGGAGATATTTTATATTGCCTCGCGTGGTGTATGCTTACGTTCCTTCCGGTGTCTCCCAGAGCGAGTGGATCTTGTCTTGTGTGCTTTCGCTGTCTTTTCCATGCCCTCAGAGAGTGAAGGTGAGAGTGCTGTCAGGGTGTGCTGTGATTTTCATACATATAGCGAGAGGCAGTATTTGTAATAAGTAAGATTGGGCCTTGCTTTCAGACCCTCCACCTACCAGCTGAGTGACATTGGGTGAGTTACCTAGCCTCTCTGAGCCTCATTTCCCTCCTTTGTACAAAGGGGTAACAATGCCATCTATCTCAGGGTCTTGCTGTGAGGATTAAACATGGGGAAAACACTTCTCATTGTCTTGGTACACAGTGAGTGTTTAGGTCAAGGTTAGTGACTAGAAGTTCCTTTAAACCAATTCATGGAATGACGACAGTCATTTTATGCATCTCACAAACTATTTAAAGCTCAGGTCCTCTGTAGGGGAGGGGTTGGGCTCAATCTTATTTATGCCTTCACATCTGTGTTACCTAAGGTTGAGCTCACCACCCAACAAAAACTCAACCAGCTTCCTTCTCCGAATGACGTTGCTTGAAAATTTCCTCAAGAACAGGATATGGTTCCTTATTCTAGTTGGTCGACTTGGCCCACAAACTGAATTGCTTCAGGAGTGGGGAGTTCTCATGCCCGCTTCTGCCACAGAACCACAGATTGTAGATGAGCTGGGTGGTCCATTGGTGCCAGGTGACCCCATCCCCCTGAGACAACATACCCCACTTACTGGGAGGTGCTCTTCCTTTTGACACACCCCATGGCTCAAACAATGAACAGTTTTCTCCAAAGAGTGGGACCAGTACAGCTGGTGACATTCTAGATCAAGAGTCAGCAAACTTTTTCTGTGAAGGGCCTGAGAGAAAATATTTTATGCTTTGCAAGCCACATGGCCTCTGTCGCACCAAGTGTGGTGCAAAAGTAGCCATGCACTCTACATGGACAAATGAGTGTGGCTGTGTCCCAATAAAACGTTATTTACCAAAACAGCCTGGACTTGGCCCATGGGCCATCATTTGCCGGCCCCCACTCTAGATCAGGGCTGTCCAATAGAAATATAATGCAAACCACATATTTAATTTTGCGTTTCCTGGTAAACACATTGTAAAAGTGCTTGATATATTAAAATGTCTCATTTTTTAAAGACTTTTAAAAGAATAAAAAAAAGTCTTAGCATAGAAAGGGACAGATGTGTTACCTTACAAATAACCTAAATTTCCTGAAGCGACCTGATGTCTAATGATTTAAAGTTTTTAAGTGACTATAGGAAACTGCATAATTACTAACATGCCCATTTTTGACAGGTTTTTTTTTTTTTATCATCTATATAAATAGAACCAAAATTCTAACCATGAGGCTATGCCACTTTCAAGTAATTTCAGCCACAAAAAGAAAACCTAAAACCAACTCAAAGATAAGCCTTGACCATGCCCCTTTTATACTGCATGCTGACTCATGTTTTATGGGCAAAAGCAGATGTAGGATGGCTTAATAATTAGCACAACTCAAGAGAAGCCTGCCACCCAGGACTCATCTCTGTTGGGTTTCCACTCATATAAATGCCCCTTTCTCTAGCCACATCAAGGGTTACCATTCCCTACCCACAGGCACACAAGCCTTTCCCCCTTCTGGCTGTCTGGTTCACCTGCACTGGTATGAATGGGCCCAGATCCTAGGTTTTATGCCTCCTTTCCCCTGCAGCTCTAGCTCTGGCCAGCAGGGAGGAAAGGGGCACCTAGATGAAATGGGGCTGGCTGATCTGGGATGGCCTCAGCAATGATGAGTCATCTCTGGTCCTTCACTTGGCCAGCCCTAGCTTGTTCACCTGGGAGAGGCAGGGGACAGAGATGGCAGCAGCTGGCAAGGCTTCTTACAGCCCAGACTAAGAATCAGCATAATGTCATTTCTGTCACCCTCTTTTGTCTAAGCAAACCATATGGCCATCCCCAATTCAAGGGTAGAGACATAAACTCCACCACCTCCCAATGCAAAGAACTACAAAGTCACATTGCACAGGGAGGGGGATAATTGTGCCCATTTCACAAGCAATCTGTCACAGAGACTAATAAACTACAGGATTGGCCCGTGGGTGCTACACTCTAATAAATGTACCTTCTTTCACTCCCCTGCATGAGTTTATATCTCATCCCCAAATACGGAAAAATAAAACTTTTGTTCATACATGGCCGCTCTCTTATTGATACTCTAAAATCAAGCTGCAATAAGGACTTCTGTTCACAACTCTCAGTGCCCTGTCTCAGGCTTCAGGTGCTCAATGTCATTTCTTCTACAAGGACTTTCTCAGTGCATGTCTGGTTCATAACTCACATTGCTTCCCTTGGTATCCATGGACCCAGTGTGGATGTCCTGGGCTGCATGGCCAAGGCCAGTTATAGGGATTAGCCTTGGGCACACTTGATAGGAATACGAAGATAGAGTCTGTCCCTGCTTAGTCTCTTTTCTTCCTGGTCTGCTTTCTAATTCTAGACTCACTATAATCATTATCATTATATATTAGTTAAAGTATTGCCAGCTGCTATCACATATTAACCCTTACATCTCAGTAAATAAGCTCAACAAAATAGCAGCTTATTTCTCACTCACTCAAGATCCAGTGTGGCTTTTCCTGCCAGGTTAATGGATTTTATCATGTGGCTCTGACATCCCCTAGCAACTGAGTATCCTGTGAGATCTTCTCCATCCAGCTAGCAGACAGGAGAATAAAGAGAAGAAAAGGCATTTCTTTGTGACTTTGGCCTGGAAGGGACACACATCACATCCTGCTCATGTTCCATGAATGAGAATTGGTCTCATGGTCCATCTAGAAGCAAACAGTGTGGGAAATGTGGTCCCTGGCTGGCAACAGCTTTGTATCAAAAAGTTTACATTTCTGGAAGGGGACACAGATCTTTGGTGGCCACCTAACATTTCTAGCACATTGATCAAGAATACTGATATCCACGCCCATTGGTTTGTGAAAAGAAGGCCCTGTTTTACTTCATTTTTTATTTTTTTGATTGTGGAATATATCATATGTCTAAAAAAGGTGTATTGGACACCTCTTGTGTCCCATCTCATGTCTTTTAGGCCAACCTTTGATACTCCAGTCATTGCTGAGGCAACATGCTCTGACCTCAGTTGCACCACTGATGTCTGCTTTTGGACACAGCGGTTTCTTTACCGCCACCTTGTGGGAGGCATGTGGAAGTCCCCTCAGCTGTTCCGACATAGGAGATGGGAGCAGGTGGATGGATACTTCCATCTTCATTCCCTTGTGGTTGATTCTGAGACTCAGTCTTCACAGCTCTTCAGAAGAACTGAGCCCCAGATGTCCACAGATAGCCAGCTTGGTACTGCACTCTGGAGTTGACTTCCCCCTTCCCTGTTACGCCCCCCCCCCCCCCCATTGTGCCTTGGCCTCACTTTCCAAAATAAACCACTCACATGCAAGCTTTTGTCTCTGCTCTGCTTTTGAGGCATCCAGGCTAAGACATGAATAGAATATAGCACATGGAAAATTTAAAGGATAATATTAAATTCTTATATCTACTACCCAAGTCAAGAAATAGATTGTGGAATCTTGTCTCATTCATCTCAGAGTACTCCCTACAGCTGGAAATGAGTTTTTTGTTTGACTAAATGAATAAATTAGTAAACGGAGGTACTTCCATTGACCTCATTGCTCTCTAGACACTGAGCCAGAAAACAGCAGGCAAATAATAGTTAAATTCCCAATTACAGTACGATTAGTCTCAAACTGCCTTTAAACACAAACGTAAAATATTTCTGACTATTAACTCTGGCCAAACACTTCAGTTGACTTTAGCCTGTCTGCCTTACATTCCAAACAGCAAGAACCAGGGCTCTCGACTATTCACATTTCCTCTGCCAAGTTGACAATAAATAGAAAGTCCCCTTCAGGGGTTATCCTCGTATAGAAGTGGTCACTAAATGTGTTGGATTTGCTGTGCTTTGAGAGAATGGGAAAACAACAGAACATTTCCCCATTAACTTAATGAGGAAATGTTCATTTCTAGAAAATTCACAAAACCTTACTTAAATACATTCTACTTTCTTGTAATTTGTACAGAACATAATAGTTTTAGTAAAGGAATTGGTTTATTTGGGTTCCACGTGATTAAGATTATGACATAATTTACTTAAAAGGTCTCAATGGTTAGCAACCTTCATGACCACCTCCCCTCTGAGATATGCTGCCCTAATTCTCATGTTGTCCAGAAATACGTGATGCTTAACTACTCACCCAATTAACCCCACAGCCTGTGGTTACCAAAAAAAGGTATATGTGGAAAACGGAAAGAAAATAGAAGATCTGAGGTCTTTTGATGTTAGAAAATCCAACCAAGAATTAGCATTTCTTCCCATAAGGATCTAAGTATATCAGCTGTGTTGTGATTATGTGCTCAGCTGTTTCCAGCCACATTCCTTAAAAATGAGGGGACTGGTTCTCTGCAAACAGGGTAAGAGTTTAGAGAAATTGTTTAAAAGTGGATACTTCCTGCGAGAGTCCTGGTTATTTTGGAGTCATGGGAATATTTAGCTTATTGACCTCCTGAGAAGTGTTTACCCAGAAAGACAAATGAAACACATTCTCAAGGAGGATAGAAGACATTGTTTTTGAGAGAAAGAAATGCGAGGTCTTATTAGGGCAAAGCTGTTAATTACACACTTCATTATTGTCAAGGATAATACAGTCTGTGAGAGCAGAGGCACTTTTTCATCTCTTCCCGGGAACAAGGGGAGACAGCTGTTCTTACAGACAGATCCATTATAGCTTATCACTGGCCCACAGCCTGGGGAAGGAACACCATGAAATATGGCCGCTGTCACCGGGAGTCGGAGCAGACGCTGAGCTGGTCCACGCACAATGGAAAGACAATGAGAACCATGGCGTCGAACTCAAGTAGATTGGGTTGCATTGATTTTTAACGCCTGGCTGTTCCGTGGCATGAAATTCACCTATACTCTGGGACTTGTTATATTATCGATCTCTATAAGACAGCACAATCTTGCTTTAATAAACATCAGATACAGTAATAAATAGTAGTTGTTATACTTTGAAGCTGGTTAAACCGTGCTGTAAAATTCCACGTTTCGAGTTCATTATTATTGCTTTGCCGTTTATGATTCTTTAAAGTGAAACTCGTGTCAGGGAAACAGATACTACCTCGGTTCTAGTGTAACTGGTCTTCCTGATTAAAAGAGGATGTTATACCCTTTTTAAGTTTTTTAGAGCAGGTCAACAATTTATTTTTAATAAATATTTACCTTTTGCAAGCCCCCGCTTGGTAACACTGATTTAACAGTTTTCACTGAAAGAGAGAAAAGCTTGTGCTTCCTTTAAGAGCGATACATTTACACAGTCAGTAAACAGTTTCAAATGCTAAAAAGGAGATCCGAGAAAAGATCATGCCTTAGGTAATCTAAGCTTTAGTGTCCTTGGGTTTTTGCTTCTGTTTTTTTTTTTTTTTTAGTACAGACAAAATTTTCTTCTTTCAGATATCTGCAGCTACGCCTTCTCTTCCATGGTTCTCAGGTTTTATTTACCAGTAGCTCTAAGGCTTATAGCTTCATAGTAAGATTGTGATGCTACAGAAGCGGGTGTACCAAAATGGTGAAATCTATTAAAGTGTTTGTTTTGGTTAAATATAAGAAATATTTCATCTTCATAGGGAAAGCGAAAATATTGAACATAGTAGCTGCCAACAGCCAACTATAAAATCTAATGATTTTAACGCATATGTCAATATATATATCTAACGCTATATAGATAGATATGTATACATATAAAACAATATATAAGTATATTTTACACTATTCTATATCTAGTTAATAAAATATATATTATATGTTGAATACTATATAAATAAAATCCTGAATCCTATTATACTGGAAGTTATCTCAATGTAACATTTTCATTATAGAAGTAGCTCTGATTGTAGAAAACTTGGAAAATACACTAACCCCGTTGAGTACACAGTGTGAACAGCAGACCGGCTGCATCATTGCTGGGGAGCTCGTTCAAGATCCAGAATCACAGTCCCCTCCTCAGACTATTGAGTCAGAATCTCCCTTTAATGGGATCCTCAGGTGATCTGTGTGCACAGAAAGGTTTTGAGAAGCACCAGTCTAAAATACCAGTCACCCTTGATCTCTCACCAGCCAGAGATGACCACTGTCAGTATTTTACCTTATTTCCGTAACCTTTTCTTTTCCGTACTTATCTTTCAGTTTGAACATTGAAAGTCTAATTTTGTTAATTTTTGCACCTTAGACATGACATTTTTAAGAAAGATACCAATAGGGTGCTGATTATGATTTGAAAGTATTTCACTTTTTTAGATCTAATAAGGAGTATCTATCAGTATCTATTTAGTGTATATAACATTGTAATTAATTTGAGATACATCTGTTTAAACTCAAGAAATCTGTGTTTTATATCTAAAGTTACTAATAGTAGTTTGTAAAAATCTACTGCATCAATTATCATTTTTCTTTCATCATATAAAGCCGAGATTTATTTCTTCTACCTATTATTTGCAGCTTCCTTTCTTCCCTAAATTATTAATCTATGGTGTTTTGTTTTTTTTTTTTTTATGGTGAGGAAGACTGGCCCTGAGCTCCTATCTGTTGTCCCTCTTCCTCTTTCTGCTTGAGGAAGATTGTCACTGAGCTAACATCCATGCCAATCCTCCTCTATTTTGTATGTAGGACGCCACCACAGCATAGCTTGACAAGTGGTGCTAGGTCTGTGACCAGGATCCAACCCTGAGAACCCCTGGCTGCTGAAGCAGAGTGTGCGAACTTAACTACTCCATCACTGGGCCAGCTTCTATTAACCTAATTTAAAAGTAAATTTTACCCGTGAAGTAATTAAATGACTGCTATTTATTGGTACTTACTGTATGCCAGGAATCCTGCCAGCTGTTTTACACATTATTTCATTAAATCATCACGTTACCCCATGAGGCAAGGATTTATTCTTGCCATTTTATGGATTAAGAAACTGTGGCTCGTAAGAGTAGAAGCAACCCACGTGCCCTTCTACGGATGAAGGGATAAATAAGATGTGGTGTATATATATACAATGGAATACTAGTCAGCCATAAAAAAGACAAAATCGTCCCCTTCATAACAACATGGATGGACCTTGAGGGTATTATGTTAAGCGAAATAAGCCAGACAAAGAAAGACAAACACCCTATGATTTCATTCATATGTGGAAGATAAACTAACACACGGACAAAGAGAACAGATTAGTGGTTACCAGAGGGGAAGGGAGCTGGGGGGTGCGCATAAGGGGTAAAGGGGCAGATTTACATGGTGACTAACAAATAATAACGTACAACTGAGATTTCACAGTTACAAACTATTCTGACCTCAACAAAATTTTTTAAAAATCTGTAGCTTTAAAAGGATAAGTAACTTGCCTAATATCCCACAGCTGAGAAGTGCTGTGAGCCTAAGATCCAAAACAAGGATCGTAAATACTAGATTGTTTTTCAAAAGTGTTTCTCATTTTTTCTTCTAAATAGCATTAGCTCATAGCAATATTAATATTTCTCTGTCCACATTAACAAATGTAAAGAATTCTATTTGTTTTTGCTGCTATAATTTTGCATGTAAACTGAGCATACTTCTCTGGAGATGCAAGGACAAGTGCACAGGAACAGCATACTCCCCAGTTCTGATGCCGCAGATTGATTCATATGCTGAGACAGCGACCCTTTAATCTCTCACAGAAATCGGAATGAACACAGTTGGGCAACAAAAATAATTGTGAAATAGTTGCTTAGGATTTTTTGATTTTTAATTTTCAAAATGTAAGACATTCATAGCACAGTTAATGAGAGAAAGACTCTCCCAAACAGACCTTCATTGTGTTATCACGTAGTCATTTAAAAAATATTTACAGACAGTATGGATATAGACATATAGATATTACAGATATCTGTTATATCTATCTATAGATGTTATTGGATGGATGAGTGGGGGGTGGATGGATGGATGGATAGATGGATGCCTCTTTTCAGTATCTAAATTTGTTTCTGTAAATATTCCCCAGAAACAAAATGAGTTAGTTTCAAATTTGCCCATTGAACGCACTAATGAAACTGGAAAGCTTTTAGTGGGGGAAAATAGATTTAAAGGACTCAGCAGTTTTAAATGAAATATTCAGTAATGCTCTGCTCTCAAAGGAATCATCAGGGAAGAATATTTTTTTCCTTCTAAATATCTGTGTCCTGGTGGTGAAGTTCTAAGACCCAGAGTCCAGCCCCATCATAACCACTTGTTAATTTGCTGAAGATGAACTAACCAGTTTTCTGGATATAAATTCCAGAGGACAAGTTATTGAGATGCTAATTTGATATGCACAGGGAAACTTTTCTTCTGTAATCACAATTACCCTCATAGCCCCAAAGATGTGGCATCTTGACACATTCTGACCATCTCTGTGCCTCAGTCATTCAGTAAGTGATGAGCTGGTAATTAACCTCTTTTTTCCTTTATCCAATTACATCTGTTGTTGCCTCCTGGACTAGCTCATAATTCTCCTCTTCCTGAAAACTTTCCAAGATTTTTGGTTTGTTCTTCTCTGATCTTTTCTTTATAATCTTCATGTTTTAACTTGTCCTTCATTGATGAGTTGTATTTCAATATTCTTAATCTATTTCATATTTATGCGTTTGTGTCCACCTGAAAGTGGTGTCTTCATGAGGGCATTAGTATGTTTTAAAATTGTTTTGTAATCTCTTCCCCATCAGCCTCTATAGTTCCTGGATGGGGGGAGGAAAGGGGCAAATATCAAGTGATATTATCCTATTTACAAATCAGAGAACAGATAATGAAAGAAGAATGAAACTAAATCACATAGCAAGTGTGGCTAAAATTGAGACCAGAAGCTAGAATTATCCATATTCTGTAAATTCAGTGGCTCATTGCCAGGGGGTGGAATGTGCAATAGAAATATGCACTTAAAGACCCGTTTTTGGTGGACTGTGATGTCACACACCAAGCCTTTGCATGGTCAACTGGTGCTATTTTCTTTAGCTCCAAAAGAGTCTGAAAAGTACCTTGGAAAGCGAGCCAGACTGGGAGAAAGAGGAGTTGCTTTGAATCCCACATCTGTTACACACCACTTGGCAAAGTCAACTCTAAGTTTCAGTTTTTACTCAGTAAAGGCAGGAGGTGACCCAGATCATCTTTAGATTCCTTCTGACATTAAGAGATTGGAAATGATCCTCTGATTCTAGAGCTGAATATTTTGTGTATTCAGAGATGAGAAGGATGGAGATAGGAAAGATTAATTGAAGTTAAAGAATGCTAAAGATAGCATTGAATACGAAAAATTCTAACATAGTTAACTATTATTTGTCAAGTCTGGATAGTATTTTTGCTAAAGGATTATCCAGGTAGGTCCAATAATTCAGAAGGTACTTGAAGACCTTGGCACATCTTACAGTCATTATTCACATGGCACATCAGTCAACACAGATGCACGCAATTAAAAATACCAGAAATCTACTCTTTGGGGGACTATGAATTCCCGCTAATATTTTACAGCGTGGAAACCTGGCAAACGCTACCTCCACTCTGCAACTTCTCCATTAATCTAAGACTATTCCAAACTTAAAACGTTCTTTAAAAGAAAAGGGTATAGACCAAAAGCATTATTAGCCCAGGACTGACTAGGGAAAAAACTAAAACCTTGTTTTTCACCATGAATAGTTTGAGAAGCACCGATCTGTAAAAACATATGCTCCAGGACAACTTAGACTTTCTCTTCCAGTTCGAAATCTTCTATTGTACTGACTGAGATGGTTTGAACTCCTTGCTGCTTGCTCAAAGGTATTTTTCTCTTAAAATCCTGGAAGTCTGAAGTCATAATGCTTTGTTCTTTGTTCTTTGATCCACCCCCGTCATATTTCACTGCAAACTTTGTCATTGTCAAGGTGCAGCTGACTGGCTTTGTAAGTAGTTTGTGATTTCTTTCTGTTCCTGTTATTCCGATGTTATTTAGGTTCATTAAAGGGAACATTTGGGCTTGGCAATTTGTCACCAAGGTTCAGGTACAAGCACCTCAATACTAAGCCATCCAAAATTCAGTGCTGATGATAGAAGTGTGGCCATAGCAAACATTACAGTTATATGCTTAATAAGAACATCACATTTGCTCACGCATTAAATCCCACAAGTAATCTTCGTGCTGTTTGCTATTTACACCTCAGAAAGTGCCTTCCTCTTCTATAAAATCTGAGAACAAATTGTTATGTGTCTTCCATAAAACGATAAAAACAAGTGCACCCATTTCTGGGTATGTTCATACTCAAGTGACAATGCTTACTAGTTTTGCAAATCATCTGAGTAATGAATGTAAAAACGTAATATACCTTTTATATGCTAACAGTTATAGACTGGTAGAATTATAATCATCAGCTTACTGTTAGATGGTTAGAGTTTATTATTTACGTGGAGGAACGGGGAGGGGGATTTCCCATAAACTGGTAAATAAGACAATATTAGCCTATATAGTCTTCTCACTAGCTTTTTGATGTTTAATTGATCTCTCTATTGAGATAGAGAAGGAAAAATTTTTAATTTGAGATTGTTGTTTAATATTTGATTTAGTTCACCATTGAAATCAATCAACAATTTTTTCGTTATGATTTTTTATGAAATGTTCCTGGGGTCTGTTTTCCTTTGTGGTTTAAATTGGATGGAGTGGGCGTGGAATTCCTCCATCAATTTGAAAGCATGAAATATTTTCTTTAAACAGTATTCCCTTTATTATTTCCAGACAATCGTTAGAGGAAACAAACCCTGCAAGGAAACCTCCATCAACGGCCTCCTGGAAGACTTCGACAACATCTCGGTAACTCGCTCCAACTCCCTAAGGAAAGAAAGCCCGCCCACCCCGGACCAGGGAGCCTCCAGCCATGGTCAAGGCCATCGGGAAGAAAATGGCTTCATCACCTTCTCACAGTATTCCAGCGAATCTGATACCACTGCTGATTACACGACCGAAAAGTACAGAGAAAAGAGTCTCTATGGAGACGATTTGGATCCGTTTTATAAAGGCAGCCCTGCGACCAAGCAAAATGGGCACTTAATGAAAATGAAACACGGGGAGGCCTACTATTCTGAGATAAAGCCTTTGAAATCCGACATTGCCAGATTTCCTGTCGATTATCACGCACATTTGGACTCACTGAGCAAACCAAGTGAATACAGTGACCTCAAGTGGGAGTACCAGAGAGCCTCTAGCAGCCCGCCTCTAGATTATCCATTCCAATTCACACCTTCTAGAACTGCAGGGACTGGCGGGTGCTCCAAGGAGAGTCTGGCGTACAGTGAAAGTGAATGGGGACCTAGCCTGGATGACTATGACAGGAGGCCAAAGTCGTCGTACCTGAATCAGACGAGCCCTCAGCCCGCCATGCGGCAGAGGTCCAGGTCAGGCTCGGGGCTCCAGGAACCGATGATGCCCTTCGGAGCAAGTGCGTTTAAAACCCACCCCCAAGGACACTCGTACAGTTCCTACACCTACCCTCGCTTGTCCGAGCCCACAGTGTGCATTCCAAAGGTAACGTTCACTGCCCTCTTCCCTCGAGTGTGCAGGAACCTTCTCAAAGGTGGCACTGGCACTACCTTCTCATACAGTCAGATTCGAGAGCACTGGTTTGCCTTTTAAGTGAGAATCCATATTGAAATTCTACCTAATTTCCATCCACAAGTCCCCACAGCAGAGAATTTAGGGCAAAGCACATTTATTCATTAAAGTCAGTCTTTTGGGATCTCCCACAGGGTTTCTGGTTAAAAGGCAAAAAAAATGAAAATAAATTATTTATTTGAAAAATATTCTGATATAGTACTAATGATAAATGTTAAGTGCTCGTATGGTACTAAGTTCTCTGTTAAGGAGTAGACGATTGTAGACCGTTAGAAGGAGTAATACCATGGTACCTGTGTTCTGGCAGTTTACATGGATCTGCCAATAAAGGGGAAAAAAAAAATCAGGATAATGTGGTAAGTTTTTAATAAAATTAATTTTGTTCAACTCAAGGGACGGCCCTTCATTTTGAAAGTATGTTCTTTCTGCTATTTCTATGTTGAAATATAATTTTCTATAGGAAATTTTGGGATGACAGATAGAAGCTTGTTGCTGGACCTTTTTTGGTGTGCTTTCTATTTTGTTTTCTTTTGTGTAATTCTCTTCTTGGTAAAAAAAAAAAAAGAAAGAAAAATTAATGTTAGATGCTGCAAATTTTCTTTGAAATTTGACTGGTCCGTGATATCCCAAAGGTTAGGAACCACTGTTGGAGAAGTTGCTGAAGCTAAAAGCACAGACTTTGCCAAGTACCTTAGAGAGTGTGCAAGTGGTTTATCTTCCCACGGTAACTGTGATGCTTTTGCTGCCTCACCTGCACAGCAGAGTGAAAGTGGGGCATTTGGTGATGGGCTGTGGATCACCTAGAGGTCTTAAACCATTCCAAAGGGACATGACTTTTAGCAGCGTGATTGTGTATGTTTGTACCAAACGCTCTCTCTAGGCAAGCCTGCCTCCATTCATCTGTTATATTGATTGTAGATAGTCAACATTTTTCCTTTGCTTATTTTTTCTCATAAACCCAATCCAAGATGTTGAGAAGTCTTTTAGGGACATGCTGGGAGTGACTTAAGCCATACTTTAGAAAAACCAAAAAAGCTGGCACTTTAGTTCCCAATATATTAAATTAAAAATAAATCTTGAGGAAAAAAAAGGCCTGAAATATATACCTCCAGTTAAAATTTAAATATTGAGAATATTTTTCATCTCACTGTGTTATTGAACTCCCATGATCAGGGTAATATGGCTACCTTTACTTTCTACATTCTTGCCGGGGCAATTGTTGGAAAGAGGTCTAATTAACCAACAGACAAAAGTTCTATGAAGCCATACATATGTATCATGATGTATGAGATGACTCGATTTCCTGTGCATATCACTCAAGTGAGGGAACCCCTTCAGAGTTCTAGAGTGAAATAAGCAAATTAACACATTCCTTAGCTGAATCTGGTTACATCTTTGGGTTTTTGAACATAGTGGTGATTTCATCTAGGAGTAAAGAAAGTAATTTTTTTCAGCTTTATTGAGGTATAATTGACAAAACTTCAAAATATTTAAAATGTACAACATGATGATTTGATATATGTATACCTTGTGAAAGGATTTGCCTCACATCCATCCATCACCTCATGTATTTACCTTAGTTTTTTTTAATGAGAACATTTAAGTTCTACTCTCAGCAGATTTCAAACCCACCCCCAAGGACACTCGTACAGTTCCTACACCTACCCTCGCTTGTCCGAGCCCACAGTGTGCATTCCAAAGGTAACGTTCACTGCCCTCTTCCCTCGAATGTGCGGGAACCTCCTCAAAGGTGGCACTGCATATTATTATTACATACATATTATTGCAATACAGTGTTATCAACTGTAGTCACCATATTTTACATTAGATCCTCAGACCTTATTCATCTTATAACTGAAAGTTTGTACCCTTCTACCAACTTCTCCCTTTTTCCCCGACCCCCTAGACCCTGACAACCACTTTTCTACTCTCTGTTTCTATGTATTTTGCCTTTTTCTTTTCTTTCTTTCTTTTTTTTTTTTTTTTAAGATTCCGCATATAAGGGACACCATGCAGTATTTGTCTTTCTCTGTCTGGCTTATTTCATTTAGCATAATGCCCTCCAGGTTCTTCCATGTTATCGCAAGTGACAGGATTTCTTTCTCTTTGAAGGCTGAATAACATTCCTTTGTGTATATATTTTATTGATACACATTTTCTTGATCCATTCATGCATTGATGGACTCAGGTTGTTTCCATACTTTGCCTATTATTGATAATGATACAATGAGCATGGGAGTACAGATATCTCCTCGAGATAATGATTTCATTTCCTTTGGCTGTATACCCAGAAGTCAGACTGCTGGATCAGATGGTAGTGCTGTTTTTAATTTCTTGATAAATCTCCATACTGTTTTTCATAGTGGCTGTACCAGTTTACATTCCCACCAGCAGTGTATAGGATTCCTTTTCCTCCACATCCTCACCAGTGTTTATCTCTTGTCTTACTGATAATAGCCATCCCAATAGGTGTGAGGTGATATCTAATTGTGGTTTTGGTTTTCATTTCCCTGATGATTACTGATGTTCAGCACCTTTTCGTGTACCTGTTGGCCATTTGTATGTCTTCTTTAGAAAAACATCTTTTCAGGTCCATTGCCCATTTTTTAATTGGGTTATTTACTTTTTTTGCTATTGATTTCTGTGAGTTCCTTGTGTATTTCGGATATTAACCCTTTTGTCGGATATATGGTTTGCAAATATTTTCTCCCATTCCATAGGTTGCCTTTTCATTTTGTTGATGGTTCTCTGTGCTGTGTAGAAGCACTTTAGTTTGATGTAGTCCCACCTGTTTATTTTTTTTACTTTTGTTGCCTTTTGTTGTCAAATCCAAAAAAATCATTGCCATGACCGGTCTCAAGGAGCTTACCCACTATGTTTTCTTCTAGTAGTATTATGGTTTCAGGTCTTACATTCAAGTCTTGAATGCATTTTGGGTTAATTTTTGTGTATGGTATAGGATAGGGGTCCAGGCTACATGGGGCTGCCTAGTTTTCCCAAAACCATTTATTGAAGAGACTGTCCTTTCCCCATTCTGTATTCTTGGCTCCTGTGTCAAAAATTAAGTGACCATGTATGTATGGGTTTATTTCTGGTCTTTCTGTTCTGTTCCATTGATCTATGTGTCTGTTCTTATGCTAACACCATACCGTTTTGATTACTATAGCTTTATAATATGGTTTGAAATCAGGAAGTGTGATGCCTCCAGCTTTCTTCTTCTTTCTCAGGATTGCTTTGGCTATTCAGATTTGCATATGATTTTTTTGTGGCATATTTGAACACTTGTGCTAGGAAGCTGTATTAGGTCATGGTCAGAGAGAAAGTTTTGTCCAGAGGCAGTAACCTTCCAGCCTTGAAGCCAGTTTAGCCCATTGACATGTTTGGCTCACCCAGTAGTCAATTCCAGCATCTGAAAAATCAAGATATTTCACTTAAGAGCCTCAACTTCTGGGTTTCAAGCTTCTGTTGGAAAAAAGGGGATGATCTCGTATCCCTGGGCCCACATTTTCACGTAGCGTTGGAAACAGACTTGGCTGGAGGAAAGGCTACCCCATTAGAAGGGACAAGCCCTGCCCAGCCCATTTCATTCATTTTTCCCATTAGCCTAATCCTTGGAGGATTTCTGTATTTAATATAACCACCAGCACCCCCTGGCCACTCATTTCCCAGAAGGAGAAACTGAGGTCCGGAAAGTCACATGGCATGTTTAAGGTTTCATAGTTAGTTGATTGCAAAACAAGGGCAAGAGTTGAAGTCTCATGTTTCTCCTAGTCCAGTACTTTTCCCATGATATGGGCATATGTGATTTCAGGAGTTCGGCTGCATTTGCCAGTAAAACCCATAAGAGCTCTTAGTGACCACCAGAACTTTAGGCTAAGTAGAAGAATAGGGAGAGAAGGGAGGGACGAAGGGAGGGAGGAGGGGATAATTAGCTTCGTTCCTGCTGAATCCTTCTTCCTACAGATTTCCAAATAGAAGGCAAAGCAGACCTACCCTGAAATCTGGTTTTGTCAAACCTGGAAACAATGCAGAAACTATTGTGGCTCCAAAATATATATATAACAGAAACAATGCAGAAACTATTGTGGTTAAGAAAAAAAAAATAACATATTCACCCATAGGAACATCTACCAGGAGTTCTTTAGTTCTTATAACCAGGACTTCAAAGGAGCAGCCTGCTGTCCCATGTTTCACAGGAGACCCGTGAGGATTCACGAGCAGATTTTGTGGGAGGGTAAGAAGTAGGAGGCATGTTAGTAATTAAAACGTTTACTTGATTAAAAATATAACATTTCTCTAAAAAGACTTAGATGCCTGCGTCTTTAGAACTGTACTCTTAAAAGTCTACCAATCACATTTGGATTTCCTGCTGAGGGAAGGAATAGCGATCACGACTCAGATAATTTGGCTTTGCCTCATGGAACATCCTAGAGGCTGCTGGGTAATGTTCACATCTCTAATAATAAGAGAAAGCACGAAACTTGTGTAGGTTCCCAGATACAGCAAAAATGAAGAGATGTGCATGCATGTGTGTGTGCGCTTGCTGCAAGTTTTACATTTTGACCTAAAGAAAAAAAGTACTAATGTTAATCCACAGAGAAAAACTCCTCCAATGTTATCTACCTACCTAATTTTCCTGTTGGCACAACAGGAATCAAGGATGCTATGAAATCTGTAGATATTGGCATCTCTCTCTCTATTTTTAAATGTTTTTTGCTGGGGCTGAGCAGATGAAGCCTGGGAAGAAAAAATAAAGACAAACAAAATCCTTACAGCCACGATTCACAAAACAGAAGTATAAAAACAGCCAGAGGTGGTGAGAAAATGCTTTCCACCCTCCCCTGCAGACAAGTCTGCCTTGCAGGGAGGATACTGGCTGGAGAGAGTGTCACTGTGCACTTGGTTTTGCTCACCGTGATGCTCTCAGGGGCCAGGCACAGGGATCTGCCAGCTCCAGTGTCTTGGTGCTGGCCCAGAACATCATTGCTCTGGCTGCAACTGCTGAGAAGCCCCCAATGTAATCACCTTCCGCCAGTTCACTAGGCACTTGCTGCGTGCCAGACACTTGTGTTGCCTTGTTGAGCCTCATAGCCCATAAAGCAGCAATTCTTGCCCTCTTTGTACAGATGAGGAACTGGGGGCTTTGAGAGGCTCAGTAACAGCCAGCTCAGTCAGCTCACAGAAGAGATGAGATCCAGCTCTGTGGGCTCAACCCTTCACCAGACATTGCATACATCCCCAGTGGCACAGGAATAGCTGCTGTGGGTGCCAAGCTTTAACCTGGCTTCTTACAAGCTCCTGTTAACACCTGCGGCAATGAAGTCCCCTTGGGTTGCATTGTCCTGTCTCATTCTGTAGCAGGTTTCTCAACCTTGACAAGATCGACATTTGGGGCCTGGTAATTCTTTGTTGTGGGGGCTGTCCTGTGCACTGTAGGATGTTTAGCAGCTTCCTTTGACTCTACCCTCTAGATGCCAGTAGCACCCCTCCCACACTTATAACAACCGAAATATCTCCAGACACTGCCAAATGTCACGTGCAGCGACGGGAGCAAAGCAGCCCCAGTTGAGAACCACTGTTCTATACTCGCATTTCTCAGGTGCTTTTTGGTGGTTAAAGCTGTAGGTTCTGGAAGTAAACTCCCTGGGTTTGAGTCTTGATGTTGCCGCTTATAACTGGGTGAGTAAACTGCTGAACTATTTAACTGTGCCTCTATTTCTTTATCTATAAAATGCGGACAAAGACTGCCCCTGCCTCGTCATGTTGAGTGAGGGATAAATAAGTTAATAATGACAATAACCTAATCATTAATACATGTGGTCTCTGTACATCAGTCTGCATGTATAGCATATAGATGCATGGTGGCTGTGGTATGATGCTGAGGGTTACTGTGTGCTGGACACTGTGCTAAGCATTTGCAAACATGAGCCAGTTTAGTCCTCACAACAACTCTAGAGTTCAAGATCATCTCCCTTTTACAGTGAAGAAGCTGAGACTCAATGAGACTAAATCTTTATGGACTTCCGAAGGATATGAAGGCAAACGGCTGAGCCAGGATCCAAAATTAGGTCTGTCTTACTCCAAAGTCTTTATATTCCAGATTCTTATTTCCACAGAAGAAAACCAAGGAGCAGAAAAATGGATGTGAGGCCTTGCGCCCAGATGCACACACCATAGGCGGCCCTCACCTTGCTGGTGAAGAATGGGTGATAATTCACAGATGGATTTGGGGTGCACGGGGAATGCACTTTATTCTGTCTCTTCTTGGGAAGATGGAGTCCTCTGAGAAGGTCCTTAGCATCACCCAGACTGTGACGTGGGTGAGAGCTTGGACCATGGGCTGCAAAGGAAGCATTGACAGTAGAGGTCTCCGAGACCCTCGCATGCACTCACTCTACCTTGAGTGATGGTCTTATTCCATTTTATAAACAACAATCTAGATTGTCTCACCCATTTCAGAAGGCTTTTAGGAGTGCAAGTTCTAGAATCAGATTCCCAAGATTCAAGACTTACAAGCTGTGTGATCTTGTCTGTGTCTCAGTTCCCTTATCTATAAAGTGGGGTGTTTCAGTGCTTGCTTTGAACTTGTCCTGAGGATTAAAAAAGGTTAATAAATGTAAAGGAGTTAGCACATGGCAAGCACCCAGGGTTAGCCCTTATTCCCAGCAATATTCGTGGTGGAAAACCTGTCACCATATTTTCTAATGCCAGCCATAGGAATATCCTGTCTATATAATCTTTTACATGTTTTCAAAATATGGGAACAAGTTCTGTCTGACTTTGCCCTCACAGCCACTCTGTGCAGCCTAATAAGTCCTATTGTCCTCACTTTAGAGGTGTGGGTCACAGGAGGCCAGAGTAGCTGTGTGACTTCTTCAAGGCCATGTAAAGCCTTAAGGACTGAGCTGGCCTGAGGACCCCAGTCCTGCCACCCCAGAGCTTGCTTCAGTCTCTAGAATTGATGGAAGCCAGATGCTAAGTGAGAACAGAAAACTTAGCAGCATTAAAGCAAGAACCGTCATACTATAGGTGTGTGACTAGTTGTGACAGTTCTTCCCAACCAACCCTCCACTTTACCCCCATCATCTCCTCTGCCAGGGCAGCAATGTGACCAGTGCTGCAGCCCAGGACGTCCCAAACAGATGGCATATTAAAGGGTTCTGAGTGAAGAGAGAGGATGCAAGAAAAACGGTGAGCTGGTCCCCCAGACCTTCTTCCTGGGGTCACCAGTGCGGTGGATTTTCACTGCTCAGTTATCACTTTGCTTTCCCTTAAAGGAAAAAGCAGTTGAACCAGGGTGCTCAGCCTTCCTGCATCAATAATTGAATGACTCACCATTCTTTGTGGCACTTGCCATGCCCAGATTCTGCCAAGGCTCCAGGAACAAAACTGCGGCTCCTCATCTACTAAGGATCCCAGCAGATTACCTTTCAGAGATCCTTTAGGGACCTGGTGGGAAATGGAAGGACAATGCTGGGCAGAGTCTGATGAGCTGCACCAAAAATCTGAGAAGGGAGAAGGGATGGGAGGAAGGGAAAGAGAGAAGGAAGTACTTAATCGCTTAATATTACTATGGATATTATTGCTTTTTGATTTTTTTTCTTTACATATAGGCTCCTGTAGGATATTCATTAAAGCTCATAAAACATTCAGAGAGTTGATTCAGAGTAACATCTGTCCCTTCTGGTGTTGACTTTAGGTGTCCTTTGCATATGAATGGACTCATCTTCCCATGAATGTTCTTGTGGTTCAAAGTAAATTGTGTTTTGGTCATTACATATGAGTGGGTTTTCCCATTACCAAATTAAAAATGAAATGAGTCTAATCTGTTGTTTTCTGTCCTGGGGCTCTCAGAGGCCCTGAAACATTTGGACCATATTCTTCTTCAGTGAACCAATCCCCAGAGGCACAGAGTCCCCCACCTCTTGTCGCTGCAGGCAGTGACAGATAGCAGGGCAGAACAATCTGCTCTTGAATAGAGGATGCATTCTTAGAGTTTGGAACAGCATCTGGGGGTCTTAATTGGATATACTGATTCAGAGGTAAAAGAGCCTACTGATCCAGATTTATTCATTTATTCAAATAACTAGGGTTTGCCTATCTTTAGAGGTCATGAGCCACTTGTCCCAACTCTCTGGATGTGCATTTGCCATATGTTTTGTAAGGCAGGGAAGTAGATGACTCTTCACACTTCGTGTCATAAGGTGTAAATTCCTACATGCCTAAATAGGAATCCAGCATCAGGATGGGGGAAATTTCCTTGCAGAGACGCTATTTATGGGGAATGGCTTTCTGCTACCTGCAGTTTGGAAATCCAGCCTAGGTCTGAATATCCAGAATGTAGCCTACTTCCCAAGCGCTCTGCATGCAGGACCTTAACGAGACAGCTTGGCTCTTTAGGTCCCACCTGAGCATGCCCATGACAACTACTCATTGGCAATGATAATGTGTGCATGCTTCTTTAAAACTGAACGCCAGCTCAAATTGCGCACTACATCCCTTTGTCATCTAGCCAAGGCAAATATAATACACTACAAAATAGGGCCACTCCATTTTGTAAATGAAAATAAGTAATTTGGAGGGAACTGACCGTGGCTGGGCACATGTCAAAGTTTTGCCTCAAGCGGGGACAGCAGCTACTGTATTATTAGGATGCAGTTGGAGATGGAGCAATTCCTTAACACCGTGCAATGTGAGAAACAGACTGGAGCTCTCAGGGCAGCAACACCTTGGCGGGAGTAGCAGAGGCTGGAAAGTCAAGGATGGAGACACATGGGCCCATGGGCCACAGGCCAGGCTGTCTTCCCCCACCCCGTCAGCGACATTCCTGCTCATGGCAGTGTTGACGGGGGCGGGGGGCACGAGGATCCCTTCTGCTAATTATCAGTCTCTAAAATGCCCCTGCAGAGAAAGCCTGTTACCTATTCTCTCTGCAATTCTGACCAGCCGTCCTTTTCCTTTCCCAAAGCCAAGGCTGGTCCTGTTACATTTCCCTTTGGGTCAAGTAAGGACAATTTAAGATGTCCTTTCCTTGCTCAGATAATAGAGGTCTATGATTC
This sequence comes from Equus quagga, assembly GCF_021613505.1. Lineage (NCBI taxonomy): Eukaryota > Metazoa > Chordata > Mammalia > Perissodactyla > Equidae > Equus > Equus quagga. Next base: position 76,188,807 of record NC_060278.1, read on the forward strand.
ACTGTTATCCCGCATTTGATTTATGTAGAGCAAGCAGCACCCAGTCTGGCTCTTTCATTTTCGGGATGAGTAGTCTCTTGGCTTTATTGTACTCAGAAAAGGTGCATTGGAGCATCACACTCAAGCACTAGAACCAGCTGCCTCCCCTCCTGGGTAACTGCGGGAAGTGGAAAGAAAGCCTCTCCATCCTTCAGAGAACATTCCGCATTCGGTGGGCATAGACTTACACCACGCACGCACACACACACACACACCCAGTCCAGCGTGATCCAGCCTCGGTCTCCCTGTCACCAGTACAGAAGGCCACGGTGACAAATAGATGCTGCAGCAGGAGTTTTGTTCCTGATTTTCTTTCTCCTGCCCTCCCCCATCAAGCCTTTTTTCCCAGCCTTGGCATAAAATGGTCAAATGATGTTCTATTGCAGAATTCAATTTCACAGTTCAGTTAGGTCTTTGATTACACTTCCAAATTCAGATTAATGTGCATTTAACTAACATGGATCAGGGGAATTCTGGCTGACAGCCAGGTGTAATCGGAGCAATTGATAGCTGTGTGGAGTTTTGTGCCCTGTGTACCGGAGCACACCACTGGTGAAATTGATTGATTAAATGAATTCATTGCTATAATTATTTATAATTTTGATACATCACAAGCCTGTAGCTGACCCTATCCTTGGAGATACTGTGCTCTTCGTGGAAGGGAGTCTGGCTGAGTTGTTCCCTGGAGGTTATTTATTCCCATAAAATACAGCCCTTTTTTTTGCCCTTCTTGTATTTTGTTGGATTTGAATAGAGACATGAAAAAGCGTGTTTCTTTAAGAATTAATTTATATGTTATACTAAAAGGCATCAGGAAACTAAAAAAAATGAATATACGTTATTAACCATTTCGAAGAGGAAGGAAACCAAGACTGCTGGTATTTTCTTTCCGTGTTTTTAAAGATTCCTGTAGAGAAAATTCCTTCTCACTATCTGATTTTTGGTGACAACTAGTGGCCTTGTAACAGCAGCTAAACAGTTTAGCAGCCTGGGTGATAATTTGTAAAAAGATCTGATCTTCTTTTATTACATCTTGCCGTATGGAAATCCCCCTTAAAAGGATGCAGACCATGGTCTCATTTTTATGCAGTTACTTTTGCACAAAATCACAGGACTGTTCTCTTTGGAGGAGTCAGGAGAAGCCTCTCTGGCATCTCTGTTGTTTTCTCTCCTGCATAACGGCTTTCCACTCCTGCTCCAGGTCCCTCTGCCCTTGCAATCTGCTCTTCGGAAGTGAACTACCTGCATGGATCTTTTGGAAATGGTTTGGGGCTGGGTGGTGGGAGGCACACTGGATTCGCTTACTAAATATCTGTCTCTTTCGCTGGTCCAATTCCACTGCAGTGTGGTTTCGCTAGGATTAAACTCTGCATCTTTCTCAAGATACTAAAGGCCTGCTCATATGGATTCCACATGTACTCCTTTTGTTTTCTAAAATATATTTGTAAATCAGGTTGTAGAAAAGGTTGCACAGTTCAAGCTTTACTCCTTTGCAGGTCCTTCTTGCATGAACCTGTATGTTATGTGCAAAACAGTGTATATGGACAAATTCATCATTCATGTTTCACCCACTTCCAAATATAGGATATCGTGGGGAAGATGATTTAGAGTAGAAAAGTTAAATAATTACAGCAGTTTAAGAGCCATGTAAGAGGGCCAAGAGGCCTTGTTATAGAAGAAAGCTTGGGCTTGCTTTCTTGGAAGAACACACAGAAGAAAGTTGGGGCATTGTTGTGGCTGAACACAAAGTTCTTCTCTGGCCAAAACAGAAATGAAAGCAATGAATTATGTACATAGATGATCAACTCATTTTGCTATGATGATTATTCCTTTTTTGCATATTTTGAGCTGATTTTTCTAAGCCAAGACTGTTAAAAATAAAAGCTTAGTTTTTTTCTCCCTTTCCTCCCCTAGGCATTATCATCTGTCATTTTCTGGCCCAGTTCTTGCATTGTGCTCCAGGCTGCTTAGACATCTGGGCCCCTAAAGAAGCACCCTAACCAGACTTTAGCTCTATCGTTGTCACTCCACACTGTGCCCACCTCTGTCCTGTCCCTGTCTACCTTCTTATCATTGAAGGGTATCTCTGAGAACGTATCAAGGGCCCAAGTTCTAAAATGACACTGTAGATTTGAACTCTGGCTCTTCTTAGTAGCTTTGAGACCTTTGTATGACCTACTTAAACCCATTGTGGCTTGGTGTTCTTATCTGTAAAATGGAACAATCATGGGGCCTATCTCATTGTGTGATTTGAAGTTTACATGCAACCATGTACATAAAGGGCTTAGAACAGTCCTTGGCTCATAGAAAGTGCAAGTAAATGTCAACTGTCATTATTAACATTAGTATGAGTTACTCCTGCAAGCATAGACTTCTAACAGAGCAGTTGGCTAATGGAAAGGACCCTACTTTAAATGCCAGTAAAACACCCCTGCATTTTATCAGAGAGAGAGTGTCCAGCCTTGATTATATAGACTAGGGAGGTGACAACTAATGGTGGAAATGCCAAGGCAGACAAGGAAGCATCTAGATGCTTTCCCACTAGGAGTGAAGGACTGACCTGAGCAGAAGAATTTTGGGTTGTGTAATCCTCTTGGGGGTATGGAGTGATTTGCCCTGGATTGCTTAGAGGCGGTTTCACCTCCCTGAACTACAGTTGTGTCAGCAATACAATGGGATAAATTGCCTCCTGTTTGACTCTCAGACTGAAAAAGGATGAGGCCTGCGCAAATGTGTGGGCCAGCAATACTCACCATCACGGAACCCACGGTCAGGTCATCAAAACCCAGCTGAGGGCCGTGGATCAATGACATAATGACCCCAAACAGGGTCATTCATGCATTTCTCCTTCACAGAGTCACCTCTTTGTCTGCCATCTTCTCCGTGAACAGATGGAAGCCCGGAGAGAAGACCGCATGTTTCCTCACTGGAGGCAAACAGTCAATTCTCCTTCGACAAGTGCACCTCAACTTTGGTTCCCAAAATTGCCTTTTGTGATAGTAGCTGCTCCTCATCCATTGCTTTTTGTAAGAGTCTGCACCTCTTATGAGAAGCCATGAAAGACAATAGCACCACTTTGTCTCAGAGACCTAATTTCAAAGACATTTAGCTCCTAGTGAACACCTCTGCATTCTGTCTGACTGGAAATTGTCCCATATACGCTGGCAAGTGTCCTCTTCTTTATGCCGCATGCCTGGGGTTGAGAGTAGACTCTGATAATGCAGCTGACAGTTGATAAAGAAGAAAAGTGGCCTGATGCAGTGTGGAGGGGTGGTTGTGATTCTTACAGGGCATGGCTTTTTTATTTCTAATATATCTTCAGAGATCAGTTATACATGCTTGTGGGAAGTGAATTCAATTTCGCTTCAAGTACAGGAGGAAATCCTCCAGTGAAGACGATAGGAAATGATGGCATATGATGGCTCCCAGGACACCCTTGCAAAAATAAAAGTCACAGACCCCTCTTCCCCTCACGCACGGGCCTTGTGACTAGCCTGGGCTTGGCTAATCTTGAGTTTAATTTAAAGGAAGAATCCACTTATTTAATTTACACTAACATTTGTCTCTCTCCACCCCATCACATACACACACCAATTTTCCTTGTGTGTGGCACAAATCCAAGGGCTTAGAAAAAGTCAGCTTCATTTCAAATATAGCATTTTGATTCTAATACAATGTTCAATATATTATAATTAAAGGCACCTTTTCTGGTTGTTTTGAAGATTAATGTATAGGGAAACATATGCCACTGATACATTGTATGCCTTCAATAAATGCTAACTAGTTTTAACATTGTAGTTACTGTTTCTTTTACATTCTCACTAATGTGCTAAGCAGTTTATCATAAAACCACCACCTAGAATGTATTGGCCGGTCACTGTTCGAATCCTTTAATGTATATTCAATCCTTTAAAATTCCCGATGACCTAAGGAAGTGGGTAGGTATTGTTATTCTTACTCCCATTTTACAGATGAGAAAACTGAAGCACAGGGACGTTAAATAACTTGCCTAGCGTCACACAACTTGTAAATGGCAGAAAAAGCTTTTGAGCCCAGAGTGTGTTTTCTTAAACACTAGGTTGTCACAGTTAAGCCTCATAAAAGTGCTGTGAAGGAGGTATTATGGTCCCTACTTAACAGATGAAGAAACTGAGGTTCAGAGAGGCTAAGTGATTTCACTAAAGTCATCAGAATCAGAATTCGTGTTTTCTCTGTTCTACAACCAGGGCCCTGGCTTAGCAGTAGCCTGGTCCCTGCTGGCTGCTGTGAGGCTGTCTGAGTGGTGAACTCCCCTGATTAGAGTGTAGTATTCTCAAGGCTGGGAAGAGCTGCATTGCTGGCTGTGCAGCATCAGCACCACCGTCTGGGAGCCAACGAATAGGGCAGAAGAATTGAGAATGGTGCCATGGTAGCAATTTTAAGGAGCCCGCTCCGTGCAGATCTTTCCCCCAGGCTTGTGGGTTAGGCATCTATTCATGCTACATGATGGGGCCAGAGCTTCAGACACCTGCCTTCTTCCAGATGACCACCATGTTGCCAGATCCAATGAGCAACATGCCTCATCCTACTTGACTTCTCAGTGGCATTTGACATGGTTCATTACTCCTTCCTTCTTGAGATGCTTTCTTCCCTTGGCTCCAGGACACACTAGTCCCTTAGTTTCTTTTGTATGTCACTGTTGTTCCTTCTCTGCTCCTTTTTGCAAGATCCTCCTGCTCTTTCTGGTCTCTAAAGGTGGGACCTTCTCTTACACATTCAACATCATGGCTCTTAATACCAACTAAATACTGATGGATGACTCTCAGGTTCATGTCTTTAGCCTCAACTCTTCCCTGAACTGGAGGCATGTCTAAGTTGCCTAGGCCACATTTCCACATGGATACTTAATAACTCTAAAACTTAACATGGCCATAACAGAACTCTTGGTTTTCCCCCATGCATTAGTTTTCTATTTCTGTGTAACAAATTATCCTAAAACTTACTGGCTTAAAACAACCATAAACATTTATTACCTCACACAGTTTCTGTGGGTCATGTCTCCGCTAGCTTAGCTGGGTGATTCTGGCCTTGAGTCTCTCATGAGGTTGCCGTCGAGATGCCAGCCAGGGCTACAGTCTTCTGAAGGCTTGACTGGGCCAGAAGGATCACCTCCAAGATGGCTCACATGGCTGTTGGCGGAAGGCCTCAGTTTCTAGCTGGCTTTTGGCTGGAGGCCTTGCCTCTTGGATCTCTGTATAGGATTCTTGAATGTTCTCACAACATAGCAGCTTGAGAGAACAAGCGTGAGTGATCCAAGAGAGAAGATAAGCCACGATGTCCTTGTTGGCCTCAGAAGGCACTTACTGTCGCTTGCACTGTACTCTTTTGCTCACACAGATCAACCTGATACCATATAGGAGGAAACTACACAAGGATCTGAATGTCAGGAGGCAGGGGTCATTGGCAGCCATCTTTGAGGCTGATTACCACACCCCACAAGCCTGTTCCTGCCCCTGTGCTCTTCACATCATTAAATGACCTGTTGCTCAAGCCAAAACCCTAAGAATCATCTCTGATTCGTCTCTTTCAAATTCTAATCCAATCCATCAGGAAATCCTGTCAGCTTGACCTTTGACCCTGCCCTAGGTCCCACCATTTCCTACCTCATCTTCAGCATCCACCCTAATCTCTGCCCACGTTGACTGCAGTAAGCCAGCCGGCAGCCCTGTTTCTACTCTTGTCACCAAAGTCTCTTTTCCAACAGCTAGAGAGTTAGATCGTGTCACTCCTCTCTGCTCAGCAATGTCCAGTGGCTCCCACATCACTCAGAGCAACATCTGACGTCCATGCCATGGTCCACATAATCTGCCTCCTGGCTACTTCTCTGTCCATCTTTGTAAAGTGTGTCCAGCTCTGCTCCAGAGGAGGCTCCATGTTCTTCCTCAAGCCTGTATGTGCCTCGGAATCCTGTGTGTGCTGTGCACTGTGCACTGTGCACTCTGCCTGGACCGCTCCTCCCCACACAGTCACAGGGCTTGCTCCCTTACTTCAGCCAGGTTTCCACTTGAATGACACCTCCCAGAGAGGCCTACCTTAGCTATCCCATCCAAGGTGGCGCCACGTTACTCTCAACCCTCTTGCTCTGCTTTATTTTTCTTCATGTCGCTTATTGCTTCTGGACCACATGCTGTATATTTATTGGTTTTCTAGTTTACCATCTCACTCCTTCTCTAGAATGTAAACTCTAGGAAGGCAGAAATACCATCCATTGTGATTATTGTTGGACATTCCCACAGCACCTGAAATGGTGCCTAACACATAATCATTGCTCAAATGTTAATTTGTGGAATGAATGAATTAATGAATGAATGCACCATGTGGGAGCAATGGATTCATCTAGAACAGTGCTGCTGGATAAAACATTCTGTGATGGTGGAAATGTTCTTTATCTGTGCTGTCTGATGTGGTGACTATTAAATAGTTAAAATGTGACTAATATGACTGAGGAGCTGAGTATTTTATTTTAATTTTAACTTTTATTGAGTTTAACTGAATAGCCACATGTGGCCAGTAGCCATCATATTAGAGCAGATCTAGATCCTTAGGGTAGATGGAGGTGAGGCACGTAAATGTCATTCCATGTACATGCTGGTAGAGTGGTAGAAACTTCCTAGGTTGCTGTGTTAAGAAGGAGCCTGATGTCCAATCAGAAAATCTTTTCGAGCATCTTATATGTACACAGCACTGTGTTGCCATGATGATCTTACAACAGTGTGTTGATGGATTAGCACTTTCTGCCCAGCGCAAGGAAGCGAACATGCTATTATGTGGTATGTTCACCATCCCTGACCTCAGTGTTTCCAAGGGTAGCCGGAGCTCCTTCCTGATCCCTTCCAGGCAGTGATTGCTGAAACCCACACCTAGTGTCCCATAAGCCCCTCACTGGTTTCCCCTACCCCTGCTCTGTCTGCCTTCCTTGTTCTCTTCCACTAGTTCCCTCAATCCCCTCTTCATAATCAGAGTAAAGTGTTCTTTTCTGGAATCCCTTTGAGGGCTGACCAAGTTTCCTTTTCTCTCTCTGTCTCTCTGTCTCTCTCTCACACATGCACACACACACACACACACACACACACACACACACACCCCTACAAATTTTGGTTACTGTTGATTATTATTTGTACTTACTTGGTGAGCATGTGGTTACCTCATCGTCCATCCTGAAAAGCTGCTTAGCACTGGGAGCCATGTTTTTCCTTTTACACAGATCTGCTAAATTATATGCATGGGTGGTACAAACCACACGTATGTGAGTTCAGACACGTGGGCAAAGGCCTCCTACCCCTGAAATGCTCCCTGAAGACTAGCATCCTTTAATGAGGAATGGTGTCTTTCATTCCTGAAAAAGAAAATAGGGCATAAACAGCAAATACACTGTGGATAAGGCACACTCTAACTGGAACCCACCCCCACCCTCTCCACTGTGGTGCCTGTGAGTAGAAGGAGGCCCTTTCCTAGGTGTAGTAGATAATGTTGGTGCCCCGGCCACATCCCTTCACCACCTTCTGTTTCCATCTGCCAACACTGCTTTCCTTTGTCTAAAGCAGGGGTTCTCAACCAAGGGCGATTTTGTCCATGTCTTAGGGACATTTGGCAATATCTCAAGACGTTTGGTTGCTCATAACTCGGAGGAGGGGCTGCATCTAGCAGGTAGAGTCCAGGGATGCTGCTAAACATCCTACAACACACAGGAGGACAGTGCCCCACAGCAGAGAATTATCTGGCCCAAAACATCGACAATGCCAAGATTGAGAAATTATGGTCTAAGAGCCGTCTCAAGCCACTGGAGCCTGCTCAGCCCAGGACACAGCAGGCCAGAAGTGCCAGGGAATTAATAGCCATAGGAGCAGATGTTAAACAACATTTGAAGGGAGCTGGTGCATAAATACCCCAACTCTCTGCCCCTCACATGGGACAATTCCAAGTCACATGCTCTGCATAGTCTCAGGGTTCAGAGTTCCCCAGCAGATTAAGTTGCAGTTGCTTCGCGGTAACTTGCTGTGTATGTTCGTGAAGGTTCACCAGAGAAACAGAAGCAATAGGGTGTGTGTGTGTACAGGGAGAGATTTGAAGGGATTGGCGCATGCAATGGTGGGGTCTGGCAAGTCCGAAATATGCAGGGCTGGTCAGTAGGCTGGAAATTGCAGCAGGAGTTGATGTATTCTTGAGTCCAAGGGAAATCTAGAAGCAAAAATCCCTCCTCTTTGGGTGAGCTCAATCTTTTCTCTTAGAGCCTTCAACAATTGAATGTAGCGCACCCACATCACATCACAGAGGATAATCTGCTTTATGCAAAGTCTACTGATTTAAATGTTAATCAAATCTAAAAAATACCTTTGCAGTAATATCTAGACTGGTTTTTGACCAAGCAACTGGCTGCCATAGCCTAGCCAAGTTAACACATAAAGTTAACCATCGTACTTGCAACTCACCCTTTATTAGCAGTTTCCTCTTTCCTGTCCCCCTTCATAGCTTCTGGGATCACCTCCCACTGCTTGCTTACTTAATTCAAATTCAGGTCTCAGAGTCTGCTTCTGGGGATTTTGGTAAGGAAAGGGGAAGAAAGAGGCTGGATAGGGAGGTTGGATGGTGATAAAGGGTGGGAGCTGAGGCAACCAGGCTTCTTGCAAAGTAAGCCTCACCCACAACCAGGTTGTGCAATGATGCTGTTCGCTCAGACCAGCTGCGGGTTGGCTCAGTAACTGGCTGTGGCGTTCAGATGTAGCAGGTGAATATGTGAATATTCTCCATCCATGTCTGTCTTCCCAGGTGGATTACGATCGAGCACAGATGGTCCTCAGCCCTCCACTGTCAGGGTCTGACACCTACCCCAGGGTCCCCGCCAAACTACCTCAAAGTCAAAGCAAAGCTGGCTATTCCTCAAGCAGCCACCAGTACCCATCTGGGTACCACAAAGCCACCCTGTACCACCACCCCTCCCTGCAGACCAGTTCGCAGTACATCTCCACAGCTTCTTACCTGAGCTCTCTCAGCATCTCATCCAGCACCTACCCCCCACCCAGCTGGGGCTCCTCCTCAGACCAGCAGCCCTCCAGGGTGTCCCACGAACAGTTTCGGGCTGCTCTGCAGCTGGTGGTCAGCCCAGGAGACCCTAGGGAATACTTGGACAACTTTATCAAAATCGGAGAAGGGTCAACCGGCATTGTGTGCATCGCAACCGAGAAACACACAGGGAAACAAGTTGCAGTGAAGAAAATGGACCTCCGAAAGCAACAGAGACGAGAACTGCTCTTCAATGAGGTAAGTGATGTGATTGGATCATCCCTTCGCGCCTGTGTAATATTTATTTCCCATTTCAAAATTAGTACATGTACATTTTAGGACATTAGAAAGCACTGAAAATATAAATACAAAAATAGCGTGCTCCATAATCCATCCTTCTGGTCTTTGCCTGTGTGTGTATGTCTGCTACCTTTGTGAAGCGCTTCATATGTCTCAGCTTCTGTGCTAAGCATTGATCTGGTTTCGTTCTCACCACAACTCTATGAGACAGAAAGATGTTATCGCCATAGCAACAAGGAAACCTGAACTCAGGTAACTTAAGTGACTGGCCCAGGGTCATACAGCAGGTTGATGGCAGAGCTGGGGTTTGAATTCTAACAGATTCCAAAGCCTCACGCTACACTCTCTGTGTGTACATATACACATTTTACACTGCTGTGTTATTGTGTAATTCTTTGCAGCCAATTTTTTATCACAATAAACAGAAGTAGTTTACTAATGGGCTGAATCACTCTTTAGGGACTTTAAAATATTTTTCCTGACTATAGAAGCAGTAAGTTCTTTGTGTAGAAAATATGAAAATACAGAAAATGCCCTATAATCCCACCATCAAGATATAGCCTACATTAATATTTCTGTATTTCCTTTCTATATTTTTTCTACTTAGAGAAATGATGTATAGTGTTGATTTCCAGAAAGTTTGCACCAATTTGGACCCTACCCATAGTCCTGTTTCACCCTCACTAGCATTGGATATATCACATTATCTGTTAATCTGATAAACATGACTAAATCTTTCTGCTTTAATTAACACTGTTATTACTAGTGAAGCTGAATTTATTTTTAAATGTTTATAGGCCATTTATATTTCTTCATCAAGTTATATGGCCTTTGCACAGTTTTCAGTTAGGGTAGTAGCCTTTGTCTTATTGATTTTTAAGAGCTCTTAATATATTAAGGAATTAACCCTTACTTATATATTTGTTGCACATATTTTTCCACTCTCTCATTTTGCTTTTGAATTTGCCTATTACTTGAGAACTCTAAAATGCACATTGGCGGAAAGACATGAGTACCTGTGTCTAGAACACGAAACATTTTGGAGCAATATCCCTTTAATGTGTCTAGAAGGTCTTGGGGAAAGAGATGAGCTTTTGTGGATGAGAAATCTGTGTCTTAAAGATATCAAGTCAAAATTCCAGTGTTAGATAATATGTCAGTCTCTAGCAAAGGCTGTAGCCCCCACATCTCCTAATTCTCAGAGCAGTAGACACATACTGTAAAAAATGCCATCAGCCATGACTTTGGACCCTCTTCTACGGTGACTCATGTGAAGCCACCAGTGACTCCGCCCATCTCCAGTTCCCACAGGTGTTCATTTCTTTCCCATGCTCTGAACCTCACAGAGAGCACCAGTTGAGTGGGCTTCAGCTTCTTCCCAGTCCACGATTCCTGATTTCTGGAACTTATTTCTGAATCACAATGCCAGAATAGACAGGGCAAATATAATTTAGATAAGCAATTCTGTAATTTATTATTTAACACTGATTCTGGAAATGTCACCAGAAGCAGCCACAGGGCAGCAATCTCTGGAAGTTCTCTCCAGTAAGCATTCTCAAGTTAGCCTTTTTATGCTTAAGTCAAATTTGTTTTTACCTTCAATACTTATCCTTTGTATTCAGCCCAAACCCCTCTCAGACCAACCCGGACCTTCTCCCAAGAAGTTAAGCTGATCTCATGTGGCCCCACCCTTGCTAACTGTTTACTTCATTTATTTGTGAGACTCACTGTTCACTCACCGTGAGTTGATGACCCTTTTGCCAGGTTAACCACCAGTAGACTATGGATGGTGCCATTCTAAAGGAGACTCTGAGGGATATCTATCATAACCGCCCAGAACAGTCAACTCAGCTCCCTCTTGTGAATGCAGACCTTGCCATGGTTCTGCCTATTTTCACGTCTTATTCTCCCCTGCCCACCCTCTCTTCTTCTCCAATGTCTGGTTGACCTGCCATTTCCTCCCAAATTTATTAACTTAATTCCTTTTATATCTACTAGCTACTCTCAATGACGTCTTTTTCTCTGTAGTAAATTCCTGAATAAATCTCCCTCCCTCAATCAGTTGTATTCAAGGCATAGGTGTGAGCACAAGAGAACAAAAAGCTAAATTTCACTGTCACAAGTCAAAAAGTATCTTTCCCTTTGCCCAGGTTGTGATAATGCGGGATTACCACCATGACAATGTGGTTGACATGTACAACAGCTACCTTGTCAGTGATGAGCTCTGGGTGGTCATGGAGTTTCTAGAAGGTGGTGCCTTGACAGACATCGTTACTCATACCAGGTAAGTTTCTTTGCTATCCACACAAATAAAGGTAATCATTATTCTCCTCCAGGGTGAGGCCTCAATGACTATCTTTATGAACTCTTCCTAAATAGTAAGCACTTTGAAGTCAGGGAACATGATTGTCCTCTTCCTTTGTATCTCCCAAGTGCGTGGTATAATATCATGTATGTATAGTTCATTCATTCAACATTCTCCCTGCCCTCAAGATGTTCATTAATACCCATTGATTTTAAATCAGCAGGCTGCTGAGAATGAAGTTTCAGTGACAAATGATAGAATTTCCCCTCCCTACATAGATTTCTAAAACTGAGTTTCATTCTCCTGAGTTGTCATGTCATTGCTGTGTACACCAAGGGTACCTGGGGGAGGGAGCGGCAGGTGGAGGACCAAAGTTTTATGTCATAATAATGAACCTACATAGGAAAGAAGAATTCAATTCTGTTTTAAAATAGTGTTACAAGCAACAATGGTTAATTACTAGCCAGTAGCCTTGGCTACATGCTTCCCTGATATATCAGTTGTGGTCATTCATAAAGTGTTTATAAGGGCTGGCCCCGTGGCCGAGTGGTTAAGTTCTCGTGCTCCACTGCAGGCAGCCCAGTGTTTCGTTGGTTCAAATCCTGGGCGCGGACATGGCACTGCTCATCAAGCCACGCTGAGGCAGCGTCCCACATGCCACAACTAGCAGGACCCACAACAAAGAATATGCAACTACGTACTGGGGGGCTTTGGGGAGTAAAAGGAAAAAAAATAAATAAAATCAAAAAATAAATAAATAAAATAAAATCATGAAGTGTTTATAGATCACCTTTTATGTACCAGGCTCTTTCCTAAGCACTGGGGAGACATGTCTTACATGAATAATTCATGTCTTACAAATGAATAAGGCTCAGGTACATTCCCTCAAGAAAATCACAGATTAGAAATAAATACATGATAGTGCCTGTACAGAATGAGATGTATATAAGTAGCTTAGAAGAATACCTGAATGTCTCCATCAGGGAGAGCCAAGAAAGATTTCCAGTATAAGGTGATATCTGAGATGAGTTTTGAGAGATGCATAGGAGTTTACTAAGAAGACAAGTGGGAGGAAAAGCCATTGAAGGCAGAAGACAGAGTATATGCTAAGACAGTGCTTCTCAAATTTTAATATGCATACAAATTACCTCTAGGTTTTATTAAAATGCAGATTCTGATTCAAATACTGATACTACTCTGCATTCTGACAAGGTCCCAGACAATGCCAGTGCTATAGGTTCATGGAACCACATTTGGGGGAGCAACGTTCTAAGGAACAAACATGTAAAAAGGCTTGTTACATTTGGGAAACGTTGGTCTTGCTGGTAAATAAAATGCAGAAGAGTTAAGAGAGGATTGTCATGAAGAAGAGGCATTGGATATTAGCTGATGTCACTGAAATGGCCCCCAAATCGTAAGTGACTCTAGACGAAGTACAGTACAGAAAGCAAGGTAGCAAGAAAGTGTTGGGAAACCCCGTGAGGGACAGAATATGCTGCTGTTTCTCCACTAAAATGAGGCAAAGTTTCAATCATGACCCTCTGCAGCTCTGAGTCTGTCGTAGACCGTCTCAAACAAAAGGACGTGAGGGAAGACACGGAAGACATCACCAACGTTTCAGCTGGCAGACTCCTATTGGTGTAGCCGTCACACACGCCCACCCCAAAATACGTAAGATCATCTCAATGTGTAGAAACAAATGTACTGAAGAGACCTAAGAATAAGGCAAATGTGGCTTACATGTTAAACAATTAATAAAAATATGTCCAAGGGAGGGGCTTTTTTCTTGCCCTAGGGAGCTTCAGATAGCTACACATCTCTCTAGAGCTTTCCCTTTGTCAAGTTTCCTTTCAATTTTTACTCTGTATCAGTAGGACTCACTTAACAGCTAGCCTCTCTGGAACCCATTGTGTTTTCTAATTCTCTCCATTCAGTTTTGTCAACTCATTTCCTCTTGGAAGCAGCAGAGTAGCTCCAGAGAGCAAGAAAAAATTGTGCATCAAGGAACACCATAAATATTTAGAACTTGAAATCCTTAAACTGATCATTCAGACAGTTTGCTACTCAAATTCTGGTCTGGAGACCAGCAGCAACACCATCACCTGGGAACTTGTAAGAAATGCAGAAACTCAGGCTCTACCCAGACCAACTGAATGAAAATCCGCAATCTAGGCTGATGCTCAGATGTATCTTATGCATACTGAAGTTTCAGTCCTACCTAGCTGCTTGTTAAAGTACATCCTTCTGACTTCCAGGAAACAGAGGGTTCCAGAAGGGGAAGGAAAGTGCCAAGCAGTGTCAGGTTCTTCATACATTAACTCATGTAACCTTTACACATATCTGTAAGGTAGATGTCGGTGCCTGTCTGTCAGATAATGAAGCTACCACTCAGAGATGAAGAGCATCTTTTTTCAAGATCACACATTTAATAATTGCACAGAGCCAGGATTTGAATTTGGAGTTGACTCTAGAAGTGAGGCATCTTTATCCCCATCCAGGCTTCCTCCTTGCAGAAGTAGAAAAGCACCAGCCTTTCTACGGTTGGCCCTGTAAATTTCAAAGCCATTGAATTCAGAATCAGTAGCTTTTGTCACATATTCCAGTTAAAGGTGAACTCACTGTTAGTGATTGGGGCTCAGATTCAATTAATTTTTGTTTTAGGTGACCTGTAAATATTCTTTACTCCTGCTTCAGATGACTCAAATCTCATGGAATCTAAAAAAAATGAATTTTATTAAAGATGGTGATTCTTGATCCTTAATTAATTTTGAGGCGTATTTAAGCTAGTCCCTGTGCTGATGCTCTAAACTTCTAAGGGATGTGTTTGAGTAGATGTAGAAACTGTCATCTGAAAACAGTCCAGCACAATGACCAGCATGCTCACCACAAAAGCAAGAACACAGAGGTTGTAGATTTCCACTCTGTTTCAGACAAGAATGTTTCTTCTCACCTGCCTTTGTATGGGGCCAATTCATTGCTGTAGGAAACCTCTTCAAAGAGGAGAGCATGTTTCTTCATACTCATCAGCTTTATGCCTTCAACATTCTCCTAATTGGCTATCTCCTTGGATTTTGCCTTGAATCTTAGTCTTACTCAGTCGGAGTTTGCTGGCATCAACAAGACAAACGCAAATTCAAGGCCATTCATTTCCTTGTTCTGCTGAGTAAAGGTTCATCTGGGATTACTGGAGTTTCCTGGTCAGTCCTTAAATTTGGGCTCTGGTCAGTTACCCCTTCTATTTCTCCTGACAGTCTCCTCTGTTTGCGTGATAGTTTGTTTTCAGAGCGTGTTCACATTTGCTGTCTAATTTGGGCCTCACAATAGCTCTGTGAGAGGGAGGAAGTAGTATACCTAGATGAGTTAGGCAAATGCCTAAATGGGTCATTTTGAGGATAGTGAGCAGCCCCCTGCTGTTCAAATAATTCTCACCTAGATCC
This sequence comes from Equus quagga, assembly GCF_021613505.1. NCBI lineage: Eukaryota > Metazoa > Chordata > Mammalia > Perissodactyla > Equidae > Equus > Equus quagga. The sequence goes on from NC_060278.1 coordinate 76,203,927, forward strand.
CTCAATGGCTGAACTATTTTACTCATTAGAAAATGCATTCTTTTCAGTTGCGATGGCATTGTGATGTGGGGGGAAAGTGGAAAAGCATGAGTTCTGAACTCAAAAGGGGTGGGGTTTGAATCATGATCTGGTCACTTTCTTAGCTGTCTAAACTTGGGCAGGTCACCTGACCTCAATCTCCTCCGCTGAAACCAGAAGTATCTTCTTCAGAGAGGTGCAGCCATGAAATGTGGGAGCCCATGTCCAGTGCTGTACTTGCCTTCCTCATTCCCATGGTCCATTTATTAAAATATGATCCATTCATGCTTAATTATTAGTAACTTCCTAGGTACAGTTTCCTTCTGACAGAGGGACTTGGAGCAACAGGAACTCCCAACTCCTGAAAAAGCAAGAGGGAGGCCTAGTGAGAGGCAGGGTAAGTCTTAGGGGTGTCTTAAAGATCCCTGAGTCTAGCCTTGAAGAGAACTGTGGCTGTCCCATTTCCAAAATGAGGAAAACGAGACCCAAGGAAGTTAAAGGACTTGCTCAAGGACCCCCGGAACTTTGGCTCTATTCAGAGTGTTCTCTCTAGGACCCTGGCGGTTTGGCAATACCTAGGGAATTAACTATAAGAGTCCAAGAAAGGGCATTGCATCAGTGATCCAAAAGCCAGCAAATGGGGTCTCTTTGCTTTTGCTTATATGTGGCCCCTGTCATTCTAAGTCCCAAGCCTTAGGTTCCATGAATCAGATCCCAAAGATTGCCTTCTCCTTGCCTGTAGATTTTCCAGATGCTGGCTGGAGAGCATGGACTGGTTCACTACTACCCAAGGGAGCTGCCTCTCTCCATCATTTCAAAGATATTCTTAATCCTGTCCTTGCTCCTTAAATGTTATTTCCTTTCTAGAATGAATGAAGAACAGATAGCTACCGTCTGTCTGTCGGTTCTGAGAGCTCTCTCCTACCTTCACAATCAAGGAGTGATTCACAGGGACATAAAGAGTGACTCCATCCTGCTGACGAGCGATGGCCGGGTAAGATTTTCACATTGGCCTCTCCACAGTTTACCTTGTCACTATGTCTGTCTTGGGCATTATCCTTCTAAGAACACTTTCTCATAATTCTAATTTTTCTTACTTGCAAGTCACCCACTGCCCTTCCCAGAAGGCTTACAAAAAGGAAATTACCATCCTCTGTGTCATCCTGTTAGTCAGAGTTATCTGTGACCTGAATTTGATGGATAATTTTCTACCTTAATAACGAGTGGGAAGGAATAGAAACTATGGAAATTTCTTTTCTTTTCTTTTCCTGCCACGTTCGTATTTTTGCTGGAGGAGAGAAAATGACTTTTCTAGGGTTGTGTCCACCCTATTCATTTGACTGTGCATGTCTGCAGTATCTCTCAGTGTCCTTGCAGGAAACAAATGACAAACTCCAGTGGGTAATTTGAGGAGAGTTTCATAAAGGTGTGGGCAGATGTAGAAGAGTCATAAGGAACTGTGCATGAGGATTAGAGCAGTATTCTAGAATGGAGCACCACTCTTATGCCCCATGGCTGAAGAGGTACGGCACAGAACTAGTTACTGGGAATCTGGACATAGAGATTGTTGTGTGAAGAGGGTTGCTTGGCAGGAGTTCTGGTCTTTAGTGGAAGCCAGACCATAGTGAACCTGCAGGACAGGAGCTGGGGGCATAAATACTCCCACCTCATTCTGCTCCTTGGACCTTCCAATGTCCTCCTATTGGTGCTTCCCATTGGCTGAACCCAATCAGAAGCCATTGATGCAGTCAATACAGGTTGGCCTTCCAGGGCCCAGAGAAGGGAGGAGAATAGATCTGAAGGACAAACAGAAGCTATCCATCACACTAGCATATCTCCAGGCCCAGATTTCTGCATTTCCCTTTGCTGCAACCTGCTTATGAGATTCTGTTGAAACTCATGAGCCACACCAGGGTACAAAAGAACATAGAATACAACAGCCAAGGAAACAAAGAGTTGACATTCCGAGGAAGACATAGTTAGATGGAAAAGTTTCAAAGCATAGATTTTCACTATTTAGGTCATTTTGACCTTCCTGAAACTCCCACCAGAGGTAATAGCCCTGGGATGAATGAAGCCAGCTTCCCCTTTGATGCGCTTGTCTTTTACAACCTAGCAACCTCAGCCATATGGAAAACATTCATGTCACATCAGAATATGCCCAGGAATGATCAGAGGGCAGCCAGAAGAAACTGCCCAAATGCTTTGGCTTTTCTTCTTTTGTTTTAAAAAGATTGTCAATTTTATTGTGGAAAATTCAGAAAAGTATAAAGGATAAAATAAAGATCACTCTTAATCCCATTTCTTATTTTTCCCATATTTCCATGCATATGTACATACAATTTGCACATTTGGGATTATAATTCATGGGCAGTTTTAAGTCCTGCTTTTTGCATTAGTCTGGCTGAAATTTTTTTTTTACCCCTGGAAAAGATTCACCTTGAGCTAACATCTGTTACCAATCTTCCTTTTTTTTTTCCCTCTCCAAAGCCCCAGTACATAGCCATATATTCTAGTTGTAAGTGCTTCTAGTTTTTCTTTGTGAGCCACCACCACAGCATGGCTGCTGACGAGTGGTATTGTTCCATGACCAGGAACTGAACCTGGGCTGCTGAAGTGATGAGAGCACTGAACTTTAACCACTAGGCCATCAGGGCTGGCTCTGGCTGAAATGTTTTCAAAAAGAGAGTATGGGTGTATGTATCAGTTAGCTTTTGCTACATACCAAATCACTCTACATTTTGTAGCCTAAAACAACAAGCTTTTATTTGCTCACAATTCTTAGTTGGCATTTGAATCTAAATAAGCTCTATGGACTGTACCAATGTCAATTTCTTGGTGTTATATAAGGTACAGAATATCTTATTGTTTTGTAAGATGCTAACATCAGGGAGGACTGGGTGCACATTTCTTTGCAACCTCCTATGAACCTATAATTATTTCAGAATAAAAAATAAAAAGACAGTGAATTTCTCAGGGTTAAGAGGATAGATCCTTTCTGGACCCTTCAAAGATTAGAAGGGAGATTATTTGCTATCAACTGAGAGTGAATCGTTCTCTAATGTCCAAGGCAGAAATAATATCTAGTAAGTCACTAATTTGTCTTAAGCAGGAGGACTGTGATGTTCGGGGTTTGAAAGGGAAAATAAATAGCATGTCATAGAGTGGTTACAAGAATTACATGAAGAATTTGTATAAAACCATCAGAAGTAAACCAGGTACAAGGTCGATGCTCAGAGAGAAGGCAGTCCTCCCTCCCACCCCACCACTCCCCACCCTTGCAATTAAGAGTTGAGTAAATTCATCCACGATCTTTTCTCAGCCTGGAGCTTGCATTTGAGAGATGATACTTAGGGGCCACTAGACAATGAGTGATTAACTTTTATCAAATTTATTGACTGGAGTGGAATTCAAACCCATGACTTCTTAAGCCCAGTGCATCTATTGAAAAGGGACACACAGGGGCCGACCGGTGGTACAGCAGTTAAGTTCGCAGGTTCTGCCTCTCGGCAGTGTGGGGTTCACAAGTTCAGATCCCAGGTGTGGACCTGGCACTGCTTGGCACGCCATGCTGTGGTAGGTGTCCCACATATAAAGTGGAGGAAGATGGGCATGGATGTTAGCTCAGGGCCAGTCTTCCTCAGCAAAAAGAGGAGGACTGGCAATAGTTAGCTCAGGGCTAATCTTCCTCAAAAAAAAAAGAAAAGAAAAGGAACACATAAGTGATCTTTATGGTCTTTTTTTAAAATGTAAATTGATTGCCACAACTTAAGAATTGGAGGAGATCACATAAAATTTCAGATTCCTATCTTCCTTGAAAAAAAAATCAAAGTATCTGACAACACTGTGTCTGAATTCACACACAGCAGTAACGGAGGTGGTGCGATGAGGGTGATTAGGACCATGGCAGATACTGTGCATGCCCCACGTGTGTCTTCACAGGATTTCCTATTTCAGCACTCACTAGCTCCACCTCCAAATGCCACCACTGGCATCTCTCTGCCTGGGGCCTTTCTCTGGCCACTGTAGTCTGCTCTTCTGGTACAGGGCGGGCTAGAAATTCCAGGGAATTCACATCCACACTCCCAGGAGCAGCCTGGAAACCAGTGATGGGAGTCGGTGTGTAAATACCCCAGCACTCTTGCCCTTGGGTGGAATAGCTCTGAGGCACCTGTCCTCCACAGTCTGCACACTGCCTCAGCGGATTAAGCTCTGGTTCCCACAGTGGTAACTTGCCTGGTAACTAACTCGTGACTGACTGCCTTCCCTACCCTGTTAGGCGTCCCCATTTCACTGCTTGTGTTTCCTGCTTGTCCCCAGTAACCGACCTGCACTGAATCCAGTTCTCAGCGTGTGATTCAGGGGAGGCCCAAGCTGATACAGTACCTAGAGATAATGTGATGTGTTTGTGGCCTCACTCCCACAGGATTTGAAGTGAGGGGCCATAGACTGGCAACCAGGGCCTTCTAAGGTTCCACATCCCTTTTACTGTGCCCCTGACAACCAACTGGAGGTCAGTATCTCTTTCCTGAGGGGTCGTGCCCCTAGTTTTCCATTGTCTCCAGAGGCCTATTTAATTCATTGGTATTATTTGCCTGTTCCCATAGGCATTTGTGTTTGTTGTTTTTCAAATAACTAGAACTTTACAAGTAGAAGAAGACCTGAAGATTATCTCCCAAAAGCTCTTCTTCAATAAACAGAGATTTAGGCATGTCCAATAGCTTATAAATTCATTCCTTTCAGATGGTGTCTGGGACACACCCGGACTCTCCCCCTCCTTTCTTCCCTGCTACTCCGCAGAGGTTGCTTTTCCTAATGCAGGAAGCACAGCGTGAAAGGTCAGGAGACCCAGGCTTGAGTCTCCCTCAGATACTGGTGAGCAGTCTTGGGCAAATTCCTGCCGCTCTCTGCGCTCGGTCAAATGGCCGAGGGGCTGGCTGAGGTCTCTGTGCCTTTCCAGCTGAGCTCCTGTGATGTCCGCCCTCTCCTCTTGGATTTGGCAGCTGAAGAAATGGGCATTAAGCTGGAGGCACTATCATCACTTCTGGGCCCTTCTATGACCTCTCTCAGTCCCCTTGTCCCTAGGTCATTGCTCTTCTTAAAAGAGAAATTTGCAAACTTTAGCAAGCATCAAAACTGCTGGAGACATTGGCAAAAAAAAAAAAAAATTCCTGGGCCCTGTCAACACACATAATCCATAATCAATCTACAAATCAAAATTTGGATGAGTTTATTATGAGCCAGATCTGAGGACTAGCCCAGGGCCTTCCTTCTCCAAGGAAGGGCACCAAAGAAGTAGGATGTACTTCTTTGTGGTTATATACCGTCATGGAACAAAGAGCATACAGCACATATGCTAGGAATGTCCCTTTACAATAGTCACGAGATTGCTTTGCTGGCACAGCAGATCAGTGAACACAGGAGGTCTGTGGTCACAAGGTCACAGGCAGGTCAGTAATTAATCCTTAGTTTAGGGAGAGATGCTTCTCCTAAAGGAATTGCTGATATGAGGGGAAGTTACATCCCTATGTTTAAGAGCGTCATTCTTGTCTTTGGGACGCAGTAAATATTTAAAGCTGACATACAATGCATGCTCAACAGGCCACATCAGGCCCTTTTGGGGAAAAAAAAAAGCTCAGGCTGAATTAATTTTAAACCAAATATCTTCCTTATATACTCTTAATAACCTATTGCTTTTTATTTATTTATCAGCCCCACCCCCAGAGGTTCTGGTTCAGGTGGGCTGGGTGGTACCCAAGAACCTGAATCTCTAATGAGTTCCCAGGGGATGCTGATGCTACACACTTTGACTGCCATTACCTTATAGGAAGCATTCAGGAACCAGGCACAAAAGCATCCATCTTTCTGTCTTAGCAAAAACCAGGAGCAAATGCAAGAATTTTTTAGAATGTATGCAATTTACAGAATGAGGGTTTTACATTCTATTTTAAATCCGTGGCAATCTTGTGGAGAGTCTCTCTTTTGCCCCCTTTCTCCTATGTTTTTGTGGGGCCCCTGATTCCTTACAGGACACACTGAGATGGATAGGATCTCAGGTTTAAATAGCAGCTTTGTCTGAGCTCTAAGATCCAGTTCCTTGTCTGGCCCCTGTGAAACAAGCTACATCTCCTCCTTTTAGGGGGCGGGCAGTGTGCTAGCCGTTTGAGATGAAGATGGTTTCCTAAACAGCCATGTTGTGTAATTCTATTTAAAATAAGGCTCGGCTTAGAGTCTATGTGATTTGCTTTTAAGATCTGCCTGCAATGTGTTATTATACTCATTACTTGAGTTCTCATTATCTACGTGCAGATTTATTTGGATGAATGTTGTGTGCAATTATATTCTTTTAGAAAATGTCCCTTTTATATACCTGGATGAGTAAATAAATCATGCAGAAGCACTTACACTCCTGCAACAGAAGAACAGGCCTGGCTCCCAAGTGTCAAGGTTTTCACTTTCTCATCTTACATTTTGTCAGGGAGATAATTATTTGTCAGTCAGGTTTGGGGTCTTTTTGTTTTATGTCTGGAAGGAAGGAGCCATTCTAGAAATATTGATGTTAAAAACTCCCAATACCAGGGCCCAGCCCGGTGGCACAGCAGCTAAGTTCACACATTCTGCTTCGGTGGCCCAGGGTTTGCCAGTTTGGATCCCGGGTGCTGACCTACACACCGCTTATCAAGCCATGCTGTGGCAGGCGTCCCACATATAAAATAGAGGAAGATGAGCATGGATGTTAGCTCAGGGCCAGTCTTCCTCAGCAAAAAGAGGAGGATTGGCAGCAGATACTAGCTCAGGGCTAATCTTCCTCAAAAAAAAAAAAGCTGCCAATACCAAAATTTTGATACATTCACCTCCATAATCATTCAGGTTTCTTAAATTTACAGGCAAATGAAATTTATTGTCAAAATTGTTCCTTCTCGGGGCTGGCCCCGTGGCCGAGTGGTTAAGTTCGTGCGCTCCGCTGCAGGCAGCCCAGTGTTTCGTTGGTTCGAATCCTGGGCGCGGACATGGCACTGCTCATCCAACCACGTGGGGTCAGTGTCCCACATGCCACAACTAGAAGGACCCACAACGAAGAATATACAACTATGTACTGGGGGGCTTTGGGGAGAAAAAGGAAAAATAAAATCTTTAAAAAAAAAAAAAATTGTTCCTTCTCTGTCGTCCTTATAGTAGGGTTGCAATTTCACTCACACTTGAACTTGAAATAACCACACACACCCGTGCACACACAATTATAGTTTCTCTGTCTCTTAAAACTAACCGGGACTTCTTGACAAAGTTCTACTGACTAGATTTTTTTTTAAAAACCCTCTATTTTAATTCAATCTATTACATTAGTCTGCTTACATAATTTAAACATAGTCTATCAAAGTTCAACCACATTATTGTAAGGTTTAAGTGACACCTTTAAAACCTCCATTTTTCAGATTTGGCCACCACCTACTTCCTCTTCCCACCTTCCACTACCATCTTTCTCAAGATGGAGTCTGAGAGAAAAAGGGACAAATGCAGCTTATGGGACCTCAGGGTAAAAGAGATAAGACCCATCTTCTTGTTCCTCTCTGGTCCCTGCCTTGGCATTACTGGTCTCTTCTGCTACCTGGACTGGTGACCACTGGGGATTAACAGGTCCCATCAGCTTCTGGGCTTTTCAGGAGGGTGCCTCTGCAGTATTCCACAACTCCAGCCTCTTGCCTCAAGTCTTGAAAGCCATCCTTGAGACTGCCTCCTCATGTCAACCATGGGCTTGTGGCAGGTATCCCCCATTCCCCCACTGAGATTTGGAGGAGCTTTTGGATCCCTGCACACCACTCAAAGGCCAGGGAAGCCAGTAGCATTGCCTCCAGTTCACTTTCACCCACTCTGTTGTGCCATCTCTCCATGGAAGCCATACTGGGAATAGCCAAGGCTGATGTTCAGCCAGTATACACTAGTACATCTATACCCATTGTTAAAAGATTGCAGTATTTTTATGCTTATTTGTTAATAGCCAGTGTTTCAAGTCATTGGAGTACCCTCCGTTACCTTAGCCCTGTGTGGGGGCCACCTCCCAACCTCATTAAAGATGGTAATACTCCCAGGATCACTTTAGGATACCTCTTAACTTTACATCTAGATTCTGATTGGTCTAGATGAATCTGCTTATTAAATATTTTTAATATTATCTCTGAACACAGACGTATCTGGCTTCTCTTCTCCCTTGTTTGTGTGGGGATGTGTGCTACTCTGATATTTCTGAAGCCCACCACCAGTTGAGGCAGACATAATCAAATAATAATCAAATCTGTGTCCTTTTCTGCAAATAATCCCAGGCTAAAAGGGGTAGACTGTAGGATTTTCACTTCTCTGAATTGTAGACTCCTTTTACAATAGGACAACAATGATTTTGGACCAGCTACCGTGGCCACAGGGCTCTCTTCTTCATACCACATGGAAATTTTATGATCTGAGGTATCTAAGCTTGATTCTGGATATGCCAAAGCAATTAAGAAAATTCTCTCTTCTAAACCAGCTTTCTCTAACATTTCTCCTGCAGAAATCTAATCTCCTCCCATCCCAAACCATACCACTAACCTTGGCCTGATTAGAGAGAGAATCATGAACAAGGAAATGAAAAAAGAAAAAAACACATTAATAGTTTCCAAAACATTACCCCCATTTCCTCTGTATTCCAACTCTGATTCTAGAAACAGCTGTCTTGGCAAGTTGATGATGGTTTCAGAAAGAGCACCAATGTGGTTTCTATCACATGATCTGCTATCTATGTATGTGTCAATATAAAATAAAGTCAACCTACTAGCATGTGGTTTTGAGTACTACTGCTTTCCCTGCTCTTAACACAGTGAGACTTCACAATTAAAAGGCAAACCTGTTGCCCCTGGGGAATGTCATTTCTAGCCAGTGGGACAAAATCAGCATCAGCAAACAATTAAAGATTGAATGGGTGCTAAATTCTCTCAAATTTGGAGAGGAGAGAGATGAGTATGGGCTCCTGAGAAAAATTCTGGAGGAAGTGAGAAGTGATCAGGTAGCCTTGAAAATTGAATATGTTTTCCCAGTAAGTTTAGGAAAAAGGCAAAGATGTCCACTCTCACTACTTTTCAACATCATACTGGAAGTGCTAGCTAACGCGGTAAGACAAGAAAAGGAATAAAATCTGTACAGATTGGGAAGGAAGAAATAAAACTGTCTTTCTTCACAGATGACGTGATTGTCTTTGCAGAAAATCAAAAAGAATTGACAAGAAAAACTCCTAGAACTAATAAGTGATTATAGCAAGATTGCAGGATATATGTTTAATATACAGAAGCCAGTCTCTTTCCTATATACCAGCAGTGAACAAATGACATTTGAAATTAAAAACACAATGCCATTTACCTTAGCTCCCCAAAAGTTAAATATTTAGATATAAATCTAACAAAATATGAGGAAAACTACAAGACTCTGATGAATGAAATCAAAGAAATAAATGGAGAGATAGTCCATGTACATGGATAGGAAGACTCAATATTGTCAAGATGTCATTTCTTCCCAACATGATTTATAGAGTCAATGCAATCCCACTCAAAATCCCATCAAGTTATTTTGTGGATATTGACAAATTGATTCTAAAGTTCATATGGAGAGGCAAAAGACCAACACAACAGCTGACACATATTGAAGAAGAACAAAATTGCGAGGCTTACACTACCTGACTTTAGGACTTACTACAAAACTATAATAATTGAGACAGTGTGGTATTGGCAAAAGAATGGACCAATAGACTGATGGAATAGAATAGAGCCCAGAAATTGACCCACATGAATATAGTCGGCTGATCTTTGACAAGGGAGTAAAGGCAATACAATGGACCAAGGTGGTCTTTTCAACAAATGGTGCTGGAACAACTAGATATCCACATGCACAAAAATGAATCTAGACACAGACATTACACACTTCATGAAAGTTAACTCCTTGTGGAAAAATATATTAGATGGAAGTATAGGTTTAGAATGAAGGAAAGAGGTCTAAATTAAGCATAGGGAGAAAAAAGAATATCTAGCAAGAGTATATAAAAAGAGAAGAGGTGAGGGTAGGAACCCACACCGTAAGAAGCACGAATATTTAAAGTGTAGGCAGCAGAGGTAGAGTCAGAGAAGAAGATTGAAAAAAGTTCAGAGCATATGAAGAGAACCAGGGGAGAATTTGTGCCTGAGAGACTGTACCTTTGATGTATGGAAATTTTAACTTCAGATGGCCATTCTGAACCATTGCCAACCAATGCCCAAAGAATTGCTTTCTTTGAATGTATTTGATCATCACCAATAAAGCTAAGTGGCAGTCCTCTTCAGTGAGGCCACCTGAGGTTCAGACCAGGTCATCATGAACAGGAATCACACCTCCCAGATATAAACTGAATCCTGGTCACCTGGAATATATAAAGCGGCAGGGGGCCTAATGGTGCAGTGTGTTCTTAAGAGTATTCTTAAAAGCTCTGTGTAGGAGTTTTCAGAATTTTTTTCTTTTTGATGACATCTAAGATAAATAGCATATACATATATACACTGGGTCATTAGAATGACCACCTTAAACCCCTGGTAACCAAATGCTAACACCCAGTTTCTTTGCCTGTAATGCCACTTGCATTGATGTTCACATTGGCATCTTCAGTTGTCGTGAGCAAAGGAGCAAAACAAAAAGAAAAAGGGAGCCAGTACTCCCAATATCTCAGCATCCTGTATAAATGAGATCTTGCAATAATTCAAATATAGAAATGAGGCTGTTTATTTGAATAATCTCATGGTACTTAGAAATCTAAATGCGTTCAACGCAGAAGAACCTGAAGTGCAGGGGTTTGTACAAAACTCACATTGAGAATAGCAATTTGCTTAGACTAAAACTTCACCTGTTAGATTAAATTAAATTAAGCTTGTGGGTTTGAATTTTAATGAATTTGTTGTTTTGGGTATATTTAATTTATAACTGTTTTTGGTTTCATAATTTTATAGAAGATATCAGCAGCAGGAGTTTAAACATTTCAAGTCAACCCTGGTGGACCCGTGAGAGGTTTTTCCATTAAAATGAATCGTGCTTTCGAATAAAAGGGTCTGACCACCTCTCCTCCGGTATTTCCAAGCCCTGCTAATGAGACTGTTTTGTTCTGAATTTACAGCTCTCTCTCTATTTCTAAGTCTAGCAGCCAGTATTTTAAAATAGCTTCTTGCGTTCCTTTGCTTTCAGATAAAGCTATCTGACTTTGGTTTCTGTGCTCAAGTTTCCAAAGAGGTGCCGAAGAGGAAATCGTTGGTTGGCACTCCCTACTGGATGGCACCCGAGGTGATTTCCAGGCTACCTTATGGGACAGAGGTAAGGGGGTGGCAGTCACTGTTTGGGAGTGGCAGGGCCTGAACAGGCTCAGGGATGCAGTGGTTCTGAGACAGTTAACTGCCACTGGAGATCAGGTTGATGAGTTTTGACTTTGCATTTGACTCCTGTTCACTAGACTTGTCACAAAGTAGGTTGTGGCAGAAAGGAGACTGGCCGTCACTGAGGATACTGCTGCAACATTGATCCAGGAGCATTTATTGAGGTCCTACAATGGACACTGAGGGAGAGTCACTCAAACGCTGATCCCACCCTCAATAGCAGGCTCACACAAAGGACAGCAACGCAACTTAAAAAGTGGCCGGAGATGCACAGATGAGTAGGCGTGATGAGTCAAAAGATAGAGGCTCGGAGAAAGCTCCACAAAATAGAGGTAATATTTGGATGAGCAATAGTGTTTTCCCATAGAAAAAATTATGTAGGAATATTATAACCTATTTAAAAATATGGCACAGTTTCCGTTTCCTCTGGAAAGGAAACAGTCACTCATTATCTATTAAGAGATAAGGTCTGGATATGTGAAAATAAGGGACCAGAAGGAGTGGAGGAAAGGCCTTCTGGGAGGGAATAGCATGAGGAGAAGCGGAGGCACGCAAGGCTACACACACGTGAAGGCAAGGAGTTCGCTTCGGCTGGGCGCACAGTGTTTCCACACGTTATGGTGCAGAAGGCAATTCTAAGAGAAGCATGCAAGAGGTGGCATGGACCAATGAGCTAAGCATCTTGGCATAAGTTAAGGTGGACCCTGTTCTCTTTCCCTCATTTGCTTGCCCTTGCGTGAGTACTCAGCTTGTTCTCCTCACTGTGGTCCCAAGAGCATAAATTCTCGGTGAAGGTCACTGCCAGGGTAATAACAGAATGCAGCTAACTGATAAAAGGTGTAATGAGGCTGTCCCAGGGAAGAGACTGTAACTGGGAATTTATAGCACAATGATGCCTTCTCATTGTCCTGACTTCCCGTTCTTTGCTCAGAAAGAATTGCATGTCATCTCTTCCTTTTCTTTTCTCTATTCCCTGAAAATGGTTTTTATAAAGCAAGGTTTTGTGCTTGCTGCTTCAAAATGATAAAACGTAAAGGAAAGAACTGCAAAGTAGGGGGGGTATAATTGTTTTTAAAAATTAAATTAATAAAAAATCAGAATATACTCTGCATCGTGCAATATAGCTCTTTGCAGTTTCTTATGAAGATGTCAAAAACTTTTCTTATTTTATTATGGTTTAAATGCAACTTTTTTCCCTATGTTCATAACATTAAGCTTTGGATGTTTTTGGATGTTTTTCTCATCTGCCCTGATAGACAGTTAACCACCAAAGTTAACAGGGTTAAAACTAAAAGCTGTAAACTTTAGAACGTTAAGGTATTCACCTATATCTAATTGTCAGGACCTTCATTGAAGTTGTCTTATAAAGTAAATGAAGACCGTTAGCAAACACTCAGTAACTCCTCAGTTGAACAAATAAATTTGTATTGTAAATTTTGAGGGGTTACAAATACCACGTTAATTTATGAATGAGTATGAACCTTCTGGGTTCCCTGGACACGTCCCCCATTTCAGAATGTCCTCCTTGCCTGAGATAACCAGTAGGCTGTGCCTGACAGGTGGACATCTGGTCCCTCGGGATCATGGTGATAGAAATGATCGATGGCGAGCCCCCCTACTTCAACGAGCCTCCCCTCCAGGCGATGCGGAGGATCCGGGACAGTTTACCTCCAAGGGTGAAGGACCTACACAAGGTGAGAAGTGGTGTCTGTTGCTGAAGTTCAAAATCGTTCTTGGATTTTTCAGTCTCTCTGTAGTTTTTTTTTTTTCCCCCAGATCTGAATCATTTTTATTTTTCATTAATTCCTGAATAACATTTGAGAGATAAAAACTAATGATTCCACAGTGAGATTGAACACCAATGAGAAGAGGTTCTATATTGACACTGGAACATCAACAAGACTATTTGAAATAGAACTGGAGGGCTGTGGATTCACCCAGGACATTCAGTACCTTTCTAGCTGCCGTTTTAAAAAATTATTTTGAGATCATGTTGACTTATAACTGTGTAAATATCAGGTGTACATCATTGTATTTCAGTTTCTGTATATACTGCACTGTGTTCACCAGCAATAGTCTAGTTTTTATCTGTCATCATCCATATGTGCCCCTTTACCCCTTTCACCCCCTCCCCACCCCCTTCCCTGCTGGTAACCACTAATCTGTTCTTCTTATCTCTGTGTTTGTTTGTTTATTTTCCACATATGAGTGAAATTATACAGTATTTCTCTGACTTATTTTGCTTAGCACAATACCGTCAATGTCCATGCATATTGTTGCAAATAACACAATTTTATCTTTTTCTATGGCTGAGTAGTATTCCATTGTGTATATATGTGTGTATATATATATATATACACACAATGTATATGTATATATAATATTATATATATACATATATATAATATATACCACATAATATATATATACCACATATTCCTTATCCACTCTTCCATTGATGGGCACTTGGTTTGCTTCCATGTCTTGGTTATTGTGAACATAATTAACAAAACAAGAAATAACAAGTATTGGAGAGGGAACTGTCATACACTGCTGGTGGGAACTGCAAACTGGTGCAGCCACTACAGAAAACAGTATGGAGATTTCTCAAAAAATTAAAAGTAGAAATACCATATGATCCAGCTATTCCACTACTGGATATTTATCCAAAGAACATGAAATCAATACTTCAAAAAGATATATGCACCCCTATGTTCATCATTATTCTCTCTGTAGTTTTAAAGACCGCCATATCATATCCAGGAATAGATCCTGGTTTACGGGCATGGAATTTGGAATTAGAGTCACTTGGATTCACGTCTCTGCTCTTCCTGTTCACTCATTGGACAAGTGATTCAGCCTCTCCAAAGTTCATCTGTACAGTGGGGTACAGTCTGCTCCTCTGTCATAGGGTGGCTAGAAGAATAATCAGGTGCTCCTCTCAACACTCCCTCATTGAGAACCAATGACTTGCTGAGGACTGTTCTAATTGCTGGGGATATCACAGCACAAGACCCCATATTTCCTCACTCTTATAGAGCTTGCATTCTAGTTCGGGAGGCAGATAAGAAATGACAAACAAATGGGTGAACAAAATAATTTCAGAGACTGGTACATGCTATGAAGCTAATAAAACTGTGATGTGATGAGAGTGCAGGGGAGGGGATTGGGCCTAGCTTAGGTTGAAGAGGACTGAAGGAAGTCCTTTCTGGAGAGGGATCATCTGAACTGGAACTTGAGTGTAAAGAAGGAGCAAGCCGTGCAAAGATCTGGGAGAAAAATGTCCCAGGCAGAGGGAGGAGCAAGTACAAAGACCCTAAGCCAAGAGAGAAGGCTTATATGCTGGAGCAAAGTGAGCAAGGGGGCTGGTAAGACATATCAGAGAGGTAGGCAGGGGCTAGATTGAGCAAGGCAATGAAGGACATGGTGAAGGAACCATGTGAGGTATTTCCTGTTTTCCAAGGATTGCCAAGTAGGGTCAAGCTCATAAAAAATGATGCTAAGTCAAAGACCCACCACTGTGGGGGCTGCCAGTGGGGGCAGGGCTTGCTGAGAGGTGCTGTTTCCACAGATAAGTTCTATAAACACTGACCCCACACACACCTCCCCCCAATCTGCCTCGTGATAAGAGAGAGTAAGGCTGCTGTTTAGGAGAGACTAGTTTATAATGGTAGCATCTTCTCTTTCCTCACCCCTAAATCTTTTTTTTATTGTGATAACATTGGTTTATAACATCATATAAATTTCAGGTGTATATCATTATATTCCAGTTTCTGTGTAGATTACATCATGTTCGCCACCCAGAGACTAATTACAGTCCATCACCACACACATGTGCCTAATCACCCCTTTTGCCCTCCTTCCTCCCTGCTTCTCTGGTAACCACCAATCCAATCTCTGTCTCTATGAGATTGTTTGTTGTTGTTTTACCTTCTATTTATGAGTGAGATCATACGGTATTTGATTTTCTCCCTCTGACTTATTTCACTTAGCATAATACCCTCAAGGTCCATCCATGTTGTCACAAATGACTGGATTTCATGGTTTTTTATGGCTGAGTAGTATTCCATTCTGTATACGTACCACGTCTTCTTTATCCATTTATCCGTTGATGGGCACTGAGGTTACTTCCAGGTCTTGTCTGTTGTGAATAATGCTGCAGTGAACATAGGGGTGCATGTTATCTTTACGCATTCATGTTTTCATGTTCTTTAGGTAAATACTCAGCAGTGAAATAACTGGATCATATGGTAGTTCTACTCTTAGATTTTTGAGGAATCTCCATACTGTTTTCCATAATGGCTGCACCAGTGTGCACTCCCCCCAGCAGTGTATGAGAGTTCCCTTTTCTCCACATCCTCTCCAACACTTGCTATTCCCTGTCTTGTTAATTATAGCCATTCTGACTGGAGAAAGGTGATATCTCATTGTAGTTTTGATTTGCATTTCCCTGAGAGTTAGTGATGTTGAACATCTTCTCATATGCCTGTTGGCCATCTGTATATCTTTATAGAAATATCTGTTCAGATCTTTTGCCCATTTTTTAACTGGGTTGTTAGTTTTTTTGTTGTTGAGGTATATGAGTTCTTTATATGTTTTGGATATTAACCCCTTATCAGATATCTGTTTTGCAAATATCTTCTCCCAATTGTTAGGCTGTCTTTTCATTTTGTTGATGGTTTCCTTCACTGTGCAGAAGCTTTTTAGTTTGATGTAGTCCCATTTGCTTTTTCCTATTGTTTCCCTTGCCTGGTCAGACGTGGTACTTGAAAATATGCTGCTTAGACTGATATTGAAGAGCATACTGCCGATGTTTTCATCTAGAGTTTCTATGATTTCAGGTCTTACATTCAAGTCTTTAATCCATTTTGAGTTGATTTTTGTGCATGCTGAAAGATAATGGTCTGCTTTCATTCTTTTACATGTGGCTGTCCAGTTTTCCCAACACCATCTATCGAAGAGACTTTCCTTTCTCCATTGTATATTCTTGGCTCCTTTGTCGAAAATTAGCTGTCCATAGATGTGTGAGTTTATCTCTGGGCTTTCGATTCTGTTCCATTAATCTGTGTGTCTGTTTTTGTGCCAGTACCATGCTGTTTTGCTTACTATAGCTTTGTAGTATATTTTGAAATCAGGGAGGTTGATGCCTCCAGCTTTGGTCTTTTTTCTCAGGATTGCTTTGGCTATTCAGGGTCTTTTGTTTTTCCATATAAATTTTAGGATTCTTTGTTCTATTTCTGTGAAAAATGTTGCTGGAACTTTGATACAGATTGTATTGAATCTGTAGATTGCGTTGAATCTGTAGATTGCGTTGAATCTGTAGATTGCTTTAGGAAGTATGGGCATTTTTAACTATGGTAGTTCTTCCAGTCCGAGAACACAGAATATCTTTCCATTTCTTTGTGTCTTCCTCAATTTCTTTCAACAATGTTTTATAGTTTTCAGTGTATAGATCTTTCACCTCTTTGGCTAAGTTTATTCCTAGGCATTTTGTTCTTTTTGTCGCAATTGTAAATGGGATTGTATTCTTAATTTCTCTTTCTTATAATTCATTGTTAGTGTATAGAAATGCAAGTGATTTTTTTATCTTGATTTTGTATCCTGTAACTTTACTGTATTAATTTATTATTTCTAAAAGATTTTTGGTGGATTATTTAGGGTTTTCTATATGTAAAATCATGTCATCTGCAAATAGTAACAGTTTCACTTCTTTCTTTCTAATTTGGATCCCTTTTATTTCTTTTTCTTGCCTGATTACTCTGGCTCGGACTTCCAATACTATGTTAAATAAGAGTGGTGACAGTGGGCAACCTTGTCTGGTTCCTGTTCTTAGAGGGATAACTTTCAGTTTTTCTCCATTGAGAATGATATTAGCTGTGGGTTTGTCATATATGGTCTTTATTATGTTGAGGTACTTTCCTTCTGTGCTCATTTGATTCAGAGTTTTTATCATAAATGGATGCTGTATCTTGTCAAAAGCTTTCTCTGTATCTATTGAGAGGATCATGTGATTTTTATTCTTCATTTTGTTAATGTTGTGTATTATGCTGCTTGATATGTGGGTGTTGGACCATCCTTGCATCCCCAGAATAAATCCTACTTAATTATGGTGTATGATCTTTTTTAACTTATTTTTTTTATTCCATTTGTTAGTATTTTGTTGAGGATTTTTGCATCCGTGTCCATAAGAGATCTTGGCCTGTAATTTTCTTTCTTTGTGTTGCCCTTGGTTAGTTTTGGTATCAGAGTAATGCTGGCTTTGTAGAATGAGCTCAGAAGCTTCCCCTACTCTTCAATTTTTTGGAAGAGTTTGAGAAGGATAGGTCTTAAGTCTTCTTTAAATGTTTGGTAGAATTCACCAGGGAAGCTGTCTAGTCTTGGACTTATTTGGGAGGAGGTTTTTGATTATTGTTTCAGTATCCTTACTGGTGATTGGTCTATTCAAATTCTCTATTTCTTCTTGATTCAGTTTTGGAAGGTTGTATGATTCTAAGAATTTATCCATTTCTTCTAGATTATCCAATTTGTTGGTGTATAGCTTCTCATAGTATTCTCTTATGATCTGTTGTATTTCTGAAGTGTCCATTGTAATTTCGCCTCTTTCATTTCTGATTTTATTTATTTGAGCCTTCTCTCTTTTTTCTTGATGAGTCTAGCTAAAAGTTTGTCAGTTTTTTTATCTTTTCAAAGAACCAGCTCTTGGTTTCATTGATTTTTTCTATTGCTTTTTTTAGTCTCTATTTCATTTATTTCTGCTCTGATTTTTATTATTTCCTTCCTTATACTGGTTTTGGGCTTTGTTTGTTCTTTTTCCATTTCCTTTAGGTGCACTGTTAGATTGCTTATTTGAGATTTTTCTTGTTTGTTGAGGTAAACCTGTTTTGCTGTAAACTTCCCTCTTAGAACCACTTTTGCTGTGTCCCCTAAACTTTGGCATGTTGTATTTCATTTGTCTCCAGGTATTTTTTGATTTCTCCTTTGATTTCTTCATTGACCCAATCATTGTTCAACAGCATTTTGTTTGATCTCTACATAGTTGTGGCTTTTCTGATTTTCTTCCTGTAGTTGATTTCTAGTTTCATACCATTGTGGTCAGAAAAGATGCTTGGCATTATTTCAGTTTTCTTAAATTTATTGAAACTTGTTTTGTGGCCTATTTATGTGATCTATTCTAGAGAATGTTCCATGTGTATTTGAAAGGAATGTGTGTTCTGTGGTTTTTGGAGGAAATGCTCTGTATATATATATACTAAGTCCATCTGGTCTAATGTGTCATTTAAGGCCAGTGTCTCCTTATTGATCTTCTGTTTGGATGATTTATCCATTGGTGTAAGTGGAGAGTTAAAATCCCCTACTATTATTGTGTTACTGTCTATTTTTTCTTTTATGTCTGTTAATAATTGCTTTCTATATTTAGGTGCTCCTATATTAGGTGCATAGATATTTACAAGTGTTATATCCTCTTGTTGGATTGTTCCCTATATTATTATGTAGTGCCCTGCTTTGTCTCTTGTTACAGCTTTTGTTTTAAAGTCTATTTTGTCTGATATAAATATTGCTACTTCAGCTTTCTTTTCATTGCCGTTTGCATGGAGTGTCTTTTTCCATCTCTTCACTTTCAGTTTGTGAGTGTCTTTAGGTTGGAAGTGTGTCTCTTATATGCAGCATATATATGGATCTTGTATTTTTATCCAATCTGTCACCGTGTGCCTTTTGATTGGAGCATTTAGTCCATTGACATTTAAAGTAGCTATAATAATTTAGTATTATGTTTGGGTTCCTTTCTCTTAATTTTTTGTGTAATTATTATAGGTTTCTGGTTTTCGATTACCATGAGGTTCATATATAATAACCTATGTATATAGCAATCTATATTAAGTTGATTGTCTCTATAGTTTGACCTCTTGCTAAAAGCTCTACTCTTTTACTGCTTTCTTCCCAGATTTTATGTTTTTTATATCATATCTAACCTCTTTGTCTGTGTGTGTCTGTGTATCTATTACCCTCTTATCATGAAAATAGATAATTTTTGTACTTTCGTATTTTGACCTTCATATTATCTTCATTGGTGGTTGATCTGCTACCTTTACTGTATATTTGCCTTTACCAGTGAATTTATTGCTTTTTTAAAATAATTTTCTTATTCCTGTTTGTGACATTCTCTTTCCCACTTAAATAAGTCCCTTTAGCATTTCTTATAGGGCTGGTTTCATGGTGATAAACTCCACTAGTTTTTGCTTGTCTGAGAAATTCTTTATATCTCCTTCCATTCTGAATGAGGACCTTGTGGGGTAGAGTATTCTTGGCTGTAGGTTTTTCCCTTTCAGCACTTTAAATATAGTGTGCCACTCCCTTTAGCCTGTGAGGTTTCTGCTGAGAAGTCAGCTGTTAGCCTTATGGGATTTCCTTTGTATGTAAGTTGTTGTATTTCTCTTGTGGCTTTTAGGATTCTCTCTTTATCTTTAATTCTTGGCATTTTAATTATAATGTGGCTTGATGTGGGCCTCTTTGGGTTTAACTTGTTTGGTGGTCTCTATACTTCCTGCACCTGCATATCCATTTCCTTCTTTACGTTAAGAAAGTTTTCACCTATTGTTTCTTCAGATAGATCCTCTCCCCTTTTGTCTCTCTATTCTCCTTCTAGGACACCTATACGATGAATGTTAGTGTGCTTGATGTTGTCCCAGAGGTTCCTTAGACTGTCCTCATTCTTTTTAATTCTTTTTTCTTTTATCTGTTCAGCTTGGGTGATTTCCTCTGGTCTTTTGTCCAGCTCACTGATCTGCTCTTCTGTATCATCTACTCTGCTATTGATCCCTCTAGAGAATTTTTCATTTCCAACATTGTATTCTTCATTTCTGATTGGTTCTTTTTTATATTTTCCAATTCTTTGTTGAAGTTCTCACTAAGTTCACCCATTCTTCTCCCAAGATCAATGAGCATCATTATGACTTTTTGTTTGAACTCCTTGTCAGGTAGATTGTTTATTTCTGTTTCATTTAGTTTGTTTTTTGAGGTTTTGTCCTGATCTCTTACTTGAAACATATTCCTTTGCCTCCTCATTTTGCCTCTTTCTCTGTGCTTATTTCTTTGTATTAGGTAGGTCAGCTACATCTCCCAATCTTGGAGAGGTGGTCTTGTGTAAGAGATGCCTTATGAGGCTCAGCATTGTGCTTCCCTCTCATCACCAGTTCCAGATGTTCCAGGAATGTCCCCTGTGTGGGGTACATGTATCCTTCTGTTGTGGCAGGGTTGCTCTTGCTGCAGGTGCCCAGGAAGGCTAGGCTGTCCCCCTGTCTGCCTGGTTGTAATATCAGCTGTGTGTGGCTGCTATGGACTCTTCAGTCACTTTATTGGCCATGGGGAGTTACAGCACAGTTGGCTGCAAGGTCTAATAGCACGTTCCTGTGGTAGTTTTTCTCTTAAGTGAGTAGTCCCCCCAGCGTGGCTGTTTGTTAGGCTGAGGGGCTTGCAATTGCTGTAGGCCTCTGGCCTGCAAGGCTCTTGTCAGCTCTCTCAGGATTGCAGCTGAGTGGGGCCAGCCCCAGGCATGGGAGCACTCAGTTGTTTCAAGTTTTGGAAGTTGTTTCAAGTTGTTTCAAGTCTGATTTCCTATGTGGCTGTTCGAGAAGCACAAGTCTGCTGCAGCTGAGAAGCCCCACTGCCCACAGAGCCACACTCCCCATCAACACAGTCCTGCCCTGGGCACATACCCTGACCCACTGAAGCAGACCCAGTGGCCCCACTGCAGAGGCCTCACACACTCCACCAATGTCTCACACCCTCTTCTTGCTCCTCATGTATGCCTTGCCCCACAGAGGCAGACCTACTCATTGGGCTGCAGAGGTTCCAGATACCCGACCTATGCTATGCAGAGCCCACAAGTTGCCTGAGGGCTTGCTGTTGTGTGGGGCCAGTCCCAAGGGTGGACTACCTACCCTGGCTGAGCTGAATTAAATCAGTGTTTATTGGATGGGGCAGACCCCTGCACTAATAGGCCAGGGGAAGAACTCCAATGGAATCTGCCAGCATCTGTGTCAGCATGCCTGTACTAGGTCACAATAATGGCTGCTGCCAATGTCTCAGTGCCTGGAGAGGTCTCACTTCTCACTGAGATGCACCCACAGCCTATCAGGTGAGTCTCTTTTCACCAAAGGACTGTGCACCTTTCTGGTGATTTTAGGTTGCTTTCTGAAACAGATGAATTTATGCATGGGTCCTTTAAGAGCAGGCTTTTCTTTCCCTTATGTCTGATAGCTTTTTCTGGGGATACTCCCCGTTGTAGGTAATAGCCGTAGGACACTTGTCTTGGTTGTGCTGTGTCTGAAAGGTGCTTACAGTGGTAACGCTCCCCCACTCAGATCCCCCAGTCCTCTGGGGAAGGCTTCATACCTTAGGATTGCTCCTAGCCAGCTGTGAAGCACTGCAGCTTGTGAAGGTGGCTTTTTTCTCTTCAGAATGGAATTTCTGCCTCTTCCATGTCTGTCAGCACTGTTCCTTGTTGCAGGGGTCCTTTTTAGTCAGTTTTCAGTTCTCTCTCGGGGTAATTGTTCCACGAGTAGTTGTAAATTAAATTTGTTGTGTCCTTGGGAGGAGGTGAGTTCAGAGTCTGCCTATGCTGCCATCTTGACAACATTCCCCCTACCCCTAAATCTTAGGGAAAACCCCCAATAGAATCACTCATATAGGTTCTGTGGACCAAAAAAAAAACAAAAAAAGGAAACTTCTTGAATTGAACAGGAGATTAAAACTTTTACTGCATTGAACAAAGTTTGAATAATGAAAAGTGGCTAAAATAGTATGGTATCAAAATAGTCCCACACCCAATAGAAATGAGTGTGATGTTCTTCAAAGTCACGTATGAGAGCAGCTTTAATCCTAATGGTCAAAAACGGAAAACTGCCCAAGGTTGTTTCCCAAATAGATAAATAAAATGTGGTATAATTCAACAGTGACTACTACAGAGCAATGAAAAGGATAAAACGTTGGCCACACACATCAGGGATGAATCTCACAGAAACAACTTTGAGGGGAAGAAGCCAGATAGAGAAGAGTTGAGAGTATATGACTCACATCATGTCTGTGAGATTCATCCCTGGAGTGTGTGGCCAAAGTTTTATCCCTTTGCAGGGAGATGGGTATTGACAGGAAGCTGGCCTGAGATAGCCTCCCGGAGTGGTAGAAATGTTCTATATTTTGATAGGGGTGGGGAAATATAGGTGTAAAATATGTAAAAAAAACTATGTAAAACATACACTTAATATTTATGCACTTGAATGTATGTAAGATATACCTCAGAAAGTAAATTATAAGAAATTAAAGGAAAAATGCTGTCTGTCTCAGAAATCCTTACAGAAGCTTGTTTCTCTTCAAGAAAGGGGATGCCACAGAGCCTAGATGGTTGAATTGTTATAAAAATTAAACTATTCTATGTTAATACCACACTCCATCAAACATGTATGACCAGTGCCTGTACATAGTCAAGGCTTCATAATAGCTGCTATTAGCAATATTGTCATCATTATTATTTTACTTAGTAAATAAATTATCATTCTTCATTGTCATTGTAAATGGCATTCACTGTCATTTACGCCTATTATTTCAAACTTCAAGAAGGTAAGGAAAACATCATATGTTAATAAAGGCAATACCTGCCTTTTGCTTCCATAACATCTTTCTCCTCAAGCAGACTTTCTAGAATGTGATGTTGTTGATAGAATGACTTTCCTGGGAATTAGCTGGGAAACCGTTTCGGGAGAACTGGCTTGGGTTTCAGTGTTCGTCCTCAGGATGGCATCTTGTGTTTTCGCAGGTTTCTTCAGTGCTCCGGGGATTCCTAGACCTGATGTTGGTGAGGGAGCCTTCCCAAAGAGCCACAGCCCAGGAACTCCTCGGACATCCCTTCTTGAAACTAGCAGGTCCACCATCTTGCATCGTTCCCCTCATGAGACAATACAGGCATCACTGAGCAGGGGATTCATGCAGGTGACAAAGCTAGATGAGGACATGAGAGTAATTCAGGAGAACACGAGGAAACCACGGAATGTGCAAAGGCCTGTGCATTCTAGACCAGCTGATTGGTGGGACAGTGTGATGACCAGCAGGGTTCAACAGACCAGGGCATCTTCTTGGGTCTTAAACAGGCATCTCTCCACTGACAGCTGGCGTGGTCATTTGGAACACTGCTTTAATAAGTCATTGTTATATTTTTCAGCTCTTCATCCAGCAAATCAGAAAGACTCAGTACAAACTCCGTTATGATACATCCTAGCCACATGCAGGGTAACGCATAGGATTTTCTATATTGAAAGAATACTTTTCTGGCAAAAAAAAAAAAAAGAAAGGAAAACAAAAAGCACTTTTTCTTAATGGTAGCAGTGTAATGTATTTTGCAATGAATTTGTAATTTTTCTGTACGATAGTTTTGATAATTTATAGTACTTTGATGTCACGTAGCCATTGTATCAGTTGAGGTAAGACTTGTTTACTAGCAAGAGTTTGAACAAAGCCTTTCCTACTTTTTTATCCCTTTCAGAGAACCAACGACTCTTTAGGAACTTTGAATACTGAATGACTCTCTATCACCGTCAGCTTTAGTAGAATATCTTTCTTATCTTAACAAGTGTCTTATGTGATGGAAGAAGAATTAAGAGTGATGGTGATGGTGGTGCACATTTCATTTATCCAACCAAAAATAATAAAATAAAATTTGAGCCACAGTATACCACCAAACTACTCCTTGGGATAAAGCTAAATATTTTGAAAAATCACATTTTCCTTCAAGGCTGTTAGTCACCAACCATTTTTTGCACAGCAGGGTGTTTTCCTAGTGCCCTCTCTCAAATGGGTACAACATCCCCTTGTGGCCAAATTTCCCTCCCAAGGACCAATTTCAGTGCTAGGATCATTGGCCTCAGTTCCCCAAAGTGAATGTTTCAACAAGGCCATGAGAATTCCAGTCTCACAAAGGGAAAGGAGAGAGAACAGGGCAAGATGTTTGGTTTTGTTTGTCACTGTTTTTAAAACTTTGTATGCTAGCACACCAAACTCTTGTCTGTATTTACCTTTGTCCCCAGTATTAATCGCAATTGTTCATGTATTGTGCTGGAAGTCTGAACTGCCTCTAGAGGATGGATTAGGAAGGGGGTATCTTACCAGATGTGAACTGACTCAGTTGTGACCATGTTATAATGTGTTTCCGACATAGGAGAGTTGTGCTGCTGACTAGATCTTCTTGAATGTTGATAAAAATGAATGACTACTGTAATACATTTTGTGTTGCTTGTTGGATGAATTTGCATGTTAACCGTAGGCCAATATAGATTTGCCTTTAAAACTCTGGAAGAGCTACATAGTCATCATTAGTTTCTATTAATTATGCATCAGACAAAAGCCATTTGTTACCAAACTGGAAAACCAGAGGCTTTTCTTAATGACTTCGCATACTGTAACACATATGAATTTAAATTCGTGAAAACGCTCTGGTTGCTCTAAGCATAATTAAGAATTTTTGTAATTAATAGGTTGCTAATTATTTATTATAGTTAAGAAAGGAAAAAAAGGCATAAAATGACCTTCTACTGATTAGTTTTGCAGTTTTCCCCCAAATGGGAAATGTGTCACCATAAATAGAATCTATGATTTTGTTTCATAAAACACAAGAAATCAATGTTTTATGTAAAATATTAAAATATTAATAGAAATATGTAAGAATAAAAACATTCTAAATCCAGAAAGTGGCAGTCCTAAAAGTTCATGGAACAGATTGTATTAATTCAACCAGGACTATGTAGAAGTAGAAAGAAAAGAAAAAGGAAATCTTTTTTTAACCCGAATAAATATTAAAAACCATTGCAGGAAATAGTGAATTTTGGATTCCAAACATTTTCAACAGGTTAATGGAAATTTTTCTGTAATTTTCTTATCACTGGGTATTTTTTAAAGTATTCATTGAGTTTACCAAAAGTTACTGTAGCTTAAAAGGTTTTGTGAGCACTAACTATTGGCAGAAACTACACTTGCAAATAAAAATAAACGTTTGCCTTTTTCCCATCGTGTTGTTAGAAACTAGTGATTTCCCAAATTTGTTTTCTTGAGTAACCAAGAATACTTTCTTTATGATCTTGGGGAATGCAAATGAGTTGGTATAAAGTTAATTGTAACAACATGATGACATGAATCAAAGACAAATATTCCCATCCCCACAGGTTACAAACAGTGTAACAATGTGATGTAAATATCAGTATTGAGAAAAAAATTATTGAATTCTGGAAGGCCAAATTCAAGGAAAGTCAGATTCATAGCTAAAGACTCCCACCCCATTTTCCTGTTCCAAAGATACTGATCTGATCTGAAGGCTGTATCAATAAAAGACATAAAAAGGAAATTATTCTGGGTTAGAGAAAGTGTGATGAGAGCTCTCTGGCCGCCTGAAGAGAATGCTAGGCCTCTCTTCTTCTTGGGTGATAAGGAAGACATTAATATTTATCCCATGAAGTTGAGAGGGACACTTGTATATAAAGACTTCATTTCACATCTTGAAATTTTTAAAAGATGAAAACCCTCAGGAAATAGCCTGAGATAGCAAGAGAAAGGATGTAGTATATCGTGTGCCAGGGAAGAAAGAATGGAGGCAACCTCCCCCAGGCAGGTCCCAGAAGCCATTGTGGGACATGGAGGAAGACACCAGGTTCCTTTGGCTATGCTGGAGCATGGAGAGGGAACAGGGAACACGTCAACCACTTAACTAAGTAATGGGATTCTCAACTTGGAAAGTGCATTGGAGGCATGCACCGTGACGGGAACTAAAGGGAGGTGTGGCTGCTTTTCGGCACAGAGAAGGGGTCAGGGTGGAGCTGAACCTTACTCTAAAAATTACACATACCATCTACACCAAGACCACTCTAAACAGCATAGGCTATAGTCTTCAGGCTGAGACAAAGAAAATTCAAGCACCTCCCTTTCTTCTAACAGGATCTCCAAGGTATCGAACTGTAAGCCAGATGGGTTACCGGATCCTCCCTTCCCAACTGCTCCCTGTGGGTTTGGGCCATGTGTTAGTGTGGGACCCCATGGTTTGGGGGAGGGATTTAGAAGAAAGAAAGAGGGAATAAGAGAGCATACTGTGTGCCCTGCTGCTTTCTTGCCACTGCTGCCTCTCTCTTTCTCTGACACAAGTTTAGCCCAAGCAAAAGAGAGGGGAGTTATTTTGATTTAGAATGAGGTTGACTGGTTTTTAAATGGATTAGATAGATGGAAGCAGACTGAGTTATGGTTGTGTTCCCATTACCCACTGTGAAGAACACACTCAGTAGAAATTACTGGAAAAATAAAATAATTCCATGAAGTTAACAACCCAATGAGTTCAGACTCTTTGGTCAAACCAGTCAAATGAATAGCATTGTGACATCAAAGAAATGGTAATGAGACACCAGGCAGAGAGAAGATCCATTTGGTCTGAAGCAGGTACAAAATGTACAAGCAGAAGCAGTTCTGTGAAAGTGACATGATATAGTACAAATCCAAATTGTTCGGGAAAGTCAGTCAACTTGAGCCTTGAAATGTGTGCATTTTGAGTTGTATTTCCAAGTCAGATGAATATATTACCTTAGTGTGGGTTCCACTAAAAGGAGAATCTAAGACAAAAACTTAGATACAAGTACTTTATTTGGGAGATGATCCCAGGAAGCTCACTCAACATGGCGGAGTGGAGAAGTGAGACAAAGAGAAGGGAGAAGTAAAAAAAAAAAAAAGTGTGTTTTAATGAATGGGTCACCACTATGGGCAACTGGGGCCCATTCCCACTGGAGACCTTCTGGGAGGAACACTCTAGAATTGTCCTTCTACGGGTGAGGAGGCTGGGGTATTTATCCTCCATCTCCTAAACCTCATTGGTTGAGAGTTGCTCCTAGGGCATCAACTCCCTGAAGTTCCATCTTGCCCTGTATGTGGCGAAGTTTGTTCCCTTTGACCAAGAGGGAGAGAGGCACAGGAAGACATTGGCATTTACAGAAACTATCAGCAAACGACCTTCAGGAAGGGCTGAGGGAACATGGGTGGGACCCTGACAACATCTCCTATACAAATAGATCTAAGGAAGGACAAAAAGATGAGTTGGGAAAGTCTATGGACTGCTGATTTCTGGACCAAAATATACCATTTTAAGAGCAAAGGGATTCCTTATCCTCACGTAGCAAATACTTTGATAATTATGCCTCATCATTGTCAGCATTTTTGAAAATTTAAAGCTGGAAGGGAATTCAAGATCACATGATCCATCTTATCTGAGCTAAGCAAGGTTCCCAAAGTCAGGCCATGTCAGCATATTAATCATAATAGCTGAATAGACCACACACATACACACACGGAGACTTCAGTTCTCTGAAGGCAAGGATTTCTACCTATGTTGTTCACTGTGTCCACAGCACCGAGACCAAGGTCTGGAAAATACGTGGTCAGTGCTAGCAAATACTCATCTCATTTGTCACATGAGCCTTTGTGAATCCTTCCCCAGCAGACTACCTGGCAGGTTCAGTCACTATTTTTTTTATTGAGATATAATTGACATATATGAGTTTCAGATGTACAACCTAATGATTTGATATATGTATATTGTGAAATGGTAAGTCTAGCTAACATCCGTCAACACAAATTTACAAATTTTTCTTGTGATGAAAAGTTTTCAGATTTACTCTCCTAGCAACTTGCAAATATACAATATTGTTAACTATAGTCACCATGCTGTACGTTACATCCCCATGACATTTATTTTATAACTGCAAGTTTGTACCTTTTGACTGCCTTCGCTCATTTCACCCATTCCCCACCCCCTGCCTGTGGCAACTACCAACCTGTTTACTATGAGCTCAGTTTTTTGGTTTGTTTTTTTAGATTCCACATATAAGTGAGAGTGTACAGTATTTGTCTTTGTCTACATATTTCACTTAGCATAATGCCTCAAGGTCCATCTATATATTTTTTTAAATATTGGCACCTGAGCTAACAGCTGTTGCCAATCTTTCTTTTTTTTTCTTTTCTGCTTTATCTCCCCAAACTCCCCTGTGCATAGTTGTATATCTTAGGTGTGGATCCTTCTAGCTGTGGTATGTGGGACGCCGCCTCAACATGACCTGACGAGCAGTGCCATGTCCGCGCCCAGGATCCGAACCCTGAGCCGCCGCAGCGGAGCACGCGAACTTAACCACTCAGCCACTGGGCCAGCCCCTCCATCTGTATTTTTGCAAATGGCAGAATTTCCTTCCTTTTATGGCTGAATAATATTCCATTGTATATATATACACCATGTTTTCTTCATTCATCTGTTGATGGACACTTAGGTTGTCAGATATCTTTTTGAGTCAGTCTTTTCATTTCTTTCAGATAAATAGACAGAAGTGGGCTTGCTGGATCATAGGATAATTCTTGTTTTAATTTTCTGAGGAGCCTCCATACTGTTCTCCATAGTGGCTGCACCAATGTGCGTTCCCACCAAGGTGCACAAGGGTTCCCTTTTCTTTACATCCTTACCAACGCTTGTTATTTCTTGTCTTTTGGTAAAAGCCATTCTAACAGGTACTAACAGGTATGAAATGATGTAAATGTCACTCTAAATGACAGCTGAAGTAGCCATTAGCCCTGGAGTTCTTAGCCTAATTTTGTACCCTGGACCTTCTTGGCTGCCTGAAGCCCATGGGCTCCTCAGAAAAACGCTTTTAAATGCATGAAGTAAAATACTAGGCTTACAAAGAAAACCAATTAAAGCATAATTATCAAAATATTTTTAACTTTGTGGTTATAATGCATTAAATACCAAGATCTTGTGATGGGTCTGATAACTACCATAATTTCAAAATAATGAGTATAAATGATTTTTTGAGATATCGCCAACAGTATAATGTGATGTTTGCTACGGATGACAACTACACAGGTCTGTTTATACCACAGTGGTTTGGTGCCTATGTTCATAGTGGAAGGAAATGCTACCTCTCATTTGAGGTTAGTAAAAACTAAAGCCGTAATTTTTTCCCATCCAAATTCATGGACTCTGACAGTCTCCCCCACCCCTCTAAATTGAGACCCCCTGAGTAGTTTACTGGGCTGGTGGTGGGGGGAGTCCCTTCACAGAAGCGTACTCCAATTTCAAAATAAACTGACACGGAAAACTGTGGCTGTTGGGTTAAAATCCCCTGCATCCCTTTGGATCTTTCATGAACTTTTACGGCAGGTAAAATTGGAATATACACGTGTTAAGGATTGCGCTAGAAAAATGGATCATTAATATTGGCTTTTATGGAGCATTTCCTGTGTGCCAGGCATTGTGCTAGGGACTTAAATGTACTGTCATGAATCTTCAAATAACTTTGCAAGGATGGGGGTGTGAGCTCCACTTTCAGATGAGAAAATGAGCACAGAGAAGCCCAATAATTTGGCTAATGTTGCAGGTAGGCTGGTAGTACAGACTTTTTAACCAGAAGTTTGCATCCTGCTGCATCAAAATTGTCTGGGGAGCGTATTAAACCTACAGATTCTAGGTCTCACCAGAGAGATTCTCTATCATTCTGGGAGGATACCCCAGAAGTCACATTTTTCAGTGGCCCCCTGGGATGATTCGGATGCAGGCTGCTTGCAAACTGCACTTTGAGACACGCTAATTTAGAGCTGTGTCTGCCTGGCTCGGGTCTCTTGGGTATTTGTTCCAGGGAAGTGTTTGTGCCCAATGCCTGTTGGGCCTGCTCTCCTGGTAAAACAGCTCTGAGCACACACAGCCTCCACCAGCCCCTGCAGCTCATTCCTACCATCTTTCCTCCCATTTCTCCATTCAGATTTCTCTGGTGTCTCCCACACCCATGCAGCTTTGCCAAGTCTTTGTTAATGGAGAGATTGGACAATTGGCAAGAAGAAAGTGATTATAATTGAGAGGGCTTTCTCAGCTGGAAAACAGTCTTCCATGCCCCCTGAGGCAATCTTGCTGGGAGCTATTTCCTGAGAATGGGGGAACCCTGTAAAGAACCATGCTCAGAATTTAAATCAGATTCACCCTACCCCCCAAAGAAATCTGCATATGGTTCTTCCTGCCTGGCTTTTCGAGGCAGGCAGACCAGCAACCAGACCCAGCATCCTTTTGTGCCCAGAGGCATTTGTGTTTAAAACTCCAGTAAAAAAGAAAAATGACAGTTAAAGGGGTAATTGAGCATCTGTGGTTTGTGTGTTTGTTTTCTCTCCCATCTCTGAACCTGGGAAGCAATGCAGACAGATGAGCCACAGCCTCAGCTTGTTCCTGGTACAGGAGCAGCTGCGAAATGCTGGACAATGGCAATGGCCATGAATGGAGCCCAGGGCTGAGGCCCAGAGCTGAGTCAGTCCCTCTGCACACCTTGCCTTCTGCACTCAGAGACCACTGCCTCTGCCCTGATCAGGAGGCACTGCTTTATTTTACTTAGTTGATAATGAACATAAACACAGGACTGAGAGAAATAAGGCAAAGTTCAAAGAAATTAGGCTGAGCTTGAGACCTAATTTTAGGACAGCTAGATCAAGATGATGTAATTACAATAATAGTGAAACAATAATAGTCATAGTAATATGGTTTTTTATACATACTGCATATCACAGGTGGAAAAATCACTCTTAATTTAGAGAATTAAGAAATTTGGATTTGGGGCTGGCCTGGTTGCATAGTGGTTAAGTTTGCATGCTCTGCTTCGGTGGCCAGGGTTCGCCAGTTCAGATCCTGGGCACGGACCTACACACCGCTTGTCAAGCCATGCTGTGACGGTATCCCACATAGAAGAAATAGAAGAACTTACAACTAGGATATACAACTCTGTCCTGGGGTTTGGGTAGAAAAAAAGAGGAAGATTGGCAACAGATGTTAGCTCAGGGCCAATCTTGAAAAAAAAAATTGGATTCCAGAAAAATTTAATTAGCTTAGAAACAGGGATGTGGCCATGTGACAACATATTGAAAAGAGCCAGGACACTCTGTTCATTTTAGAATGACCTGTGTATATGTGTTGTTTTCTTGTCGGTCCCCCCCTTGCAGACTCTAAGTTGTCAAATTTACCACTGGATACCCAGCACTGAGCCTGCATTCAGTAGGTGCTCAAAACCTGTTTGTTGAACAAGTGAATGACAATTCCAAAACTAATCACGAGTCCTATGTTTTGTGAATGTAAAATTTTAAAAAACCACAAATTTACTTTTGTGAAAGTAAGTTAAGTAAATATGGGGTTTTCAGAAGTATGGCTCAGAAAGATCTGTAAGGTTTTTCTGAAGAGGTTACAGAAAGCAAGGGTAACTCACTGATTACATCTAAGCGTCCATTTCTCCCCAAATCCTTGGATGGTTCAAAATAAATGTGAAGTTTAAAAAAAAATACATGAGACGCTAAAAAGGAAAGAGTTTGTCAAGTTTGGGGCTTGGGGGTGAGAAGATCACAGATGATAAAAGAATGGAGTAAACCGTGGGGGGTGTCCACTGGCACAAAGGTATCTTGTTTTCCTTGTGCAACATGCAATTTTCATGAGGAACTGGGGCTTTTCCCTCATTGGTACCGGACAGACACTGAAGAGAGATGATTCAGGGGAAAAGATTGAAGTTGACAGAGCAGCAAAGAAGTGAGTACTAGAACAGCAGCTGGCTGGTACTTATCAAGATTTGGGGGATAACAAACTTCTAAGGATGCGCTACTGTCGGCAGTTGAAGACTTGGAGAGATGAACTCATGGGCTGCCTCTCATATGGTGGAGATTATATGGGGGTTGGGGGATTCTAACACCAGAGAAAAGAGTTATCCCTACCCCCACTCAGATCTTCTGAAAAATGGTTGTTTAGAAAGTGAGGGAAATTCAAACTGTGTACATTTCTCTAGGAAGTTTCAGTAAATTACATTTGACTTTGAATAAACTCAGCCTAAGCTGCCATGTTCAGTCCAGCTTTTTAATCCAAAGTGAAATGCTAAACTCAAGACCAAGAAGCATCAGAAGCAATTTTAGACCAATCGTTCAAGAAGTGCCATTATTAAAACTATTTATATTGCCAAAATAAATCCATGTTTTTTCCCCTGGAAAAGCCAACATTCCCATCATTGCTTCCCTGCCCTTCCTTTGCTTTTCCTAGAGCAGAAATGAAAAGCCCATCTTCATTCCCCTCTCTCCTCTTGATGCCAAAGAAACCATTTTAGTTTTGTTTTCTTGTTTCAAGAAAGCAACCAAACGTTAGACAGTACTGTGGTTTAATTCATTTTGAAAAACAAACTCACATGATTGATTCTTCAGGTCCCCTTACTTGAACCTGACACACTATGAAGTCCAAACAACTCTGCATAGTTACATTACACGGGTTCTTGTGCTGCAAAGTCACTGGGTGCAGGTAGCAGTGAAACATTCCCAAGACAATCACTAGACATGCAAAATGCCAGCCAGAAGCATGGACCACTTTCAGGGGTCTTGCTGCAGGGAGCATGAGGCTGTATTTTTTGTGCACTGACAGCTGCATAGGGTAGGCCAGCTGTGTTCAAGGGAGCAAAGAACCCCCTCCCCATTCCTCTGAACCTCAAGGGGTGTCTTCCCAAAAGAAGCGTCTTTTCCAATCTTTAAACTTCAGAGTGTTGCTCCTTGGAGAGTCAAAGTCAAGCCACCGTGAGCATGAAAGCTGGCTGTCCCCTCCCTCCCCATTCCCCAGTATGGAGAGAACAACTGTCATTCACCCCATGAATCCAAAAGAATCCCCCCATCCCTGGGTTTAAGCATGGATGCAGGCCAAGCAAGCCTTAGATACCCAGGACTGTTGGATTGTAGCTATGTTGGCGTACCCCATGTACAAGGTGGAAAAGTGCTTTTGTTTCTCTACCTGATCCAGCTGGGGAAGGGGGGTTTGGGGGCTGCCTGCCTAATGGCCCTTAGCCCATGTGCTTATATTCGGATCGGTCCCTAGGGATCTGCACCTGGTTGGCAGTCATTTTATGGTGGATGTGGTAAATCGCCAGTGTAACCACAATGACGAGGCCCAAGATGAGCCCCAAAATCAGGGGCAAGGTTTCCTCCAACTGCTCCCGCTCGTCCACTGGGCATTTATGCTCTGAAATGGGAAAGAAGAAGAAAAGCAGTGAGCTCCTGTCAAAATATTCTAAACCATAAGTCTTCCTATCAAAACTAAAAGGGAGATGGAGACAAAAAGATTTCTCAAGGAAGCTTTGGGGAGACATTTTGGTTTTCAGAAATGATAATTCCCCAACCAACCCTAAGGCTGAACCTCTTAAAATTTCTGCATAATGTGAAATAAAAATACATCAATGAAACAGGGCAACAGTTAGTTATCAGATTCCTGGTGGATGTCAACAAAACATCCAGATGATTTATTTAAATTTTCAGAGTTTTGGCGTTAGACACAACCACTACCATTTTTTTATCGTTAGTTTCATTTTTTAACTTTTTATTGAAGAAGAATGTCCACATACAGAATTGCACACAAATATACAGCTTTCAAAGAGAGTGAAAATACCAAGAGTCAGCAATGATACAGAACAATTAGAACTCTCATACATCATTGGTGGGAAATGGTGCAACCACTTTGTAAACTGCTTAGTAGTTTCTAGTAACATAACACCTAGCTTACAACCCAGCTTTCCATTCCTAGGTATTTCCTTAAGAATAATGAAAACATAGACAGACTTGAATGTAAATGTTCACAGAGGCTTTATTCATAACAGCCTAAAACTGGAAACAAGTAAAATGCCCATCAAAATGGAATGGGTAAATAAACTGGTATATTCATACAATGGAATATTAACCAACAAATGAACTATGGCTACAGATAGCAAAATGGATGAATCTCAAAAACATTATGTTGAGTGAAAACTGTCAGACACGAAAGAGTACATATTGTATGAGTCCATTTATATGACATTCAAGGACAGGTAAAACTAAGTCTATGGTGATTGAAATCAGAAAAGTGCTTACATCTGGGGAACAGGACACAAGGGAACTTTCAGGTGTGATGGAAATATTCCATATCTTGATCTAAGTGAGGGTTACATGGTTGCAAGTATAGGTAAAAACGCATTGCGCTAAATACTTCAGATTTGTGCATTTTAATATATGTAAGTTAGACCACAACTTTTAAAAAGAAAGTGCAGAGCTTGATGAATTTTCACAAATGGACGCTTCCTATAACCAGTGCCTAGATCAAGAAAGAAAATGTTACCAGCACTTCTAGGTTGATTCCATCTTTACGCTTGTAAAATTTAAGACAGTTTAATTACGATATGTCTCCATTTTTACGTAGAACTGAAAAACAATTTTGGGGAAGCCAGGTGATCAAGTACTTTGTCGAGCTGACCAGAACAGCACTCCTAGAAACCAGGATACCTTTGCTCAGGCTCATTGGCTCCTTGGGAGTAACTAGGGGCCTTTTCACCAAACTTAAGACCCACAACTGAAGAAAACAGGCTTTCGATATCTCTTCATAAGGACCAAGTTGTTGGGGTTTTTTTAGTGTGGAAGAATCGCCCTGAGCTAACATCCATTGCTAATCCTCCTCTTTTTTTGCTCGAGGAAGATTAGCCCTGAGCTAACATCTGTGCCAATCTTCTTCTACTTTGTATGTGAGATGCCTCCACAGCATGGCTGAAGAGTGGAGTGGCTGAAGAGTGACTGGGATCCGAACCTGCCAACCCTAGGCCACCAAAGCGGAGCACGTGAAACTTTAACCACTTGGCCACGGGGCCGGCCCCCCAAGGACCAAGTTTTTAAATCAAGATGACCCAGTAAACATTTATTGAGGACCTACAGTGTGCCAGGCTCCTCCAGAATCCCTGTTGACACAATCCTTCCTCTCACCTCACCTGAGACCAACAGAAAGGAGGATAAGACCTGAGTCCCAGGAGTCTTTTCTCTCTAATAATACAAATCTGGAGAACTGCAGGCAAATATCCAGCTTTTAAAAAGCTGGATACTTAAGGGGCCGGCTCCATGGCCAAGTGGTTAAGTTTGCACGCTCCGCTGCAGCAGCCCAGGGTTCGGATCCTGGGCGCGGACATGGCACGGCTCATCAGGTCACATTAAGGTGGCGTCCCACATCCCACAACTAGAAGGACCTACAACTAAGATATACAACTATGTATGGGGGGTTTGGGAAGATAAAGCAGAAGAAAAAAAGAAGAAGAAGATTGGCAACAGTTGTTAGCTCAGGTGCCAATCTTTAAAAAAAAAAAAAAAAGCTTGGGGCTGGCCCCGTGGCCGAGTGGTTGGGTTTGCGCGCTCCGCTGCGGGCAGCCCAGTGTTTCGTTGGTTCGAATCCTGGGCGCGGATGTGGCACTGCTCATCAGACCACGCTGAGGCAGCGTCCCACATGCCACAACTAGAAGGACCCACAACGAAGAATATACAACTATGTACCGGGGGGCTTTGGGGAGAAAAAGGAAAAAAATAAAATCTTTAAAAAAAAAAAAAAAAAAGCTGGATACTTAACACACCTGGTTCCTAAATTAACTTTCAGTTCTAAGCACAAGGACTGTCTCCTTTAATCCCCATAACAACCCCATGAGGTAAATACTATTATTATACCCATTTTACATATACGGTAACTGAGGAAGAAAGAGGCTAAATCATTTTCCCAAGGGCAAATGAAACCCCAATCTGAACACAAACAGCCTAACTCACCAGCATAGTGAGGCAGCATACAGCAGACATGAGCCAGGGTTAGAGTAGGGTCCAGTCAGTAGCAGATCTGAGCTATTGGGCTTCAAACACTACAGAATCACAGGTGGGCAGGAAGGAGGGTTCTAGGCTCTCCATCTGCATCCAGCTGTGGAGTTACGTGCAGTTTCTGAAAATTCCGTGAGCTGAATACTTATGGCAAAGGGTTATGAGGATGCTTTTGGGGGTGATGGAAATGTTGATTTTCTTGATTGTGCTGATGGCTTCACAGATGTATTCCTAAGTTGATATTTATCACACTGTACACTGAAATATGTGTAGTTTATTGTATTTCAATTATACCCGAATAAAACTGTTTAAAATAAATAAGTATACATATACACATCCCCCAACTGGAAAAAAAAATTTTTTAATAGATTTTTTTTTTTGAGGAAGATTAGCTCTGAGCTAACATCTTCTGCCAATCCTCCTCTTTTTACTGAGGAAGACTGGCCCTGAGCTAACATCTGTTCCCATCTTCCTCTAGTTTATATGTGAGATGCCTGCCACAACATGGCTTGCCAAACGGTGTGTGGGTCCGCACCCCGGATCCGAACCAGTGAACCCTGGGCCACCGAAGCAGAATGTGCGAACTTAACCGCTGTGCCACTGGGCTGGGCCCTAGATAGATTTTTTAAAAAGATATTTTGGCAAAGGTTAGGGAAGTGTTAAGAACGTAGCACTACACTGAGGTGTTCTCACACAATCTGAAGGACTGAAAAAATTCACAGGGGACTTTTCCACTATTTGATTCAATTCTAACGAGTCCCACACTTTAAGTATCAGCCTGTGGTCCAATATCCCCATCTCCCCAGGGAAGAGGTGCACCAGGGGCAGCTCTGGGCCCAGAACTCCATAGCCAGAGGTTTGGTTTTTGCCAGGATACCACATTGCCCCTGAAGAGAACAACAAATAGAAATGGGGTCTCCTGGGGTAGGGATTTTGTTAACAACAAAGATTACTTGTTTTCCTCAACACAACATACTGTTGCCTGCATAATTTTTTTAATTTAATTAATTTTATTGAGGTAACAATGGCTGATAGCATTATTTAAACTTCAGCTTTACATCATTATATTTAGATTTCTGTGTAGACTACATCATGTTCTATGTAATGTTCTGTGTAAAGTCAATATAGATTACAGCATTTGCTTAATTTCCATGTACCAGCTGCAGACTCCTATGTTGATGTTCATAACAAACCCCTTTCATTCACACCTGAGTCTATGGTAATGAGGTGACTTTTGGAAAGCCCCTAAGTCACTAAGGATGGGGGCTAGTTGCTAGGGGAACTAACTATGTGATGAGAGGATTGGAACTTGCAGCCCCATCCCCCAGTTTCCAGGAATGGGAGAAGGGCTGGAGATAGAGCTCAATCACCAGTGGCCAGTGATTTCATCAATCATGCCTATGTAATGAAGCCTCCATAAAAACCCAAAGGAATGGGGAGTAGAGAGCTTCCGGTTGGTGAACACACAGAGATTGGGGAGGGTGGCGAGCACGGAGAGGGCATGGAAGCTCGTGCCCTTTCCTCCTACCTTGCCTCATGCATCTCTTCCATTTGGCTGTCCCTGACTTATATACTTTTATAATAAACCAGCAAACCAGTAAGTAAAATCTTTCTCTGAGTTCTGTGAGCCTCCCTAGCAAATTAATAGAATCTGAGGAGGAGGTATGGGAACCTACGATCAATAGCCACAGAGTCAGAAGCACAGGCAACAACCTGGACTTGTGACTGGCATCTGAAGTGGGGAGTCAGGGCAGTCTTGCAGGACTGAGCTCTTAACTTGTGGGATCTGATGGTCTCTCGAAGTAGCTAGTGTCAGAATTGAGTTGAATTGTAAGACACTCAACTAGTGTTGTAGAATGGCTCGGTCGTCTGGGAAAAACAGCCACACGTCAGAATTGGTGTCCGAATCATAGTGCTGAAAGTATTATCCTTAAATGGATAATAACTTTAGTGTAGTTATGGGGCATAACATCTCATATCCCATCCTTTAAGGAAGATGAAGGAGAAAAGTGTGGTGTCTTTTAGCCAAAAAAAAGAAATTATGGTTAAAATACATTGTGGTTTACTTCTTTAGAAATTGTTTTTTATCGCCTTAGGGAAAAACCTGAACTAAACACACCACAGGAAGGGCTACATAGAAAGGGAGTATTCAACTATGTACTTGCCAAAAATATTCATGGGAAAATGAGGGGATTTCACAAATTATTGTGAAAAATACTGAATTCCCTCTCCTCACCCACCTCCATCCACTAAGTAGTCAAATAAAGAAGAAATCCTGACTCTGCTACTCATCCACCATTCCAAAATCCTCAAAACTCGGTGAGCTAAAAGTACTTTGTGTCACTCATTTGGCAGCAAAACCTGTTTAGAACTAATGTCAGGCCGCTCGTGATTCTCACTTATCCTACTTAGCAAGAAGACTCATGTGTTTCATGGCAGGAAACAGACACATTCATATGTTTGATTACAGGGGCTGCCCTGTTTCTTCTGGGGTCTTAAATAATGCATGGACTATGCACTGTATTGTCTTCCTAACGTCTAAAATAGTCTGAATTCCGAAGAACATCTAGCCCCAAGAGTTTCAGATGACAGATTGCGAACCCGTGAAGGAAGGACTTGAATTCCCCTTTCAGGCTTAAGCCAATGTTTTCAAACTCTGCCTCCAACCCACAGGAAAAACAGTGCATTACATTATAACTCAGAACATATATACACACATAACCGAGACCAAAGTTTTACAAAGCAATTATTATCCTTACTTTGTGCATCTAATAATTTATACTCTATTTTCTTCCATGTAAAACAGTACTGGTCATGACCCACTAA
The DNA here is from genome assembly GCF_021613505.1 of Equus quagga. NCBI lineage: Eukaryota > Metazoa > Chordata > Mammalia > Perissodactyla > Equidae > Equus > Equus quagga. Next base: position 76,242,884 of record NC_060278.1, read on the forward strand.
AGTACAGGTTGTAATTTTTTTGTGCCAGTATGATGCAACTATGGACCCCTTTTCAAAATAATGCTTATGAATGCATACAAAGAAAATACATAAGATTCCAAAGGAAAAATATTACACTGAAATTCAGCTATGAAAATATTTTTAAATGATTTTTTAAATAATTTTAAATAACAGCAAATTATGTGCTTCTTTTTTAGTTCACATGTATGGCCATGATTGCAAATTAGCGAGAAGCATAATTGTTACTTTACAAGATCTGCACAAACTAATGGGAGATGAGAACATCTATGATTTCTACTGGTCACAAAGTGGGTATCACTAATGCTACTGTGGGTGGTCACCTTCATTTATAATTGAAGGAAATGTTAAATATTAATTAGAAATTAGTGAAAATAAAGGTATACATTTTTCCCATTGAAATTTAAAGATCCCCTGAATTCTATCCACAAACCCTATGGACTCCAGGGTTAAAATCCTGTGCAATAAACTGGTAATACAACCCATGGATTATAAAACAAGGAAAACCCTAATCTCTGCCTGGGAAAATAGCATCCCTTGGCTCAGCCCAGACTGCATCTGGCTTTGGATGCTTGGAGACCCCTAACTCCCCGTTTACCCCCACAGGATTTGGGGCCCCACATGCTTCTGCCCTGGCTGGACTCAGGCTTACAGAAAACACAAAACGGAGGCCCAGAGTGGATGGCCTGTGGCTAGAAAAGGCAAAAACCAGCCTAGTCATTGGAAAGAACCAGATGAAGACAGATCAGACAACAGAGGGTTAATCTGTTGCCAGCTGCCAGTTGCCAACTAAGGTCCCCTCAACCATAAACTCAGTGCGCCTACTGAAATCTTGGTTCACCTTAGGTTCTGTTTTCTAGATGTGTGCTTTATTTTGTTTTGTTTGATGATCACCGCATTTCAAATTTGTATTTACTCCTTGAGGCATAGCATCTACAAGAACTCGTCATTGTACCCCAAATGAACAGCACTGAGATGGGCAATGGGCCAATAGGCAAGCTGTCTGCTTTCTCAAGCTCTACCAATGCCAGACTGTTCTGTTCGCGGAGGAGGGCAAGCCTTTTGCTAGCTGACAGGGCAGCTAGAGGGAAGAGCCTGCCCATCTTTCCATATTTTCTCTGGGCTGGCTCTGGACTCCTGTAAACTCAGAAAAATGTAGTTTGTATCTGAGAAGCTGCTAAGATGAGTGGGCTTTGGAGACCTTTGGCTGGAGACAAGCAGATACTCTCACCAAGAGGTAAGCACTAGTAACCACACAACAACAAAAAGATAATAAAAGCAGTTATTGATTGATGATTGATGCCACAGTGCACCAGGAACACGGCTTGTGCAAGAAAGAGTTTTATCAACTCTTTCCCACTAGCCTGTAAGCTCCGCCAGGACAGGGAAGGTTCACATATGCCAGCACCTAGGTGCAGCAGGCACAGACTGTGTCCTACACCCTCAGCATCATGATTCCCACACAGTCCAACAGGTTTGACTACAAGGCAGGTTAGAAGTCCCAGCGTCCACACCCCTCCCCCACCCCAGCAGCCAGCAATGGTGGATGGGAGCTGGCAGGTAAATGCCTCAGGTGGGATAACTCTGCTGTGGGTCCCAGAGGTTCCAGCGGGGTGAGTGCCAGGTGTCCACAGTGGTCACCTGCTCACTAATGCACTTGTACTGGCTGCCTTGCCTTCCTATCTCACTTCCCCACTCCCCTGCCAGTGCTCTCTAGAACCATCTCCTAAATAAATTACTTGCACTTATGTACCTGCATAGGATCTGCTGCTCAGGGAACACAACCTAAAACTCTACGTTCCAGGACAGTAGCAGGAACACAGAATTCTATGACTGGCTAGCTATGTGGCTACACTGGGGTTCCATATTCCAGCCCTCAATGCAGTTCTCAGCAGTGTTAATCCCAGGATTATCTCCCTCTGGATGCTTACCCGGGAGACCTTGAGGAGCAACTACCCTAGGTGACATGTTTCCTGGCTGGGAGGTACCAAGCAGATCACAGATCTACACAATGCTCTGGATCAGCATCAAACCCTTCCTGCATTAGTGGCATGGCAGCCAGCCACAGGGTACTTTACTGGGCGTTGGTGCACAGGAAAAGGTAAAACACATCCATTCCACTAAAACACAAAGCGTTTCTCCCATAGATCTGGGTAAAAGACAGATCAGGTGGCATCTCCCAATTATACTGTTGGGAGGAATAATAAAAAGCTCATGAATTCAGGGTACCTGACAACTTTCCTAAAGGTGCCTCCTGCATCCACGTGTTTATTATAGTTGCTCCGCAGGAGCAGCTGAGGCTCTGAGAGGCCAAGAGCACAGTGTCTGACACCCAAAGACAAGCTCTCCTGCCAATCCTGGCAGCCCCTGGGAGTGCAGCCTTTACCAGTTTCTCCACCACAGATGGGGATCTCAGTACCTTCTTCACATGTTGGTTTGGTTGGTTGGTTTTTCCCCCTCGAGAATTAAAAAGGGAGCAGCCTCTATGTGGTAACTTAAACGCCTGTTAAATCTGAATCTTTAACAAAGGGGAACAGAGGCACCTTTCCTGCTCTATTATGCTTCTTCTGTCACTATGTGTAAAAGTTGCCTTTAATTCAAATAATTAAAATACTCAGGCTGATTTGTTCTCTCCTAGTGATGCATCCCCCATCCCACCACTGCCAGAAATCTCCTGAGGCCCTCCAAGGACACACTACAAGGAATGAATTGTGGAAGGACAAGTTAATCAACCCCAACTGAGACAAAGGGGCGCCGCTGAATGGCAGGGCGGTAGTTGCCATACAAGTTGTGTTTGTTCCAGAAATGAGCCCAAGTGGCCTCTGCAGATTGGCCCCAGGTGGTTTATTTCTTCACTGCAGGCCGAGACCTGTTAGCTCAAAAGCCCCCAATGTCAAACTCAAATTTTTACACATCCAGTTATTTAAAAAACAGCCAAAACAAGCACTTTTTTTTTTTTTTGCCATTTACAGGCTGCCTGCTTTGCATACCAAACCTCCCCCAAGAGCGGTTACCCATTGATAAGATGAGGCCGGACCCTCTGCTGCCCCTCAGAGCTCTCTGACCCACAGACTCCTCACCATGCAGCTGAGTGCATCACCTAGACACATAAGCCCCCTCCCTGCCAGGAGGTCCCTTGCCCTCCTCCCCTTCTGGATGGTGGTCCCCAAGGTGCCATAAGCCTCCCTTTGGACAGTCCCATGCTGTGAGGGGCTTCCCTCACCATGCACCCGTGTCCAAGTGCTGCCCAATAAAGCTTGTGTGTTACTGCCTTTCATGGTCATATCTTTTTCCTTGATCAGCTCAAAATTCCTCAAACCCCTACAGAATTTCATGGACCAGCAGGATCACCGGGGAGCTTGCTAGAAATGGAGCATCTTGGGCCCTACTACATCCAGACCTACTGAGCCAGACTCTGCATGTTAACAAGATCACCACATTTGCCCACTTTGCCGCTGATGATTCGTGTGCACATTGCAGTTGGAGAAGGGCTGGGCTCAGAGACTTTCCTTGGGGATCAGTGTAGTAGCTGAGCTCAATGCACAAAGGGATTTGTGTGATGAAGACGTCCGCCCCTGTGAGAGTCCACTAATCCATAGCACTGACCCTTCCTTGCTTTTCTCAGTCTCTTAAGCAGGCAGGTGTGAAACTGCAGACTTCCTTTACAAATCGAAACCCTTACGCTATGGGTCCTGTACACATATGAAACCGCATGTACATGCCCCTGAAGTGGGCGTGCAGATATATGACCAGATGCTGGCCCCCTACCCCGCCCCACGCAGGCATGCTCCACTCACACCCACACAGGCATCAGCAACACATCCAGAGCCTCCTGAGCTTCTATTCTGGGGAATGGGGGCCAAGTGCCAGGTCCCAAAAAGGTACCCCAAAAGAAATCATTCAGATTCCACCAAATCAAATAAAATGATCTCTTACAAAACACAGTAGGGGGCAGGTGCTGAGAAGCACAGACAGGAGGAGCCAGGAACAAAGGAACCCCTGCCACACAAAGGCACATCGATCCAGTGAGTGATTCTGAATGAGGCTTGCATCCTCCCATGTGTCAAGGCTTGAGCCCCAGGGCACCATACAGGAGGGAACATCCTAATTATTACCCGGAAAAGCCTGGGTAAGACAAGGGCAATTTGCTTGTGCTTAATATATCTGCATTTGGGAATTTATACGTGCTTACAAACTCTCTAAGCCTACCCAGCAATCGCTCCTATTTAGGATCTGGAAGTGGATAAAAAGTGCTTTCCAAACAAAAGATGTCATGCCATGAACTTTACTGATTTTTAGGAAAGAAACTCTGGTCCCTCGGCAGGACTCATTTACTCTTGTGGTATATACAATTTTAAACACCTATGAGATTTGATTTCTCAGTCTATAAACAATGGTAAGCAACAACTTAGAAATAACCCAGAGAAGGTTAGGTGAGGTTGTGGTAAGGAACTAGTAAAAAGCAGCAAGTACAGCACCAGTCATTCCAAGAAGCACAGAAGTGCCTACGAACTGCTGACCAGCTGAAAACAAAGAGAGATTAGAGGCTATTCAAAGTACCATATAAACTCAAAAGCATCTACGGTAGGGACCTTGGGGACTGATACTACACAATCCAATATTTTAACAATGAATTCCTGGTCATCAATAATCATAAGTACAATTACATTGAATTATATTTAATATTTTCAGGTAAGAAAGACACTGTTACATTTTATAAATACTTCCACAATCAAACAGGTTTTTTTAAATGTTAAAGTCCTGACACTTAGAGTTTAGTTTCAATTCAGTAGAAAATATATTAAAATGGAATAGCCCACCCTTCCACAAGAATAAGTAAGTGTGGCACTGCTTTACTAAACCTATTAAATTCTGATTTGCCTGGCATTGAAGCATCCAGTCCACAGCTTCAGTCTATCAGTTCAGCGGAAGTCAACTGGGCATCTGCTATGTGCCAAGCACTGTATTAGGTGCTAAAAACACAAAGATGAAAAAGAAGCAGGTCCTTCTCTCAAGGCCAGTTGAACTTAGGAATTTTCAAATGCCATCTGAATGATGGAGGGGGAAGGGCAGATTCTCTTCAGCACAGTTTGAGTAGCAGGGGCATTTTATGAAAGCTGGATTCCTTGGGAAATTATTTAATGATTTGTGTGTGACACAGACGGGGATTTCCTAATATCCTGCACATTTGAATAGTTGTATTCACCTGAGGATCCCCAGCCCCAAAGAAGGCATCCTTAAAGCCATCAGAATCTCTCCCCGTTTCTTAACCATAAGGAATAAACAGAATCTCAAACTGTCTTTAAAGACTTCCTCCAGACAAGAAAGAGGAACAAATGAATTGAAGAGTTCACTCACCCTACATTTGCCCAATGTAATTTGTTGTTAGACTTGGAGAAATTGCAGAAATGTGGACTCCTCTCATTTCTACCCCTGCCGGGATGCAGAGAACCAAGAGAATGTGGACCCCCCGAGCCTGCCCAGGTGTATCCTGCCTGATCCCCTTTCAGGGGCTGGCACAGACTGAGAAGAAGATTCCTCTATACGCCAGAGGGAGCAGATTAGGGACCTTTGCCTCCCTGGATCCTTGTGGGTGTCCCTACAAGCAAAGGTGAGTGATGGATGGAAGCAGGTCTGCATGAGTTTCTCACTCTCTGTGACCTGCATGCACGCGCGTACACACACACACACACACACACACAGACAAAACACACCTATTGCATTCTAGCCAAACAAAACTTAGACTCACGGTGGTAGATCCTACAGCTGGGAAGTGACTGAGAGAATGTGGAGAAACTGAGGCCCACAGAAGAAAAGGCCATTCTCCAATCCATGGCTCTCTAGGTAACTACTTGAGATTTTTAGCTGCTTTTTCATTGGGAAATTTGCATCAAAATTATATAGATTTTTTCCAAGCTGACTTTCTTACCTCTGTCCCTATCAAGGTTCCTCTTTTGGCAAAGGGAGGGAGGAAGAGAAAGATGAAGAAAGAAAGGAAAGGAGGGAGGGAGTGAGAGAGGGAAAGAGGGAGAGGAAAGGAATGAAGTGAAGGAGGAAAGGAGAGAGGGAAGAAAAAAGAGCCACTGAAGTTGATATGATTCAGTTTACTGCCTTTAGTCTCTGAAAAATATTACAGAAGGAGGCAGTGTCATGTCAGCCTAGAGAATAGGCTGAGACCCTAGCAGGGCCCCTTCCACATCCTTCCTGAGGTCAGCCTTCCCTACCCTCCTCCCCATTTCCTCCTCCCACCACCCCTACAACCTACCTTCACTGAAGACAAAATCAGAGATGATGTCAAAGGGCTGGATGTGGACTGCAGACAGGATCATGGTGACTGTCTTCTGCGGATCGCTGGAGGCTAGTGAAATGGTCTGCTGAGCTTGACACTCATAGGACTTCCCAGCTGGGGTGACCAAGGCAGAGAGGTGATGCGAGTTGGCTGTGTATTTCCTGGCTGCAGAGAAGGCCCAAAGCAATGGTTAGGCCCCTCTTGCTGGCAGAACCCTTCTTGCTCCTAACCTCGTGTGCCAGATAACTGACTCTTGCCTCTTAGCTCCAGACACCCCTCCCATCCTCTGTGCTGCCATGCCATGTTGCCCTGCTGGGGCTGGGGCTGGGGCTGGGGTTGTGCAAATGGCACCAAGTGGTGACAAAGGATAAATACACCCCTTCTTTCACGAGCAGGGGCTCTTAAAGAATTAATCTGCTATTTCTTTTTGGAAGAGGAAAGTGATACCTAAAAACCAAACCCTTTTTACTATATAAAACCAAATGATGGAGATTCCAAAGACACAGAATGGCAACTTGGTTTTCCACATTTCACACTGGCCTGCAAAGATTAAAATGTCTTCTTCAACAAAGCCTTGCTGATGGCTGGTGCCGTGGGCAGACACCCTTGCACACAGAAATACCCTTTGGAGGTCTGCCTTCTTTTTCTTCTTTTCCGGCATATGTTTGTTTGTTTGTGTTTTCTTCTTTTTTTCCTTTTTTTGAGGGGAGGGATCTAATTTAATAGGAGGAAATGCTTGAATATAAGTTTTGATGAAGAGAAAAAGATGCTCTTTTTACTGTGATGATAAAAAAAAGGGGGGAAGAGAGAGATGACATATGTATTCTCTTAAGTGCTCAATAAAAACCTTTTCTCACCCCAGGCGTCCAGGTGATTGAAGGCTTCATATGAGTAGATTAGACAATTTACTAAATTAATTAATTAAAATGTGGTCTTTGCTGGTGCCTGCAGATGTGAACATTGTCATTTGGGGGATGGATGTTTCTCTTGCCACGGTATTTTTGGAGGATGTGGGTGAGTGGTTGGAGAGATGGGCAGGAAAAGCTAATATATTAGGACACGGTTCAGAATCCACTCTGAGGTGGCTGCAGTCGATGACTGAAGAGCTCGGGTGAACCCTGTGCCATGCGCAAAAAGATACCGAAGGCTCTCAAATCCTGACGGAAAAGGCAAGTCACAACGCCCCCTTCAAGTTTTAGCGCATGAGAAGAAAAAGCAGGGGTGCAGAAAAACTAAAAATACAGCTTTGCCCTTCTCGGTGCTCCGTTAAAGAACAAATCATGAGGTCGTCCTGAAACAACTAGGGGAACACAGGTCCTCAGGAGACGTGTCATCCAGGATCGCGCCCTGGGTGATGGGCTGGTCCTTGGGCGCGAGGTTCCTTGCGCATTTTCAATGCCTGAAGTCCTGAGGACCCACGGGAGCTCCCGTTTCCTCTGCTTTGGAGAGCAAGCCCAGGGTGGACTTGGCGTGGGAGCGCAAAACCCGGATTGGTTTCCGCAAAATTTCCTAATTTCCTGAGAAATCCGCCCTCTAGGCCTGTGCTGTGTGCCGTGCCCACGCCTTCCCAGGCCCCCTCCCCAGCCCTGCAGGCCTCTACTCACCAGCGACTGCGTCTTTAAAATGGGTCTTCTCGGAGGAGTCGTAAACAAACTGGACCTTGCTCAGCCGCCACGTCGCCTCCAGTCCCTTGGACGTGTTGTGACTTTCCTGCGGAGCGGGGTAGGCGCGCGTCAACCGCCCCCGCGGCTTCTGGGTGGGGAAACCGAGGGCCGGCCTCTGCCCACATCCACCCGGAGTCTGCGCCCCCTCTGCGCGCCCCGCTCGGCGTTACCTTTACAAACAGCATTTTGAGCGCGTACGCGCGATCCACCCAGAACACCTGCAGCTCCGACTCGTTGAGGCCACAGCGGCCCTTCACCTCAGCTCCCCGGGTTAGTGAGATATCGGCCTGTTCAGTGATCAGCTGGGAACACAGACGCCCCGCACCCCCTCAGCGCGCCCGGACCCAGTCCCGGCTATAAAGGGCGGCGCGTCCAAACTCCGGGTTGCACGCCTGGGCGCTCCTTTGCGCGCGCGCGCTCCCCGCTCCGGAAACATGCGGTTAGATGCTCTACGTGCAGACCCCTCCGTTAGGGAAGCAGAGAGAAGGGGGTTTACTTTCAAAGCAGGCAGGGCGAGCAGAAGGCGTTGCAAGCCAGAACCCCCATGCAGCATTCCGGAGCAGCCTGCAGGGGCGTAGGGGGAAAGGCGGGCGACCCAGGTCTTCATAGGGCCTTGAGGGAGGGTACCCTTCGCCCTTGGAGCCCTAGGAGCAAGCTGGGAGGGAAAAGGTTCCTTACATCGACATAATTGCTGGCCCAAACATCATAAGGGACAATAAATTTGGCTGCAAACTCTGCCATGAGACACGTCGTCCCATTTTCCCGCACCACAAATATATCCTTTTCAGGGTTAGTGGAAAGGCCTGAGAGATTTTCCACTTCTTGTTCTGCCATGATTCGAACCATTGTATCTGCGGGGGGAAAAAAATCCTATCTGTTCGGGGCTCACTGAAGGCCACGCATCTCGGGCACAAGGGTGGAGAGATTGTGGTCTGCGGGCTTTGGGGTGATAAAGTTCCCTGCCAGCTGTTATGCGCTCTGAGAGCCATTTCTCTAACCTAACGCCAACAAATTCAACTCAGTTGCTGTCAATTTATAATAAACATTAAAACAGAAAAAAATTGTAAAGCCTTACTAATTTGTACCCCAATTGTCCTTTTTCTTCTTCTTAGGCTTTTAAACCAAATCTTTCTTGCCAATATTCTGACCCCACGAAGCAGGCCCGTATAGCACTCTGTCTGGGACACGCCACACGGGTGTGTGGCTCTCTAGGGAATTCCCTGCCACTGGTGGGAAGGCCCTCCACAACCCTTTCTCCCTTCCCCCACCCCGAAAAGAAAAAACCCGCGAAACGTAGGGGCCACATTTTGACCTTAAGTACCACTTACTATGCTGATTCTATTGTCTGCAAAGAGTGCACCCTGCCCTCGCGATGGCCGAAACGCTACTCACGGAACAGCATCAGGAGAACCTGAAGTCTATTGACGCTGAGAACGGCTCTTCCTCGGAGATCCATGCTCGCAGTGCAGCGAATGAGTCCAAATGTACTGCTGCAGAGGCCGCCCGAGAGGGAATCCCTCAAAGTCGCCGCTGGAGTGAGCCGGGGTGAGCGAGGGGCGGGCGCACCCAGAGGGAGGAGGGCACCGCGTGTTCTGTGCCTGCTGGCGGGGACTTGGTGTCGGGTGCCGCACCGACCGGTGCAGGCTGAACGCCAGTCAGCTCACTGCGGAGGAATGGACCGCGCCGTGAGGGAGCTGTCCACGACAGCGAGTGCTGAAAGGATTCCGTTTTGTTGTAGGAGTGATAGTGGCTTGGCTTGTGCAGAGGGCCAATGAGATTTGAGGGGGCTAAAAATTCTTCCTAAGTCTGCTTCCTGTGCTGCAATTGCATCCGCAAGGATGATTCTGTCCTGAGAAACTTAATAGCACCCTCAGACTTATTCCATATCCCTACCAGGGACAGTTGTTAGGTGGTGGAGATATCACATCACTGCAGTTCTGGCTTCTGAAAATGTATCTGGTTCCTGAAAGAAAACGGTAGAGCACAAATTGTTGCTGCTTTACGGGAGGAAGAGTAGGCGGGAATAGAGAAGGAGAATTCTATGGCAACAGTTTCCTGGGTTTGGAGACATCCCCTTCTCTCCCCTGCTTTCAATGAGCTCATGAGTTTAAGTTAAATTAACGCCTCCTCAAAGGAGGTCCATTAGTCAATGCAGTATACCCATTCGGGTTTATTTTCTGTGAGTTCTTCTCTCTGATTGCATGAGGACTGTAAACTCTGGGGTCATATACTCTCACTCATTATATTGTGTCTACCAAGAGGAATGTAAGTGAACCTGAAGTTTGTGAGGGTTATCTAGGATCTCTTAGGACAGTAATGTTACATAGTTATGTAAACACACACACACACTGATGTTACTCTACAGCCTCTAGTGGGACAGAAAAACAAATACTGCTTGGCTAATTCCTATATTTACATTTTTGGTAGCTTGCTTATTTTTTAAAGTTCTTTGCTCCATAAATCAGAATATAGCTCTTTCAGCAATAGGCATGCTGTCCCCATCAATTGTAGTGATGTTCAAATATTTCATTCCTTGGAGGATATTTCATTATGTGAATAATCAGTAATATAATGTCATAAAACAAACAATGTCATATTATGGGCAAGTTGCAAAATATTTTCACGTGCATTGTCAAATTTGATCCTCCCTACAACCTTAGATGGTAGACAAGGGAAGATATACTTTATTGTGGTTGTACAAATCCCAACACTGAAGCTCAGAGAAATTAAATGACCTTCCCAAATATCACATAGGTAGGTAGAATTAAAATAGAAAAATCACATGCTTGGACTTCGTAGGGATCATCTTTATTTTTCCTTATATAATACTTTGACTCCAAAATATATTGTATTTTGATTTCCATAAAAATCTTCATTGAATGACCAAACAAGTGGAAACCTAAAATCTCTATCATTAATTCACATTCCTGAAATGTAAAGAGTGTTGCTTTAAGTATAATAATAGTCTGACATAATATTTGCTAAAAACTGTCTATATAATTTTTCTTTCAAACCTATTCCTGTATTAATAATTAGATCAATAGTAATTCAAGTTATAAAGCAATATTTAAATTGCCACTGCATTTTTACATCTTCATTTTTATCTCTGTATTTTTATATCTCACTCAAACATTTAAGAACTTTACATAAATGATTATATATAGAAGAATTGAGGCAAAATTGTGATTGATATAAAGTCAATTATTATCAGTTGTGAGTGGAAGTTGTAAAATTTATATGCCTTACAATTTATGTTAGCAATTGTTATTAAACACTTATTTTCCTGCATTACTGTAAAAATTAGAAAACAATGAGAATATGTAATGACACATTTATATTCTCTCTCCCTCCCTCTCTCTCTCCCTTCAGTACTTCAATGTGGAAAGAAATGGAAATATTTCAATCTAGGATTCACTATTTACTACTTTTGTGACCTTGTACAGATTTTTGTTTTCCTCAACTAAAAAATTGGGATAATAGCCCAGGGGATGGCTAGTTAGGCCGAGTGAGCCCATGAATACAAACTCATTCAAAACAAAAGACAAATTAATTTAGTCCACAAACATTAACTGAATACCTACTACTTGCACTAGGCTTGGTGCTTTGGAAACCCAAAGAGAAACAAATACCATTATACAAGTAGAAGAGATATCGGTAATAAAAGATTATGATAATTTCTCTTGTGATACATTATTGCAAATATCCTCATTTATAAGTTATTAAAAATCAACTGAATTAATTATTATCTGTTTTAATAATAAAACATTAAATGGGAAGTAGCATTGGTCATTAATCTTAAGTTGTTGTAGTTGATTATTGATTTGACTATAAATCAAATGGTGGTTCCTTTGAAAATGGTTTCTTTCCATACCTGACATAAATGGTCTCTTTGTTAACATCAGGGAGTACTTGAATGAGTTAAAAGAAAAAAGGAAGCAATTTTAACCCTTTCTTCCTGGGAGGATCATCTTCAAAATATAATTAATTTAATGCCATATTAGGTGTTTAATCTTAACCCTAGCTTAGAAATACCTACCTCATTCATCTATTTCCAGTGATTCTTATGGTGCAATAGGAATTGGATATCTACAACTTTTACCTACTTTCTAATCATCCTTTAAAAAATCTTCAGTTCTTTAGAATTATCAAAGAAGTGAAAGAGGAGCAAATCTTACCATTAAATAATATTTTAAGATAATAACAAAGTTGTCCAGAATGTGTTCCATTCTTCATTTCTTGAATGGGAGAGAAGTAGGAGGAACTGACAGGTACTTGTGTGGATGAACGCTGTGTCAATTTTTATCATTGCTGCTGGTGGTCAATACAAAATGTCAGCGTGACCCAAGCATGTTGGCTTTGGAATCTCTAGATCCTCTAAGTTCTTCAAAAGATTTTCTTCAATTCATGTATTCACTTATTGAATTAGCCTTTATGAATCTCATGTCATTGGGTGGTTACTGTTTCATAGCAGTGAAAGAAAAGGCCCCTACATGTATAGAACTTTCAGTCTGGTTGAGAGAAAATAAGAAAATACATGGAGATGTGGGGTTGCCTGGACAAGGTGCACATAGATGTTTAGGGAAAGAAAAGGTAAGATAGCCATCCCAGAGTGAGGTGGAATTGACCAGAGAAAGCCTCTTGAAGAAGATGGGTCTTGAAAGAAGTGGACAAATTGACCTAGGGTGAAAGACAAGGAAGGGCAATGCAGATGAAAGAAATATATATTAAATAGGAAAGTCAGTGCAAAGATGTAAATGTTCATACTTCCATATTCATCAGTTTGTAATAAAGAAGAAATTAGGCCCCCAAACCCACAAGGCTTTATAGACTATATAACCCCTATTTAATTTCTTTATTTGATGATTTACTCACACATGGCAAATGCAAAATATTGGCATGTGCCAAATTTATCCTAAATAAAATTAAATATTCAAATTGTTAGGTGTATCTCTTTATACTTGCGCAAGCCATTGACTTGTATTTGTAGAATCAAGAAACAAAATTTAAAAATCGGGAAAAAATGCAATTAGAGAACACATTTATGAGCTTCAAAGGGGAAAGCTAGACTTTGTTGCAGCTGAAATTTGGCTCATTGATGTTCAGTCCACCCTACAGTAAAAATGTACTCCAACTCTGCTGCCTCCACCACCACCAATCCCCTCCCAGACACACACACACACACACAGAGATAATGGGAGCACAAAAGGATAACAGAAACAGGGATAATTTAACTAAACTGGACAAGATGCATATAGATGTTAAGCCAAAATTACAACTTACCCAAACTCTTTCTTGTGTTCAGCTTGTCACTAAACAATTATTTCATTTAATGTATTCACTGCCTTTGAATGCCTTTGGAACCCTTTCTAGGATGAAAACCCTTTGGGGATAGGAACTGAAAAATAAGTGTACGCAAGAATATTTTGTGTATAAATTTCCAAACCCTCAAATATTTGGAAAGAATCATAAAATTAAGTTTGGGCCTTCGATGCACTCAGCTTGCATGACCTTGGTGAAATTTCCTTCATCTTTTCATTTCATTGGTCTCTCCCGCATCTACTTTGATGAAACAAGAAGTGTTTCTGCAATGAAGGTAACCAGCGGAGGAGACAGGCACCAAAATAATGGTCCTTTCATTGCCAAAGTATGGTTGTACTAGGTTCTTAAGACATGTCCTTTTATGAATTAATTTAGAATAAATGCCTTCACACATGAGGGGATGCAGGGGACAAAGTCTGTATAACAAACCCTGAACAAGCAGCGAGTGAGGCCAAGTAATCATTCCTGAAAAGTTAAAAAGCAAAGAAATTATCTTCATCTTTTGAGCCAGCAATGGTTAACTAATTTTAAACTGTTTTAGGTTATTTATCACTGGCTTCAGTGATAAAGTTTCTAGGCCATGGAGTACAAGCCTCTCTGCTTTCCTAGCAGTGAGGAAAATCTTATCTTGAGGGCAGGGGACCTTTCTGTAAAAGACAACAGTCAATGGAAAATTTTTTTAATCCTTTAAAAGTTTTTTCTCCAAGAAATAACAGCTACCTTAATGGGCTTAAGATTAGGCAAGCTGAGGTTCATTTAAAGAAGGTTGCTACATGAATTCTGAGATAATGCAACTCAAAATCTCTTTTCTGATGTGTCACATGGGTCACTAGTCCCCAGTTACCCAGTCTTTTAATTGTCTATTTGAAGTTATCTGCATATTTACTTGAAGATGTGTTAGAACTAAGGAATCTTTATATTAATTGCCATTGCGGGGAGGGTGAGAGTGGTGCAGCCAGTCCAGGGTGCTTCCAAGGAAGCTTTGCTGGTGCAGAGCTGGAGTCCTGGAATGCCCCAGGGTGCTCTGATGTTGTGAGTGTGAGATGGTTCTGTGACTGTTTTCTTCAAAAACATTGCAAGATACTCCAGTAACCAAGAAAGGGAAAGAGTCTTTAGTGTATTGGAAAGGCGACTGGAATGGGAATCTAGGATGCACTATGTTAGTTATGACCTTATTACTCCACTAGTGAGAACTTCTGGGAGGAGTGGCTTCTCCTCTCTCATCTTCCACGTGCCTTTCCCAAAGGATCCCTCCAGGACTAAATGCCTCGCTTCTGTGAGTGGCCTTAGTTGGGAAGTGATCTGAGCATTTCCTTTCAGGAAAAAAAAATGCTGGGAATTTCATTATTAAAGCTTAATATGCCAACGTGCAAGAAGTGTGCGATGGTCAGGACACATGGACTGTGGCCTGCGGCGTTACCTTTGGGTGGCGCCGAGGCAGGTGGGCCTGGTTGCTCAGGTCTTGGAGCTTCGCGGGGCGGCAGCCTCCAGACCTGACGGCTTCTGCCCGCGGGAGGGAAACTTCGCGCTGCTGCCGGGCGCCTAGCTGCCTGCACCCCGAGTTTGCGACGACCTCAGCCTGGGAAAGACGTCGGCGCCTGGCACCCGGGTTGGACTCCCGGGCTCATTCGCGCAGCTGCTCCCGGTGTAGCCGTGGGAGAGATAACTCCTGCCCACTTGCAAAGGTGAGGTCCGCACTGGCTCCAAAGCCAGGGAAGCGGGATCAATTCCGAGGATGCTCGAGTTGAACAACTTCGGGCCACGGCGATAGGAACTGCGGGGGCTTTTGAAGACTAGAGAAAGGAGGAAGAAAGTTCCTGGCAGAGAGCGTGTCGCTGGCTCCCCGCGACCATCTTTGGAGTTGCTACGCCCGGGAAGTCCGGGCAAACAGCTTCTGTGTTGGGGAGGGGAGGGTGGGCGGTGAGACCCTGGCGGTCTCCTCGCCTCGGGCCTCTTGGGTACCTCCTCCGGACAGAGAAAATTCGGGAGACTTGGGGGAGGGGAGGAGACCGGGTTACAGAGGCTTCGCTTCTCTTGTTCTTTTCTCTTCTTTTTTTCTTTCTAAACCGCCAGTGCAGTATCCACACCGGAGGGAAATGCCCCTGAAGTGCCCCAGCGGTCCGTCTTCTAGGATAGAGGTCGGGAGGATGCTGCGCTTCAAGGCAGCGGCGCGGGGCTCCTCGCCGCAGCTCGGTCCTTGGACAACTCCCGGACCCGCACGAGGTTTTCCAAACCGACAATAGATTCTGCCGAGAGGCGATCGAAGCTGAGACGGCCCGAGAGGCTCAAAGGGCGTGCAGACAGCCCAGGGCTCGCACCCGGGGGGAAGCGGCCTCTGCAGGAGGGGCTGGCGGCTGCTTTGGAGCCCAGCAGGTTTGAACTCGGGACTAGAAGGTGAGAAAGAAGACTGACTCATTGGGGCGAGGGTCCTTGGTCGCTCCTGGCTTGGAGGAGAAGTGGGACTGAAAATCCCAGCTCCTCCCACCCCACCCCCCCTCGGGGCGCGCCCCCCCCCCCACTACCCCCCTCACCCCGGTTGCAGGAGGCCCAGGGCTGGGATGTTAGGGTTTTGTTCTGCTTTCTTTCTTTCTTTCTGTTTTTAATCCAAGGATCGGGGCGGGAGCAGAGGGCATTTTCCACCCTAGGTCGCAACTGGAAATAAAACCCAGTTTTCTACCTTAAAGGGAGTCTCCAGGGACAAACCAGGGGCCCGCCTCTCAGCGGGAAGTCTTCGCCCACAGAGGTTGATCGTGCCGCTCCCTCCGCACCCTGCAGCTCTCCCCACCGAGCCGGCCCAACGCTGCTGCGGGACGTGGGAGCCGGGTGTCTGGTGGTGCCAGAGGGTGGCCTGTCCCCGCCTCTCTCCTCTTCTCGGGTGAACAGGGCCAGATAAGAACTCTGGGAGGCCCCACACCTGAAGAACACTGTGGAGACCTTCCCCATATTCCCTTCATAATAAAAATAACATTAAATCTCAAAATAAGAGTATGAACACACTACATTCAGCTTTTTCTCTATGGCCACGCTATGGTTATTTTTTAGTTCAAAAGAAAATTTACGGGTCCCCCAGCTGTCCCCCTGCCTGTGAAATCCCCCAGGCCTCTGCGCCCTAGGTGTGTCTGCTGGAGGTGTCCCCTCCCCCACCCACTCACCCCCACCCCTGGTCCAGCAGCCCAGTGGCACCCGCATGTGCAGTCTCGAGGCCCGAATAGATTTCCTCCCCAGCATGTTCTTCGTGTTTCCAGTTCTCCGGGGCCTTTTCTTTCTCTTTCTTTCTTTCTTTCTTCCTTCCTTTCTTTTTTTCTTTCTTTCTTTCTTTCTTTCGTCAGCGAAATAGCCAGGCTATAGAGGTTGTAGCTACCGTCTCGCCCACAGTCACAACCCAAGCCAAACGGGCCCCGGAACCCAGAGCAGCAAAGCCGCTGAAAGCAACGCGCGCCAACCGGTGTCATCCGGAGGTCGGGAGCCTCGGTGGCTGCAGCTGCGCGGTTATTCCCGGGTGACCTTGCGGAGGCGCGCAGATGGGGGACGCCTCCCGCCTGCGCTCGGGGCCAGCTGATGGATCGTCTCATTTCCCGACTTGATGGGCCGGAACCTGGCATGGCCGGGCTGGCGAGGAGCGGGTGGGCACAGGGACTCGGCCTCACGGCCGCATTCGGCCTTGGAATTTGGTTAGGGAACGGGGCGTAAGGTAAACATATCTTAGAGAAAAACCCCCGAATCCCCTGACACTGTACGCGAAGTTATCCCCTCCCCCATTTTCCGTTCTGGGCACCGGCGCCGCATCCCTGCCTCCGAGGACCGCGGGGCTGTGAGTGCGGTGCCGGCTCTAGGAGCTCCAGGCGCCGGGCCGCCTCCTCTCCTCGGGCCTCGGCGTCCTCCTTCCCGCGCTGCCGCCATCCTTCCCGCGGGAGGCTGCGGAGGACAGGACTCGACTTTGAGGGCCTGGAAAGGGCACTAGGGGGGCGGGAAAGCTGCAGTGGGGGGAAACAGCCTTTAATCTGGGTCCATCTAAAGTCCGCTCGCCGCGGGCAGGGAAGGTTGGAGGGAGTTGGCGGGGCTAGGGTTGAGAGTCTGGGCAGCGGTGAGGGATGTTGTAGAAGGACGGGTGGAAAATGCACATTGAAACGCTTGCATTCCCGCTGTCCGACCCTCCAGGGTGGCCAAGAAAGCCCTGCGCCCCAGTGCAGGGCAAGATTGCTTGTTCCTATCCGGGCACCTGGCCCGAAGCTCAGGAGGGAGTGGGAGGGGGCAAGAAACCCAGGGGCGAGCTGGAGGCTGAACTTAGGTGAGAGGAAGACACCTGAACTGGAGAAGGGTCGGGTCGCTGGATCCTGTTTCTAGGCCATAACTGTGAATTTGTCCCTCTCTACTTCACAGAATCTTCTTCCGGGTCTCCGGAACTCGCACTCTGCCTCAGGCGTTCATTCTAGGCTGGGCCTTGGAGGGCGCTAAGGGGATCAGGCCTGGGGTCTCAAGGAATCGCCAATCCGAGTATGCACCTGTGCGGAGTACCCTCGTTCACCCTCGGACGGTGGGGAAATTCGCCACTCTCTGGGGAGCCAGGAAAAGTGCATCTGGACAATGCACAGCCCAAAGACCAAAGTGTGGTCCCTGGACCAGTAGCATCGACCTCACCTGGACACTGCAGAGTCTCAGGCCCCCTCAGCCCTACAGCCTCAGAACTAGTGTTTAAAATGGTTATCCAAGGGCTTGCCCACTTCTCTGTCGGAAAAGCCCTAGCCTAATAGATAGAGCTTGAGTTTAGCCACTGCTGACTTGTTTCAACTGTCTCCCAGCCTCATCCTCATCATCTGTCAAATGAGAGCTGTTTCTGAGGCCTTGGGGAACATTTAAGCATCCCTGCACCCACTTCAGACCAATGAAATTAGAATCTCCAGTTGGTGGAGTCTAGGTAGGAGTGCGTTTTAAGTGTCCCCGGGTGATTTTAATATCAGCCAGGAATAACTAGTGAAGAAATGTCCACTTTATAGATTAGCTGAGATATGGCGTGGGCCCTGTGCGAGGCAGTAAGTACAATGGTTAAGGCCGCTGAGCTCTGATTCATTCTGGCTCCAATAAGTGTGGTCTTGACCCAGCTAATTAACCTTGCTGTGCCTCAGATTACTTACCTGTAAAGTGGAGTTGATAATAATGCCTACCACAACGAGTGCGGTGCAGATTTAGAATCAAATTCAATAAATATTAGTTTATAAGGCTAAGTCTCTCAATCTCTCATTTTAGGCCCACACGGCAGACCACTTCTTTGTCTTACTCCCTCCCCCTCCCCCTCAGTAGTCCTCTTCCAGGGCACAATGGCTTGTTTTTGCTTCAATATTCCTGTCTATTTTTCAACACTTTCAACATGAAAACCAGTATCTTAAATCACTTAGCAATTCAGTAAACCTGATTCTCTGTGAAGGTTGATCTTGACGCTTCCAGTAATTTCATCCTCGTCCATCAGTTTTAGAAGCATCAATGGAGTGTGCTTCCACCCCTGTGTCTCCCCACAGCAGCCGCTGAATAAAAATACCTGGAGGGCTTGTTTAGACACAGAGCTGGGGTCCCACCCAGAGATGTTGATTCTGTAGGTTTCGAAAAGTGGCTGAGCAATTGCATGTCTGAGTAATGCTGATGCTTCCTGTCAGCGGGGACCACGCTTTGAGAACCACGGGGCCAAATGAATGGTCCACTCAGAGCATCGTAGAAATCTCGAGAACAGCACTGTCCGATAGAAATATAATGCAAGCTGCAATTGTAGTTTTAAATATTCTGGTAGCCACATTTTATTTTTATTTATTATTTTATTGAAATATATTTCACCTTTAACTGTGTAAATTTAAGATGAGCATGTTGCTTTGATCCATTTATATATTGGTAACATTATTGCCATTGTAGTGATAGCACCTCTATCCAGTCACAGAATTGTCATTTCTTTTTTGTGGTGGAAATAATTAACAACTAGTCTCCTAGCAAGTCTGATGATTATAATACGATATCGTTGTCTATAATCACTATGCTGTGCATTAGATCTCCAGGACTTATTTATCTCCTCGTTGCAAGTTCGTACCCTCAAACATCTCTCCTCTTCTTCTACCCACTGGTAACCACCATTTTACTCTGTGTTTTTATAAGTTTGGTAGCCACGTTTTAAAAAGTAAGAAGGAAACAGGTAAAATCAATTTTGATAATATATTTTACTTAATATATCCAACATGTTAAAATTTTAACATTTAATCAACGCCAAATAGTGATGAGCTATTTTGCATTTTGTATTAAATGTAAATGTATTTTGTATTACATCTTTGCAATCTGGGATTTCTAATCTGGAATAGCTACATTGCAAGTGCTCAAGAGACTCAAATATCTGGTCGCTTCTGTAGTAGACAAAGCAGGTCTGGAGAATTCCTTCAATGGAAAGAAGTAGATGTGAGTTTCATTGTTACCTTGGAAACTGTCCAGAGATGCACACAAACCAGAATGTCCGAATAGCGTGTCTTTGTATGGTGTTTCTTTGTGTGTATATGGGAGGCAGGAGGTATGAGAAGAGCAAAGAAGGGACAAATGGGGTAGGAGTATGTCAGTCATTTTGGAGGTATGTGGCATGGCGCCATTATGTCACTGGTGTGATAATCAATCCGACTCATGTATTGAAAGAATGCTTAGTGGATATCTCTTGCTTTGCTCCCTACCCCATTCTTGGCATTGACTTCTACTTCCTTTAACTATATCCTGTTTCCCTTGGAGGAAACCGTATGTCCAACTCTTAGTCCAAGGAATTCTGGCGATGTTGAATCTGCCATTGATTCCTGATTTAAGGGTCAATATCTGACCTTATGAAGGAGGATGAGGTGTTTCCCAGGGCTTGTGGGAGAGGTATTCTTGTTCTTTGATGGACTTGGCTAAAAGGATGTAAGGTCTGGAGCTGCTAGAAGGTGACAACTCGAACTTCCACCTCGAGGAAAGAGACTTTCTAGTACCATGAAGAAGATGAGAACTGGGAGAGGGAGAGATGCCAGCACCGTGGACCTTGATTCCCTGACTCAGCTGCACTTAAGGGCAGCAGTGAATCAGCTCTCTCCTCTACCGTTTGAAAGGTAGGGGCAAGGGGAGAAATCCGTTTTATGGATTTGTAGTTATCAAAAGCTGGACCAAGTAGCGATTTGCATTTGTTGGACAGCTTGCCCTAGGATTCAAGCTCTTTGATGCATTAGTATTATTTTTAATGGAGGTCATGATAGTTTATAACATTGTAAAATTTCAGTTGTACATTATTATTTGTCAGTCACCATATAAGTGCACCCCTTCATCCCCTGTGCCCACTCCCCCGCTCCTTTCCCCTGGTAACCACTAAACTATTCTGTTTGTCCCCGTGTTTGTTCATCTTCCACATATAAGTGAAATCATAAGGTGTTTTTCTTTCTATGTCTGGCTTATTTTGTTTAACATAATACCCTCAAGGTCCATCCATGTTGTTGCAAATGGGGTGATTTTGTCTTTGTTATGGCTGAGTAGCATTCCATTTTGTATATATACTATGTATACCACATCTTCCTTATCCAATCGTCAGTCAGTGGGCACTTGGGTTGTTTCCACGTCTTGGCTATTGTGAGTAATGCTGCAATGAATGTAGGGATGCATAAGTCTCTTTGAATTGTTAATTTCAAGTTCTTTGGATAGATACCCAGTAGTGAGACAGCTGGGTCATATGGTACTTCCATTTTTAATTTTTTGAGAAATCTCCATATTGTTTTCCATAGTGGCTGCATCAGTTTGCATTCCCACCAGCACTGTATGACAGTTCCCTTTTCTCCACATCCTCTCCAGTGCTTGTTATTTTTTGTCTTGGTGATTATAGCCATTCTAACAGATGTAAGGTGTTATCTAAGTGTAGTTTCAATCTGCATTTCCCTGATGATTACTGATGTTGAGCATCTCTTCATGTATCTATTGGCCATCTGTATATCTTCTTTGGAAAAATGTCCGTTCACATCCTCTGCCTATTTTTTGATCAGATTGTTTGTTTTATTGTTGTTCAGTTGTGTGAATTCTTTATATATTATGGAGATTAACTCCTTGTCAGATATATGATTTGCAAATATTTTTTCCCAGTGGTGGGTTGTCTTTTCATTTTGATCCTGGCTTCCTTTGCCTTGCAGAAGCTCTTTAGTCTGATGAAGTCCCACTTGTTTATTTTTTCTTTAGTTTCCCTTGTCCAAGTAGACATGATATTCAAAAAGATCCTTTTAAGACTGATGTCAAAGAGTGTACTGTCTATATTTTCTTCTAGAAGTTTTATGGTTTCAAGTGTTACCTTCAAGTCTTTGATCCATTTTGAGTTTATTTTTGTGTATGGCAAAAGAAAATGGTCTACTTTCATTCTTTGGCATGTGGCTGTCCAGTTTTACCAACACCATTTATTGAAGAGACTTTCCTTTATCCATTGTATGTTCTTGGCTCCTTTGTCAAAGATTAGCTGTCCATAGATGTGTGGTTTTATTTCTGAGCTTTCCATTCTGTTCCATTGATCTGTATGCCTGTTTTTGTACCAGTACCATGCTGTTTTGATTACTATGGCTTTGTAGTGTATTTTGAAGTCAGGGATTCTGATGCCTCCAGCTTTGTTCTTTTTTCTCAGGATTGCTTTAGCTATTCAGGATCTTTTGTTGCCCTATATATATTTTAGGATTCTTTGTTCTATTTCTGTGAAGAATGTCATTGGTATTCTGATCGGGGTTGCATTGAATCTGTAGATTGCTTTAGGTAGTATGGACATTTTGATTATATTTATTCTTCCAATCCATGTGCATGGAATATCTTTCCCTTTATTTATGTCATCATCAATTTCTTTCAATAATGTCTTACAGTTTTCATTGTATAGATCTTTTACCTCCTTGGTTAAATTTATTCCTAGATATTTTATTCATTTTTTTGTGATTGTAAATGGGATTGTATTCTTGAGTTCTCTTTCTGTTAGTTCATTATTAGAGTATAGAAATGCAACTGATTTTTGTAAGTTCATTTTGTACCCTGCAACTTTGCTGTAGTTGTTGATTATTTATAATAGTTTTCCAATGGATTCTTTAGAGTTTTCTATATATAAAATCATGTCATCTGCAAACAGCAGGAGTTTCATTTCTTCATTGCCTATTTGGATTCCTTTGATTTCTTTTTCTTGCCTTATTGCTCTGGCCAAAACCTACAGTACTATGTTGAATAAGATTGTGAGAGTGGGCACCCTTGTCTTGTTCCTGTCCTCAGAGAGATGGCTTTCACTTTTTCCCTGTTGAGAATGATGTTGGCTGTGGTTTTGTCACATATGGCCTTTATTATATTGAGGTACTTTCCTTCTATACTTATTTTATTGAGAGTTTTCATCATAAATGGATGTTGGATCTTGTCAAATGCTTTCTCTGCATCTATTGAGATGATCATGTGGTTTTTATTCCTCATTTTGTTAATGCAGTGTATCACGTTGATTGATTTGTGGATGTTGAACCATCCCTGTGCCCTTGGTATAAATCCCACTTGATCATGGTGTATGATCTTTTTAACATATTGCTGTATTAGTTTGCGGACATTTTGTTGAGGATTTTTGCATCTATGTTCCTCATTGATGTTGGCTTGTAATTTTCCCTTTTTGTGTGTCCTTGTCTGGCTTTGGTATCAGGGTTATGTTGGCCTTGTAAAATGTGTTAGGAAGTATTCCATCTTCCTCAAGTTTTTGGAATAATTGAGAAGTATAGGTAATAAATCTTTGAATGTTTGGTAGAATTCTTCAGTGAAGTTGTCTGGTCCTGGACTTTTATTTTTGGGGAGGTTTGTAATTACTGTTTCAATCTCTTTACTTGTGATTGGTCTATTCAGATTCTCTATTTCTTCTTGATCCAGTTTTGGGAGGTTGTAAGAGTCTAAGAATTTAACCATTTCTTCTAGATTGTCCAATTTGTTGGAATACAGTTTTTCATAGTATTCTCTTACAATCTTTTGTATTTCCGTGGTATCCATTGTGATTTCTCCTCTTTCATTTCTATTTAAGGCTTCTCTCTTTTTTTCTTAGTCTGGCTAAGGGTTTGCCAATTTTGTTTATCTTCTCAAAGAACCATCTTTTTGTTTCCTTGATTCTTTCTACTGTCTTTTTTGTTTCAATTTCATTTATTTATGCTCTAATTTTTATTGTTTCCCTCCTTCTTCTGAGTTTGGGCTTTCTTTGTTCTTTTTCTAATTCTGTTAGCTGTAGTTTAAGATTGCTTATTTGAGATTTTTCATGTTTATTAAGGCATAATCAGTTGATTTTAAGCAAGGGAGAGATTTCAGATAATCTGGTGGACCTCATCCAATTAGTTGAGGGTCTTAAGATCAGAGTAGAGGCTTTCCTGGGGGAGAAAAATCTGCCTGTGGACACAAGCTTCAAGCCATGCCTAAGAGTTCCAGCCTGTCCTTCCTCATGGCCTGCCCTGTGGAATTCAGACTTGCCTAGGCAGCCCCCACAATTGTATAAGCCAATTCCTTGCAATAAATCTTTTGATATATATATCTCCTATTTGTTCTGTTTCTCTGGTTGCACCCTAACTGATACCTGAGGTTATTCATGATTTCCAACTTGCCAAATCCAATGGCAAATTCTCAGGTTTTACCTGATCTATCAGCAAAATTTGACACAATGATCATTTCCTCATCCTGGAAGCACTTTGTTCATTGGTTTCCAGAATGCTGTTCTCTCCTGGCAACTCTCATGGATCACGGGCCTCTTCACAGTTCTGTTTGGTGCTTCCTCCTCACCTGTTTTAACTCTTAAGGCTGGAATGCCCAGTCCTCAAACCTCTTCTTTTACTACACACACTCAGTTGGTTATGTCATTCAATCTTGTTTCTTTAAATGAAATACGTATGTTGATGATCCCAAATGTTTGCCTCAAATAAATCACTTGCCTACTCAACGTCTCCAGTAGAATATATAAAGACATTTCTAAGTTAACATGTCCACAATAGTTAATTTTATGTGTTAACTTGGCTAGGCTATGGCGCCTAGATGTTTGGTCAAACACAGGATTAGATTTGTTGTGAAAGTACTTTTTAGATGTGATCAACATTTAAATAAGTAGACCCTTAGTAATGCAGATTACTCTTCATAATACAAGTGGGCTTCTTCCAGTAAGTTGACAGCCTTAAGAGAAAATACTGTGGTCCCTCAAGGGAGAGGGGATTCTGCTTCCAGACTGGGTTCCTATTTGAGCTGCAAAGTCAACTCTTCCTTGGATATCTAGCCTGCTGACCTGCCCTGCAGATCTCAGACTTGCCAGCATCCATAATCACATGAGCCAATTTCTTAAAATAAATCTCCCTATATATATACACACACTCTATTGGTTTGGTTTTCCTGTAGAATCCTGATAATACAATGTCCAAAACCAAACTCCTGTTTTTCCCCTTGCCACCACCCTCTAAAAACGTGCTCCTTCTCAACCTCCTCCATCACAGTTAGGAGCAACTCCAGTTGCTCAGACAAAGAGCTTTGAAACCACCATTGACTTCTCCTGTTCCCTTATACCCCGCATCCAATTCATCAGCAAATCCTGCCATCTCTCCTTGTAAACCAGATTCATGATCTGACCACTTCTCACCATCTTCATGGCTGTCTCCTTGCTCTATTCCCCAATACCTCTCATATAGTTGAAAAAGTTCCTAGAGCCCCCTGCTTCTGCCCCTGGCCCTCACATGGCCTTTATTTCACATGGGATCAAGAGTGGTTCCACGGTGTAGGTAAGACCATGTCGCTTCCTTCTCAAAACTCTGCATTGGTTTCCTGTTTACTTCAGATGAAAAAGCCAAGCATATAAGGCTCTACATGATGTGGCCACTGTTACCTCTTCTACAATCCCTCAACCCCCTTCACTCTGCTCACTTTCTGAATGTTCTCCTGCCTGAAGTCCTTTGCTCTTGCTGATTCCTCTGCAGGACCTGCTCATCAGTAAGAATTAATTCTGGCTGTGAAAGATGGAAAATCCAAAATAACTATGGCTTAAACAAGACAGCAGTGTATTTCTCTCAAATAAAAGTCCAAGGAACATGGCTCCAGGACTGGTAGGCTGTTCCAAGGTCTCAGAGACTCAGGCTCCTCCAACCTGGAAAGGACTTCATTCTCAATGACCCCTCATGGTCTAACAAGCAAAAGGTACATGAAGAAATGAGTCAAAAGAGAGACAACTGCTGTGTTTAAAGGAATGTTTGCTAAAGCTTCCACTGATGTTTCATTGCCCAGAACGTAATCGCATGGTCGTAACTTGCTTCAAGGGAGCCTGAGAAATGTAGTATTTATTCTGGAAAACCATGAATCTAGCTGAAATTCAGAAGTTCTGTTCTGTAGAAGATGAGCAGAAGGATATTGGCAGGAATTCCAGCAGGCTCTATCTCAGCATCTATTAGAAAGAGAAAGATGCCCACTGTGGCTTGGGTAGGGTGGTATGAGATTAGATTAGACAGGCAGGTAGATGTAGAAGATTATTTCTAAAAATGGTTGACAAAAATTCCTTCCATTCTTGTACATTTATATCACTCCTCCAATCAAGAGGCAGGTCTGTCTTCTCTCCCCTTGAGTCTGGGCTGCCTTTGTGACTTGCCTTGACCAACAGAATGTGGCAGAAGTGATGTTGTATGTTTTGGCTTAGGTTTTAAGAATACTGGCAGCTTCCTTTGCTTTTTTCTTGAGATTCAACTGCCAGGAAAAGAAGCTTAAACTTGACCACTAAATGCTGACAGACCATGGGGAGAGGGAGAAGCCCAGGCAGCCGTCCCCACTGAGGCACCAGACATGCGAGTAAAGCAATGTCAGCCATTTCAGCCCCAGTTGGGTTCCCAACCAAATGCAGCCATACAAGTATCCCAAGCCAATACCAAATGGAGCAGAAAGACTGGCCAGCTGTTCTTCTATTGAATATCATGAGAAACAATAAATTGCTGTTGCTACAAGCACAAAGTTTTGGGATGGTTTGTTATGCAACAATAGATAACTAAACTAGCAGGACCAGATCATGTGAAGATTTACGGGCTCAGCAAAGGAGTTTGGCTTTTATTTTTAGTGGCGAGGGAAGCATTAGAGGATTTTAAGCAGATGAGTTACATGATCCGATTTATACTTTGAGAGAGTCACTCTGCTCTGTGTGGAGAAAGTGTTGTAGGGGCTCAAGAACGGATGAAAATGAAATGAGGGGGCTGTTATGGTAGTCAAAGTGAGACATGATGGTGGCAACAACCAGGGTGATTACTCCAGGAGAGTTTAAAACTGATTCTATCCCAGAAAAATTTTGGAGGAAGAGCCAGTAATACTTACTTGTGGATTGGACCAAGGGGATGAGAGAAAGAGAGTAATCAAAGATTATTCTTAGAATTTTAACATGAAGCTGGGAAGATGGTAATACTATTAATAACTGAAATGTGGAGGAGTGAGTAAACAACAACCCAGGAATTCTGTTTTGAATAACTTAAGTTCAAAATGCCTGTATATCCAATGGCAGCTTTAGGTGCAGGTCACTGAGGAGGAATTGATGGACATATAAACTTCTGAATCCGATTACTAAGGATCCTTCCTGCTACTTCAAGGCTGTGTTGCTTTGCCCTGCCTCTTAGTGGAGGGTCCACTATCTCATGCAAATGCAAAATATTAGTCAACCCAAATATTAGATTTTCACATTGAGAAGTAAATTTAAAAAAGCACTTTGTCCTTGAGACAGAGCCTTGTGGCTTTCTTGGCACTTGGCGTGCACACGCAGTGGACCTGGGATGATTAATGGGCAAGATTGTTCATGACCCACTTATGGGCTATTTTCTCCATTATAAACCCTTTGAAATATGAAAGGCTGGCTGGATTCCATTTCAACTGGAAACACTACCATCTTTTGTATTTTTTTCAGTCATAAAACAAAAGCAAAAAGAAAAAACAAAAACAAAAACAAAAAACAAAACCCAGACTACCCAGTCGCGTCTCTAGAGGTTTTGCTGTTATTAAAGTGTAACACATATTATACCATCTGTGTATGTCATGTTTTCTGTTCTATCTGTTAAAATATTTGAGATGGGAAATAAAGATCTAGAACTGATCAGCTCTCACTGATCACTTGAATGATCAATTGTGATCATTCAAGAGTAATTTATTGTGGATTATTCATGATTTTTGTTGTTGTTGTCTACATTTCTCACCAGGACCCTCCATACCAGAGGATAAGGGATGAAGGAGAAAAGAGAGAGCAAAAATCTCTTATTATTTTTTCCTGATTGGCTAATCCATTAAGCAAATGTCAAGACTCATCTTTTTGCATAACATTGAGGAGTTTGCTGTCTAATAGGGAAACAAGATGCATACATGGGCATGCAGCAAGCTCTGGCACCTGGAAGTACCATTTCTTTATTTTTTTTTTAAATCAAAATAAGTCTAATGTGAATCTCTTCTCCCAATCCCACTAACTCTCCAAAGCTGAGTGGAAGCCCAGGTCAGCAGATACTCTTGGTGCCCCACTTTTATCTCCGGGGACCCCCCTGCAGTCTTGTGCATGCTTCCTATGTCAAGCACCTGTGGCTTCTTCCTGAGGGCTTTCTCCAGCCCCAGGAGCTTGCTCAGCCTTGTCTGAGGGTTTACTTTTTGAGACTTCCAGCGTTGCTTAATTGTCTTATTCCCCTTCCTTAGGAGTATACAATGACACTGTGAGTTCTTGGGGAATGGGGGAGCCTCCCAGCTCTCAGTCTGAGGTCACTCCTGCCATTGTTCCTTGTTCCATGGAACATGGACTGGGCTCTATATCTAAGGCAACTCCTTTCCTTCCACAAAGGCTTGTAGGGCAGTCAGGTAGCCTCCTCATCTGAAATTCTGCCACTGACCAGACCCCGGGTTTGGGAATGCCTGTGTCTTTGAGGGCCCTTTATTGCTGCTTCTCTCCGGAAGCTGGAGACCTGGGTTCTCACCACTTGGCTCCTCAGCTCTTGGGGTACCTCCATCTCTTCCCTCTTCTTTACTCAGCTTGAGTGAGCTGGATCAGGGGCCACCAGACTTTCTCTGTAAAGGGCAAGATAATAAACACTTTAGACTTTGAGCTACAGAGTTTCCATCACAACTGCCTGGCCCTGCTGTTATATCACGAAAGCAACCATATCACTCAACCATGGATGAGTATGTCTACGTTCCAATACAACTTTATTTCAGACACTGAAATTTGAATTTCATATAATTTTTATGAGTCAGATAGTTTTCTTTAAAAATTTTCCCAACCACTGAGAAATGTAAATATTCTAGCTCATGGGCCATACAAAATAGGTAGCAGACCAGATTTGGCCAATGGGGCATAGTTTGTGGACCCCAGGCTAGACTTTCAAAGGCAAAGTCCAGTTTAGATTTTATTATGCTGCTGAACTCCTTTTTGATTGGTGTTATTTAAATCAAATTGAATTAACGTTAGAAATGCTCTGGATTTATTAAGTTCTGTGGTTTTATCAACAAATAAATCCTTCTAGGACAGGGATAATATCCCTTTGCATTTTCCCCATACCACCTCCTGTGGTGGTATATATAAATTGATTTATAACAGCACCAAAAGCAAAGGACTTATTATTTGTTCTTTCCTGTGTTATGTGCTGTGCTGTGGGACTCATTCAATCATTTTTGGATTTGAAGAAGACATGATAAAGCCAGCACTATGAGGTTGCCATGACAATTAAATAATATTGTGTCTGTGGCAATGCTTTGTTAACTGTAATTGTAAAACGTCAGGTGGTATTGTGATCGTGGCTTTTAGATATAAGACATGATGATCTTTGTCACAGGGTGGTGGTTCTGTAGAGAAGAGAAGTTTGGAGACTGGAGAATAAATTCTTTATTCTCCCACTGTGTGGCTTTGTGACCTTGGACTCAACAATTTCTCCATCTATACAATGGTGATAACATTCTTGACTTGCCTGTAACATGGGGATTAAATGAGAGAGGCCGTTAAATGCTATAAATATGTAAGATTTAACTTTACCATTCAGGGGTTGTGCTAGGAGGTGAGTGTGTGTGTGCGTGGTTAGGCAGAAATCTAAGATGTCCTCTAATAAATATTCCTGTCCCTTGTGTACATACCCTGTGTAATCCCTTCCTCTTGAGGGTAGGCAGGACTGAATATGATGAATTTCACTTCCTTGATTAGGTTATATTACATTACAAAGTTGAAGGAATTTTGCAGAAGTGATTAAGGTACCAAACCAGTTGAATTTGAACTAATCAAAATGGAGATTATCCTGGGTGAGCCTGATCTAATCAAGTGAGCCCCTGAAGGGGACAGGGCCCTACCTGAAAGAAGAGGGATACAACAGAGAGATTGTGCGGCTAGCCTTGAAACAATAAGCTGCCGTGTTGTGAAGAGGGCCTATATACTGGGCCACGTGGCAAGGAACTGGGGTGATGAGAGTAAAGCATGTAAAAGTCAGAGTAAAAGATAAAAGTCTAGAGCTAGTTGCCAACTGATGTGGCGTGAATCATAAGTTCAGCATCCCATTCTGAGCAGGGCATAATGAAGGAGGGTGTTGTGGGATGCGAGCTTCAGGGACAGGAGATTTCTGAGGTCCACCTTCTCTGCATGGAAGAAAGAAGAGGTGTTTCTTTGGAGAAAGTGGGACTGAAACATGGTAAGTTTGTGCCTGTGTATAGCATGTGGTCACAAAGACAAAGAGAGGACAGCATTTCAAGAATGAGGCAATGGCTGACTGTGTCAAACACTGCTGAGAGATTCAGATGAGCATGTGGAAGTGACCATTGAATGTGGTTAAGTGAAAGTCATCCATATCTTGAACAATGTCAGTGGGCATGATGGGAGTTTTAAAAGTGAATTTACCTTCACATTTATGATCAATTGATATTCAACATGAGTGCCAAGACAATTCAATGGGGAAAGAATAGTCTTTTCAATAAATGATGCTGGGACAGCTAGATATCTATATACAAAGAATGGAGTTAGACCCTTATCTCACATCATATACAAAAATGAATTCAAAATGGATCAAGGATCTAAATGTAAGAGCTAAAAGTATGAAACTCTTAGAAGAAAACAGGCGTAAACCTTAGTGACCTTGGATTAAGCAATGGACTCTTAGATATGACACCAAAAGCACAAGGAACAAAAGAAAAAAATAGATAAATTGGATTTCATCAAAATTAAAACCTTTTGTGCTTCAAAGGACACCATCAGGAAAGTGAAAAGACAACTCACAGAATGGGAGAAAGTTTTTGCAAATCATATATCTGATAAAGGACCAGTATTTAAAATGTATAAAGAATTTCTACAACTCAATAATAAAAAGACAAGCCAATTTAAAAATGGGCAAAGTCTCTGAATAAACATTTGTCCAAAAAAGATATACAAATGGCCAATTAGCATTTTAAAAGATACTTAATATCATTAATCATCAGAGAAATGCAAATCAAAACCACTATGAAATACCACCACACACATACTAGGATGGCTATGATCAAAAAGACAGATATTAACAAATGTTACCAAAGATGTAGGGAGGTCAGAACCCTCATACATTGCCAGTGGGTATGTAAAATGACGCAGCCACTTTGAGGATAACAGTCTTACAGTTTCCCAAAAGTTGAACATACAGAGTTACCTCATGACCCAGCAATTCCACTCCTGGGTATATACCCAAGAGAAATGAAAACATATGCTCACACAAAAACTTGTACATGAATGTTCATAGCAGCATCATTCATAATAGCCCAAAACTGGAAGTAACCCAAATGTCCATCAACTGGTAAATAAATAAATAAAATGTACCATCTTCCTTTAAAGCTTGGTATATTGAAAAAGATGTAATTCTCTCTCTAAAGATATCTAATGAATATTATTAAACATCTTATTGAAACGAAATTTGTCCATCAATCATTAATGATGTATCGACATAATACATTTTTTCAAAAATTTAAAATCATGTCTTCATACACCAGGCAAAAATAATGAAGTGATAAGATTTAAATATTCCTAAAAGGGATTCCTTTGATTATTACTGTGGAGTTCTCAGCAAAATTGGTAATAAACACAGCCATAAATGATCTTTAAAGACACCACTCATCTAACACTTGGGATATGCCCAGAAATGTATGCTCTTTGCATTCAAAATTGCAATGAATTCCCACAGCAGCCCTTTGAGGTATGTGGCATTATGCCCATTCTGCAGATAGGAGGCTCAAATTCGGTGAGGTTAAGAAGCGTGCTCAAAGTCTGCAGCTGGTAAATACCGGAGTTAGGATTTAACCCCTAGTCAGTGTGATGCCACACTGATCAGGACAAGTAGAAATTTCTGTCTCTTTGCTGATTGCAGTTTTATCCATTTCTACTTTCCTTTACACTGTTACTCAACTTTACTGCAGAATCCCTTGGAACTAGTTATGTCCAATTTATTTCTCTTCCAGTTTCTTTTTGGTCTGACAGCTGCCTCTTTTTCTGCGTGGATCTTCCTACTCTTTTCTCTGGCTGTGTCATTTCTTATGCCTTGTCAGAGTCCTGAGTTACTCTTGTATTTGTTCAAATCGTTTTCTGTTGGTAAATCAGAGAGTTGGCTTGGAAAAGGCTGGAAGGGAGGAATAAGAGAACATATTCTGCATGAAACTCTGCTTCCCCTCCCTCAGCACAGGCTTTGCTGCTCTTTCTTTCAGTGGAGCAGCCTCTCCATGGAGGAGAAAAGCATGCTGATTTAATTTTAAACTCAAAACTCTTCTAGATAATTACGGCTCTTAGCTGGTTCCCACTTAGCACCAGGCTTCAGAATAAGCTTTGTTATTTTGGCATAATTCTTTCTGATCTTCTGAATGTATACACGTGTTTTTTCATACTAAGTTATATTTTAATTTTCCCAATTTGATTGTACTGTATATTTTAATTTTTCCCAATTTGCTTTATACCATGACCATACACCTATTTTCCAATGTATTTTTAACATGGTTTTAACTGAGATACATACATGCAATAAAGTACACAAATCTTAAGTGCGTAGCTCCATTAATGTTTACCTATGTAAACATTCATGTAACCACCAACCAGCTCAAGTTATAGACCAGCAGTTCTCAAAATCTTTTGTCTCAGGATCCCTTTACACACTTATTTTTTCATTCTTTTTTTTTTTTTTGAGGAAGATTAGCCCTGAGCTAACAGCCACCGCCAATCCTCCTTTTTTTGTTGTTGAGAAAGATTGGCCCTGAGCTAACATCTGTGCCCATCTTCCTCTATTTTATATGTGGGACGCCTGCCACAGCATGGCTTGATAAGCAGTATGTAGGTCCGCGCCTGGGATCTGACCAAGCGAACCCTGGGCTGCCGAAGCAGAGTGTGCGGACTTAACTGCTACACCACCAGGCCAGCCCCTACACTCTTAAATTTTTAAGAAACTCAAATAAGTTTTTCTTATGTGAATTATGTGTCAATATTACTATGTTAGAAATGGAAACAGAGGAAATTCAAAATATTTATCAATCCAATAAAAAGTCATAATAAACTCATATGTTGATACAACTAATATATTATTAAAATAGCATATTTTAATAACAATAACTACATTTTCTAAAACTGGTGAGAAGAGTGACATTGCTTTCATTGTTGTAAATCTCTTTAATGTCTGGCTTCAGAGAAATCATCTGAGATCTTCCTTTTCATTCAGTCTGTTGTGATGTCATTTTCATTGAGGTATATGAAGAAAACTTGGCTTCTCACAGAGAAGGACTTGAGACAAGAGGACCTAGCAGACTCTCTGAAAGCCTCTTGGGGACACATTGGTCCACAAAAAGATCCTTAGTGTACACTTTGAGAACTAGTTCTATAAACCATTCCCATCATTCCAGAAGGTTCTCACGGAGGGACCACTCTTCTGACCTCCTCCTTCAAGATTAGCATTACCTTTTCTTGATTTTCATATACATGGAACCATAAGGTAAGCACTTTGTGTGGATACATCGTATTTTATTGATTCCTTCTTCTATTGGTGTACATGTGAATTGTTTATAGTGTTTTACTATTATGAATGGAGAACATATTTTTTGGTGAACAGATGCACTCATTTCTCTCGGAGTGGAATTGTTGGAACATAAGATGAGCAGGCAGATGTTTGCTTAACAGACTTACAAGCCATAAAAAATATTTTTATGGTTGAATTTTATTTCAGCATATATTATTTAGCATAAATTATTTAACAATTTCTACTAGAAATATCTAATATATGCCTCTATATTCTCTTTTAAAATGTTGCTTTAAAATCAATGTAACTTCCATATACTTTATATTTCCATTGCTAGACTACTAAATTAAAAATACCTGTTTCCTATTTTATGTGATTGGACAAAGTGATGTGGTAAAGCAAGTCCCCACTTACCTGGATGCCTTCCATTTTTCAGGCGTGTCTAGTCTAGGACCCATAATTCAAACAAACAAATCCAAAAACAACTAGTGAATATTAGCAGCCAAGGCTGTCACATGATGTAATTTTATTGACCATGGAGTCCAAAGGAAGGAAAGAGAAGGTTTAAAAACAAAACATAGGGGGTGGGGGTGGGATAAGAGGGAGGAAGTAAAAGAAGAAGAAAGAGGCATATGTCACGTGACAAAGTTGAAAGCATCAGCAGTCCATGTTAGAGAAAGTGACTAACAGACCCGCGGAGGGTGACAAAAGAAAATAGACATAGACGCAATGAGATGCAAGGGACACCAAACATGGCAGCTTAATAGTCCAGGGTGATTTATTGGAAGAGAAAACTATGTCCCACTCCCATCAGTGGTCCCAGTGGCTTTTTTTTATTAAGTGCAATCTCTGGAGCTCTGAGATGATGTTTTCTTATCTTCACATTCCCAAGGCTTGGCTGTATCAGTTAGCTATTACTGTCACAAAACAAACCATTCTAAAACTTAGTTTTAGTTTTAGACTCCCTAACATCCATTTACTGTTTCTCCTGAATTTATAAGTTGCCTGGGTAGTTCCACTGGTCTGGGAAAGGCTTGGCTAGTCTTAGATGCATGCTCATGCATCAGCTGTCAGCGGGTGGGATGCATGGGGCAACTCAACTCTGTGTTTGCCCATCCACCAGCAGGACAGCCTGCACTTGTTCTCACAGCAGTGACAGAGATCCAAGGGAAGAAACAAAAATGTGCCTCTGCCATGTCATTTGTTGCTCTCCCATTGGCTAAAGCAAATTACATGGCCAAGCTCAGACTTAGGGCAGGAGGGCTACCAAAGGACATGGATTCAGGAAGGCATGAAAAATTGGGACCATTAATGCAACCCATCTACCAGACTGGCATGGCCTAAAACTATAATTACATATACTTTTAAAAAATAGTGTGTTGCTAGTAAAAACTAGTTGAAAGTCTAGAGGACAATAGTGGGCTCCTAGTAAATCTGATCAGTGAATAAAGTTAGTTCAATGCTGAATATACGTCCAGTATAACTATTTGTGTGATAGTCAAGGTCATGTAAGCGAATTCACAATATAGTGTTACAGTTTGTAGAGATCAACATGCTGTGTCACGGGCACCACAATCTAATACAAATACCAAGTTTTTTCTAAGGGAAAGCAAAAGATAGTGTTAAAAGCTATGTGTAAATTTTGAGAAAATTAGATATATACATTGCTTGAAAGGAGTAAACTGCAAGTATTTTGATGGACCAGTATAACATTTCTTCATTCAAATTTTATATCAAAGTTTAGAAACAACCAAGGGTCAAATCCTTTTTTCCCTCGTTTTATTTTTGGTACATTTTGATTTACCTAAAGCTGTTGGGTCATGGTGTGACTAGGTATACAATATTAAATTGGACTCCTTTGGAAGATTTTTCCAAAATTTATCTTGGTGGTGACTTTAAGGCTCTCAAAATTTCCAGGATGAAGCTGCTCGGGGACTGTCCCTTGCCCCAAATTTCCAAGAAAGTAATTTGAGAGGAGAGAAAGAGGCTTTGTACCATTTATTGAGATAAGCATAGTCACCTATTTTTCCTTTTAATGTAAAAGCAATGATGCTGCTATTTTTAACCATCTC
The DNA here is from genome assembly GCF_021613505.1 of Equus quagga. Lineage (NCBI taxonomy): Eukaryota > Metazoa > Chordata > Mammalia > Perissodactyla > Equidae > Equus > Equus quagga. Next base: position 76,278,216 of record NC_060278.1, read on the forward strand.
CCTGCTCCCTCCTCTAATATCTTTTCATTATTCTAACCTATGAAGCAGAACAATTTTCATGAAATATTATTAAAGAAGATAGCTCATAAAAATTCATCCCAGAGGCACTACACAGGATTTATTATGACATTAAAGATGTAATTATTAAAGTTTGTGCTTGGGATTCTGTTAAATGCAAAGCATCAAGGAGAAGTTGCAGAAAAGTGTGGCCTTCTAAGCTATTGAAGGCTTGGAATGAGGCCCAAGACACCCTCAAAACTGAAATAATGCAGGACATTCCCTCTTCACTCTCCACAGTCACAATTAATGTTGATGGGTCCACACTGTTAAGTGCCTCTTGGCCCACTGTGATAGTCATACTGTTTTGAAAGGACACTAAAAATAAGAATTGAGGAAAATTGGTTTTCTTGACATTGAGAAGTCAAAGCACAAGAAAGCTTATTTTAGCCTTTCATTCAGGTTTTCAAAGACATTCCCTGTCCAAGAGGCTACACAGCCTGTTACCAATCCTTCACTGTACCTCACAGAAAATAATTTAGTCATTTGAACATTATTGACTCCCTGTTCTTCACAAAGCAAATGAACAGAGCCTGGAAAGAAATTAATCTAGGCTGGTGGAAAAGTCATATGCTCAAATAGCTCTTAAAGTGTAAATGGATAAATTCAGAAGGGCAGAATATTTCTTGCTTGGGGAAATGAGGGAGCTTCAGAAGGTGGCATTTTTGGAGATTGCTTTGTAAGGACAGAACATTACGTGATGTGGCTAGCAAAGATGTGTGTTAGACGTCTGTAAACAGGGAACAGTGATAAATCCAGACTGGCTAGGTGAGCAGGCAGGTAAGGGCCAGGAACTGAATGCTGATATCAGTAATTGCAACTTTATTCTTTAGGTGGTGGATAGGAATTCAGCTTTTATGGGCAGAAGAGTAATATGATCAGAGTTGTCATTTTGGGAGATGAATCAGTGTGTGTGTGTAAAGGGATGTGAAGGGCAAAGAAATTCAATAGGAAGTTACTAAAAATTCCGGGTGCTGAGGAATGAGAGAAGTTATAAGGGACGAGAGATTTAGGAACTCCCAAGATTTAGGGTAGATTTCATAGGTTTTATCAACAGACTGGATGTGGGAGCAAATGAAGCAGAACAAGATGGCCCCAGGGTTTAGTGCCCAATATGGATTAAAGTAAACAAATGAGGACAGATGGAGGAAAGGTCTCTATTTTTGATTAATTACATACAATGTGCATGTGGGCCATTTGTTTAACTCTGAAAATTTGAGAGGAAGAACCATAGCTTAGGGGCAGAAAGGTCAAGGCTAAAGTTAAAGATTTGAGAACTGCAGAGAAGTAGAAATTGAAGGCCTGTGATTGGATGAAGCAGCTAAGGGAAAACACACACAGAGAAGCTTCTCTGAAGAGAGGGTGAAAGATTTCTTTCAGTTTTTGAATTGCTTTCAGGGAAGCTCATGGCTAAATTTCAGACCCAACTGCAGAAGTGTCCCTGAGTTAGGTTTTCTGATCTAATGTTTCTTTTGTGCCTCGTCTTTAAAACTTACTCCCTCCCATAAGGCTTGGGATGTAACTTGTATACTATTTTTGAAATACTATATACTTCATGGATTCCAAGATACATATATTTTTCACATTTTAACATCTCTGAAACTGAGATGCGTCTTACAATCACTGGATGGAATGCCATAGTTTAATTGGCAGCATGTTTTCATTCTTTATGGTATATAAAATAACGGTGTATGTTATAATCAATGGTGTCTTAGATTTGATTTGACCTCCCAATGGATTTCCCTGTCTTGGCAATCCGGTGTCTTTTCCATGAAGCTTTTTATCCCTCCAAAATGAGAAGAACAATCTCCTTAGAGAAGCAGCACAGTCCTGTATGGGCATTCCAAACTGGCATGAATGGGCAGCTGAATATCCTTTCTGGGCTGAGAAGAGGGAGAAAGGTAAGAATTGAGATTCAAGTGCCCTGATTGGAACAAAAAGTCCTAGGGGGCAAGATGCAGTAGAAAGCCAGAGAGGCTGGGGGCCCAGTATAAAGCAGGCTTGCTTCTTGCTTCTTGGGGCATAGCTCTATAAAATTGCAGGCCTCCTGGAGAAACCTCCACGGCATTGGAACAGCATGGCGCTAGTAGCTGACAAAGGGGCAGAGGAGGTATTTAAATGATGGACCTGAACTAGCACTTCTGGGTCCCCCACAGCCCACAAAGATCCAGAAGTTCCTGTTTATCTCAGAAGAATGCTGGAATGAACTGAGTCTGGAATGAAGACTGGGCTGAGCAGGGACCTTGGGACGCTGGGATGGAAGGGCCCACTTCGCAGAGCTGCAGTGCAGTTAGGACAGTGCAACAGCGGGGAGACAGATGCTCCTCTCCACTGCCAGAGGACACAGGAGCGTCCCCTTACGCCCAGATGCCAGCTAGGGAAAGAAGCAGGGAGACCTCTTGGACGGGGAGGGAACTCTAACAGGGATTTGACTTTGAAATGATTGAATATGCCTCTGAAGGAAAGTGTTTTTTAACCTGGAAGAGACTGGGTTACTTTAATTGGCATGATTTTTTTCTTTCATAAGTGAAAGTGCAGGATTTGAGTGCAATAGGAACTTACAATTGAAAATAAAACACATCTTTTGTTGTACATTTGAGCTGTGTGTACATTTTAAGCCTACTACGATGGAATCTTCCGGCGGGTAAGATGTCTCAAATACTGAAAGTAATCTGGGTGAAAGAAAAAACAAGCTCTGGATATAACACTGGAACAGAAATACTTCTGGTGGTGTAGGAGGATGAAAAGCCAGTGAAGAAATGATCAGAAAAATGGGAAAACTAAGGGCACCTCTCAGAAGCAGAGAAGAAAAGAGGCAAGTAATGGATTCAGTCAAGGGCTACAGAATGGTGAGCTTAGCTCTTGGAAGAAGCCATTCCATTTGCTGAGGAGGAGCCATTCAGAATCTTTGAAAATTGGCCATCCAAATGAGGTGCTATTTTAAAGTCATAATTTTTCATGGGCTGTTAGTGCTGAAAGATACGTACTGTAACCCCACTGTCTTACATTCCAAGGAAATGTGGAACCAGAGAAACTTCTCAGAAGCCAGTCCAAATTGTAAATATGAGAAAAAGAAAAACAAGGACCTTCCATTTGGGAGTCAACCGGTATCAGCCTATTTTGTGTCACTTGGGGGAAAAAGTGTGTTGTGGGTATGAATAAGCCTCCTTTGAAAATAATGAAGAGATCATTTGTGGAAAAGGCAAAAACGTTACTGGAAAGCATCCTTGGGAGCAAATACTCTGACAGGTTCAATGTGTTTTAATTTTTTATTAGAGAAGTTGGAAGTTTAGTTTCAATATTGACGGTAACATAATTTTCTCTGCTTTGTTCAGAGGAACACACAGAATCAGTTTGTACAAGCATATACAACAATTCAGTTGGTGTTCTGTGTCCTACAATCAGTAATCTGATTAGTTCTAGACTACCGGGTTTCCATGCGCTCCTCTTGGCTTCGGTGGCATGGCTCCATTCCCAGCGGAATACTTCTCATGCACTGTCTGCCACACAACTACAGCAGGCTTAAAGACCATGCAGATTAACACTGTAGCAAATTGTCTTGATATTTAACAGACATAAAAAGGTTATTTCCTGATATGAAATTCTGAAAATCTGCATAAATATTTTTGTGTAAAATTAAATTAGTTATGTATTTTTTTGAAACTAGAACTTGAAGTATCAAGAATGCCCACATAATTCATATACACATATATATAGACTTCTTCATTATGCGAAAAGTCTTGATAGTCAAATTATATTCTGTGCCATACGTTTATTGAACCAGTATTTATTTGGCGTTAGGTTAACTGTGCCTGCACGGATTAGTCTTAATTGGTGCTTGTGCATCATGCAAACATAGTTCTAGGATTCCTGTTTACTAGTCTTGTCATGTGGCAATACTTAGATGATTTTGCTCTATAACAGTGTGAATTAGGAGTATAAATACTTTATACATGGTCACATTTACAAACGTTTGCCAATAACCACTTCACGATCTTTATGGTGTAATAGTGAATTGTAGTATCTGGAATCAGCAGAAGCAATTCCTATAAAGCAAGGTCAGGTGTAATGTGCCTAACAGAGTTCTCCTTTGAGTACTGATGACTTTTGGCACAGGTACACTGTTCTATTTTTCTATGGTTCTAATAATTTCCACAACTTTTACAGGAAATTAGCTCCTTATGGCATGGTAGAGACATGGCACTTACTGATGAGGTAACTTAGCTGTAGAAAAATTCTGCAAAATTATTTGTTTAGCAGATCACCACTTCTGCTGATGAATTTGTAGACAGAGTTGGGTTTTTACTAGTGCATGCGCTCGCTATTAAATTGCTAATGCACTATTTTTGCTGCAGCTCAAACATGTCCTAAAGCATCACAAAGCAGAGTTGTGAACACCAAGCTCATTGACTTGTGATGGGATTTTATGGCAAACATGTTTAAGTTGTATTGTCAGTGGTTAAATTCTGCCTTACTGGAATAGTCAGTTTTGTGGATTTGTAGCTACTTGTGGTTGGCCAAGGAAATTCAATATCCCAAAGGTTAAATCTGTGGTTTCAGGTAACGTCTTGTCTACACACAAAAGGAAACACAAAGGACAACAGCTTTCTTCCATGGAATTTGTGTCCAGAAGTTTGGTAGTGATCTTTTGATGCTGCGTGCTTTTGCTGTGTCAGTTTGCGTTTTGGAGTTTCATACTACTGTTGCTGGTCTGCGGTCCATCTCGGCTTCCAATTTCACCATCTGCTGCATCTCCTTCGCCTGTAACATCAGAAACATGGCCTTACAGGTTGAAATCCTTTCCTGAAGGCATGTAGCATCCCTGGCCTCTTTTCTCCCATGAAACTGATGCTGTCACTATGTCCTTGCTACTCAAAGTTTAGTCCACGGACCAACAGTATCAGCATAACCTGAGACCTTATAAGAAATGCAGAATCTTGGACTCCACCCCAGACCTACTGAGTCTGAATCTGCATTTTAACAAGACCCTCAGGAAATTTTTATGCACATTAAAGTTTGAGAAGGGCTGGTCTACACAGTGCCAGGAAAATCATTTGAAGAGAGGCTGAGCCAGTCACTCGGTATTTAGACTATGTCATGTCAAAATGTTTGATTTAGTTTCTACAGACTACCATGTTGCCTTGACTATGTATAGATAATTTGATCACTTTTAGAATAAGTGTTGCTTGTACACAATTTATTCCCCAAGTAGCCTAAAATTTAATTAAAAGTAATTCCCTCAGACTCTAACTGACACAGAAGTTTAGGTGGGAGTATATCACATTGGTTTGGCTGGAGTATCCTGCAAGTAGAACATTACAGGAAGATGTATGGTTCTTGGAATCCTATCGTCCAAAAACTATGCCTATGGGCTTTCACTTCTCTGCGGTAATTAATTTGTTATAGGCTACCCCAGGAAGGAAGCCATGGTGACTTCAATCTTGTGAATTAAGACTGTCACGAAGACAACCAGCTGGTTTGGGAGGTAGAGAGGTGTCAGATGCGGGGCAGGTTCTGGTGACAAACAGTTGCTTAGCAATGAGGGAAAATCTATGGGTTCATTTCAACTCTTACTTTCCAATTAAATGCTTTTGCCCAATCAACACATATATCTTTTGGAGGAACAATAAAGTTCCCTTGTCCTCTTTTAGTGACACACCACTTTGAAATAAAGGACATTTAAGAATAGAAACATGGATATACAAAGGCATAACGCAGAGAAGGACTCAGAAGTGCTCTGATGTTACTATTCGTGTCTGCTTAGGTACTCCAACTACATGGAAGGTCAGTAGGAGGGTTTGATCAACTCTGGGGATCATATATGGGTATCTGAATGTCCCAAATGAAGTCCTGTTACAAAATTAGTTTAACCCATGGACCATAGTGATTTATTTCCTCTTCTGATTTTTATATTTGGTTTTCAATTTCATTTTGGTGAGGATGGATATAATAACACCAAAGAATACTATCTTTCAGCTTACATTTGAGAAGGATGGATCCCTCTACCCAGATTTTTTTATGCATAAAGTATAGTAATACTCTAATAGAGAAATGAAGAAATGGAGAAAAATATACAAACATGAAACTATGACACAAACAGTATTTATAAGAGATGACAGTGAAACATTATTAGCTCTGGAAATCAAATACTTTTATGTTCAATAATAGTAATAAAGGATTCCCTATGCTTCTCCCCTTTAGCATTTAAAGACAATGTCGAACACAATTTAGAAGGAAGAATCACATGACACTAAAAGATTATTCCAAGAGCCACATTCTCATATGAGCATGACCGTTCATCCCGATTTGCCAGAGACTGTTCCAGCTTATGCCTGTAGTCCTGGCTAGTAAGCAGTCCAGTGCCCCTTTTCACTCTCAAAACTATCCTGGTTTGGACAATCAATTATACAGTCACTTTACTTATGAGGGGTGATTAGGGTCCTTGGCAGACCTGATCTAGCAGAAACCATGACAAGAGTCATTGTGTAATAACATCGTATAATGTTCTGCACGCAGACCATAACTCTGTCATTAAAAACCACCAATGAACTTTTAGTGGGGTGCTTTAAAAATTAATTGCAGTCACTTTAATGTTTGTGGGAGAGCTGACTCTGTGACCCAGCCTTAGCTGTGGCCAGTTCGGATGACAACCATATGTCACTGTTCTTGATGCCTGGCTCTGTCTGCATTAGCGTGACTTGAGTTTTCCAGGTCTGCAATGGGTAATGCTGGCTAAAACTCTGTCAGAAATAATTCTCTAAGGAATTTGGGCATTTCGATTTCAATATTATATCAGAAATCCAAGCATGAAATAATCAAGCTTTTAACTCCAAACCCTTGAGATATTAATTAGTTATGACCAGATGTGAATCATAAATGGATCTGCACCGAGGATACTGACATAGTGGAGAAGGAAAGCAATGTCTTGCTTATCAGAGTTTCAGTCCTACCTTGCGTTTGGGACACTGCATGACAGGATTTCAAAAGCTGTTTGTACAAAAATAGTAATGTCAAAATTGAGTCATACATACAAAACAAATAAAATAAATGAATACTGAAGTGAATTTGAGAAATGAATGCAAAACCATATACAGAAAAGCAAAAAGCTAAGAATAAAACATCAGTGACAAACTTCCCCCGAGTTGACCTCAACAGAAAAAAAGAACAAAACAAACAACCAATGCCTACTGACCCGGACTGCACCTCTGTACTGCCGCAGTGAGCAGGGATCCCTCCCTCTAGAAGACCCCTCACCTCTGTTGATTAAATGATAGGACTGATGACAAGAATCAATTTTTAAAACTTGGGTGTGACAGTCATGGAGCTGTGAATGTTTGAAATGGTACACATCAAGAAGGATGAGATACTGTGTGGCTGGGAGGTCCACAGGAAAATTAAATCAGAAAAACATCCCTGACCTTTAGGGTTTTAAATGAATAATTGGCTGACCAAGTAGACAAGGCCATTAGGTGGCTTAAAAAGGACACAGGTTATGATCCAGAATCAAGACTAAAATATATTAAAACTTGAGTTGTTTCCGCCAGTGCCCTCAGCACTGGTCTAGTTAACTAAGTAAATCCATTCCACGCTTTGCTTTGGGGCGACTGGGAGCACTCATAGTGTAGAATGGCAGGAGAGCAGTAAGAAGCCATAAAGGGAGAGATTAAGGGGGAATGTTAACATTAATTTATCTTTGGCTTAGAAACAGAAAAAGTCTTGGGGTTTAACAATGGTTTGGGTGATTGTTATAAAAGTTTGGGATTGTCTGGAGACAGGGAACTGTTTTCTGCCAATGAAAGGTTTAGTTGGTCATGAAGGGAGCCCTCCTACATAGCTCCAGACCTTGCCTATTAGGAGGGAAAAAACGGAGTCAGTGTTTGTATCTTTTGCCCTGTGCCTAAGACAGTGTTTTCACACACTGAGTAACAGTGAATTGAGAGCTCTCTGACTTTTAAAATTCCAAATATGTATATATATATATTTATGTATTAGAAAGATCTGGGATTAAATTCGTTATGGAAGAGGCCATATTTGTAAAGCAAAGCTTAACACAGAAATTCAAGTCCACATTCTACATTTGCCGGAAGCATCAATATATCTTGAATTTCTTTTCATTGAATCCCATTAAATCTTCATCAAGTCTCAAGCCTTCTCGTGTTCTGTGCTTTCTTAAGCTTCTGTGACTCCAAGTATCAGTTGTGGGTGGTAGACATTACTTATGACATATTGAAAGGCATTATATGAATTTTTGGAACAAAAAGCCACTATCCTTCCAATATGGTCAAATCAGTACAATTATCACTAATCCAATATCTTAATGCAAGAACTCTAGTGCTGTTTGAATTATCCATGTATGGGGATAAAAGTTCACAGTGATTTTTTTATTGTGTACTTTGGTTCTGAGACCAAAACCACTAGGTAACTGTCTTCTCTAGCTCTGAAACACACCACCATTGTAGTGATGAGTCATTTTTAGCACATTTATATTCTTTAGTCAAACTTGTTGCTAAGCAACACAACAATTTCTAAGTAGTTTCTTAATTTAGTTAACTGAAACATCACTGTGCCTTACCTTCATTGTGCCTTCTTCTAAGGCAGCCTTACCCCCACCCAGCCCTGAATCACTGAAGTAGATTCTAATGTTTTGGAGACGGTGGCTTTCGCCTTATTCATATTGTCATTTTCTCCCCAGGAACACTTTCTGAGCAGTGCTTTAAGAGCAAAAACATAAGCTAGGTAACTTGCACCAGAACGTGATGTATCTATGAGTTGGTCAAATGAACTGGACCCATGGGACAATAAACATCTATTGTTCCTCTGGGGATCTGTGGACTGTTCATGAATAGAAGCATTTAGCTAAAAAGGAAATGTGAAACATAACTCAGAAGGATGTTGATGAATAACACTTCTATCCACTAAAAAGTCAAGAATCTGAAACCAGAAGTTGGATTTGTTACCCAATTGTAATACAAAAAAAAGATTTTATGGTTTTATTTTCGCAAAGGTACCTTTTAGTGTAATTCCTACTTAAGTGTTCTTCAACGGAAGCCATTTAGTCTGAAAAATATACTTAAATAGGATTGCCTTATAGATGGAGGGAAATAGGAAAGAACAATGTAGTACAAGTATGTATTTCATCAAAACCTCTTTATAGTTTCTAGATGGAAGTAAATTATCTAGAAATAACAACTTCCAAAACAGCTATATCTGAAGAGCGAAATTTGAACTGAGATAGACTGAATTTTAAACTGCAGCTGAGGGTCATTTGGCTATCTACGCTAGAGGCATTTCCATCACATTGAAATGAGACTGTGGATGGCTGATGGGCTACAGCCCATTTGCGATGGAGCCCACCTGCCCTCCGCTTTAGGTAAACATCCATTTATCTTGGTGTTGGTATATGCCTGATGGCCTCACTAAACAGTTGGATTTTGGATAACCCTTTTTATTTGCGTGTACTTTTTAATTTAGTGTTTTGCCTTGCTGGGAAAACGCACCCAGAGTATGGCATCCACTCTATGGGGTTTGTAGAATTACGGCGGCTCATGACTTTAGGTCCTGCTTGTAAGCCCTAAGAAAGTTTTATAACTTCATTTTTAGATTGAGATTGAAAATAGGTGCTTTCTCTCGTTTGCTCTTAAATATAATATCACTTGCTTCTAGGTTACAAATTATAAAACTCTAAATGAAAATGGAGAAGTCCTTTATAACCTTTGTTTTCTCCTCTCAGTAATGTCATTCTTAGAATCCCCATAATCTCAAATGATCACTTTTGATTCTTTTTTCCCCATGGCCACATTCCTCTCCCGCTTCAAAAAAGAATACTTTCAGTTCATGTTGGATGAATTGGGGAAAATACAGTAATAGGCACCAAATTTTTCCAGCCACCTTTCCATGTCACTACTCAGGTCACTGGCTGTAGCAGAAGGGTCACTGTGGGCCGTGGCATTTGCCTCCCAAAGCTGGCTGGCAGCCTACGTTTTTTTTATGCTTTTTAGGTGAAATACCTGCTCATTCTGTTTCTCTAGGAATTCTAGGTGTTCAAGCTGGACTTTTTTCAGCTGATCCATTTCTTTGGACTGTTTCATTGCGAGCTGCCAAAAAAAAAAGAAAATTCAGATGAACTTCAGGTTGTAATCTTAAAACTTGTGGATGAGGAATGACTAGTAAGCTTACCATTTAAGTAAGGGAGATAATAATAATAAAAAAGAAATAAAAGTAGCTGAAAACTAGGAGAGTTTAAACCCATAATTCTTATTGGGAAGATGTTTCCTGCCAAAATCTTAGAAAATAACAGAGTACTTAGGCATGATTAAAACCTGGCTTCATTTTCTGTATAAAATGGTGCCAAATAATTACCTTAAAGACTTTAGGAGAGATTACTTTAGCTTTCAGGGAGCGATTAGAATGTTTAATGTACAGAAAAATCAAATTAAGCAAATGAGCCAGAAGTCTGATATCTAAGGATGAGTTATTGTTTACAGTTTTTAAAGGAAGAGTGCCAAGAAAAGTATAAAATACTTACTCTCTTTCTTTCTTCCAGAAACTTTTTAGTATTGCTGCTGTTTAACTCCCTGACTCGCCTAAAAGCAACAGGTACAAATGACAGTTGGTATGACATCGAATGGAATTCACATAATATTAACTATGAAAGAGTTATATTCCAGTTAATTATCTGGATGTGATCATCACTTCCTTTTTATTTTTATTATGGAATTTTGAAACATACAATGTACCAAGAAAAATATAAATAACATCTGTGTAGCCATCACTCAGATTAGTCAATACTGATATTTTGCCATGCTTGTCTCATATTTTTAAAAGAAACAAAGTGTTACAGATATAATTAAGCCCCCTTTGTCTTCTCCCTGATTCTGTTTCTCACCCTTCTCTCTCTCCAGGTCTAACCACTATTCCGAATTTGGGTGGACCTTCCCATCCATGTTTTAATATCTTTATTACACATGGATATGTCCACATGTAATATATACAAGTGCTTCTTATACTTTCACATGCATACAAATCACCTGGAGATACTATCAAAACACAGATTGCCAGGCAGAGGGTCCGATTAAGCAGGTCCAGGGCGGTCCTGAGATTCTGCATTTCACAAGCTCCCAGGTGATGTGGATGCTGCTGGACTATATTGTTCTGTATGTTTTCCAAATTTACCTAAATGGTAACATAGTCTGGGTTTCCTTCGATAACTTATCACTTAGCCTTATGTTTTAGAGGTATAGCAATGTTTCAAACTATTCCATTATTTTCATCTGCCGTATGGATTTTTCCATTTATGAATAGACTACAATATTTCCATTTTGCCATTAGTGAAAAGTAGGTTATTTCCGAACAATGCTACGATGATCTGGTGCATAGGGCCCTGCAATACTTGGCACACTAAGTATCTGGTGACTAAAGAAATGAATGAAATGCAGGGCATATCTTCTTGTGCATATGGGGGAAGATTCCTCCAGGTTGCATACCTTGACTTGCAGGTTGGTAGGGAATGAACAACTTCATCTTTACTCCAAAGCCCTTGTCCTAATTTGTACTCCCATTCATAGTATCTGGGTGCTACCCTTTCTCCACGTTTTCCCACTCTGTATATTGTCAGACATTCCCACTTTTGTGTTAACTGGTTGATTTCATGAAATGGCATCATGCTGTTGTTTCAGTTTGCATTTCCCTGATTATTGGTGAGGTGGAGTGTTCTTCATGACTGAATAGGCCTATAACTGATTGAATTTCTGTAATAGTTATTATAGGTCTATTCAGGTTTTCTCCTGTGTCAGTCAGTTTTAGAGATTTACATTTTTCTAGGAAATTGTCCATTCAATCTAAGTTTTCAAATTCATTGGTAGTATTGTAGTCTTGATTTTCAAAATTATTTATTGTATCTGCAGTTATTTCCCTTTTCATTCCTAATATTACTAATTCGTGCTTTCTCTCTCTTTTTCTTTTTGATCGGTCTTGCTGGAGGTTTACTGATTTTACTATTTGTTTCTAATAACAAGCTTTTGTTTTTGCTGATACTCTCTATTGCTTTTTGTTTTCTATTTCAATACTTTTCGCTTTTTAAATTTATTATTTCTTCCCATCTGAGATCTTTGGGTTCACTCTGTTTTTCTAATTTCATATCCTCTTTTAGTTTTTAGCTCATTAATTTTTATTTCTTTTAAAAATATAGCATCTAGGCTATAATTTTCACTGTAATATCACTTTAGCTACCTTCCTTTTCTGTGGTGAGAACATTTAAGATCTACTCTCTTAGCAACTTTCAAGCATATAACACCATATTTTTAACTATAGTCACCATGCTGTACTTTAGATCCCCAGAAGTTTTTACCCTTTAATCAGCATGTTCCTAATTCCTCTAGCCTCCAACCCCTAGTAACTACCATTCTAATCTGTTTCTATGAGTTTGGCTTTTTTTTAGATTCCACATATGTATGAGAGAGATCATACAGTATTTGTCTTTTCTGTGTCTGACTAATTTCACTTAGCACTTAGCATAATACCCTCCAGTTCCATCCATGTTGTTGCAAATGGCAGAATTTCCATCTTTTTATGGTTGTATAATACTCATATATATTATGTTATTATACATAGATATAATATATATAAAACATTTCCTTATCCATTAATCCATTGATGGACACTTAGGTTGTTTCTATGTCTTGCCTATTGAGAATAATGCTGCAATGAATACAAGGGTGCAGATATCTCTTCTCGATAGTGATTTCATTTCCTCTGGATATATATCCTGAAATGGGACTGCTGGATTATATAGCAGTTCTAGTTTTAATTTTTTGAGGAACCTCCATAGTGTTTCCCATGGTGGCTGTACAATTGACATTCCTCCCAACAGTACCCGGGGTCCCCTTTATCCACATCCTTGCCAACACTTGTTACCTCTTGTCTTTTTGGTAATAGCCATTCTAACAAGTGTGAGGTGATATCTCACTGTGGTTGTGATTTGCATTTCCCTGATGCTTAGTGATGCTGAGCCTTTTTCAATTACCTGTTGGCAATTACCTGTATGTCTTCTTTGGAAAAATGTCTATTCAGATCCTCTGTCCATTTTTTAATTGAATTATTTGTTTTTTTGCTATTTTGCTACTGAGTTGTATGAGTTCCATATATATTTTGGATATTAACCCCTTATCTGACATATGGTTTATAAATATTTCCTCCCATTCCATATGTTGCTTCACTTTGTTGATTGTTTCTTTTGCTGTGCACTTTAACTACACATTGATAAACAGTGCCTGCATTGTCATCCAGTTATAAATATTGTGTAATTTCTGTTGAAATGTCTTCTTCGACCCAAGACTAGAAGTGTTTTTCAGCTTCTACGTCTTTCTTAGCTCTCTGATTATAAATTTTTAATTTTATTTCTCAGTAGTTGATTAGGTGGATACACACACACACACACAGTGTGTATTTAGAAGGTAGCTATTTAGCATAGAGAAATTATTTTTGGAAAAACCAGCCATTTATAGATGGTTTAGAACCACCTACCACTGGATACAAAGTTATAACAAGGAAATTAAAAGACATTGCTAATTAAGTTATTACTAACTCAGAATTTAAGATAATTTGACCTCAACAGGACTGAAGTCCATGTTGCAACATATTTAAAAAATTGATTAAGAGCTATTTAATAATTAGCACATTTATTATGTTGAGTTCTATATTTCACTTTGGAGAGTCTAAAATAGTTCAAATTAATGAGGATTTGTTATGGCTGTAATATTTTATGTTTTTGAGCTAAAGTGGATGGTGTCATTTCTACATATATAAGGCCCTTAAAAAAAGTTCCTTGTCTGAGAATAAGATCCAGAGGATGGCCCTTTGTTTAAATAAAAAAGACCCAAAAATACCACAACATGATAGTACAAATAAGCATTGATTAAAATGAGTATTAATCTCTCTAGAGAGACACATATGACATTCCGCGTCAATTGGGAAATTTAGCCAAAGTGTTGAAAAGGCAATTCATTTCCAGGTCAAATTACTGTGGAATTCCATATCCCATTGCTGGCCCATGAATTCCAAGCCATATTTAATCCAACAAAACTTCAGCATGAGAATGCACTAGATGGTATTATGCTTTATACATTATCACATTTCAAGTTTAAAATTACTCATTATGGTTAATAACCGAGATGTGTTTTAAAAACCAATGAAATTGGGGTAGCTGGACAGCAACTGTAGCCTGTCTTTCTACATGCTGCTGGGAGAGCTGATCCATCCAGAATGGGCTTACACTTGAGTAGGTGAGATGCATGCAGAATGGCTCAATGGAATGCGGGAAGGGTATTTTGGAATTATATTTATTTTTATGCCATATTTTATACAATTTTGTGTGTAAATGAGTAAACATATATTGAATGTAAATTTATTTTACTGGTGGTAAATTGTTCTACAGCAATAATAATAAATCTTCAGAGCAGTTATAATAGCGGAATTCTTAGTCAAAACCCACAGGGTTTTGTATATCTCGAAGGTGAATACGTGCGTGTACACACACAAACGCTGTTGAGTCTATGTCTTCAAGTCGATGCTACACCCACAGTGAGCATCCTGAGACTTACCTTTCCCGTTCTGCTTTATTCTTGATAGATTTATCTTGGCTGATGGCCTTGCTATTTTCCATAGAAATCTTAGCCTGGTGTGCTCTCATTTCTTTGCTTTCCCTTTGCATTAAAAATAGACAGACAGGGAGAAGGGGGAATGGGGCGTTAGTGTTTCACGGGTACAGAGTTTCAGTTGGAAAAGATGAAAAAGTTCTGGAGAGAGTTGGTGGTAATGTTGCACGACACAGTCAATGGACTTAATGGCATATACTTAAAAAGGGTTTAAATGGTAAACTTTATGTTATGGATATTTAACTTTAAAAGAAAAATGAAAAAATAAAAAACAAATCCCACATGTGACAGTAGGACTTGCTTCATGTTTTTTTCATTATTGAGCTCATTGAGTTATTTTGGATTCTGAGAAAAGGACGGAAGGAGCCTCAATCCATGAGGATGCTTCTCCCTGCGGCAGGGGGCCACCTAGCGTGAAGTAATGGTGATGGATGGGGAAGAAGAGACATTATGTTTGTCCATAACATACAAGGATTTTCCAGCTCTGCCTCATGTTTTTTGGGATCAGATGGGCCTGGAAGAGAGAGAGAGGACATTCGAACCCTCACAAGTGACCTTCCTGTTTTCTGACAGCCCATGGGCAAGAAGGGGCCTAAGGGGTTTCAAATGAGCACAGGAAGTAGAAAAAAGGATGTCTACAGTTGACTGTGCACTGTGTGTGCAAATGCATGTGTGCACATGACAAAGACTGATATCTTTAGATTATTTAGGTGTACAGTAGAGGTATACAATTCAGAATACTCGAACGAATATTACTAACAAAGAATTTTTTCTGGACCCTATGGAGATCTCCTTGAAGCACTGTCTGGAAACGAGACACCAAGGAGTCCAGTGTTTGCGCCGCATCAAAGGGGATGGACAAGGCTGGAACGGAGAGTTCTTCAGTTAGTGACCTTTGGGTCACAGAGGCAGGAATCTGTACACAAACTCCCGGGCCCAAGAAAATGGCTCTCAATTTCTTCCACAACTTGGTAGTAAATTGACCATTTCTTTATTCACGCATTCAACATGTACTTATCAATGACCAAATGTTGCTGACAAGTGTTAAGAAGGCAAGATTTCAGCCATGAACAATAGCCATGATGGTGGAAAAAACCAACAACCAACAACCACGGGGTGCTTGAGAAAAAGCTTCAACACTGCTATTGCTTTGAATAATAGCCCTGCCATGGATTTTTTTTTTTAAGGTAAAGTAGTAATTAAGTTACGGTCTCCTCAAATGACTTCCCATGTATTGGCAGAATTGGTTTACTTTGTTTTTCTCTTTGGGACAATGCCTACTGTTGCGGGCTAATTTTTTTTTTATTCAACTACAAGAAAGGTTAGAAAAGAGTGTTTTATTCTGTGAAGTATCTTTGAATAAGGGTAGACATCTAAATTCTGGTATTGCAGCAATGGTCAAAGGCAGAGTGATGAACAGACCTTTCTGTGTACTGAATCAAGGGCGTGTCTAAGGGAAGAAAGAAAAGACAACTTCTAAACCTACACAATGAAATAGAATACTTTAAAATGGATAGAGTGTAGAAGATTATCCCACAGGAAACAGCACAGTACACATCTAGGGGCCCCAAAAGAGAATGGGAAACCATGGCAAAAACACATTATGTTCTTATGGCTGTATCTATCCCACCAAAATAAGGTTGGGAATTTGGGAATGTAACCAGATAATTTATGCAGTTAGCATTTGAAAAGTTTTTTGGTTGGTTTGTTTGTATAATGCTTCTATTTTCTACTCTTTTGTGTGTATCAATAGGCCCTAACTGTGGCATATGGTAGACACTCAGTGAGAAGTAAGCAGGCTGCCACAAAGCTGTGACAAAAAGATGTAATCAATATAAACACTCTTCTGTCAGAGGAAATGTCCAGCTCTCCATTTGCAGTATTTTATTTTTTATTTTTGGTGAGGAAGACTGGCCCTGAGCTAACGTCTGTTGCCTCTTTTTGCTTGAGGAAGACTGTCGCTGAGCTAACTGTGCCAATCCTCCTCCATTTTGCATGTGGGATGTCGCCACAGCATGGCTTGACAAGCAGTGCATAGGTCTGTGCCCAGGATCCAAACCTGTGAACCCTGGGCCACCAGAGCAGAGTGCATGTACTCAATCACTAAGCCACTTGGCCAGCACCATTTGCAGTATTTTAAATGCAAAATTCAGTGTGCTGAAGTAGGGAGAGAGAAAAATGAATTGATACTTCTCTGCTGTTTCTTGATCAGGCCCTCTTTCTAAAATTCACAGATAAATAAAATCATGTAGAGAAAGTTGTCTCCACATTCAGCCAGTGAATGATCAGAAGCGATAACTCTAGGAGCTTAACTGGCTGCTCTTTATCTCCTTCTGTGCCTTTTCTTCCTGAAAGACTCCAGATCATGTGCAAAGGCCAGTTGTAGCCCCACCATTCTGTGAAGGCTCTGCGACCACTCCAGAGGCAGCAGAGCTCCTTCAGACTGTAACGCTTATTAGTATATATCATACACAATTTGTAATTTGACTTAATTTTCATGTGTGTTGATATCTTGCCAACACTTGTAAGCCCTCTGATGGCAGAAGCCATTTCTTACAGTTCACCTTGCTCACGCTGACTGTATGATATGGTATACACAAAAGCTCAGTATTATATGTCACATTGATTTTCCTTACTGCCTTGGCTCACACACACGATTAGTCTCTATAAACAATTAGAGTTTATTCCGGAGACGGGAACCCTCCTACCTGTCATGGGACAGTTTTAGCTGCTGGGTTTGCTGCTCGTGGGCACTGATCAGGAGCTTTCTCAGCAGCTCGCACTGCTGGCTGAGGTGCAGATCCCGGATTTCTTGCTCCTCAGCACTGTGGGTGTTGATCATTTCTGACCACTCCTTTGTGTGCTGGGCCACAATCTCTTTGACCTGTGTAGGAAAAGGGGGATGGTGCCACCTGGAATTCTCATATATTAGCTATGAACTGTAGGCAGAGTATTAGTTATGTATTTCAGATCCCTCCCACCAATACCTATAACCTGCAAAAAACAAATGGGAATCAGGATGTCATAGCTTATTAAAATAAATTAATCACTTTAGCTCTAAATATTTAACCATAATCTGTTATTTCACTGCCTAACTTGCCCACCTCCCATTGTCTGGGCCTCGGGCTCCTTTACCGATTCCATCAGAATTCTCTGCATCACGGCATGCATTTCCAGCTTCCCTTCCACAAGGCCACAGGTCTGAATAGACACTCTGCGTTCTTCTAGTCCCAGATCGTGACTTATCGTGTCAACCCTAACAACTGCTGGGGAAGAAAGCGATGCTAGAGTCTATTTCTCCACCTCCTTGAATCTGGCTGACCTCGAGACTTGCTTTAGCCATGAGACAGGGGCAAATGTGATGCAAGCAAAGGTTTGGGAAGTGCTCACCCTTTGCTATGCCTGGAGCCCTGAGGCTACCTTGTGATGGAGCCTGTGCCAGCCTACCGGAGGATGAGAGGTCATGTAGGAAAAAGCCACCAGCAGCCAGCCTACCACAAGATATCTGAGTAAGGCTATCAATCCCAGCTGACTGGAGACACAGGAATGAACCCAGAAAAAATCAGTAGAAGAACCACTCGGTTGAGTATAGCCCAAATTCTGACCCACTGAATTGTGAGCTAATAAATGGTAGTTGTCTTAAGCCACTCAATTTTGGCATGGTTTATTATGCAGCAAAAGCAAATTGGTACAGTTGGAAGGTTTCTACCATCCCATTTATAGAAAGCATCTAAAAATCATGGCATGTTGCTCAGTCATTACTTCTCAAACATTCTAGTTTAGAAGAGAGAAAGAGAAAGTGGGGAACAGCTCTCAAAGACACGTGGCACACTGCCTCTATAGATTTTGAGGCAGAACAAACACAACACACAAAGCACCAAGGAGAACTTCAGCTTGAACAGCATGGCTGGCCCATGTATGTGGAGGGTCACTGAGCCGGATGATGGAGCTGCAAGCACACATGTGGAGGCTGGCTGGTTTGACGAAAAGCTATAGCTGGGAGCTTTCTTTAAAAGTTTTTTTTCTTTCCTTTTCTAACCAATATTGCTGGAAGAATTATTTGTGTTCTTGACTGGAACTCAGTGCTTAGTGCCCTAAATGTCCACAAACTTAATTAAGGTCCCCTAAGCTCCCATTTTCTTGTGTTTTTTGGGAAATAGGAGTAATGAAGCTCATCTCCTAGAATGTCAACTCATGATTTTTTTCTCATCTCTAATTTCCACAGCAAATTTAGGATGGAGCAAGTATCAGAGTTACTCAATCCACAATTTGGGTGGTTTTCTGTCATATGTTTAATGTTACTTCTATAGGGAAGCATATTCTGTATTTTATACAGTATTTCCTTTTAGTCCATTTATTGTTTCATTTGACGTCTCTGAAGCAGACAACTTGGATATTATTAGCATATTTCTACAGATGAAGAAAAAAATGTTCCATGAAATGGCTCTTTGTAAAGCCAGTGAGTCTGGAACAAATGTGGACCCCTGGATCCCTCGGCTTCCCAGACTGGCCCCAGGCTACTGTTATTTCTGATTTATACTATGCATATGGCTTCTAAAAAATTACAAAGTATCTTATGCAAGTTGCTGCTGTAAAAATAGGCATTTTCTTACCTTAGATTTGTGATCTGATGTCAGTGTCTGAATTTTAATTTCTGTTTCTTTTTTCATTTCAAGACAATTACTTCCCCTGAAAATGGAAAATTGCAAATGCATGCCAGATGTTAGATATCTTCCCATTCTCACGGGCCTTTGCTTCAAGGCTTTCTGATGAAGACAATCTGTTCATCAAACATAGGATGCCATACCTCATTGGGCAACATCAGTTTTTCAAGTAATACACACACCTTACAAAATATCTGTATCATGATTACTCAATTCAACCAGTTCACAAAGAGACACTTCAGACCTAACAATTATTTCATTGGGAAGGGTCTGTTGTCACAGTTTCCATTTTGGTTTCTGCTTTTCTTCAAGCTATTTTTCATTTATTCAATAAAATATTATTTGGAATGAAGACTGGAAAATAGGTCCTCAGCCTTGAAGTGAATTTTTAATCCTTTTTGTTTGTAAAGCCAAATTTTTGTCTTTTACAAATGCCAGCAAGAGAGAAAATAGCATTTCTTGGCATCACAGGGTAATTTTTGCTTCTTATTCTATTGTGAGCAGGAAATATATACTAGGCAATTTCCCAGCAACCATTATTGCTTATTTCAGTGATTATTTTTTTTTCCTTTGAATTATCCATATGATTGGTGAAACCAGCATAAGTCCTGAGCCTCTGTCTTCAACATATACGCTCTGATTTATTATGGTCTAAGTTAGAATGCTTCATTATATTATTAATTGAGAATGTCTCTGAGAGAAGCATTATTCTAAAAATGCTAGGTCTCTCATCAAATCTAACACTTCTCAATGGCTGGCACTGAGTATGTTTTCCCTCTAGTCTGTTATTCAGTGAGCTTGCAGCATTATGGAAACAATCTCCTGGCTTAATTCTAGACAAAATCCTTCACAGTAAAGGCAATGATAGGTTTTATTCAACAGTCTTATCTATTGGCATAAGCTAAGGATTCTTATAATACTAAAAATCAAGATTGCATTCTTTTCCTCAGGTGCATCAACCTTATTATGTATTTTCTGGCTATACAAAATATTTCTTTTTTAATTTTCTCTACTCAACTTTACCTTGTCCTTCCTTCTCCCCCTGTTCACCTTAAACATACCTGAACGGCAAACCCATGAGAGACATAATTATTACGTCATTAACCAACAGCTGTAGAACTTGAATAAAGCTCCCTTTTCTACTTCCATCACTCCCTTCAGCTGAATGAGTCTCCTCTTTTCCAGGAATCATTTTTAATGATGAAAACACAGTCAAGATTAAGTTCTTCCTTGCCCTAAACGGGCAGCTGAACTATGGGAAAAGACAAAACATAAAAAGGCAAGAAGCCTCCAGAAGGAAATAAACACTGTTACCCCTTCTTCTTCATTGCCTTCTCTAGGATTTTCTCATGAGTCGACTTCTCTTTGTCATACTGTGCCACGATTTTGTCAACTTGCGTGCAGTGTAACTTTTGCATGGTACTGTGTTCCTGAATAAGAAGAATTTGCAGTTAGGAGTTGGACTTTCAGTGTGGCTGATAAACTTTACCCTTTGCTAGGCTGGCATAATTTTCACCAGCTTTTCCAGTCTTGGTTTGGAAATCAACAAGTAACCAAGTCTGGGAACTAGAAGGACTTCCAATCTCCTACCCAACACAAGAGTTTCTGGTACGTGGGTATTCTCAACAAGGAAGTCTCCAGCCTCAGACTCATGACCATGCCAGCCTCGAAAGGCTGCCCTTGCTCACCATTGGGCAGCGTCAATCATTTCAAAGTCCTTTCTTCTATACATACATTTCTCCATAGAACTTCCAGTCATCCATCCTTGTTCTGCTGACAGAGCCACCTAATTAGCCTACTTCCACACATTGGTCCTCAAATACCCAAGTTTAGCTGCCATATTTATTGTCTTTTATATGCTAAATATAACTATGTGTCATGTGACACGGCTTCTAAACACTGGGCACACTTTGCAGGGGCTTGGATACCATCACTACACAATGAGAATTGCCAGTGTGGTTGTGACTATCAACTGATTTCAAATACCCATAACTTGATATTTTCACTGGTTTCCTGATCTAGATGCATTCATGAGGATGACACAGTGTTCAGGAGCTCAGGCCTTCAGTTTTACAGATATTTAAAATATTTTCCCATGTGCTTCATTTGATCACTGAAATTGGGGCTGCAATGCTTAGAAAATAAGTATTTCTCTATAGACATTATTTCCTCCTGATAATCTGGCCACAGCTAGTGATTTACCTGAAATCACATTTCCTGAGCTGCTCAGCCCTTCAAACATAGAGGAAATCAGTAAAATCAGTGACACCCAACTCTAAATGATACATGATGTTACAGCGTATTCTTACTCTTGAGAAACTTAGAGAAATGGGGTGGTATGTAAGACTGGAATGCATAGATGTTATTCATGTTATATAACCCCCCTCACAGTCAGATTTCCTTTTGCTTGTCGTTTTTTTTTAAAGCGAGTGACAATTAAAAAAATTAATTTTCTTCCTAAGGGAGGCTCGACTTGAAGCAAACCTAATTCGTGAACATCTTTAAAAGATTTCATAAAATATAAATGGGGAAGGGATTTCTAACTTTACTAAGATTTACTTAATTTCCCAGTGCTGTTAGTAAATTAATATAGGACTTGATCTGTCAATCATTTATGCATAAATTCTTCAGAAATGCATTGGTGCACAAGGTCCCAGCATTCTTGCCCAGCGGACACATGCCTTTGGGAGAAGGCCTGGAGGAGGGTGTTCTGGGAAGGTTCCCAGAACAGGAACTGATAACGGAGACAACTGAGGTGGTCTGAGGTGATGTTATCTTGCTGTGGATTTGGGGTCAGAGAATTATATGTAACAACGTCTTGCTTAATTTGTGGTTAGAACCATCTCATAAATCTAGTCATATCACTAATGTGTATGCACTTTTGTGTTATAAACACATTTCTGTCAGGGGTTCTGCAACGTGGCATTGGGTTAAGGATGTGGGTTCTTCAGTCTCCAATCCTGGGACAAGCTACTTAACCCTCTCAGTCTGCTCACCTTTATAACTGGAAGAGTAATAGCTACTTTATACGGTTGTTAGGATCAAAATTCAATACAATATAATTCATATTTCAAATGCCTGTTATACCTTATTCAAAATTTAGTGACATAAACCTATTTATACTATGTATTCAATACTCATGATAATATACAGAGAGTGACTTGGGATAAGGGACAGCAACCAGAATAATTAAATCAATAAACCTTTCCTCCAAGCTTAATCTCCTGTCCCAGGAATAGACTAACACACTGTGTATCCTTATTTGAATGGCTTTAACTACCCTTGCATTGCCATGGAAAAAAAAAAAACACTTACTAAATGGGCAAAAGATCTGAACAGAGATTTCTCCAAAGAAGATATACGGATGACCAACACGCATATGAAAAGATGTTCAACATTATTAGTTATCAGGGAAATGCAAATCAAAACTACAATGAGGTATCACCTCACTCCAGTCAGAATGGCTATAATTAACAAGACAGGAAATAACAAATGCTGGAGAGGATGTGGAGAGAGGGGAACCCTTGTACACTGCTGGTGGGAGTGCAAACTGGTGCAGGCACTATGGAAAGCAGTATGGAGTATCCTCAGAAAATTAAGAATAGATCTACCATATGATCCAGCTGTCTCACTGCTGGGTATTTATCCAAAGAACTTGAAAACACAAACGCATAAAGATACTTGCACCCCTATGGTTCATTGCAGCATTATACACAATAGCCAAGACTTGGAACCAACCTGGGTGCCCATCAAGGGACAAATGGATAAAGAAGATGTGGTATTTATACACAATGGAATACTACTCAGCCATAAGAAATGATGAAATCCAGCCATTTGTGACAACACGGATGGTCTTTGAGGGTATTATGCTGAGTGAAATTAGTCAGAGGTAGAAAGTCAAATACTGTGTGATCTCACTCATAAGCAGAAGATAAAAACAATGACAAACTAACACATAGCAATGGAGATTGGATTGGCGGTTACTATAGGGGAAGGGGGGAGGGCAAAAGGGGTGATTAGGTTCACATGTGAGGGGATAGACTATAATTAATTTTGGGGTGGTGAACATGATGTAATCTATACAGAATTTGAAATATATTACGATGTACATCTGAAAGCTTAAAAAAAAAAACCAACTTACTAAAACACCCTACTACCAGTCTTCCTCCTGAGATTTAGAAATCCTCATGCCTATCTAGCACATGTGTTAATTTTCCTGGGCAAATAAATAAGGGGCTCTGTGTAAATTTACATAAAAAGATATTAGAGGGACCACATTCCTATGTCTGTTGCAAATATCATTGAAAGGAGGATGGAGAAGATTGTTTCTTTAAATATTCTAATAAAGCACAGGAAAAGGAGAGGCTTGGAGACTTAGAAGTAAGCTGATACAGGCCATTTCTTAAGGAACCATTCTGGTGAACATATTAACTCAATTAGATATGAGGAATGAGGCTGTTTGTACTATAAAGGTATTCATGATGGATTCACATCTATAAAATATGCTCTACAATAGCAGGAGAAGTCTTCTTGTTCACTAGTACACAGCACAAAGCTTGGTACAAAACACATGCTCAATAAAGATCTGTTGCATGAATAAAAAATTAGCATGGGAAAGTAGCAAGAGGATTCCAGTCCGGGCTCAGTCAATAATAAGCCAGCCAGCAGCTTTGTTTAACATATATAAATCTTTCCAGGCCTCAATTCTTTATTAGAAAACTGAACAAGATCTGTTTGCCCACCCTAATTCATGGAATTGTGATGAGCTGCAAAGTTATCTAATGTATGTAGAAATAATTTCAAAAATTAGAAGCATATTGAATTAAAATGA
Source organism: Equus quagga (assembly GCF_021613505.1). Lineage (NCBI taxonomy): Eukaryota > Metazoa > Chordata > Mammalia > Perissodactyla > Equidae > Equus > Equus quagga. The sequence continues at coordinate 76,302,419 of NC_060278.1, forward strand.
TTATAGTTAATACAAATAAGAAGAAAGCTGGTCTTGAAAAATTATCCGTGTTTCCTTCTGTGCTCAAAATGCTATTCCCTGTGTGGTAGGCAGTGATGACTGAAGTGTTTTTGGATAATCTGGTTCTCAGACACCACTTCTCCTTCCACAAAGGAACCAGGATCTGAATTAACGATCATCATGTGACGGGGTCAAGACTCAGCTTCCTGGGGAGGAGCCAGGAAAAGATCTCTAAGCTCATTTTAACTCAAAAAAAAAAAAAAAAAACACCTAAATCGTGAGACACTATAGAAGAGACATACATCTTTTTCATTCAGTCAGGTCAAGAGTACCAAAATTCAATGTGCTGACTTTAAAGTCGATCTTAACTGGGACATTTTAGGGGGAATAAATGTATAACTTTTAGCAGAATTTGTATATGATTCTCATCGAAGAGTAAATTCAGCTTCTTTTGGGAGAAAATTCTGTTGCAATTCATTCTTGTGACTGATGTGATTATGGGTGTAATTATTGCATCACAGATGATGCTGAAAAATCTGAGCAAATCATGTCTGCTCAGTGTGTAACTCTGAGATTACCAGTAAGCTGCCTCTGTGCGTGGGTGCTGTGTCTCCGGCCCTTTCTACTTCATAACAGAGTTGTAAGTCTGTTACTGAGGTCTTACCATGAATTACAATTGATGAGTTTTAACAGCAGGCTTGGTGTTATCAGCTAACTTGCTTGCCTAGCAAAGAGCAAATTTTCCATTACTAGTTTTACTGAAATGCCAAATTTTAGTTGGTTTCGCAGGCATTTAATTTGACTCACCTAATAGTGATGTTGCAAATTGTGCAACCTGGTGACCCAAGGGCCACATCCAATCTACAGATGTAGTTTTTCAGATTTTTTTCTTTTTTTGGTCTACATTGTATTTGAAGAAAAGACTGAAGTAGTGGCCACTATTAAAAGATCAGGAAATTCATATACAATTTCAGATTTTATAGCTCTCCTTTAGAGAACAGAGCGGGCCCCTGGCCTCTCGAGGTACCAATGGTGGCAGCTAAATCTGACTTCCCCTTTGAACAGGAATGAGCACTCCCCTGTTTACTATACCTGGGCAACGGTCTTCATGCCTGGTCCCTAGAGGCAACTGAGTTGTAATTCTTCTTCTAACATGTTACTGGGAGTAATTATCCAACTTTGGGTTTTAAACATTTTGTCCTAAGGATTTGACCACATCAGACAATTGAAAAGCATGCTTGTCTCAGGAAAGCAAACGGTTCTGGACCTAATGAGTCATGTGCTAGGGTGGATCACTGTTGCTTAGCTCTGCTTTTTCTGTGTCTCATCTAACAGATACTTGAAAACCATACCCCCAGTTTCCATTACAAACTGAAGAGGTGATTCTAGAAAGTGAGAGACAAATAGAAGTCTGATAGCCAGCTGCATTCACAGGGTCAAAAGCAATTGACCACTGGCATTTTCCAAAAACTAGGCATGTTAATAGCATCTCGATCTCATTTGGGGCTAATGGTCATTTCTTCTCACTCTCTTAGCAGCAGATCATCCACCTGTTTCTATGGCTTTCTTTTACAAATGGCAGCTGTTCATATTCACACCACTGTTGTGCCTCCATCCTGCAGCTACCCTTCAAGTTTGGAAATAGATTCTCTTTTGGATGAGACATTTATTTCTTAAACCACCGAGATTTAGTTCATGGATTCTCTGCTTCCCTATAGGTCTGACATTATTGGCATTATTACCGACCGAGGCTGATATGTAAGAGCTGAGAGTGCCCTACCATCACTGAATGTGGACTAAGTACTGGTCTTTGCTCTTAGCTACCAAGTGCCAAGGAGGAAGCGTGGGCACTGTGGTTGGGAGGGTGCAGCTCAGGCTACCTTCCCTCCTTGGTAGTTATTTTACAACCTAAGGGTTTGGGATGGCAACCTTAGTCAGCCCCATCTTGGGTGGGCTTCAAAACTGTTATAAAAGTGTTGTAGATGTTGTTTCACAGAAAGGCTGGGGGAATTTATTCTCACTATTGCTTGACAACAGGGTAGAACTTGTTTTTTAAAGGGGTCTGAACTGCATCTTGCAGGCAATTGGTGGGGTTTCCACTAAGGGACCGAGGGACAGTAAAGAGTGTTAAACAATATTCCTAAAGAAACAGTTCTCAAAATTAATTGTGTGTAGGAGAGGAGTTTATTTAAAATGTATTTCATAGACCTCTCCTTGGAGATTATAACTAAGACTCTGATGGGCACAAGAATATGGAATTTTACGTAACCTCCAGCTCTTGGCCCAAGAATCATATGTGAAAAATCAGTCCCAAAGGAAGCCAAGATATATGTGCCGTGAGAGACTCATGATTGCTCTTAAAGCGCTTTCACTAAGACCACCAAGATGTGTGGAAACATAAATTAACGTGGGAAAAGTCAGAGGCAAACCTGCATAGTGGTTAAGAGCTTGAATTCTGGAGTCAGATAGAATTTTGATTCAAATCCTGGCTCCACCTTTAAAGGCTAGGCAATTTAGCCAACTTGTGTTTCTTTTAAGTGTAAATTATCTCATCTGTCAAATGGTTGGTAGACTGTTGCAAAAATGGCCACAATTTTTTCCTCTCTGCATCCACCCCCACTTAGCAATGTGACTTTCTGGCTCCTCCTGTCAAGAGAGGTAGAGTCCTCAACCCTCAACTCTGGGCCTTAGGATTTTCTTTAGCCAAGAGAACAAGGTGGAAGTGATGGTGTGCCATTCTGAGCTGAGGCCCCAAGAAGCCTTGCCTGCTTCTGCTTGGTCTCCTGGGACCCCTGTTATCTGAGTAAGTCTGGACTAGCCTGCTGGAAGATAAAAGACCACATAAAGCAGAGAGGAAGTGGCTCAGGAGAAGTCTTCCAAAACAGCCAGCCCCCTACATCTGCCCACCACCTGCCAAACTGACAATGACAGCAGGTGCAGGAGTGACCTCAGCTGAGACCAGAAGAATCATCCAGCTGAAGCCAGCCCAAACTGCTGACCCACAAAACTGTGAGCTAAATACATGACTGTTGTCTTAAGTCACTTACATTAGTTTGTTACCCAGCAAAGGCTAACTGATACAAGTTAATATAATTATAGTACTTCATGGAATTGTTACAAGAATACCTAAGAATAAGTGCTTAAGTAAACCTCAATGTAGATTAGCTAGTTTTACCATTTTAAAAGTATTGACAGGCAGAAAATTAGTGTTAGGAGAAACACGATCAAATGGAAATCAGGCAGTAAGTGTGTCTAATGATGATAGGTTTGTCACATCCTTCCACTTTCTTCAACAGCTTTTCTTTTTTCATTTTTAAAGACAAGTGTGTTAGTCAAGTAGGCCTCAGCACATATCAGGCAAGTAAATATTCATATATATCCTTCATCTTACAAGCTGGCTCAGATGAGACAGTGGAAAATATTACAGACTGAAATATTACGGAGTTTACAGACAGGAAGATCTAATTATTTGAAAAAAATTATTTGCAAAGCCCTTGGACAGTTAAAGTAGATGAAAAGCACTTTAGTTATAACCAGCATTCACGAGTTGTACGGCTCTAGGCCAGGGACTCACTTCTCTGAATTTCACTTCATTCATGTCTAAAATGCAGACTTCAGGGATGTTGTGAGGATTTGGGAATATACATAAAATGCGTAACACAAAAGTGGCATGAAATAAATGTTAACATTATTCACAGTAGTAGTTTTATACAAAAAGACTACAAAATTCAGAGTGCATAAATTATACAGCCAAAGCAGGTTGAATAAAAAAGTGGGTTCCCTGTGTATCTAACGTGGGAGAAGGAATTCATTCATAAGCTTATAATCACACACTTGTAACTTGAACTTGTGAAGTAGCTGAGGGTATGAAAGCAAGCCGTGAAATGCATTCCCCTGCTCAGAAATGCTTCTGAGAGCAACAGGCAAGCACTGCACATGTGACTGGGGCAACTTAGCTCTGCTGCTCGACCTAAGGAACTGTGAAGGCTTCCTCCAAAAAATCACGTGGGACCTGTTATGAAAGTCCACGCAAACTTAGGCGGTAGGATTTAGGGAAACTTAAAATCTTCTTTGAGGTTCTGGTTCTATTATAATGTGGGGCTCTAAGAAACTCAAGGTTGTTTTCTGAAAATGATGGCAACTTTGATCCTTTTGGCCATCTGGGACTTACTGGTTACTAAGTAATACGAGCATTTCCCTGCCTACGAGTGTGAAGAAAACGGAAGGAAGGAAGCAGGTGGTGTCTGAGGTGGAGAAGAGCTACCCAAGCCACCCATCAACTGTCTCGCAGAACACTTTTTCACCTGCTGTGGACTAAATTCTTGTGTCCCTCCCAAATTCTTATGTCGAAGCCCTAATTCTCAACGTGATGGAATTTGGAAGTGAGGCCTTAGGGAGGTAATTAGGTCATGAGGGTGGAGCCCCCATGAATGGGATTGGTGACCTTATAAGAAGAGACAGGAGAAAGATGACAGCTCTCTCTACCATGTGAGGATACAAGGAGGAGGCTGTCTGCAATCAGGAACAGGGTCCCCATCAGACACTGAATCTGCTGCACTTGAGTTTGGACTTCTAACTTCCGGAACTGTGAGAAATAAATGTCTTTGTTTAAGCCACCTGGTCTACGGTAATTTGCCGTAGTAGCCCAAGCTGACTAAGACAGCGTCTTTGCCGCTCTTCTGACTAACCAGATAGGCCTGTTAACTGACCTGAGTCAGTGTGGACGCAAAGGTAGACACGAGAATCAACAGACAACTCTGCTCAGTATTATGCAGGTCACGTTCTAAAGAACTGAGGAGCATCCTTCCTTAGTAGCTGTCCAGGTAACCAGTATACTGACACTGTCCAAACCAGATGGAGATTTACATAACATCCCCTGTGCTGCCACTGCATTGCTGCAATGAGGAGAACTTGTTTATTTATTGAAGCATCCAAAATTCTCCACAGAAAAATCTGAGTTCTAGACTCAGATGATTTGGGTTCAAATAATGGCTCTGCTACTCCCTAGTGCTGGACATTAGTTAAATTTTTTAACCTCCCTAATCTTAATTTCCACATGTGCAAAGTGGGGACTTAGCCTGTGCCTTATAGGGTAGACAGTATTAAATGAGATAATAAATGTAAAGTGCTGCACACAGCATCTGGAAAATACTCAGCATGCAAAAATTCTAGCTGCTATTATTATCGTTATTATTATTATCATTCACAGTATATTTCCCGGTCATGCCTCAAGGAAATATTAAGTGAGTGTGAGGCCAAAATGTTCAAGTTTCCAAGTGGCCCAAAGGCCACTGAGATGCCTGCCTCAACGACAGAGATCCAATTTCAACAGAAGGAAAATGTGTTGGGTGATGCCTTGCCACGTGGGTACCAACTCCATTCCTAATGAACTAAAGTCACTTAAGGTGCATTCTCATTTCCTTTTCTCTTTTTTTTTTCTGTTGCCTTTGAATATTGAAAGCTGGTGCCAATGGCCAACAAAATTGAAATCACCACTTTAGCTGTGTCTCCCATAGTCCCACATTTATGAAAATCTGTGGCAAGTTTTCCTTAGGGGCAATGAAAGGAATTCCATTGGATGGAATTATTCATGAAATTTAGGAACAGTCTTTGAAGCGACCTCTACATCAACAGATCCATGAAATTCAATAATACAGAGAATATTACTAGGCCAAGATGAGGCCGAATTTCTCAAAGGAGCATAAATCGCTAAAGAAATGACAGAGTTCCTGACCACGCTCTTTGCATCTTACTATCTGGAGTAAGTCAGAGGTACATCTCTCAAGTCCAGCTCTGCAGGACATGCCATGGTTTGAGGCTTGGGTCAGAGTATAAAGAATTTGGAATGCAAGATTAGTTTAAAAGAACTCAGAAGTCCTTTCAAGGTAGGAAATTAAGTCTCTCTTGGTTTCATTGCCCTTAATGGAAGAGGACACACATTATGCTTCCGGTGGCAGCCACTGCTGTGACATACCTTAATAAGGAAAGAGGTATTAGGCTGTCTTCCTTTCTCTGGGAGGGGACACTGGAAAGCAGGATGATGCTGAGGGCTGTGAAGTTTTCCAACCTACATGAGAATTTCCAAGGCCACCTCCTGCTATTCTCTTAAATTTGCAACTAGCTCTTATAAATTCTCACAATCACTGTCAAAAGACTCTTCTTATGGGTAAAAAGGAAAAACAACTATATTTCAGAAGTAGGCCATGATGGGGGAAAAGTGAGAAGAGTTCTCTCTCTAGGTGCCGGGGTGAGAAGTCTGGAACTCAGCAGCCTCTCCCTGCATGCACCGTGTGTGGCAGCCCATTTGCCAGAGCCCAGGGAACTCCGGTACTTAGAGGCTAGGATTGCCAGCGGGTTTTCAATAGTCTGGGTATGGCCCGCTAGTTTAGATGAAGTCATATTCTTCAACAATTTTTCAATGGGTTTTTTGATATGCTTTTGAAATAACTGTTAGAAATGCGCATCACAAATCAGTGACAACCGATCCCAAATGGATTCTGCTTTTTAATTTCCTTTTCTAACCAGTTAAAATGAAGGTAATACTGTCCAGTTGGCTGGTATCAGTTTCTAAGGAGTGTTTTGGCTGTGAAGAATTCCTCAGTCCACAACACAAAACAGTAGCTTGAGGTTTTCCTCAGGGAGCTAAAAGGAAAAAACAAACAAAACTACGCACACATAGGCACGCACACACAAAACACTGTACCTTTGCATGTTTCTTCTTTAAAGAATTTAGCTCCTTCTGTTGTTTCTTTAAATGCTTCAAGTAAGCCTGTGGAAAAAACAAAGAGGATCCAAAATAAGTTTTCTGTAGCACTACAACAATGATTATAGCTGGTGAGAAACAAAAATATGTTGGTTTCACCAATATGTGTAATTCAAGAGTGCTTGCAAAATGACCAAGCAATTTTACCTTCATCTGCTTTAAATCTTCTATCCTTACTTGAGGGATAAGTTCAATACCTAAAAAAAAAAAAAAATTAAGTCACTGTGCATTACAAAGAAATTAACTAGACACTTAGCTGAAATGCTTATTGTCTTAGGTCAAGTTCCCTACTCACAGAGCCTGAGGTGAGGGTTCATGTGCATGTGATTTACTGAGAAAAGGCTCTCAGGAAGACCCTCTGAGGGAGTGAGAAGCAGGACAGGGCAGAGGAAGAAGGTCGAGTGTATTTCTAGCTGAAATCCAGCCTCAGTCTGATCCTACAGGGAGCTCTTTAGCATAAATGGCCCTCCAGAGTTGCTCTACCACGAGGTAAGGAGACTGAGCTTTTGTAACCCCATATCATCAGCTGAGGGTGTCAGAGGTTTTACAGAACCTTCCAGGCATTTCTAGGCAAGAGAACTTCCATGATCTGAGGGCAACTCTAGGGAGAAAACTGTAGCGGTGATTTGCAATTGGCCAACACTCCTAGCAGCTGGGGGATGCAGCACTGACCCCAAAAAGGAGATCTGACTAGGAGTAACAGCATCTATTACAGTTACCCTTGTCTTTGCATTTCAAGGCACATCATACCAGTCATCTAACTCCCAACTCTATTTCCAACTTCATAATCATTGAAGAACAAAACATTTTTTCAGCTTCTTTCTTTTACCGCATTTAATGTTAGCATTTCAGCAATATGCTTTTGAGCAAAGCAATGCCTTCAACATATAGGAAATAATGAAATCAAACTGTTATATAACAGGATGCGGTCATGAAGATCTGGAGTAATATACTAAGTTATCCTGCTATCTGAGTGATGCCAAGCCAGGTGTCGTCATGGCAACGACTTGGAGAAGAATCCCAAACATTCTGTTTGATTGCAGATTGTCATCTTAGGCAAACAAAATGAATGTGCACTCTGTACTATAATCGATTTCCATTAGAATCCCAAAGGCTAGGGCTGAGATATCCAAGAATGATCAGTATTGAGTTCCAGGCTCTTGTTTTTCTGTTTTATCCATTTTAAGATGTGCACAACCAGTGTGTGGGCGGTAAGGCTGGAAAAGGAGAGCTGTGGCTGAGAGAAATCAGTCTTGTGATCTCAAACACTTTATGATAGGGGTGTCAAGGGAATATGGGGTTGCTCTCTGGGCTCTTAAGCCTGACATCACAAGCTAACTCCCTGCTTTACTGAGGACAGTGAGAGGCAGTGTAGGGCAGAGGAGTGAATCCTGGATAGCTAAGAGCTCTCTATCTTTGGGTCTTTGTGACTCTTGTCTGTGAAATGAACATATGGACTGGGGGGTATGCAAGGTCCTCCAGAAATCTAATTAATTAAGGATTTTTTTAAAAGATTTTATTTTTCCTCCCAAAGCCCCCTGGGTACATAGTTGTGTATTTTTAGTTGTAGGTCCTTCTAGTTGTGGCATGTGGGATGCCACCTCAGTATGGCTTGTTGAGCGGTGCCATGTCTGGGCCCAGGATCTGAACCGGTGAAACCCTGGGTGGCCAAAGCAGAGCACGTGAACTTAACCACTTAGCCACAGGGCCAGGCCCCCTCCAGAAATCTAACAAATACTAAGAGTTTGATCCAGTCTGATGAGATGCTTTTTCTGGTCTTGGTTCAACTAAACCTTGATCAACAGGAACCTATGAAAACATAGGTTTGGTTTTGTGTTTTCTGAGAGAGACACAAATAACTTGTAAAAATTTTAGCCCTAGAAATAATTTCGTTAGAAAAACACTGCGCTCTACAGAACAGGAATTGGTACCTGCTCAGTTCTATCTGTATGTCTAGAGCCGCCTGTCTGATAGAACTTTAGATAATAGCAGAAATGTTCCATATGTGAGTTGCCCAACGGATAGCCACTAGTCACATGTGGCTCTTGAGCACCTGAAATGTGGCTAGTATAACTAAAAATTCACATTTTAATTTTTCAGTTTAAATAGCCGCACGTGGCTAGTGGCTACTATATTGGACAGTGCAGGCCTCCAGCCTTCCCTGGTGTGAAAGTAGGGTTATGTGGAATATTTTGGGATCCAAAGATTGTGGCTAGTTGAAGTTTCACTACATAAAGTTTTGTTTGTTTTTTTTTTTGGAAGATTAGCCCTGAGCTAACATTCACTGCCTATGTTCTTTTTGCCGAGGAAGATTGGCCCTGAGCTAACATCTGTGCCCATCTTCCTCTACTTTATATGTCGGATGCCTGCCACAGCATGGCTTGATAAGCGGTGTGTAGGTCCATGCCCAGGATCTGAATCTCAAACTCCGGGCCGCTGAAGTGGAGCATGTGAACCTAACTACTATGCCACTGGGCTGGCCCCTCACTATGTAAAGTTTTCTGTTCTTATCAACAAAGCTCATTAAAAATAACATGTCTTTTCTCAAACCATAACTTGGAGATCAATTAGGAGCTGAGTTTTCTTAATTCTGTATGCTTAAAATTAAAGAAAAAGTCAAGAGCATCGGTGCAGTTACTGCTGTTTGTCTGCATTTCTAAGAGAAACCATTTAGAACGTCACGATTTCTCACTTTCACAGATGTTTGCAGCCAACGCTGCTGGGCGGCGCCCACACATCTCGCTGCCTCCAAGTCAGCTCACTTTAGTTGACTTCCAACACCAGTACCTGCATTTCCTTACCTGAGGACTCTCTTTCCTCCAAAACGTGCTTTACTGTCCTTTTACCAATCTAGAATCCTTAGGGAATTTATCCCTCCCACAGGAGCTCTCAACGAAAGGCTGACCAGAGTCAGAATTCCCGACTCCCTCACCCCTCCAGGAGGACGCCTCTGAGGTGTGTGTCCAACACCAGCCCCCAGAGTTTCCCCAGAGGTTAAGCTCCAGGTGCCTTAGTGGTAAGTAACTTGAGAACACTCTGATTATTGGCTCTCTTTCCTTCCTTGTATCACTTCCCCCTGCCTCTACCTGTGTCCACTACACCCCTCAAACTAACTGCACTGGAAACCATGTCTCAGGGTCTGCTTTGGGGCAACCCAAACAAAGACAATTCTCTAGAGGGCAAACAGAAGCTTGCCTTCTCAAATGACATCTCTTCCCACAAAGGCCATTGGAGTAGAGTTTATTTCCTGACTCCCTCCCACTCATCCCCCAAGTCATAGAGAAGAATTGGAAGAACACCTATAAACTTCTGTCTCGTACTTGTATGCCATTCCCCTAAAAGCTACCATGTTCCCCTAAAAGAACAGGCCCCTCACTTATAGCAGGCTCAGTTGAGCCTGGCTACCTCCACATGTGTCCTTCTGGGTTGTACATTCACTGCTCCATGAACTCCAGTATCTGGCTCTTGGTTTTCCTATGTAGGCATTCCCAAGCATCCAACATAGTGATTCAATAGCTATGAGAAGAATCCTCCATTTCATTGCTTTCCTTCTCATTTCTATGATGCTTTCAATTCTAGAAACCTTCATCTCCACTTGACCTCACCTTCCACTGACAGCTATAAATGGTATATTCACTTTGCTTGAAACTGTCCCTCCTCCATAACCAGTAACTTAGAGGTGCCTCTTTCTGACCACAAATTCCATACTGTCAACTTTACTCACATCCATCATGGGTGCCTTTTACCCTCATCTCGTTCCTGTTCCCTCTAACCTTTTCCTTTTCTAGCACAACTCCCTCGTCCAGCATCATGCCCCAAATTTTTATCTGGCCCTTAGCATCTATATCCCCCTTTTAATGAGTTCTTCTGCCATGACTGTTTTAATCTTCCTTAAAAAATCCTTTGGCATTCCCCACTGCCTTCTCAGGGTGGTCCCAGACCCTTTCCAGACCAGGAAAAGTGAACTATTCACCACTTCCTATCAGCATTCGCCCTGCCCCCTTTTCCTAAATCTAGGTTACTTCCTAAGTTGCTTCCTCTTAGGATGCCTTCTCTTGGCTCCTTCACCTTCTCTTCCTGCTCAAGTCAGACCTGTGATTCCAGGCCCAGCTCAATTGCAATCTCATCCGCAAGTCTTCTCTGGGACCCTTGCTGGCAGGGACACCTTCACTCCTCCTGTTTCTGAGTAGTCAGCCCTCACTGACCACTGCCTAGGTTGGCCATTGTGTGGGGCAGGCTCTATCTTACCCCTGCCCTATCTTACCCCTCTAGCCACGTGAGGTCCCTGAAGATTTGAAGGCAGTTCTCATAGAACCTAGGACTGTCACTTAGAGTAGGCTTCCAAGTTTCCTGAATAAAAGGTCCAAATGAAACAGTGTGTAGACCCTCTTTCTCAGGGCGTCTGCTGAGGAGACTGGAGTAGAACTGAGAGCTGCTTGGCTCCTTCAAGTGCAGCCTCATTTGGAACCAGGGGTAAGTTAGTTCTAAACACAAGCATGGTCCCTTCTAGAACTAGGATCACTTCTGTCGTCTGTGAGAAGCTGGCCACACAGCACCGTTTTTCAGGCCATTTAACTCACTATAATTACTAATGTCTTTAAGTACTAGTGGGCGTGATACAAGAACTTTAATTAAACAAAAACTCTCCCATTTCCTACGGTCTATCTCTGTCTGAGTGGCTAACGTTAATAATGACCAGTGCTGGAATGGAATGCCCAAAGCCTGTATCATTACCTTGTTCCATGTTCTTTCCAGAGGAGAACAGACAAACAACTGCAGGCAAAGTACAATTTGGGCTACTTTTGTGCAGTCTCATTTTCTAATTTGCTTCACAAAGCTCAACACACACTTGGTTTCCTGCTAAATTACTATGCTCCTTTGGTTTGGGAAAACCTGTCATTTCTTACCTTAAACTCAGCACTGTTTCTACTTAAGTGTACAAATAACTTGATTCCCTCACACAAGGACACTGAATTTACATACAAATGAGACAAATATAAATATACTGAGTAAAAAACCATTAGGAAATAGAGAAATTCTTATTATAGTAGGAAGAGTGAGCTTAGTAAATGATTCATGGTCAAAGAGGACATTTAAAATATTTAATTACCAGTGTGGGATGTGCGCCATCCAATCAGAACAGATGCCTAGCCAGTAAGAAAGGAACTCAACTTTAAATAACCAGAACAGTTGTTCCCTCCAAACCGGCTGAATGTTAGCACATGGGACACATAATTCTTTGTGATGACACCTCTTATGATATTTTGTTTCATCCACAGGTAACCACAGAGAATTGGCCTTCAAATGCCCATTTGATTATTTTACAAATAAATAAGCATAGATGCTAAATATCTATTGTTGGGGGGAAATTATCAATAAGGGAATCTAGAAATGTCTGAACAATCATGACTCTGTTGGTTCATGAGCCCACTCCCTGTCCAGATCCGTGCCTGAAGTGGTATCTGGAAGAGCTAGCAAAGTTCACTGTGTGGAAGTTCTTTCCATGAAGGACACTGAATTTAAACATTTTCTAAAACTATGGATACTGTACCCAATGGAATTAAGGTTCAGGGGACCTAGCAGATGAAACACAAATGCTGACTCTCTGTTAAACACTCAGGGAAATTAAGAAGTTTGTCTAATCCACAAGCAAACATGCTGTTCTGAGTTTTACTGGCAATGAAAATGGGCAAAATTAACAATTCCTAATATCTTCATCAAAGACTCTTTAAAAATAGTCTAAAATGGCGAGAATAGGTAAGGAGCCCACACAACTCTGCTTTACCTTTCTTGGCTTCCATGCCAGGCCCCAGGGCAGCTGTGGTGGTCGGTCTGAGCTCGGAGCTGCTCTGTGGGGTCACGTTTGCTTTGGCAGTGTTGGCCTTTCCTTTCTTCTCATTCTTAGAAGTGTCACTGGGCACATCAGCTATGTCACTCTAGAACAGAAATGTATATATTACCCCAAATGAATGCCACTTCAAGGTTGAATGCCTTGCACACTCTGTATTTTACTGACTCCAGTCTGTACCATTCAGCTTCTTCCCTCCCCTCCCCTGCCTAGCCTTCCATTCCCTTAAGGGATCTTTGCCTGCAGAAATAGACATCAGACAGTTCCCTCAGGCCTGAGGCAAAGGATGAAGTCAAGGAAAGGAGATGCAACTCTTTGAAGGTACACCTTCTCTTTTTCTAGCTCCTGGAGAGATTGCTACTTCCACTCTAAACTGAGGAGTATAGTAAAGGGAGCTTCAAAACAAAGAAACAACCCAAGCATGCACTGAAATGCGAAAAGGTTGGATGCAAGACTGGTAAAAAAAGAAACAACAGTAAATGCCAATTTCATTGATTCACTGAATTGGGTTAGCTGGCATTTTACTGTATCACAAAAGCATCTTACATTTTAAATGTTCCTAAAAGTGTCATGGCTATTTTCCATTTCATTTCTAATGGGTCAAGGGTCCCCAGTTGTGAATTAAGCTACTGGTGATGAAGTGAGTTTTTCAGATGGTGGTCATACTTTATTAAATATAGTATACTTTCATAGACCTTGAAACTATTTTGTTGAATTGATAAGTTCCATTTTAAAAATCCTCTTTAAGCTTATTATATTAATTTATTACTTTGCCTGGCTCTTGTTATCACTGTTTGACAACCAAACTTCCCCAACTCAGCTGTCTTTAGTCAACCATTGCTACTTACAGTTTCAATGCCCATAGCTCTCATTTGGTCTGCTCTCTTTTCCGTAATGGAAAGAAATTTCTTTGGATCTGATAAAGCATCTACAATATCTGAAAAAAAAAATAGGTGAGTTGTTAATTCTCTGTTTTATTGAAAACATCCAAGAAAATTCAGCTGATCAACTATTCATAATCCTAGACCCCCATTATGCCTTCTGTTAAGTACCTTTTCCTAGGATATCAGACAAAATTCAGAAAGCACAGCTAGTTGCAGAGAACAAGAAATAAGTAAAGCAAGGATCAAAGGCCAGATGACTTCTTCCTATTTTCCCTTTGGTTCTTCCCCAAATAAAGGAGATATTGTGGCAGGACAAGCTAAGTGAATTGCCCTGAGTTCTTGACTGTTTACTTGCGTGACTTTGAGCAAGCTGATTGATGTCCCCAGCTTCAGTTTCTTCCTCTGAAAACTAGAAGTGATACCATCTACTCTGAAGGGGTCCTAAAGCATTCACTGAGATGATGAATGTAAAAAGTACTTGAAGCATAGTAGATGCCACCAACACTGTCTTATTTTTAGATACAAAAGGCTAATGTATATTTAAAGCCAATTTTGGTTCCATGGTAGATAAACTGAAATATCACTCCAGTATTTTCCCAGCTATAACTTGCACTTAAAAAATAGTAAAATTTCATCCTTTATATCATGATGTTTGAAGAGTGCCAAGTACTTTCAAACAGAATTTCATATAATTTACCAATACTTTGGAAGGAATAATTATTCTTGTTACCTTAAAACACTACAGAATTTTTTAAATTATATGTTTATCAATTTTCCCCTAGCAGAATCACCTTCCTAATTACATTCTTAAGATATTTTTTCTTGGTTTAATTTTTTTCTTTTTCTTTTTATAATAGAAAATAACACACGCACATGATAAACATTCAAATACATAAAACAAAAAGTAAAAATCTCCTCTCCTGCCAATCCTACACCCAATATATTGTTATTCATTTCTTCTATTCTTATCGGATTTTTCTTTTTAAAGATTGGCACCTGAGCTAACAACTGTTGCCAGTCTTTTTTTTTTCCCTGCTTTTTCTCCCCAAACCCCCTCAGTACATAGTTGTATGTTTTAGTTGTGGTCCTTCTAGTTATGGCATGTGGGATGCCGCCTCAGCATGGCCTGATGAGCAGTGCCATGTCCAGGCCCAGGATCCGAACCAGCAAAACCCTGGGCCACCAAAGTAGAGTGCGTGAACTTAACCACTCGGCCATGGGGCCCGTCCCTTATCAGTATTTTTTAAAACTCTAAATTGGTTCATAGTTTTCTGTACCTCTTTTTTATTTTTTAACTTCATATATCTTGGAAACATTTCCATATCAGCAATAAAGGTCTATTATATTACTTTCAAGGGCTGTGTAAATATTCCATTTTCTCAATGAGTATAATTTTTATAACCAGCTCCTTATTGATAGACAGTTTACTTCCAATTCTTTTCTATAAAAAGCAGTGTTGTAGTGAATGACCTTGAGCATCTGATAGCATGCCTTTTCATACGTCCATATGATAAATTCCTAGAAGTTAAAATGACGGCTAAGAGTATTTCTCCTTTTGAGATTTACTGCCAAATTGCCCTCCACTGAAGTTGTATCAATTTACTTTCCCCTACCAATGGTATATGAGAAGGTTTGAGTCTACTTATCACTCATGATCCTAAGAATTCTTTGTCTCATAATGGGGAATGTGGACAAATTAGCCCTTAAATCTCGCTTAGGAAAAATCACAATCATTTTTTGGAAGTTAACATTCTACGAATATATTCACCTATTTTTAACTCCTTATTATGAAAATTTTCAAACATACATAAAAGTACAGAGAAAAGTAAAATAACCCCCCATATACTGATGATGAAGACTCAACAGTTATAAACAATTAGCCACATTTCCTTTATCTATCCTTTTTTTCTTTCTCTTTCTTCTCTCTGCTGAAATATTTTAAGGCAAATTCCAAACATCATAACTTTTCATTCTAATTACTTCTCTATGTGCCTCTAAATAAGAAGAGCATTTTCTTTCAGAACCAACCATACCAGTCCTGTATTCAACAAAATTGGCAGTAATTCCTTACTATGATATATACATGGCCCATCTTAATATTTCCCCTATTTACAGTTAGTTTGTTTGAATTAAGGTACATAGTCTGTACAATGTCTCTGAGAATTATGCCTCTGAAATGTATTTTAATCTAGAATAGTCCCTCCTACTATTTATTTTTCATAACGCATAGACGTCTTGAGAAGGCAGATCAGATGTCCTATAAAATGTCCCACATTCTGAATCCCCATGCCTCCTTGTTGTGTCATTCAGCTCAAAGGCTTGATTTTCCTTTTCATAAGAATACTTCATAGGAGGTGCTGTGACTTCATATGGGTCACATGGAAGCAGAGAAGCCTGGCCGTCCCACTTACTGTGGTGCTAAACGCACTGGGCAGGCTCAGGACTTTTAGCCCATTTGTGTCTGACTCCCAAATGCTTCCTCCCTCCACACATCCACACTGTTATGGGGCAAAGTGAACCTAGACTGTGCCCACTGAACTCTCCTGCCCTTCCCTGGAGAAGACCTACCCAGTGCAGGCCTCCAAGCACACTCCCACATTGGATACACTTTGCCTCAGTTTCCCACTGGCACAATTCAGTGGATGACCCACAGGGCTGGCTTGTTAGGAAATAAATAATTGCTTATCTTTAATGATGTACAACCAGTTTGGGATACTGGAGAGTGTATATGGCTTTTGCGTGTGTGTGTGTGTGTGTGTGTGTGTGTGTGTGTGTGAGAGGAAGAGTGGCCGTAAACCAACAGCTGTGCCCATCTTCCTCTGTTTTTTGTACGTGGGTTGCCACCACAGCATAGCTTGACAAGTGGCATAGGTCCATGTCCAGGATCCGAACCTGCCAACCAGGGCAGCCAAAGCAGAGTGTGAGAACTTAACCACTATGCCACTGGGCCGGCCCCTCCCTCTTGAGGGGTAACTTGTAGTACTTCCAGTAGGAATAATGGATAAGTCCTTAATCACTTAAAACCAAAGATAAAACCAATAAAGCAAGACATTAAATAATAAAGTAATCCATAATCCTGCCATCCTAACGAAGCTTTCATTTTTGTTTATTCTTATGTATTTTTTCCCATATGAATATACATTTCACATCTTTTACATAAAATTATATCATCTGCTTTTAAAATTTATTATTAGGTTTTTATCTGTATAGTTTTGAAAATCATTTTCAGTGAATGAATGTTCTATTGAGTTTAAGTACCAAACTATTCCCCATGCTAGATATGCAGATGGGCTTCCAATTTTTCTAAAAAAGATGACTTTGCAAGAAACAGTTTCAGGCAAAAAGTGATTTCATCATCACTTTCTTTTATCAGAAAATTATGGGTTCAGACACAAAATATAGCAATGTATATGCCTGCTGGGCATTCCTAACAAAATTTGTTCCTAATAACCTTTGAAATAGTTACTGAAGGGCGATTAATGAAGAAACGAGCACTAAGAAAATAAAGCAGAACTAAGAGGGTGTAGTGGGTTGAACAGTGCCCTCCAAAATTCATGTCTACTTTGGTACCTCAGAATGTGACCTTACCAATAAAGAGGGTCTTTGCATGTGTAATTAGTTAAGGACTGAGATGAGACCATTCTGGATTAGGGGTGGCCCTAAATCCAATGACTAGTATCCTTATAAGAAGAGGAGAGGACATACAGACACAAAAAGAAGAAGGGCCAGGTGATGACAGAGGCAGATTGGGGTGACATAGCTACAAGCCAAGGAATGCTAAGGACTGCTGGGAGCTATCAGAAGCTGGGAAGAGGCAAGCAAGGATTTTCCCCAGATCCTCCGGAGGGAGCGTGGCTCCACCAATTCCTCGATTCCAAACTTGGAGGCTCCAGAACTGTGTGAGAATAAATTTCTGTTGTTTCAAGTCTACTGTTTGTGATAAATTTGATTACCAACGGTGACTGAGAAAAAAATTCTGCCACTTAATTTCTCGAGTACACACCTTTTATATAAATGTGCTGAAAGTCACAAAGCAAACTTCATCATTGTGAAGGAGGGCCAATCGGCCCCGAACCTTCCAAGGTCCTGCCGTGGTTGAATCTCAGGGGAATCACATTTGAATCCCATGGGTATTCTTCCTGTTGACGGCAGCAATGTCTTAGTTTCAGCCACAAGGGCTGATTATACATAATTCTGACCTAGAATTTATGTTCTATATTTTCTAACGTATAGTTACAAAACAATATGTAAACTAGGTCATATATTGTTTTGGATGACATGGACAAACTGGCTGAGATGTTATTGTCAGCCATCTGCTGCAGGAATACATAGATGTAGCCTAAATTACACATCAAAATAAGATGCTGCAGATTTATCCATTAGTTGGATAAATATCATTACTTAAATCCATCCTCAATTACCAACATTAACAATTCTAGAAACTGCTGGGGAATTACATTCCCAGATCCTGAAATTCTGCCTTATCACTAGAATATTAATGAGATGTCTTATTTTTAGTTACATATACTTTTAAAAAATTTACAATAAACAATATAACAGACTTCAATAATAATACAAGAGCATTCTTGACCAAATGGCAACCAAATTACACCAAAAATAAGTATGGCTTTTTCAAATTAAATCACATGGGACAAAAAGGAGATTATGAAATGGCTAATGGCCTTGGACAAGGCATAGGTTAGCAGGTTATTTGAAACAGGTGTTTTATTCCTGGCACTTTTGAATAATAAGTTGGATACTTGGAGGGCACATAATTTTGCCATGGTGGCAGGTGTTCATTCTGCAGCAAGATCAATGCAGAGGGTGGCAACTGGCCACTTGGCACAGTTCCACCAAAACTGTTCAGCAAAGGACAAAAGGGCTCAAGATTGGGGAGCCAAGGCCTTTCCTGGCCTCTTTTAGATAATTTTTCTATTGTAACTCAGTTTCTCTTCTGGCCAGAGGCATATACACCTGAGTTTTAAATATATACTTTGTATACACACAGACATATACACACATACACACATACATTCACACACACAAATCAGTTTCTTTATTCAACATGCAGCATATATCAAAGAAGGAAACTGATTTCTAATAACCACACCTAAAATAATGTATCATCAGAGAATGAGAAGCGATACCTCAAATATCTAATACCTCCATATACTTGTATAACTCTAATGTTATTTTTTTCCTTGCCTCAGCCCAGAAAAAAAGGTTTCAAGAAATAGCTAAATAAATCTGGCATATTCATGGCCAAAGTTTTGCATATTCAAGTAAACCCGGCATCTTTCTTTAGTGCCAATCTGATATTTTATGGGGCTTCTTCCCTCGTATTGGGGGAACACTATGTCTGGCTATGTCCCCCGCAGTTCAGCATTTCACAGGACAAACTACTGGGCAAGAATGGATTTTAAAGGCTGATCCTCATTGACTGGTGTAAGCAGGCCTGTCTAGGGTCTGGCCACCTGGAACAGCAGGCTCTGACTCTACGGAACCCGCCAGGGGGAGCTAAAGTTTCCTAGATACTTGGAGGCTATGGCACAGGCACTGGAATCTTTTTTTTTTAAAAAAAAACAAAGCAGTTTGCTTTTTCTCACTTGCTTCTTTCTTCTGGACTTAATGGAAGTTTTACTTATTTGTATTTTTAAAAAATATCATCTATTTTGGGGTTTAGTGCCATTTCCAAAAGGCCGGGTCTCTCCTAATGAAGACTTTCCATGTATATTCTGTTTTTCCCCTCCCTCCCTCCCACCAGCCACTTCTATACAGAGTTGAAAGCATCAACTTAGGCATCCCCAAGAACTGAAAAGGAGATAGTGATTCCTTAGTACAGAATTCTACACATTCACTTAGTGGCTTTTTCAGGAGAACTCTTGTTTTTGGTTTGTTTGCTTGTTTGTTTAATCACTGCTTTTCAAGGCACTTGATCTTGGTGCCTCGTTGATGAGCTCCAATCAGGTCACGTAGAGCCCCCAATGTCCTCACTCCTGGCTTCCCTCTCGGTCCACATTCTACTGTTTCTACCTCATCAAGAGGTAAAGGCAGCAGAAAAATACATGTCCCCTACTGGCTGCAAAGTGATGCTAAGAAAGATCAACAAATCCCTTAACTATGATTTTGGATTAGCTCTTCCAGCTTCTACCACGTGATTAAGCATTTCCCAAACTGCATTTCCTAGGATGTTGGAAGATACATTGGGTGCTCAGGGCAAAAAGATCCTGTGGTCGAATAAGATCGGGAAATGCTCATGTCTCCCCCTCTTCTTGGGCTCCACAGTATGTCTCAAGGAACTATGCAATAAAGGGCCTGTTGAAATTCCCTTAGCCTAGCAATTCCCAAGGTATTTCACCATGATCCATCCTGCCCCCTTTCCCTCCAGAGCTTTTCTTTTTGGTCTTCTTACTAATATTTTCTGCAGTTCAAAAGATGCCACAAAAATGGATAACACTGCTATGCAAATTAGTTTTTCAACAAATATTTGATAGAGAGAATAAGGCAAGTTTTAGCATCCACGAAGGAGAGGATAAAATGGAACAACTTTAAATTGTATCAGGAAATCCTGAGATCACACTCCAGGAATGGCATCTTAATTAAGGGTGTTCCTCCTCTGGAACTACCTGATGTAAGAAACGGCCAACTATCTTTGCAAAGCAACCCTGTGAAGATGCTGGGCAGAGTGAACCCTCCCCCCGTGATCTATCTTTAATCACAAGGGAGGTGGAAAGGGGAGGTGGGCAAATAAGCAAAGGACCACTTCAACTTTGCTTATGTCAAATAGCCTAGCTGCAGAAGAGAAGACAAAATCTACAGTTACAGAAGCAGTGAGAAGCACAGCTCAAGGAACAAAGAAGCTTATGAAACACAACTCGGAGTGACATTTAAATATACTGCTGATGCGCCATACATTCTGGAAGCATAGCATCAACTCTTAGTTGTTCTCCTCCCGACCAGTCAGTAATCATAAAAGAAATATAAATGATAATACCCATCAAAGCAACAGTGGGTGGGAAAAGAGAAACACTGACACTTGTTTAATTGTCATCAGCTTTGGAACTGTTTTCCGTCACCCCCGCAGTGGCTGACGTGTAGTGATAAAGCACAGTGAGGGGTAAGTGCCGCTGACAACGGTGTTTGCACCTTCAGATAAAGCAGCAAAGACAGCCTGTACGCTGAGTCTCACTGGATTCGACAAAGGAAGAACGTACCTTAGCACCCAACCCAGAACTTATCTTTTGTGTATGAGCATGAGTAATAGACAGGGCTGTTTCACTCTATGCTCAGTAGAAAAATAATACTGAAAAAATTAAACTGAGGCTTCTTGATTCATCCCTAGTCATCCCTCTCCTCACTGTCAACATTTCTTCATGTCAAAATTTCTGAGAGTTTAGAGACTTCATCTCTGTTCTTCAGCCCAGAGATATTTTACATCTAGGCCACTTAGGAATAGGATGATTTACGAAGAGTTCAGAAGCTCTGGGAGCCATCCTTGCTCTGTTACTTCTTTGTGTGTCTTGGGAGTTACACTGTGGTAACAAGGAGTAGTTGCACTAAAATTCCCTGCCTCTGTCTCCTGAGGGGCAAGGAAGGAAACCAGAGAACTGACAGGAGTGGAAGAGGGTCGGGGAGAAAGCACTGGCTCTAGATCCATCTCATGTGGGAAGGAACAGAGTTCAAGGCTTCCAAAGAATGCCATATGTGAGAAGAAGGAAGTAATTATGAGCAATTGCCAAAGTACCGAATCGTCTCATCAGCAGGGACTCATCATTATATGCTGACCTCACAGCACAGAACCTTAATGAATAAGGGACCAGCAGCTCCTGTAAATGCCCAGGCCCTCCTAAGGAACTGTCTTAACTTGGAAAAGCCTCTTAGGGACATTTTTCTTGTTTCTATAAAACGATGCCACCCTCCTGACATCACTGAGACATAAAATACATTTAAAAATGACATAGAATACAGAGTGGTTGGTGCTTAAATACAATCATGGTAACATTACTAAGTGCATTAGAATTCTGAACCTTCTTAGTAGGCACACGATTAAGAGATTCTTCTTAGGATAATTAATTGCTTGTTACAAAATAATTTACTGCAGCAAACGAAAGGGTAAGTTAAGAAGAAAATATAACCAATGGATTTTTCTTTAGCTTGTTAAAAGTAGTTGAAAATAGGGGCCGGCCCAGTGGTGTAGTACTCCACTTTGTGGCCCAGGGTTCGCGGGTTGGGATCCTGGTAGTGGACCTAGCACCGCTCGTCAAGTCACACTGTTGCGGTGTCCTACATAAGACAGAGGAAGATTGGCAGCAGATGCTAGCTCAGGGCCATTATTCCTCACAAAAAAATAATAAATAAAAATTAAAACACTTAATGGAGGGGTTGCTATGGTCAGGTACCATTTACTCTAAGAGTTCATTTGATCTTCATTTATGAGGTGGGGACTGCTGTCATCCTTCAGCTGCAATGAGGACACTAAAATGTAAAATGCTACGAATAACTCATACAAGGACGGCCAACCAGTGAGCTGTGGGGCTCCAGCCAGCGTTCTTACATATCTGCTACATGGCCTCAGCGAAATAGCATCCATCAGGCCAAGAAAAATAGACAGTCTTTGAATCCCCAACCACTACAGTCATAGAACTTTATCTAGATATTGAAATGTAGTGAGACCACCTTGGAAATTATTAGAGAGAGATCTAATGAGTAATAAAATTTGATTTAAACAATTACTTAAGAAAAAGAGGAACAACTCAATTTAAAAAAACAAAGGGTACTAGTGTGTATTTTTAAGGAAAAGGAATACAAGCGACCAAGAAACACATGAAATATGCTCAATGTGACTCATACTTGTAATTATGCAAATTGAAATGATGAGATATCATTTTTACTACCATTCCTGGAAAAAATTAAGAATTTTTTAGAATCCAGAATTGGCCATGGTGAGTGAGAATAGGCAGCCTCATATTCACTGTGTGGGAGTACATACTGATACAACCCAAAGGGCTGGATAAAGAGATAGTGGAATATACATATAATGGAATATTATATAACCTTTAAAAAGAATTAAAAGCCCTGTATGCATTGACATGAAATGGTCTCCATGATATATTATGTAAAGAAGCAAAGCTTAGAACAGAGTGTATTATATTACCTCATTTGGTTCACTTTAAAAGGAGCTATGTATAGATGCACATTTATACACATAAACTTTATGTATATACATATTTACTTATATATACACAAATATGCTTTGTTTTATAACCTTCCACTGTTTTAAGATATTCATGTTTTTATTTTAAAATGTTGTCAAGAATTATCTAGGTGGCAGGATAATATGCTGCTTTAGTTTTTCTAAATTCAAAATAAATACATATTTTTAACATTCTTCCATCTGCTATTTTCATATTACCTTGCTGTTACAGAAAAATAGGGCCAAGTATAAATTTTTTTAAATTTACAGAAGTTATATATGCTTACTTAAATTTAAACAACCCAGAAGCAGTAAGTGGAGTCCCGCCATATTGGACAGTGATGTTCTTGGAAGTTACCCAGTGCAGCGGGCTAGTTCCACCAAACCCTCACCTCCACTCTCAAAGAGTATCTACTATTAAAGTTGGGTGTATGTCCTTCTAGAATTTTTCCTATGCACTTTATGTACAAGTGTAAACAGATAGTTAAGGGTCTTTGTAAATAATAATGAGATTGTCTTGCAATTTGCTTTTTCTCTCAACTGTAGATCACTGTCCTCTTCCTCTGTCTGAACACTGAGATCCAAGTCAGTATTTTCAATTGGTGCATAGTATTCTATAGAATGGCTATAACATATTTAACCAGTCCCTATTGATGGACTTAGGCTGTTTTTCATCTTTTTAACACTAATAATGCTGTATGGCATTACAGCACAGACTTAAAAAATTTTTTTGCATTCAACAATCTGATTAAAGAAATAAATAATTGCTAAGTTAAGTAATTGGTGAACTATAAAAGTTGGGACTTAATTAACTTTGTCAGGCATAAGAGGTCTTAATTCTGTAACTTGCGGAGTGATTTTGGATGAACTGACCTCCCTACAAAGCTAAAAAGAGGGGCCGGCCCCGTGGCCCAGTGGTTAAGTTCGCATGCTCTGCTTCAGCGGCCCAGGGTTTTACCAGTCTGGATCCTGGGCGTGGACATGGCACCACTCATCAGACCATGCTGAGGCAGCATCCCACATGCCACAACTAGAAGGACCCACAACTAAAATATGCAACTATGTACTGGGGGGATTTGGGGAGAAGAATAAAGAAAAACAAAAAAAGAAGATTGGCAACAGTTGTTAGCTCACGTGCCAGTCTTTTTAAAAAGAAAGAAAGAAAAAAGCTAAGAAGATATAATTTACCAAATTACTTAGTGACTTGAAAAGGTGGATATTTTCCTTAAGATGTGATGCCAAAATTATTCAACAGGAACAGCACACTCTTCTTGCTGAGTAACACTAGTCTTTGAGGATGCACCCTCAAACATGCACCAGATCTTTTCCGTTTTAGCACCAAATACCCTGTTTCAGCTTCCTCAAAATGCATAAATAAGTCCAGCTGGCACTTTCCTTATCAAGGCCGTGGCCTGGGCTGCTTTCCTGGCTGGAGAGAAAGCCTGTCTACCTCTCTGCTGTGATGTATTATTCATCTTTCAAGGCCCCAAGAGCTATTGAAGTCTCCCTCAGCCCCACTCCGATTAATCACTCCTTAGTTCAATGCTTCAAACACCCTCTGGCTTACGACACCTTGGACATTTATATAAAGGTTACACTTATTTATGTATATGCATATACCTGGCTTATGTATAAGTGTACAAAGTTGGAAAATTCTTGAGGGTAAATGTACATGACTTCTTCAACTTTACATCTCTTTCCCAGGTCATTCACAGAGTAGGTACTAAATAATAATTGCTAAACACACCTTTTCCTTTGAGAAAAAAATCTTTAAATGAATACACCAATGAAATTCTGTTTTTACTGATTAAACTAGTAAAAGTTAACAAAAGTTCTATCTCATACGCTGCTGATGGGTTATTTGGCAATCTGTATCTACAGCTTTAAACATGTATACACTCCTTGATGCAACAAATCCACTTCCAAGAATCCATCTTCAGGAAACGATTATCAATATTTCCAAAGCTTAGACATAATATTGTTTTCAAGAAACAAAAATGGAAATGACTTCAACATTTACCAATAATAAATTATGGCATAAGTAAAATGGAATTCCATGCAGCCAATAAAAATATTTGATGACATGGGAAAATATTCTCCATTAAGTGGGGGGAGGGGGAGAGATTAACTCTCTGAAGTAATGAGTATGTACAGTAAGATCCAACTGAATTAAAAACAGAAGAAATGAGACTGGACGTAAAGGAACCAATATGGTTTAATGGAGTTCTCTCTGGGCGGTGGATTTATGGACGACCCTTCTTTCATTCTTGTGCTGTCAGAATCTCACTCTGATATATATTGTAGCTTCTTTACCTTTTACAGCATAGAATCTGCTAAATGTATTTGTGGAATGAATGAATGAATCCCTATTATCCTTCTTTAGGCACATAAAAACCTGATGATGTATATTGACAGCTTTCTTTTTTTTCCCTAGAAAATGCTGGAGTGCAATGATGCAGAGTTTCATTTTGAACTTTTCCTATAGAAGCAACAAAGAACACCAATGTGCTAGGGAATAGGGACTCTACAGATTCTCCACTGCACTGGTTGAGCCCATAAATGTTCAGATCTGAATGTGGTAAGTTAGTTAAGCAGATGAAATATGAACACATTGTGTAAGTCAAGAGGCTGTAAAGAAGATCAGAAACCTGGAAAAAGGCAGTTCTTATATTCTTATTTTGTTATCTTCAGGTAAGTCCTTAAATAAACTCTTATAATGTCTGCCCTCAGTTTCTTCACATATAAAAGAAATGACCAGAGAATTCTGAATAAACCGTCTTTGAATGTCAACACTGAAGTTAAGACTTCAATTTCAGAATCCCATCAATGATAATGCAATACAGAAATTTCAAATGCTTCTGATAAAAAGTAAGCAATTACAGGGGCTGGCCCAGTGGCACAGTGTTTAAGTTTATGCACTCCGCTTCAGCAACCTGGGGTTCGCAGGTTCGGATCTTGGGTGTGGACCTAGCACCGCCTGTCAAGCCACACTGTGGCAGCATCCCATATAAAATAGAGGAAGATTACCACAGATGTTAGCTCAGAGACAACATTCCTCAAGCAAAAGAGGAAGACTGGCAACAGATGTTAGCTTACCAATCTTCTTCACACACACACACAAAAGTAAGCGATTACAATGACATGTTAGGAAAGAATACTGGCAACACTATTTTTAAAGAGATTAATTTGAGTGGCTGAGTGGTTAAGTTCGCACGCTCCGCTGCAGGCAGCCCAGCGTTTCCTCGGATAGAATCCTGGGTGCGGACACGGCCCCACTCATCGAGCCATGCTGAGGCGGCATCCTACATGTCACAACCAGAAGGACCCACAACTAAGAATATACAACTATGTACTGGGGGGCTTTGGGGAGAAAAAGGAAAAAAATAAAATCTTTAAAAAAAAAAGAGATTAATTTGAATCAATATGTATATAAATAGTGACACTGGTAATAAGCTACATTATAAATATAGGTATTTCTTGAGCATAAACCCACATATGGCCACATCCATTCTGAACAATGTCCTATTTCTGGACTCTATATAAAGTGCTTGACCCAAAGTAAGAGCTTAACAAACTATTTCTTTCCCTTTTCTATTCCAATAGCCCATTTCCCTGGAACGAATTACAGAGTTTCATTTGAAAAGTAACCCATGCAGAGGCAAAACTTTTAAGTCTTCCGCCGTATTTGTTTATAGAACTTTTTCTAAAATGTGTTAGGTTTTGGATACTGCCTGCTTTCTAAGCTCAAGTAGGTGGAACATGATTTAATTCATCTGCTGATGGCTCAAGGCCATCACGTGCTCCGACACACACTGCAGGTCTCCTGTCTTTTTTCTGATCCACTTACCCAGCCTCACAGCGCCCCTCCTAGCCTCTTTTCTGGGCTCTTATATCTGCTACTGTATGATGTAGCTTCTAATGGGCTTCCTTTTTTTATGAAAAACAAAGGAGAAAGAGGAAGGAGTCTTTCCTCTGTATTTTGTGAGTGAAAAATCTTTATGGCTTACTTTACTTTTTGAACCTACAATCAAGTGGCTAAAGTTGAGGATTAGTTGCAGAAAATCTGCCTTCCAGAGAAGCATTATGAAAAACAAACAATTATTAAATTAAACTAACGTTATCAAAAACAAACAACAAAACAACCCCAAATTCCCCCAACAAAACTGTGATATGTTTTAGTACCATATAGAAATGATACCTGTATCTATAGCCACACACACATGTGTGTACACATTTTTGAGCCTTGCTATGTCATATACTGTAATGGTGATCACTTCACAAGAATGTTGTGAAGGCCAGGAAATGAGGGGCTTGAGAGGTTAGGTCACTGTCCCAAGGTCACCCAGCCAGCAGTGAAGAGTTAGAATTTGAACCCTTGGTTAATTTGACACAATCACTCTGCTGTAGTGTTTCCTTATGGCTCCAGAGACTCTGGGAATATAGAGGATCTCTGTTTTCTTTTAATTGTCTTGCCTTAGGTGGGGGTTATAAAAAGTTAATATGTTTGGGTTTAAGCAAACTCTTATGATTGGTCCGGCTTTTGATTCCTCCCATTGGTTACCTTAGTAAAACCAAAGGTTGTCTTCTGTGGACTGACAACTGGGACTTTTTGTGAAATTGAACTCTATTGTGGATTTGGAAGAAAATCCAGGCATGTTGATAGGTGAGATCAATTTAAATCTTTTAATGATACCAATTGATATCTACAGTTCCACATTATTTATGTCCTTTCCCCCCTTTGAATGATGGTATTAAGTATATCCTTCACAAACATATTTGTAAAAATTGATAAACAACATAAAACTATAGTATTTTAAAATAAGAAAGAATCTTAATGATAGTATAGTCTTGCTCTTTCATTTCTTATGAGGAAACCTGAGGTTATTATTTATTCTTGATTTCTTTGAGGCTACAAGGGTTGACAGCAGTGGCAGGAACAGGCTTATTTATTTATTATTTTTTTAAGATTTTATTTTTTCCTTTTTCTCCCCAAAGCTGCCCGGTACATAGTTGTATATTCTTCGTTGTGGGTCCTTCTAGTTGTGGCATATGGGACGCTGCCTCAGCATGGTTTGATGAGCAGTGCCATGTCCGTGCCCAGGATTCGAACCAACGAAACACTGGGCCACCTGCAGTGGAGCGTGCGAACTTAACCACTTGGCCACAGGGCCAGCCCCAGGATCAGGCTTATTTTTAACCACTGGTGAAATACTGTATAATCTTGTAAACTAGGACCTCATATACATATATATCATTTTCTGTACCCAAATGTTTAACTTACCTCCAAATCCATCAGGCACATATGTTTTAAGAACAATATTGCAGAAAATCGTTGGCAGTGATAGTGGTTTATTTCCCTCATTTCGAAGGGATATGTGCCGATAACCTGCTTGGAGGCCATCCAGTGGAAGAATCCTCTGGCCAATCAGCCTGCTGTTGTCATCATACACGGCTATTCTCAAGACTGCCAGGTCAGGGAGGATTACCTGCAAACAAAAAATGGTGCTTTTCATTGATTTTTGGAATACAGCTCCCAAGAACTGTATCTCTAGGAACCTGGACCATATCCACACTCCTCTTCACTCCTCCTTTATGGTGAAAATAAGCTCACGATCAATTTACATTCCTAAAGTGCACTGTATAAGCAACAGTGCCAAAGCCATTGGGAAAGGCAGTTGAACAGGTTTCCTGGAAATCGCCTCATTGAAAACTTTAGATGGAATGGATGTGAAAGATAACTAGTCGATCCTTTGTCATCTTTCCCCATCCTCACCCATGTAATGGATGAGCAAAAGGAAACCTTGAGAAATAAAGTGACTTTCCTTAATCTCAAAGATAGTGACACTGGGCATGGGAATCAGGCTCTTGACTTCTAATCCTGTGATCTGTCTACTATGTGGGTTGCCTCCGATATCGAGCTCGGCCTGTTTTTAAGAATATGGAAAGTATCTTTGAAGAAACACTCATGTATAAAAGATAATTTACATTTAAATTTGGACTCTCCCTTTTTCTTGCACTCCTCAGTTTTTAAGATATTTTGGAATATTAAATAGAGTAAGATGGGGCAGCTAGAAACATAACATATACCCAAGATATCTACTCTTGTAATCCCCAAAATGAATAAATGGACAGAGAATCTGAGCTCAGATAGCAGAATCCCTAATTCAGACATGAAATAGCAACATGACAAAAGAAAATCCAATGTTTTGAATTGGGAAAGCCTTTTCACTGAGTAAGACAAACGAAGACACCTTGGCTGATTTGTGTACTGTGTCTAAAGCTAGACAATGGATTGGTTGCCCATTTGTGCCTGGAGGTTATAATTTAATTCCAACTTCATGCAGATGAAAAGGAGGAATCAGGGCTGACCCTGTGGCATAGTGGTTAAGTTCAGCGTGTTCCACTTTGGTGGCTGGGGTTCACAGGTTTGGATCCTGGGTACAGAACAATACCGTTTGTCGGCCGTGCTGTGGTAGTGACCCACATATAAAGTGGAGGAAGACTGACACAGATGTTAGCTCTGGGCTCATCTTCAGCCAACATCAGTCACTCTTTGTTCCTCATGTAATGAAAGGAGACTTACTTTGTGAGATTAGCTCAAAGAACAGAAATGATAACAGGAAAAAAACAAAGTTAAGAGATTCGGTATCAATGAATGAAAGGCAATTTAACTTCTGCAGAACAGTGAAGGACCCAGAATTGCATCCTGCTTCTGGGGGCAGTAATATCACAGGTAAAAACCAAGTCTGATATTTCCTTACTCATCAAAAACAAAGAATGCCTGAAGTCAACTTGCTGAATTTCTAGAGATGGGTATAGGGATCATTCATTATGCTAAAGGACACTGGTCATACTGACAACAGATCCACTATAACAAATTGGAAAAGCCTGGGAAGAAAAAAAGACAAGCCACAGCTGTGTATTCTATACTCTGATGTAGAACAGAAGGTGACACTGGGGGGTGTTGCATGGATCACAGAATTCACATCACAGGGAGAGCCTAAATTTCAAAATGGCTTGAACTACACTGATCTTCTGTAATCTGGTTTCTGTAAACCAGTTAGCCTATTCTGAAGTTGATAATCCCTATTTTTGTTAAGATAAGAAGCCAATTATCTGTGTTGCATGACATACAAATGGCACAGAAACACCTGGAAAACCTGTGCCTAGAGACGCAAGAAACCATTTTGGTCAGGATAATAGAACAATTGAGAGAGAAAAACAGATATTCTTGGATACAGTACTGCCAATGCATGGATTTTTCAATACCTCTTCAACTCACAAAAGAGAAACAAAGAGAAAAAATGACTACAAGATAAAAAACTGCATCAGTAGAGAGAATGACTGTGATTGGTCTTAGGATCAAGGTATATATAGTACTGGGGGAAAAAACCCAAAAACAGCACATGAAGCATAGAATCTGTGGGTAGCAACAGGTACCACACTTACGGGAGGCACAGGACAATAACACTGACCCATTTAAGGACATTTATTGGCCTTAGTTTTTGGTGCAACATCCTCCCTGTCCTCGTGGCTAAAGGAACAGTGCGAGTTCCTAGCTGCTGCCAGGACAGGGAAGAACTCCCCAATGTAGGATGACCACCAGTGAGGACACATCCTAAGTAGACCACAAACCTGGAACTTGGGTGTTGCCATGTAGGAGGTGGGTTCCTCCAAGGAGGAAAGGAGAGCCCAAACGAGAACAGGGACAAACAGAAACAACAATCATACGACAGCTACAGAACTTATCCAATAGAAAAGGGAAAAAGAAGACACTTTGGGGTGAATAACTGTCCCCATATCACACAGTGTCTATGCACTAAAATGTGGCTCCCAAGTTAACAGAGTGAGTCTGACACATTGAAAATGTCCTACCTTCCGAAATACAAATGATTCTTCATTGTAAACTGGATTGAGTCCATTGTTCATCACCATGCGAGTTCGGAACTCCTTACGTATAGTGTCCGTGGGCAACCCATACATGTCAACTTCTACATATGTGCCAATTTTCTTGTCTGACAAGAACTGACCTGATATGACCTGCAGCATCACAGAAATAAGATGAGAGAGAAGTGAAGTCTCTGTAATAGTCAGTTGCAGAGAATAATGTGGAAGAAATTCTCTGTTCATCTTTAGAAATTTTATTCTCTATGGAAACAATGTATTCATTCCTTATTTAAACTAAAACATCATTGAGTGACAACCATATGCAAAAAACTCTTCCAGGCAGAGGTTCTACCTTTGATAACTGTCTAGAAAAAGAAAGAGGGAAATATATATAAATCATATAATACAGAGAAGTAGTATCCACAGCATCTTCATTTCACCTAACTGGTCACATCTACGAAATGAAGTGATAGGTTCAAATATGCCCTAGGACGCCTTCATAGCTCCAAAATTGTCATACCACATTTTTACTTAATTCTTTTAAAAGTCTTGAAAAGAGACACACAGAAAGAAAAGCAATTGCTAAAATGTGCCTGTTATTCTTTAATAATATTGACACTGGTCAGCTATGATGACAGTATTATTTTTTGTAAAGACTAGCATTAAATTCTATCTATTATAAAGCTACAGAGAGACTTTTTTATTTACTTTCCAAATGACTGTAGCCATTTATTAGGTTTTTTCTCACATTCTCTAATAGCTAATAATTTTGAAACAGTTTTTTGAGATAACTAACATACAATAAACTGTACCTATTAAAATGTACAAGATCAGTTCTAACACATGAGCACATCTGTGAAACTATCACCACAATTAAGACAACAAACATTTCCATCCCCCTCAAAGTTTCTTTGTGTCCTTTTATAATCCATCCTTTCCTCCATCCCTATCTAGAGGAAACCCGATTTACTTTCTGTCACTATATATTAGTTCACATTTTCTAGAATTTGTATAAGTGGAATCATATAGTAGGGTTTTTTTTTTCACTAATAAACTTAGTTTTCTACAGCAATTTTAGGTTTAGCAATTTTAGGTTCATAGTAAAACTGAACAGAAAGTAGAGTTCTCATATAACACTGTCTCCAGCCTCAGTCTCCCTGACTGTGGGTATCTTGCACCACAATGGTACATTCACTACAACTGATGAAGCTACAGTGAAATATCATTATCACCCGAAGTCCACAGTTTACATAAGCGTTTACTCCTAGTGCTGTATATTCTATGGATTTGGACAAATGTATAATGACATGTATCCACCATGTAGTGTCATACAGAATAGTTTCACTGCCCTAAAATCCTCTGTATTCTGCCTATTCATCCCTCCTCCTCGTAACCTCTGATCTTTTTTTAGTGTCTCCATAGTTTTGTCTTTTTCCAGAATGTCATATAGTTGGACTCATACAGTATGCAGCTTTTTCAGATTGGCTTCTTTCACTTAGTAATGTACCTTTCAGTTTCCTCCATGTCTTTTCAGGACTTGAGTGCTCATTTCTTTTTAGCACTAAATAAGATTCCATTGTCTGGAGGTACCAGAGTTTATTTATCCATTCACCTACTGAAGGGCATCTTGGTTGTTTCCAAATTTTGGCAATTATGATAAAGCTGCTACCAACATCCTGTGTAGGTTTCACTGGGGACATAAGTTTTCAATTCATTTGGGTAAATACCAAGGGGCATTATTGCTGGATCATAGGGTAAAAGCGTGCTGAGTTTTGTAAGAAACTGCTAAACTGTCTTCCCAAGTGGCTGTCCCATTTTGCAGTCCCACTATCAATGAATGAGAGTCCTGTTGTCCCACATCTTCTAGTAGGTACTTTTTTCATCTGACGTCTTTCACTAAAAGTAGTTAACTTTACTAGTGAAAAACAAATTGTATCTCAAGAAAAAAGGGGGAATTTTAAGTCAAAGTTGAGGGCAACACATGGATCTTGCAACTTGACATTAAATATTTTAATTGTGATTTCTTAACACTTTTCCAAACCATCAGCATACATGTTTATACTGTTCTGTGAGGAGCAGGAGCCTTACCTGCACTGAGCAAGTGGCTGCAATGACCCCATCGACAGGAGTTTCAGAGAAGGGATCAAATGTTCGATCGGGCCGTCTCATGAAATCTGGTTTGAGAAGGTACCTGGTGGGACAAAGCATAGAAGCAATTTTATTAGTTGCTTTTACAAAGACTAAAACAGTCACTATCTGAGACACTGAATACTTCTTTTTCCCCATCTCTAACTTAGGAGCTAGGCTTTTAGGCAGAGGATCCTAAGGACTGAAGGGAATATCCCTGCCCATCAATAATCCTAAAGAGGAGCAGGGAAGAAGAAATGTTCTCCAGATGCCAGGCTCAGTGACACCCAGGACTTTCGATACTGTCATCTTCTCTTGAATTTATTTATGCTGTGGACCTCTTTAGACACTTTTCTTATGTGCATACAGTAAAATACAAAGAAAACAATGAAAAAGCAATTACATGGGCTATAGTTATCAAAACATGGAAAACATATATTTTACTTCTTTATTGTGTTTTAATTAATGCATTAAATTATGAGATCTAATGGCAAATTTGACAATTACCATAGTTTCAAAGTGCATAAAAATATTTTGAGAGATCTGTAACAACAGTAATGAGATATGAAAATATCTGTGACATACTGGTGTCAGAGTCACAGGTACCACTAGTATTACTGTGGGTTGTTGTCTACGTTCACAATCAAAGGAAATGCAAAATTTCAGTTAGAGGTGGGTGAAAATAAAGATGCAATTATTTCTTCATTTCTAGCCATGGTAATTAGGCAAGAAAATAAAAGAAAAGGTATCCAGATTGGAAAGAAGTAAAACTATTTCCATTTGCAGATGGCACAATCTTGTATATAGAAAATCCTAAGGAATCCACTAAAAAGCTATCAGAACTAAAAAAATGAGTTCAGCGGGGTTTCAAGATACAAAATAAACATACAAAATCAATTTTATTTCTATATGCCAGTAACAACCAAACCAAAAATGGAATTAAGAAAACAACTCCATTTATAATAGCACTGAAAAGAATAAAATACTTGGGAATACATTTTTTAAGTGAGTGCATATACTTGGAAAACTATAAAACATTGTTGAAAGAAATTAAAGAAGATTTAAATAAATGGAAAGACATCTTGTGTTCACAGATCAGAAGACTAAATATCGTTAAGATGGCACTATTCCCTAAATTGACACAAAGATTCAATGCAATAGCTATCAAAATCTCAGCTGGCTTCTTTGTAGAAACTGCAAAGCTGATTTTAAAATTTATATGGAAACTCGAGGACCAAGAACAGTCAAAATAATCTTTAAAAAGAAGAACAAAGTTGGAGGTCTCACGTTTCTCAATTTCAAAACTTTCTACAAAGCGAGAGTAACCAAAACAGTGTGGTACTGGAAAAAGATAAACATATAAATCAATGAGACAGAATTGGGAGACCAGAAATAAATTCATGTATCTATGGTCAACTGATTTTTGATAAGGATGCCAAGACCTTTCAGTGAGGTAAAGAATAGCCTTTTGGGGCCAGCCTGGTGGCGCAGCAGTTAAGTGTGCATGTTCCGCTTCTCGGCTGCCCGGGGTTCGTCAGTTCGGATTCCGGGTGCAGACATGGCACCGCTTGGCAAAAGCCATGCTAAGGTAGGCGTCCCACATATAAAGTAGAGGAAGATGGGCATGGATGTTAGCTCAGGGCCAGTCTTCCTCAGCAAAAAGAGGAGGATTGGCAGTAGTTAGCTCAGGGCTAATCTTCCTCAAAAAAAAGAATAGTCTTTTAAACAAATGGTGCTTGGAGTGCTAGACAGCCACATGCAAAAGAATAAAACTGAACCCTTTCCTTACATCACAAACAAAAATTAACTCAAAATGGATCAAACAACTAAATGTAAAAGCTATAACTATAAAACGCTTAG
Organism: Equus quagga; assembly: GCF_021613505.1. Classification (NCBI taxonomy): domain Eukaryota; kingdom Metazoa; phylum Chordata; class Mammalia; order Perissodactyla; family Equidae; genus Equus; species Equus quagga. The sequence continues at coordinate 76,336,981 of NC_060278.1, forward strand.
AAGAAAACATAGAGATAAATCTTAGTGACAAGATTTGGCAACGGATTCTTCGATATAATACCAAAAGCACAAGCAACAAGAGAAAAAATAGATAAACTTGAGATTTCATCATAAAAACTTTCATGCTGCAAAGAATACTATCAAGAATATGGAAAGACAAGCCACAAAATGGGAAAAAATATTTGCAAATCATACATCTGATAAGAGACTTGTATCTAGAATATATAAAGAACAAATAACCCAGTTAAAAAATGGGCAAATGATCTGAATAGACAGTTCTTCAAATAAGATACACAAATAGCCAATGAGCGCTTGAAAAGATGCTTAGTATCTTTAGTCATCAGAGAAATGCAAATCAGAACCACAATGAGATACCACTATACACACACTAGGATGGCTATAATAAAAAAGTCAGATAATAGGAAGTGTTGACAAGGATGTGGAGAAACTGGAACCCTCAGACCTTGATGGTGGGAATGTAAAATGATGCAGCCACTTTGGAAAACAGCATGGAGTTCCTCAAACAGTTAAACATAGAGTTGCCATATGATCCAGCAAGTCCACTCTTAGTTATATACCCAAGAAAAGTGAAAGCATATGTACACACAAAAACTTGTACATGAATGTTCATAGCAGCATTATTCGTAATAACCAAAAGATAGAAACAATTCAGATGTCCGTCAACAGATGAATGGATAGACAACATGTGGTATATCCAGACAACGGAAAATTATTCAGCAACAAAAAGAAATAAAAAGTACTGATAGATTCTACAACACGGATGAACCTTGAAAATATTACGCTAAATGAAAGAAGCCAGTCACAGAAGACCACATATTATATGAATCCATTTATATGAAATGTGCAGAATAGGCAAACATATAGTGAGATAGAGTAGAAGAGCAGTTGCTTGAGGCTGGGGTAGGGGGCAGGGGATATTGGGAGGTGATAACTAAAGGGTATGAGATTTATTTTTTGAGGTGATGAAAATGTTTTTAAATTGGCCCCAACTACACAATGTCTGCCCCTTGTGCCCACTGGGTATAGTCACAAAATCATACCTCAACCAGATTCCATAACTTTCCTGAAACTTGTGTCAAAGAACTTTATCTCTCTAAAAAAATAGTTTTTTATTGTTAGAAATAACTATAAGCATAGATAGAAAAATTCCATATTAATATGAACAGTATATAGAGGAAAATAAAAGTACTTTCCCCAAAACTATAGGTTTGCTTTTAAATGTAAAAGCATCAAAATTGGGGGGATCAAATCTTTCATATTCCTTAGTAGCATAACTTTTACTAATTTCAACACTAGATGATGTCAAATTTATTACTATCTTTTAAAATAAACCAAAAAGGAATCCTGAGGCATGATATTTTTCCTTAAAGTGTACAGTGATGTTTTTTGGTTTTGACAAAGTTGCCATTCTTTGCTATATTCTAAGTCTGAGCAAAAAGTGTTAAAAAATAACCCCACATTTGACTTGGATGGAATCATCAATAAAGCACCTCCGAGGGACAACACTGATTTTTACATCAAGGATATAGAGAGTTTACAGAATTGTGCAAATATTAAAGATGATTTTGAACATTCACCTGTCTCCAAGAAAATGCAACCCAAAATATTTATATAAAAGCTCTCCAACTGCATAGAAGATATTGCCTTCTAAATTCATACAGTTTTAGAGTGGGATCTTTTTTTGTGGCTAGTGCCAGCCACTGGAAAACATGACATAGGAAAAGCTCAAGACTGAGGACGGAAAGCAGGTGAATAATGACAATGCTACACACACTTCTCCAAGGGAAGCCTACCAGCTTGGTCTGGCAAAGTATCAGTCATCGGCTGTAAGGGGAGGGAACAGATGATGGTTCTGGCTTTCACAAGAGGGGAAGCATTTGGTTTCCAGCTGTGTGAAATGAGGGATTATGCCTCCTGAGAAAGGTGGGGACTCTGGGATTCCTATAGGACTATAGGCATCTTTCCAGTCCAGAACCTCCTTGGGGGGTGGCTGTCCAAAGATTCAGCATTCCCCAGCCCCCTCAGTCATTTCTGAAGGGTCGGGAGCCCCTTCTCACCAAAAATAGAGAAATGCGGTATTGATGATGTCGTGGTGTCAAAAACATTATTCTGTATTCCCTGCTTTCATAAGTGCTTAGGAAGAAAACTAATCTGTGAAAGAGTGAATTGATCTAAAATAAGAAATACCAAGGGAAAAGGACAAGAAACCTAATGCTCTAAAGCAGGAAGCCTTCAGTGTCACGTGTTCATTTTATATACTTAAAAAATAGAAGAGAACATGTAGAAGTTTGACAGGACCACAAGGTAAGCCCTGGCTCGGGGCTGACACTTAGCCAACTTGTCTTGAAGGAGTGACTGTTCTGGGCCTGAGGTGGCCTGTGGATGCTGCAGAGACTGGGGACAGCCTGGATGGCTGTGCAGGTCCAGGGGCTCCAGGTATCCGTGGGGAAGCTGAAGCTGGAGCCCAGTGCCAGAGCTGGTTTTATGGGTATGGGACCTGTGCAGCTGCATAGGACCCCAAACTGAGAAAGGCTCCATGCTTGATCTAATACTCCCAGCCACTGTTTTGATATTCTTTTTTTTTTTTTGAGGAAGATTAGCCCTGAGCTAACTGCTGCCAATCCTCCTCTTTTCGCTGAGGAAGACTGGCCCTGAGCTAACATCCATGCCCATCTTCCTCTACTTTATATGTGGGATGCCTACCACAGCATGGCATGCCAAGTAGTTCCATGTCCGTACCCGGGATCGGAACCAGCGAACCCCAGGCCGCCGAAACAGAATGTGTGCACTTAACCACTGTGCCACCAGGCCGGCCCCTGTTTTGATGTTCTTAATAATTTATGAAGAATGAGTCCTTTGTTTTCATTTTGCATTGGGCCTTGCAAACTATGTAGCTGGTCCTGTCTAGTGTTCTTTGGTACAGGAAATGAATTCATTCCAAGCATCCAGGTCTGTGTGGTGGATGTGTGCATAAGCCAAAGCCAACGGCAAGTGGAGGGATCCAAGGGAACCTTGTAGAGCCTCGGAAGGCAAGGGAGAGAGAGAAGAAGGCCCTCAGCCAGGGAGGTGGACAGGAGCCATAAGAATCAGAGGGTAGAGTTATAAGGAAGTACATCTTATTTCATCACCCCTAAGGTGCCATCAAGTGTTCAACACCCCATTATTTATTTACCAGCAAGAAAGCGAAATGGCTGCTAATTATAACCCCAAGATGTATGGATTTTAAGACACATTTCAATTTGAGAAAGCTATAAGTGTACATCTTTGAATCATAAAACATCATACTATTTTGATATCAATCATTCAGTTTCTTCGGAAAGCCTAAAAAGACTTGAGAAATTAAGTTGCTCTATTTCATTTCCTTAGGAATTACAGAAATGCCTCCCATTTTTCCATCATTAAAAACAAGCCTGTTATAAACTACTGCTCACTTTCCTGGTAAATATCACACTTCCTGAGCTGAATGGTGTGATCTCCCAAAAGATTGGCCCACAGAGCAGACCAGGATTCCCAGGTAGGTTTCTGACATTTGGTTACTGTTGCTAAATTTGAGGGATGTATGAGCGCTCTGCATACTGATGTTCTGTATAAAATAGCTATCATTTGCCACCATAGGCCTGAAAGGCACAGAACGCCTCTTTATAGAAATGCAGCCCTCACACAGAGCCCACAGATTTTTTTAAATGCCCCTGCAAGTGGGTGGGAGAATGACTAGGGCAACGCAGTGAAAACCATGGAGCTCCCTGGATGCCCTTGCTCCGTGGGAACACGTCCTGTGTGGCTAGCCCCGTATCTACCAGCTACCACTCCTCCGTCACCGAGGGTCACAGAGCACACAGGTGAGAAAGATTTCTTCTCTTTTCCCTGTCGGTGACAAGCTTTGCCTCCAGGCTGAGCATGGGGAAAAGGAGGAGGGAAGAGGGAGACACGAGACTCTGAACAATACTGTCAATGCCTCTTACAGTTGGGCTGCTCCACTGAACATCACATTTTTTAGTCCCTCTGGTGGGACTTAGGCTTTCGCTTGGAGCACATCAGCACAGAATTCAGGCTAACGTAGCACTGTCCTTGTTTGTGAAGATATTTCAAAACAAACAATGGTGCAGAAAGTAAGACGCTGAGCATGCGAACTATGGCAAAACGAAAACTCCTGAAAAGAAACATAACGAACGCATACAACTCCTGTCAGGACCTCTTTTACCTGGAAACAATTACCCTCCCTGTGCCAGTCTCAGCCATCAGGCTGCTGAGGCAAGAATGGAAAGGCTCCTTTAGTGTCCTGGCCACAGCGAAGGTTCCGAGGGGGACGCACAGTCAGGCCTGACATGGCTGGTATGAACCGTGAGGGCTGGGCGGTCTCCCCGGATTCCTTAAAGGCCTGGTTTGAACAGAGTGCTCAGTCATCTTGCCTGGTGTGTGTGTGTGACTGACCATAAGGTCTTAAGCTTTTCTTAAACCTCACTTTTCATAGAAACTTGCAGCTTAGGCAGTACTTTCATACACATTCCTGTTCATCCTTACTGTGGCATCAGGACGAACTCAAGTGATGCTGATAGCTGTTACTGCCTTCATTTTATCAAGCAGAAAATCGAGGTTCAGCATCGCACACACCTGCTCAGAGCAACAAGGATGCAGCATGCAGAGCATGCAGAGGAGCTGGGGCTCCAATCCGGGCTTCAGAATCAAGCCGAAGGCTTTTCTCTCCACCCCACAGCTGTCCCCTGGGGCCTCGCTGCCTGAGCCCACCGCTGGGCGTCTATCCACCAATTTACGTGCACAATCTCCTGGTTATGAACACTTGGCATTAAATAACAAAACAGCTTTAAAAAATTCTAAAATGTGTATTTGGCTGTTTTCTTTTAAATCACATAGTTTTTATTTCTGTTTTCCCCAGTTTTATTGAGATCGAATTGAGACGTAACATTGTATTAGTTAAGGTGTACATTTTTTATTTCTTTCAGAACGCACAGCAGAGGAAAATGCAGTGTATCCTCCAGTGATGTGCATGGCGGGTGATTCGGGTCGCAGGGCCGTCGTCACCCATGTGTGTAGTTACGCTGGCAGAGAACCATCTGGCAGGCAGGAAGAGGAGGGAGCGTGCACTTTGAATCTGCAACTGCTGAAAAATTTTACCTTGACTGGCTGTTTTTAGTGATGAAAATTAGACATTCACCCAGGGAGGCCAACAACTCCCCAAGACTAGCATTGTTGGGATAGGATGGTACCTGCTCAGTTAATTTAGAGGCCTTTGCCTAGTGGTTTGGGATTATTTACCTGAAGAGGGTAATAACATTAACAGACGCATGGAGAAAAATAGCCATACGGTTTTTTTCATCTCTATAGAATTTTAACTTCATATTTTCATTTAAACGTTCAGCATTTCAGCAGAATTAACATTTCCTATATCACTACTCAGTTCACACTTTAAAGAATGCTATTTAAGTAAACTAGAACAACATCCATAGCATTATTTTCTTCTATTTACAAGACACACGAAACAATCAAGAGAGGATAAAGCTTTCTTCCTAGCTGTTATTAAATTCAACTTGACACCCGTAACTTCATTATATATTAAATCAACTTCATTCCTCTACTTGTCATAGGTAAAATACATATATTTTATGTCTATGTCTCCAGTTAATGTCCAAATGAGCAGGGATCATTATTTGTTATAGCTATAAAAACCTGCCCTGTTGAATTTAAAGTGAGAGAATTAAACTGTATATGATAAATGCTTATCTTGGGGTTAATTTTTTTTAAAAAAGTCTGCTTACTAAAACTGGGGTAGATGAAGAATGTATATTCGCAAATATAATCTATCTGGGGATTTCATTCATTTCTGTCCCATCCCTCAAACTCAGCTTAAATTCAGCAGCCCCTAACTAAAAAACGACACTGTTTCATTATAGCTGTAGTATGGGGTTCTGGAACACGGTGACAACAGTTTAAATCACATTACTCACCCGCAGGATCCATTATACTCAAATTTTCCCTGATTCAATTGCATCGCTAAATCTGTCAAGAGACAAAAATAATTTAGTATCTCGTGTCCCTGGACAAAGAAGATCACGACGGGGTAATTTTAAACATTGGAAACCAGATACCGATCCTAGGCCGAAAGGTCCTTTTTAACACTACAAGGTACTTCTGGGTCTGTTTAGAGCATACAACTCTCTTCAGGCTGAAATGATCTCATCTTTAATATAAATTAAACATAAAATGTGTTCTCACAAAGATCATGCTAGAATTGCTTTAACAATTGGATTCAATATATGAGTCATACGATTGTTCAATTAGTGTTGAGTGCGGATGTCCAACCTGATACAGTTGGAGAGGATGTGCCTTCTGACCCCAGAGGAAGGGTACGCTGGAGATACCCAGTAGGGTCATGTGAATATAAAACTCGATTAAAAAGAATAAAAAATAAACTAGACAAGTATCATGTAAAAATTGGTGACTTGGGGAGAATTCTTCTAGTGGGGTCTACACTGGCAGGACATGGCTTATGACTTTTCTCTTGCAGGCAGACACAATCTTCTTTCTTCTCATCAGCAAAAGAAATGGGTAAGCTGATGGATTTTTTCCTTCTTCAAAATGTTGTGGTGAAATCTAACACTATGGAATAAAACATAAGCTGACCTAGTGAATAAACCCCCCTAGGATCATTTAATCCCTACAACGGACTCACTGACAACTGAGAACACAACTTGACCCCTTTTTTAAGTAAGTAAAATAAGTGCCTCTTTGTTTAGTTTGTCTCTGCTAGAAACACTCTGGGATGGTACTGGTACCCGGTTTTGGTTTAGTGGAGCAAGGACTGAGGGGGGCACTGGTGGTCCTGGAGGAGGCTCTACCAAGGGGTGAGGAATGTTATCAGTTCACATTCATGCCAAAAGGATGAAAGTCAAAGGAACTTACAATCAGTCTAGACAATAGGGAGAAAGGTGGATAGAGATTCTCAAAGGATGGTGGATGGTCTAGAAAAGGAAAATATTCCCAAATTGGGAAACATGGAAGGTACCCTGATATAGCAAAGAACTGAACAAGAAAAGGGTTTTCTGTTTTGTTTTGTTTTATTAATTTTAAGGACTATTCTTGGAACTAACCATAGAAAGTGAATAGATTTTTGTGGCGTATTTCTCACCTGTTTTAGATAAGCTACCAGAGCCCATTATTTTCCCATCTGTAATCTTAAAATTGTGCCCCTGGGCTCTTAGGATCCTTTACCAGACCTAGTGATATGTTGATGGCTGTCACTGCAGCTCCCAAAGGGTTCTGCATGGCCTCTCCTACTTTCCAAGCAAACCATGAAAACTTTACAAAATGTTTTATGCATTCATAAAAATTGACTTCTCTCCTTGCAGGAAAAAAAAAAAATCATTATATATTGGAAATCTGCCTTTGAGGACACTTTGGAGGACCAAGTTATAAATTAGTACCTCTAAGAAAATGTAACTCCTTCCACACCATTTTAGCAAAGTCTGCTCCATAATTTCTGCGCTTTTATGGTGTGGTGCCACTGTGTTGCTGACATCTGCTGAATGTTAACAGTGGGAAGGGTACTTTCCAAGGGAAAAATGAATCATAGTTATTGTACACAGATACTCAAATTCTTCTCATTTAATTCTGTTTCTGGAAATGAAGATAAGTTTGATCCAAAGGAAGAAAAATTAGAAATATTTTGGAATGGGGGGCAATATTTAACAGATTAGTCATGGTATTTTCAAAAGGAAATTCAATTTAAATCAAAATATATTTCCTTCTACCATTGTTTTATTGCTTTGAGTTTTTAATTTCTCACCATTATGTAAATCCAACAACATGTTGTTTTGCCATATGTCTGCTTCCTTTAAAAAATGCCCACAGCCAACCGATGGCTACTCTTGGCACCATCCTGTCAAAGTGTTCTCGTGGAATTCGAGGTCACTGGACATCAATTCCTACCTGGGGTTTGATAGTTCAGTGAAACCATCTGGCAGCCAGCGTTCCAGAAAATCTGAGGCATGTAATTACTGGAATCGACTCGGCCTCCCTTGGGGTAAATACGACTCATTTGTCGTTTGTTATAACTGTGTAACTTATTAAGGAGAATGGAAAAAAGAATATTCTGGCAGCATAAATAAACAACAAAGAGCTAAAACAACAAAGGTCTAGACCAACAATGATAAACACGCAGACAAGAGGGAGCAAATTCACATTTGTAAATGATGCTTCAGAGAAAAACTACAGTTCACTGTGTGGATGATAACAACAATTCTCATTTGGGCAGATTTTCACAGCTGCTGTGGCCTTTCACACATATTATTTTATTAGCTCTACAACTACAATTATATATGAACCATTTATCTACTTTAGAGACTCCCACCAAACCAAAAGTGCACCAACCACTTATTCCACTTAACACACAAGGATACTTCACAAATTCAATCGCATGTGTCTTCAGGTAGCCTAGACCGACTGACTCATTAAAAGAAGACATGTTATAATGAATATTGCGTTCTGTAAAGAAAAAAAAGATGCACTCAGAAACCCTGCCATCAACCCTCCCAGAAAGACAGGCAATAAATATAATTACACCCTGAACCATGAGGCTTTGGAGGCAGGTGTGCCATTATCATATCAGCAGCTCCTACTTTCATTAATGTCCTGGGGATGGAGACAGCTGACTTAAAAAAAAAAAGTGTGATGAATTAAATTTGGAGTCATTAAACAAATTATGTATACACCAACTGCCACACACAGCCATCCCTGAAATATGCATATTTGATGATGAGGAGGAGGAGGAGGAGGAGGAGGATGGGTTCTCCAGCCCAGAAATGATTATGGAAAGTTTAAAAACACTTTATACATTTTTGGAGACCAGCTTTTGATTAAAAGAGGTCTAAATGAAAGTATATCTAAAATGCAAGAGGCTACATGCTTTGAGTGCTAACAAATCCACAGTCTCTCAGAGCCACCCTGTGGATAACGGAGGGAATGCTACTGCATGCCCAAAACATGTGGTTACGTTATGGTCTGTCAAACAAAAACAAGGTGAGGTGAGCAGCCTCATGTCCAGAAAAGAAAATCCCAACACAACAAGTCAGATCAGAGCTCATCAGCATAACAGCAGAAAAGCAGACAAAAAAGGCAACCGCATTTAACCTGTGGTGTTACCTTCAGCGACATGGAAACCTTGAAATTTCACGGGCTGTGCATAGTTGATCATTGTGGACAGATAGGGATGGATGTTAGTGGTAGCACCCACGTATTTATAGGACGCCATCCACGCCTGCTCATCTTCTACAGTAACCAGGCCCTACAAGCACAATGAAGGGACAGGCATGTCAAGACTTCAGCCAGGCTCACAGAGTCATGCTGCAGACTTCTTCACTAACGATCATTTGCACACACACAAATTGAAAGATGACGACCTTTTTCTTTCTCAGTGATGCTAAGGATAATTTTAAAAGTTAATGCCTATTATACCACCAAATAATGCAAAAGGAGATGATAAAATATTAGGCTTATCTTACATTGTTTGGACATCTTTTAGATTTTTGAAGGTCTTTAAAATGTTCAAGAAACTATATTGAATATTAGCACAGCAATGCTATGAAATCTATAATGGGTACTGTCATCCATATTTTCACAAATGGAGGCAAAGTCAAAAACTGACTCTCCAACTTGAGTGTGCATCAGAATCACCTGGAGGGTTTGTTAAGACAGATTCCTGAGCGCCACTCACACTTTCCGATAAAGTGTGTCTGGAGAATGGCCCAGGAGTTTGTATTTCTAACTAGCTGACAAGTGCCGCTGCTGGGGCTGGTCTGGGGACCACAATCTGCTTAACACTGCTCTAGAATTTAGGCCCCAAACAGAAGTAATTTATGGTATTCAAAAAAAAAATGCTTATTTTTGGGGGCTGGCCCAGTGGCGCAGCAGTTAAGTGCACATGTTCCACTTCGGTGGCCCTGGGTTTGCTGGGTTGGATCCCAGGTGCAGACATGGCACCGCTTGTCAAGCCATGCTGTGATAGGTGTCCCACATATAAAGTAGAGGAAGATGGGCATGGATGTTAGCTCAGGGCCAGTCTTCCTCAGAAAAAAGAGGAGGATTGGCAGCAGTTAGCTCAGGGCCAGTCTTCCTCAGAAAAAAGAGGAGGATTGGCAGCAGTTAGCTCAGGGCTAATCTTCCTCAAAACAAAACAAAACAAAAGCTTATTCTTAAAATAATCTGAGAACTCATTACATAGGACACATTGAAATTGCATTATTTTGCATGGAGGAAAAAAGAAAAATTATTTTAGTTCATTTCTTGGTAAATCAGAACAAAACGCATAAAATCAATAACAAAAATAACACCTCAAAAGTGATCAACATTTTGTTGAGAATTTTGAAGAGCTAAATTCCTCCATAGATTGAACACAGGTGGATAAACTGCCTGGTCACATGAATGAATTCAATAGTTAAAAAATGGTCAGACTGCTTTACCTGATGACTTAACAATCTGAGCATTCTAAATCATCAAGCTGATTTAGCCTGAGAGAAATAATCAAATAATGTGATTTGCTTTTTCAAAAAAATCATTTCTTTATATGTCCTGAATGCCCGAATAAGGGCAGAGGCCATGTCAGATTTCTTTCTTGTGTGTTTAATGATAATGAGTAACACCAGTACCACGTGCTGGGTAGCAGAATGAATTCTTGCATGCACAACCTCATTATTGTCAGTAATCATGTGTAGTAAGGATTAGAATCCTACTCACTGACTACTTGAGAAGATTGAGGCCTTGAAGATTAAAATAACTCGGTCATGGCTGCTTAGCTAATAAACAGCAGTAACCAAATGTCAACCTGTGTTTTGTTGGCTCCAATATCTTATAAAATTCTAATAGAAGAGAATTTCACAAACATCATGGGAGAGGATTGAGAGCAGACTTATCCATAATTATTCCAAACAATATTTAGACAGTAAGAAGATAGGGTCTTGCTCCAAATAAGATAAGACCCCATAGACAGAAAGATAGTATTTTCTGAAGCTCTGAATTATGGGAATCAAATTACAAAGCACATTTCTGTCTGTGACTGCCATCAGTCTCACCCTTGTAATAAACCACGTACATTTACTAATTCAAACCACTTTGATATCTGGAAGATCTTTGAAGAGGATAAAAGAAACTGAAAATGTAACTTCACTTTCCTTGTAACACAGTCAATACCTAATAATGTCAAATAAAACTCAGAATGTCTGCAACGTGAAAGTAACTGAGCATCTTTCAGAAGGACAATGCAGTCAGAACCATGATCACCTTTCTATTTCACTATGATATCAATTTGAAGACATATTAGGTCATTTTTATTTTCAAATTCAATGTGTTGATGATTATATACTCCTATTCTAGGAATAAAATCTCTAATTCTAACTTAAGAAAATGCCTTACTGTGCTAAACACTTACTTTTAGGAAAATCATCTTATTCACTTGCCCTGGTTCTGTAATTTTACCAGGATTTAATCATTTCCTCACTGTGATTAATTCCTTCTTTTAAAGACTCTTATAATTAGATGCATCAACTATGTAAATATTATCCCCATAAAAAGTAAGCTTGACATTCCATGGGATAGGGAGAAGACAGAATAACAACACTTAGTATAAAATGTTCAATATTAGAGGGCCACATATGGTGTCTCATAATGAAAACAAAAAACACAGGAAAATTATCTTATTACCTTTTTGTTGTTTTCATGTTCAAGGTCATCTGAAGCCTAAATTAGAGAAAGAAAATAATTAATTTACTTCTCTAAAGGGAAAAATCTCAAATTTACTAGCCATGCATATGTAAATACTTAAAAAAAAATCTATAACCTTTTTATTCTATTTACTTGTTAAGATGAGCAATTATTGATGACATAAAGCCATGGATAAAAGTGGATACTGAAAAGATACGATGGCCTGTCTTACACACTAGAAAAGCAATTCTTAATGCTCTCTCCCTCCTTTGTTGATAGTCTTTGCCTATTTAGATGCTCCTTACAGTAATTTAATTAGCGATTTAGTCACGGGGCTTGGCAAATAATCCATGTGGCCACCTCCCCTGATATGTAAAGGGCAGCAAGCATGAAGGGTCACTCTTCTGCACGTCCACACTCACGTCTGAGTACTGGTCAAGGCTTTATGTGGTAAGACAGCATAAAGGTAAGCACTGAGTCTTTGTCTTCCAGTATTCCCTATTGGCTCCCCACTTCCTCAAACACAGACCCTAGAGAGTTATCTTGCTTCCGCTCTCTCCCTCACTTCTCCACATTCAATCCACCAGCAAGTTGAATCATCTTCGCTTCCTCAATAGATCTTGAATCCACTCAAGCTCTCTGTTTCCACTGTCCGGTTTAACCCTCCAGGGTCTGGCCTCCTGCAACAGCCTAGCCTAGCTGCCTTTCCCGAGCCCACTTTTGCTTCCTTCTAAACTAGTCTCCACATGGTAACCATAGTGATTTTTAAAAACTCATATCAGGCTACATTTCCCCCTTCTTTAATTTTCAATTTACTTAACATTTGAGCTTCTCACAGTGGCCTCCCAAATCCTGCACTATCTCATTCCCACCTGCCTGTCCAATCCCATCCTGCTTCACTCTCCCCCGTCCTCAATCAATTCGCTCTGTTCACACTGCCTGTGTTGCGGTTACTGCTGTGGTCCCTCTGCGGGGAAAGTTATTCCTCTAGTTCTGTGCATGGCTGGTTCCTCTTTACCTTTGGGTTCTGGTTTCCTTCTTCCCTCTCCCTCATCACTCTCATTATTCTCCACTTTAGCACTCATTTTTAGCTTCATAATAGCACTTATCACAAGTCGTAATTATATAATTATTTGACTGTCTGCTTGTTTGTTGTCTGCTTCCCGCTCCCTTTCCATTAACTCCCATCAGACTACAGGTTCCATGAGGGCAGAAAGCAAGTGTGTTTTGACCCTTCTGGATTATTAGAGACTAGGATGTGCCTGGCACACAGTAGGTACACAATAACTATTTTTCTTGGCTGAATGGTTGGATAGATGGAAATATTTTTACGCTCACTCTTCATTAGGAGGGAGGTGAGTTATTGAACTAGCAGGACAAGTTTTCTAATGAGGGTCTGATTGGGATGATCAGGGATAATTTTCCAGATGATTTCAACAGGCTAAACTTTGCCACTGGGATGCTGCTGTTGTCTCCCCACTCACCATAATAATGCAATGAATGATCATATTTAAAGGACATGGGCCAAATGGGTAGTGGTCAACACTGGGATCACTAATGAGTAACTCAAGTGTCCTTTCTAATACTGTGCACGTCTTGAGTTCAGATACTGAGTCTGGTCACTCAAGTTAGAAGAGGAATTATAGGCTACTTTATTCTCTTGTGGTTGTCACATTTCTATAGTTTCATAATAAACAGCTGCTACCTCTTGAGAGTCATGAAAGAAAAGGGACATCAAGACTCTGACCTTCTTGACACTATTTGCAACAGCTTCCTTGTGACCCAGGTCATCAGCAGAAAGTTCATTTCCAAATTTGTATTCAGGGTGAGCTTCCTCCTCTTGGTCAGCTGTGTGAAAGACAAAAGGAAAATCCACGAAGCCACATTACCACCAAGCAGTCAGGCCTTCTGCACAGTCTTGGGTAGAAAATGAGCACTTTTAGAGGAGAAGGAAGCTAAAAGAAAATATGAACATCTGAATATGCCAACTTTTTTCAAATGAAACTCTCACTAAACTCTTACCTACTCAAGGTCAAGGAGCACATTTCGTTAATTCGCGTGCTGCTAGCATGGTTTTTGACATGCTTGACGCTTAATAAACTTTTCTGAAGTGAATGATCATTTCTATCCCAGTACACTAACCCTAAAAATTAAAGCCCCTGTTTGGGAAAATCACAGTGGCCTCCCAAATCCTGCACTATCCCCTGCCAGGAAAATCTGTGACTCACAAGGGTATTTTGATCTTCCCTGACACCTAGAGAAAACAAGAAGAAGATAGAAAAGGAACATGCATATTGAAGAAGAGACTAAAATGTGAATTTTATGGGCATACTGACTGGAGTGGTGTGATATAAAAATGAAAGAGCTTGGAAGGATTGTACCGCTCCTGTAAACCATTTGTCAAGCCTGGATTAGGTTTAAAAGACTCTGAAATCATTCCTTGGGTTCATGCTAGAAGGGGAGCTGGAAGTTGGTGCTAAATAAAGCTTGTGCCCCAGGAGCATGGCCCGGGCTGTGAAAGGAGGCCAGAAGCACTCTGTCCAGCAGTCCAGGAAAAGTGACAAGAACTCTGGTATCCACCAAGGTTGCTGGTAGAAAAAGATCACTCATTGGAAAATGAGCCACAACCTGGTGTGAGATCTGGATTCCCATAATCCCCATTCTGCAGGAGCTCCCAGGTAATGAATTTGCCTAAAAACTAGCCAGGATCAGGAGAAACCCAGAGGCCGATGGACAAGGCCAACGCAAATCCACACCATCACAACACAGGGCCAGAGGGACCCTTATCGTAAAAAAAATAGCAAAATAATTGCTGAGTATGGACTCACAAGGAAGGTGAGCAGACCCAAAAGAATTAGAGATACTTTTTAAAAAGCATTTTTAAAACATGCAAAGGAGAACGCAAGAACAGGAGTAAATGAGAAATGATTTCACTGATTCTACGATGTATTTTACTCACATTTAGTATTTCTGATGTTGCAATGTGTTCTTTAATCAAGGGCATTTTATAATTAATTGAAAGCATTTTTCTTTCTTAGTCACAAAATAGTGGTGTTTTTCAACTAATGATATCTTGGATTTGGAATTTCTTGAGGGATTGCTTTTTGCAAAGTTCTATTCTAGGCATGGGAAGAAGGTGAGGCAAGGAAGACAGATACTCTCCTATTCTGGATATTGATATTCTGATGAGGGGATACTCTGGAGGCAGATGAGTAAAAAAAAAATTAGGTCATACAGACCTTGGGGCAGGAAAAAAACAGTTTATGGAGCTAGAATAGGTCTTAAAATAATCTAGTCCAGTATATTCACTCTATGGGTGAGGAAGTAGATTTAGAGAGATGATTTACAAGTCCAAGGCCAGAGAACAAGCTATGGATCTAGATTTCTCCAGGTTCTTAGCACTATGCTCTTAATGTGACACTGGGATTCCATGACTACTGGGCTTCCATGACCTACAGTCTGTAACAAAGATTTTGAAACTTCCCACCATCACCATTAAATTTCCATTTCATCTATCTCTAGTCTAACCTGCCCAGCCAGATGGAAACTACTTGAAATTAAGGGATGTGTCCCATACAAGTGGTAGAGACTTAACAACCACTTTAAAAGAGTTGTATGAATGAATGGTACCATCTCAGACACACCCACAACCACACACTATTTTGGTATTCCCCAGTGCTTGTCTCAGAGTCCTGGGAGCCCCATGTCCTTCTGAATCTAAATCCAGCTAAGGAATGGGCACATGCTTTCACTGATTGAGCCTTCTATTTTCTACAGCCTCCAGGCAGACCTGTCCTCTTGAATTAAGCTTGGTTTCCTCTTGCCTGCTGTGTTGAAGTATTTAAATTAGACACTCCAGTCATTCATGGATAGTAGGATCATACTGTGATACCAGAGTAATTACAGTCAACTGGCTGACCAGAACTAAAGCCAAGTATCACTGAGGGAACCTAAGAATCACATATGTATAACTGGTAGAGCAGAAACCTCTATGTCCTTAAAGAGAAATTCAAGAGGAGGATTCTGTCCTCTCAGCAACTTTCCTGTATGTATACTATACCATGCGATTATTTCTGTTAAAATTTAATCAAAATATCAAGTATATTTTGGAATAACATGGGAGACACTAGAGGCAAATATTTTTTGTCTGTGGGGATAATTAAGATACTCAGAAAAATTGGGAAAGTACCCATAGGATGATAAGTGGAATCATATTGACCCCCATTTTAGATTAATGTGTGTGTTCAGGAAATTTTAAATCTTTGGCTTTCATCAGTTATATTCTTTCTTCTTTTTTTAAAAAATATTTTTAACAACTATTTTGCATATTTGTGTCTTCTTCATATTTACGAATATTAGAAGGGCAGTATTGTAAGGTACCAAAGGTCTTGACCCTGGAGTCAAGGCAATTCTGAGATTGAATCTTAGCACCATTGCTCGCCAGCTGTAGGATCATCTGCAAAACACATTACCTCTTTAAGCTGCAGCTTCTTCATCTGAGAAAGGAGTGCAATAATACCTGTTTCATTGGACTGTATGAAAATTAGATAAGGCGGTGATGCTTAATCTACACCTGGTACAACAAATTTCACTCTGCAGTTTGCTCCACAGGACTGTAGTATCTAAGAATGCCTTACATGTTTTTGGCTATCATCTATGAAACATAAACTAAGTTAAGAAACTGTTTTTACATAATATTTATCTTCTAAAATTTTAGAAGTATTTTATTGGTCTATTGAAATATATTCCTTTTAATATTTTATTCTTAAATCTCATTTAGGTTTATTATTTGCAAAAATATGTAAAATAACATAATGGCCATTACGGTCGATTGTATCTTCCAAAGACAGCTGTGATAACATCTACCCTCCCATGTGCTCTCTTACAATGTGATCTTGCCACTCACCCACCCCCGTGAACTCAGGTGGGCCCTCCAAGACCTTTTTGATGAATAACATAGAACGGAAATGATGATGTGCCAGTTCTGGGCACAGCTCTTAAATAGTTTAGCAACTTCTGCTTTCTGCCTCTTGGAACACTGGTTCTTGGGATGCTCCATCTAAGAACCTGGCCACCACATTGTAAGAAGCCCAAACCATGTGGACAGGCCATATGGGGGTACTCCGGTCAGTAGGCCCAGCTGAGATCTCAGCATCAACTGCCAGCCACATGAGTGAGGCATCTTGGACAACCACCAGCCCAATTGAACCTTCAGATGACTCCAGCTCTAGATGTCATCTGCTGGCAACTACATGAGAAACCTAAGGGAGAACCACCAACCTGAGACCAGATGATCCACAGAACTATGACAGAAAATAATAAAGTGTTGTTTTAAGCTTCTAAATTTTAGGGTGGTTTGTTACACAGTAATAGATAACCCTAATAGGCATCGATTAAATAATATCAGATATTGGGGCCGGCCCTGTAACCGAGTGGTTAAGTTCGCATGCTGCACTTTGGCGGCCCAGGGTTCTGCAGGTTCGGACCCTGGGTGTGGACACGGCACCGCTCATCAAGCCATGTTGAGGTGGAGTCCCACATAGCACAAACAGAAGGACCTACAACTAGAATATACAACTATCTACAGGGGCCTTTCAGAGGAAGAAGGAAAAAAAAAAGACTGGCAACAGATGTTGGCTCAGGTGCCAATCTTTAAAAAAAAAAATAATAATAATATCAGCTATCATTGGCCCCCTAGGCCCTCCCTGTCATATAAAACATGAAAGTGGTCATTATGACATTTCTCTGGGAGTGGAGCTGAACCAACAGTTTGGACATGCAACACAAACCGTCATTTATAAACCTGATCCACAGTCATCAGTCTTTATTAAGGGGTTGTGAATTAGATTAGTTAATTCTCAGAGCTCTTAGGTTATTACTCACAATATCAAACTTTCCTAAAATCTACTCTTGTATTTCACATGTTTGTATAATAAGTGAAGAGAGTTTCTACAAGTATATCTAAATAATTTAGCACAAACACTATACAAATCCAAGGCACTGTCTAACCAATAAACACACAATGGAAGACTGAGTCATTCTGTTAATCAATTCTCATGACACATAAAAACAATTTTCTAAAACATTCCAAACTTCTCAGAAAACCCATTTAAAGTCAAATATTATGGTTGTGGCTATATGGCGAAAGTAAAACAGAAGCTAATAGCAAATATTTTAAGCAAGGCTGTCTCTGCTAAAATTATCTACCTATATGGATAATTCTGTTGGGGCGGTTATTTGAAGGAATTTGAATTTGAGATTTTAATACTGGCTTTGAGTTTCCAGTTCACTTTGTGCGTACATACAAACCAATCATTTATCTGAGAGTCTCTCCCCACATTCCTTTCCTTCTAACCTGCCTTACTCCTCTCATCACTAACAACATGGAAGTTCCTCTTTGGTTTACAGGAAAGAATTGCAGCATGTCCTTACTCTCCAACCCCTGCCTTCTACAGCAAGTGCTTCAAGGATTCTCTCTGGCTGTGAATTCCTGCTGAACCACTGAATGCATAACAAGAAAGGAGACGACTAAGCCACTAAAATCTATTGCCCGGGTAAACTGGAAGTAATGCTATTTGGCAAAATAACAGAAGATTAAGGTTGGTGCATGAATACACACCCGACTATTCGGAATTAAGATGTCTCATTATATAAAAGGGATCATTGAGACAAATCCATGGGTTTTTTAATTTTAAAAAGTATTTTTGTGACATGTAATTTTAAAAAAAAACAAAACTCACCACTTTCTATTTCCTCTTCATTATCATCCTCTAAGATGCTAACTGGGGCAGCAGATTCTCCAGCTTCCATCATGCTTTTCAAAGCTTCGAGCTGTTCTGTTATTAAAAACAAACAATAAGATGGAGATGGTGACAGATGTTGGATCACTTATAAAACCTGGGCTTTAAGATAGACACTGAGAAGGAAATGAAAAGAACGGAAATATATTGTCTAGGCTCCTACTAGTCACATTCCTAAGGCCACTGTCTCACTCAGTCCTGGTGGTGGGAATTCTTAAGGAATGTGCAACAACCACATTATCTACACATGATGAAGAACTACCGGAACACGGGTGAAGTGCTCAGAATTCTGGACCCCAGGTTTGAGAGTGGGGCTCAGTCACCAGGAAGGATTTAAGGCTTGATAACAAAAACCCATAATTTGGAGAATCTAACAAAGACCAAGGTTGATGAATAACTCTAGGGAAGTGACAGAAAAGAGACACGCACACTGGAGACTGATGAAACTTCAGGAAAAAAAACTTGCAATTGATATAACCAGGCCTATTATCTTAATATAAAAAAAAACCCTCTTGTAAGGAAGACAAAGACGAATGAAATAATTAAAAAAATGGGAAAACGTGTAGGGACAAATCATAAATAACGTTATCTAAAGAAACTAGTTATCAAAGACATACAAATAAAAAAATTAAAGTATCATTTCTCTTCTATTAGTTGAGCACACATATAGAAGATGACCAACAGCCAGCACTTAGGATTTTGCTGGAAAACAGGCACTCCTGTAGATTACGGTGAGAGTGTAAGTTGGTACAACTTTTCTGAAAGACAGTATAACAAGATACATCACAAAATAAAATGTGTCTATGCTTCAGCCAACCAAGTCTAACTGTACCAACCGACTCCAGGGAGGAAAACGCACAAATTCAAGAAGTTTATTGTTGTTTTTATAGCAATGAAAATCCCTCAACTTGGGACTGGTTAAATTATACTATCTTCCACATTACACATTCCGTATAGTGTTTCATACATTAGAATTAAAGTTAGTATGTAGATTTATGTCCTAATGGGTATAATATACTTAATTGGTTGAATTAAAAATAATTTAAAAATCAGTATATTTAACATGATCCCAGTTTCGTTAAAAATGTGTGTAATGTCCAAAGTGTATGTGTATGTACAAGTGTCTATCATACATGTACATACGTGTAAAATAAACAATTTAGTCATATTTATTATTTTCTTATTTGTTCCTTGCTGTTTTCATTTTCCTATGCATGATTGCTTTTGTAATAAAAATAAACTGTAGTTAATATAATTTTAAAATTTTAATTTAGACTAGGGAAAAAACACAATGCAATCATATCAATATTTGGTGCTATTAACTCATTGAACTAAGAGATTCATTGAAAGAAAATATTTTCAAAGATAATGTCCTAAGAGAATAGAGGGGAACATGTCCGTATAAAATCATTTTTCTCTCTCTCTACACACCCACTCACACTCTCATTTTTACCTAGGATCTCTACATATGTATGTATCACATGGGCAAAACACAAAGGGACTCTTTTAAGAGAACTTTAGAGTGAATAAAATGACAAAATGCTAGCTCCTCATATTTTGATAGATTCTAAAATGCCTCTTCCACTTTCTTCTCATTTTTCCTTGGGACCGCTACACATCCTGGTATATGAATATATGAATGTGCTTTCCCACTGCAGGAATGAGTTGACCATGGAAAATAAACTTAAATGCAAATGTGGCATCTTTGCTCTGAAGAGTATATATGGGGCCAGCTCCAGTGGCCTGGTGGTTAAGTTCAGTGCACTCTGCTTTGGCGGCCCGGGTTCAGTTCATGGTTATGGACCTACACCACTCACCTCCAGTGGCCATGCTGTGGTGGTGGCTCACATACCAAAAAAAAAAGGAAGATTGGCAGCAGATGTTAGCTCAGGGTGAATCTTCCTCAGCAAAAAAAATAAAATAAAAATAAAAATGTGATATCACCACTACACCTTCTTCCCCCTGAATCAGCAGTTTTAAAACATATTTCATTCCAGATAGTTGAATTGTCCAAACATACAATGTATATCTGCTTCCATCATATGTGTGTGTATTTGACTTACTTTTTTCAACTTCAGGTTTCAGCCGTTTATTTTTGATGAGTATTTTTCTTTTGAGGTCATTGGGGGATGGCAAGGGCCTGCCTGGTTCGAGCTAGAGATAAACAGAAAAGGCTGAATTAACGACCGGTTGTGCTTCTCCATTCTCATTCCCAGCCCTGAATAAGCGTGGAGGCCGGTGAGTTATACAATCCAACATCCACTAGATGGCAGTCAGCAATTTCCATTCCTCAACTCACATCAGCTCACCGCATCCCCCTCTGCCTTAGCCTAACGCTACAAACTTGACATCCACCTGGTCTCCGGAGGTAGGGAGAGCTGCTCCACACTACCTGGGGTGGTGTCAGGGGGAGGGGACCGTGCTCAACCTCAGGCCTGTACTTTTAAGTATCTGGTAAAGTATTAGGGATCACCAAGCCAGCTGGGGTCAGAACTGCTTTAGCTGGGGTCAGAACTGCTTTCCCAGGCAGAAGTCAAGAGGCTCCCTGATGCCCCCAAGTGTTGGGCTGCACAGTCAGCCAGTCTGCTCAGTAGGCTGATTCGACCTCAGCACTTGGGATTGTGGTTTGTGGGTTCAATAAGGGAATCAAGAAGGGAGTGGTCCTAAATACTGAAATCTGACCTCTACTGTGGTTTCATTTGCTTGGATTTATGGCAAAGGAGATGTTCCTTTTTTCTACTACCTCTGATCCACAGAAATGTGCCATATGCAGCCACCCATTCCTCATTCCCCCACCCATCATCCACTTATACCCCCCCCTGCCATGCATCCATTCATCTCCAAAACTAATTTGTATACTACTTATTACATACAACACACACTGGGAATTCCTATGCCTGTCTTGCCTCAAATGAAACACTCTGCCGAAATTCTGATTCCTCCGGGAAGCCCGCTGTCACTGGTCCATTCCCCAGTGATCTCTCTTGAACTGGATATCTCCAATAAATATCCAACACATCACAGGCCATCTCCTCTTTTACTTATGTTTTTACACGTGTGTCCTGTGTCCCACCCCCTCAAGATGGAAAGTTCTTTAGTCTGTGAGCAGGTCTTACTCCCATTTATATTACCTGTGCTTCCCACAACCCCTTTTGTGTATGTGAATATCACTTCACAAAGAATGCAGTGGTCTTTCCACAAAAGCAAGCACCTTAGCCTGACTGAAAAAATACACAGAGGGCCTGGGTAAAAATAAAATTATAATAAAAAATCAGGGATGATTCTTAGATGGGGTCCCTGATAATCAGTCTCTGAGACAAGGATGAAGGCACTTGTAGTTTCTTTGGGCGGCAGCCCGGGGATAGTCCAAGAGAGGAGTGGGAAGTGAGAAAGGAGACAGGCAGCCGACCGCGGGGGTGTTATCAGGCATCGTACCACTATGGGGACAGCAGTGAGGTCCTGCCGGGGACCCTGGGAGACGGTGGAAAACATGTGCTCGGAGTTAGCCCTCCTGAGGAGTGAGGAAGCACGGGGAGGGTGTTAATTCTCTGGCACTTCAGGCCTGTTTTTCATGTGTGGGCAGAGCAGGCTCCTGCGGCCAGAGTTCCCCCTCAGGTAAAAAACTGCAGGCGCTGGCAGTCAAAAGCCAGGCCCCTGTCCAGAGGAAGAGGAAGCCTACAAGGACAGGAACAGGCAGCCTGCGACAGCACTTCAGGAGGCTGAAGAGTCAGGAGGAGGTGCAAAGGATGCAGGTATCCTGTCTCCTGTATTTTTTCTGTTTTTTCCCTATTGTACGGTGTTTTAGATTTAATTCCATTAGCTGTCTTGCTACTCATAACACCTTGTGACAGTGGATCTTAACCACTTGGGGGTACACACGGATCCTTATAAAAATGTGATGAACTCTCTAGAATGATTATTCCAGATAAAAAAAGTATGCAATTAGAATGAGTTCACAGACCCCACAAAGCCTATCTCTGGACCACAGGGTAAAAATTCTTTGATTTATAAAGGAAATAACAGGTGTAAAAATGAAGCTCAAAAAATGTATATATAATGTTGTCCAAGCGTTTATTTTGGAGTTGGGAGCTTGAACTTCACGCTCCTGTGACTGCAATTTGGGGGACTTCCCACAGCAACAGGCTCCCGCTGGTGCTGAGCCCTAGGCGCACATTTTATTCACCTAGAGAGCTTTTAAAAACACCACACTCAGGCCTGACCCCGGAGCAGTTAAATCAGAATCTCTGAGTGGGGACTTCGCAAAGGTATTTTTAACAGTTCCCCCGGTCATTCTAACATGTGACTACAGCTGAGAATGACTGCCGAGTCTAGACTTTTGGCCAGTGGGCATTTTATGAAATTTTAGGACAGTGATCTTAGAAACTATGCATAGAGACCCCAAGATCTTCCAAATTAAATATTTTGTTTATTTTATGTCTCTCTACACATCCCTCCGAAGCACGATGAAAGCTTTCCGTACCAAAGAATTTAAATAAATATGAAGCTCTTTAGCATTAGTCCTCGAGAACTACTTGACCCTTTAGAAATGAATTTCAAAACAAATCCATTCATGTTAGAAATATGGTTTGCTAAAAATACATACTGGATGCGATTCAAGTGCTTGTTTCAACAGAAGGTCCCCAAATAGATCTTCGCAATATTTGGACATCTTGTACTGTTGATATTTGCTGGAGAGAAAGAGCCAGCATTCGTAAATTCAAACATCCATTAACTGTCCAAGAATAAGAAAGCTCCATTCCTAGGCGATTAAAAACTCCCACTCTGTGAAACGCATCATGGTCCTCTTGATGCTCATGTGAGACATACTGTTACAGACCACAAACTTTAACTGGTATAGTTTAAAAAGAAGGAGATTCTGCCCCAAAATATAAGAGCTGGTAAACAGAATAAAAAATGTCTTTCAAGTTCACAAAGTCTGACTTCAAATATACTGCCAAATCTTCCAACTTAATGGAAGTTTGAGCAAGGGGTCCTGATCTCTGACCTTTATTTAGAGGAAGCATCTCTAAAACACATTAAGATGATTTGGGGCTTTTTTGGGGGGGAGGTTGGGTTTTTCTTTCCTTTTTTTTTTGCATAAGACTGTGTCCTTACCACTTCACAAAAAAACTATTGGGTTCTTTAAAAGGATGTAGAGCAGGAGTGGGGAATGGGTATTAGGAAGCAAGGCTTAAAGACATGGAGTAGAATGAATCTTTATACCTGCAGTGATTTTCAAAGGAGAGAATTACAGGATATTCGGATGTGACAAACGCAGTTTCCTTGATGGCTTGAATAACATCCTTTAAAGATAAAAAGCGTTAATGAGAGAGAAGAATAAAAAAAACGAAGGCACCTGAAACCATTCAGAGACTACTAATTTGAGCTTTTCAGAAAGTCACTTCTGGCCATTCACACTCGGAGAACCCATTTACTGAGATCATTCTACAAGCAGGGTGGTTAGACCCGGGCGCAGTTAATGGTTAATGACAATTTTCCTCAAAGCTATCTTTTACTTCTCCAAAATTATGGTGCTATTAACTAACAAGACACTTCACCTAAACGGCATGCCAGTTCCTTGCTTGATAATCTGCCAGATGGGTTCAGAGTTCGCCTGTCTCGCTGAGGAGCGGGTGAGCTTTTTGGCACAGCGATTTTCACAACAGCCCACTCTTCCACCCCTCCTGTCTCTAGGAGAAATGTGTTGGTAATAACCTAACGACTACTGAAGCTTTTATTGACTTGGCTCTGCATTTGGGAACCGGTCTTTGGCTACATTTCATTGATTCGATGAAGACTCCTGTGAATTGATGTGACATGTGCAATACCACTTGTTTCATATTAGCCTGGGAAAAGTGGGGGGTCATCAGGGAGGGGTTCTCCTTGGTTAAGCAACACGTGAGGCAAAACAGGGAAGTGCTCTGGAAGCCCCTCTCTGAACTGAGAGCTTACTCACCTGAAACAAGTTTTTTTTTTTTAAAGTCTTCTTTTTTATTTTATTTTATTTATTTATTTATTTTGAGGAAGATTAGCCCTGAGCTAACATCTGCTGCCAATCCTCCTCTTTTTGCTGAGGAAGACTGGCCCTAAGCTAACATCTGTGCCCATCTTCCTCTATTTTATATGTGGGATGCATGCCACAGCATGATGTGCCAAGCGGTGCCATATCCACACCCAGGATCCAAACCAGCGAACCCCAGGCCACGGAAGCCGAACGTGCGAACTTAACCTCTGTGCCACTGGGCCAGCCCAATTGAAACAAGTTTTGAATGAGCTGAGCAGGTCCTCCTCGCCACTCTCTCAACAGATGGCAGCCCCACTCGCTGCTTAGCTTTAGAAAGCATGGTTGCAAACCAACACTTCTATAACCAGAGAAGCATATTTGGTAAAAACCCCCGAATTCTTACTGGCTTATAGTTAACCACAGGGCAAGTCCCATCACTCAGTTAATCGGGAAAATATTTTACAGCATTTATCCAGGGAAGTCCATTTGAAATGATAATTTCCTAGGTTACATAATCTTGGAGTATTTTATTGAGCATCCTTATGGCTAAGGTGGTCCTTTCGTTATTCTTGTTTAAAGTTTCTTCCCAGAAAATGTCTTTGACTTTGATTCTCCACTTGAGCTGGCCAAGAATTACTCCTTGAGGAAAATCTTGGGTCTGCCTGTGGGTTCTCCTTTGCTCACCACCAAGCTCAGGTGGAATAGCTTTCTTTTCAGCTAAGCTTCCTTATTAGGCTTCTTAATTCTCTAAAGAGAACACCAACCCTTCCTCTCAGTTTGATTGGCTGTGCAAACTCATGGCTTCCCACTTGAATATACTCTTGGTACTTCTCAGGGAGCATGACCTTAAATTCATTGCTGCTCAAAACTCACCAACATCTTGGCTAAGAGAAATGATATGCATGGAGCGTTGTGGGTATAGGAACCAGGCATCTGTTTTTAAAAACACCTCTGGTGATTTTCCACATGTAGGCGGGGTTAAGAACCATTGCTCCAGGTGTTGCAATAACTATTCCGAGTTACAGCAAACTGATGGAGACCAACGTACCTGACATATTGGCCAACCACAGAATTTCATTTTTGACTTGTCTTTTGGTAGGATATCACTGGAGCAGACTGAAGAATGTTCTAAGAAACCAACCTTCAAATTGTACATAGAGATCATCAAATTCTGAAATGCCCGTTTGTAAAATTATAGATTTCCCTCTATTAGGATCTTTGGGGAAAAAAATTTCTCTCTGGTGTCAGTACCGGGAATAATTGTGCTTCTTTGGACCAACTGCTCTGTTTTTATTCTACAAATCCTGTGAATCATCATGTTTTTCTCCTTGCACTGAATTCTAGGAGGTTTGGAGCCCAATTTGTGGTATGGCTTGACAGTTTATAGGACTTCTTGACAAGCATTCATAAACTCTAATCTCACTCCCTTATTTTCTTACCCTATTTATAGGCACTATTTATAATCTATTTTATTTTCTGTATCCTATTTATCTTTTTATGTCACCTTGAAGTCCTTCAGAAATAATGCAAAATAAGTAAGCAAAGAGTAGATAAGAAAATCAAAGAGTGTTTTTTAAGTAAGTACAAACAGGGGGACCCTGCAGAGAAACCTAATTATGTAGTGCTGTCACCATTTGAAAGTAGGAGAAGTAGTATGAAGGAGATAGTAAGTGGAGAAAACATTTTTCTTGACTTTCTCCTCAAAAAGGAGGAAAAGACCGCGGCCGTATAATTTTAAAACTTACCTTAAAAAGGATATCTGTACACATTGCTTTTCCATGAGTTATTATCGGTTCTTGGTCTTCACCTTTTCCATCCCAACAGTCAAGTTCAACACATCTAGGAACATAGTGAAATTACAATATTGGATCCTTACAATAAAAAAGTGTGTGTACAAATTAAATGACGAGACATTAAAATAAGTCGTTTTCTTATATAAGTAGAAAATGGAAAGAATTAATGAACTGAGTAGCGATTATTTCATGGAGTGTGCAGGTTAAAATCACATTATGTACACTCTTTATCAGGCTGGTGTCATCAAAAAGAGACTGTCAGAGATTAAAAGAGACTTAAGAGATATAACAACCAGTGTGGTTCTAGATGAAATCCTAGTTGAGACAAAGCTGCAAGAAAAACCCATTTGGAGACAACTGGGAAAATCTGAATATAGGCTGAGTTTTAGATGATGCTAAAGAACAATTTTTTAATTTTGTTAGGTGGGATGATGTTACTTTGGCCATAAAAGAAAATGTTCTCATTGTTTCAGTGATTCATACTCAAGTATTCAGAGATAGAAGCAGTGATGTAATTAATTTCTCTTACAGTGTTTGCATACACAGGAAATAGTGAGTTAAGAAAATGAAGTATTGGTTACTGACAACCAAGAAAGAAATCATAATGTAACTACATTTCTTATTTTTTTCACTTTGAGCATTTTTGCCATATTTTAAACCTCAAATATTTCCCAATTTCTGTAAAAGGAAAATCATTTTCAATAATCTTTATTCTTAGAGAATAAAAATTTTGGAACTTTTAACATTAAAGAAAGCTAAATTTGCAAGTGCATATGACCAACAGGAAACTTAGCATGACTTCAGAAAATATGTATTTTTTGTTGTTGTAATTTTGGGGGGATATTTTAAGTTTATAGTCAAAAATATCTTTTGACCCACAGGAGGACTCTAGCTCTTTCTGGAACACTGTCCTTCCTTTCTCAAAGTTAAATGACCATCAAATTCATTAAAGAGAAGGACAAATGTTCTTTTCCCACTGAATACTACTTCTTATTTTTCAGAGAAAAGTAAATTAAATCATATACAAAAAATAAACAGCCGTTGTGAGTTTCTGACCTGCAACCAGCCAGGAGGACCTGTCTGTACATTTCTACTGAAGACTTCCCGCCAAACTGCCGGCCGGTGAGATAGGTGTTATGGGAAGAACTGATGAAGTAGTGAGCCAGAGGATGGTCCATTTCTTGGTAAAGTTCTAAACGATCTAGGAAGACTGGGGCATTTTCATCTGACATCAGATATCTGCAAAACCCATCACTTGATATGAGGCCTAGGGGAAAAAAGAATATCTTAGTAGACTTGTGACTCTGAAGATACACATCTCATGTTTTATTCACGGAAGTTGAGGCAGCTTAAACAGGAGGAGTAAAAACTTCTTCACAGTCTCTTTCCCAAGAACCTTCATCTTTCAGAACTTGAATGAAACCACAGAGCTGCACATTACAAGCAACCTAATGCATTCCCCAAAGAGGTCACATTCTGCTTTCAGATCCATGATGGCAGGAGCACAAAGTTCCACAAGTTCAGAAGCACAGCATCAGGAGCTGTGGTGACCAGGGGTCAAGGGGACCTTTGTCGAGTTCTGCCTCTGCCACTCACTCCTTAAGCTCCTGTGCCTCTTCCACTAATGGGGGGGAAATAATGGCAACACCTCCTTTCCAGGACTGTCACGGAGGGTAAATGAGAACATATATGAGAGGCACTCCTAAAAAAATGGAAAACGAACGATTGTAAGGCATTATTGTTCTCACCAGATTGGAGAAGGGTTTAGTGGCCTCCCTGGATTTAAGCAATTCAATTTTCCTATTTTATCTAAAAGGTAGGGTATGGGACTGGTGAGAAGAGTATGCAGTAGCCATTGAAACATGGCCCCAAAAGCCACTGTTCATTTCAGTCACACCTTTCTGACATTGGGCAGGCCCCAGGTGGTAATCGCAGGAGAAGCAATCAATATTGCGAAAAGTACAGATGAGACCATAATAAACAATCATGGACCTACACAGCAGCTTTGTCCTATCTTAACATTTCACCTTATTTACTTTACATTTTTTAAAGGAATACGTAATTACAGATGCCACTGCAGTGCCCTGTGCACCCCACCCCAACGTAGACAACCACTACCCTAGTTTTTGTGTTTAACATTCCCCAGATGGTTTTGTAACTTCACTATATATACATTTATCCAAATAATAGGTAGTTCTGCATATTTTAAAATTTATATAAAAGATGTCCTACTATTTGTATTTGCAACTTGCTATTTTTACTCTATATTTTCTTGGGACTTATGCAGTTAATGTAAGTAGCTCTTGTTCATTTATTTTTCACTGAATAATGTATAGTGGTATGTACAGTAGTAGTATGTAGAATGTAGAGTGGTCCATCTATGAAAATACCAGGATTTATTATTCATTATTCTCTTGATGGATATTTAGATCATTTCTAATTATAAATACAAGTACTGCAATAGAATTTGTGTATCTGTCTCCTTGGGCACGTACATTCATTCTAAGAGCAAGTGCTTTTGGAGGCACTGGGACAGATTCAGCGATGGAAGAAACAGACAAGCCCTGTCTTCATGAAACATATACTATAGGCAAGAGAACAAATAAATTCACAAATAAATACGAGTATAAAATAATGTCATGAAAGTGCTAGAAGAAAATAGAAAGCAGGAAATGAAAGTAATAAAGAATGACCAGGATGCTGTGTTAGGTACCTGGCCAGCAAAAGACCTTCTAAGGAGATTACATTCACACATGGGGAACAAGTCACATGCATACCTGGGGGACCCCATCCCAGGCAGAACAATCAGCAAGTGTGAAGACCTTGATGCAGGAGTGTGTGATGGAGGGGAAGAGTAGGTGGAAATGAGGTTAGAGAGGGAGCCGAAGGCAACATTGGTTGGACTTTAGTCTTTGCTAAGTACTTATTCTATTGTGTGTTGGGAAGCCTTTGGAGGGTTTTGAAGGGTGGAATAACATGATTAGACCTATTTTTTAAAGATTTACTCTGGCTGCTGTGCCGAGCATAAATTGTAAGGCATTGAGTAGAAAGGAGAAAATTAGTTAGAAGTCAGCTGGCATTGTCCAGGGAGAGATGATGAAGGCTTGGGTAGTCTGGTAAGGGTGGAGATGGTGAGAAGTGATTTATTCAGGATTCATTTTCAGGACAGATCTTGCGGGTTTTGCTGATGGATCAGAGGTGATGTGGAAAAATGAAACAAATCAAGGATGATTCTAGGAGTTTTGGCTTGAAAAACTGGGTAAATAATGGTACCATTTTCTAGGCTAGGAAAGGAACAGGTCTATGGGCGGGGAGAATCAAAACATGGGGCACAGATACATTTGAAATGCCCACTCAACATGCAAATAGAGAGTTCTACTATAGGCGTGTAGTTTAAACAGAGATTAAGAGTAGAGAGTTTAATTTGAAAGTCATGGGTGTTAGTGTAGTCCAATTTGGATTCCTAGCGACCTCATGGAAAGCAGAGCTGAACCCTGCCTGGTCTTTTTGCACCATCCTCTCACCTTCCAGAACTGGATCAGACAATGCTCCACTGCTATTCATAGGGTTTCACAGATTTTAAAATTTCTGTCATTTGTGAAATGGTGAAGCTATGCTTTTTAGATGTGTCATTGGTAATTTCAGACTTTTAGGACCTAGAAGGTCTTTAGAAATAGTCAAAGACAAGCCTCTATCATAACAGTTATCACACTGCCAAGGAAGCACTGAGTCAGTCACATGTCCTTCTCCTTCAGAGATCACAACCGCCTTATGTAACTTGGAATCCCCAGCATCTAGCACAGCGTTTAGCCCCCAGTCAGGCCTCTATAAACTTTAGGGAATGGGGATAGGGGAGAAATACTAGTTGATTGAGTACGTGAACCCCACTATCTTACAGGTAGGGAAACTGAGGCCCAGGAATATAGTTCTTCGCTCAAGGTCACACACTGACAGGGTAGCAACAAGAATCAAATCAAATACTGTGACGTGCTAGATTTTCTATCAAGCCACCTGCCCCTTCACTTTAGTCACATGCAATGTGGAATAAATTATGATACTCAGAACAGTGATAGAGAGGAAAGAAATGAAGCAATTTTGCTAAATATATATTTGAGGCCCCAGCAGAAAGGATAAAGGATGTATGTCTACAATCAAGGGAAAACTCTACTGGATTTGGAAAAATATCAGGGTTGGGTCACACAGTACAGTGGGCCAGGCATAGGTATAAACAGGTTGTATGTGCATCCAGAGAATGTATAAACTTTTCAGCCACTTTCACTGGCATGAGATACAAAGAAAAAAGAACCCCCCATTCTATTTTTTTTTTTTTTTGAGCGAGATTACCCCTGAGCTAACATCTGCTGCTAATCTTCCTCTTTTTGCTGAGGAAGATTGGCCCTGAGCTAACATCTGTGCCCATTTTCCTCTACTTTACATTTGGGATGCCTACCATAGCATCGCCTGATGAGCGGTGCTAGGTCTGCGCCCAGGATCCTAACCAGTGAACCCCAGGTCGCCAAAGCGGAGCATGCAAACTTAACCACTAAGACCAGGCTGGCCCCAAGAGCCCCTATTCTAAAGAGGAGTAAACTGAGGCCATGATACTCATGGGCATATGGGAGAGACAGAAGTGGAACCTAGATCTCCTTCCACTCTCCACTGAGACATAGGCCAGAGGCTCCAGCTCGGGGATCTCTTAGCACTCCCTGTCCGGTTATATTAGCATCACCCCTCCCATCCTTCGCAAGTGTTTCCCCTGCTATGGAACCAATGTTAAATTTCCTCTCCATGCCCTTCCTTTGACAAATATTGGAATGGACAACACATTGTTCCCAAAGATTCATTGTAAGGGGCAAAAGTTCACAAACTCTAACAATTTGCTAATTGATTCCTAACTATTTAATTTCCTATCAACTGCATTTATCTTCCATACCAGAGGTCAAATGATGGGTGAGAAGGCTCATCAAATCACGTATTAAGTTTATTCGGCTTGGCAAAACAAAAAGGAGAAAAAGAAGGTACAAATTTTTATATCAAACGAAATTATTTCAAAGATTTCAAACAGAGACTGTATTTGGCATTTTTACATTTTAAGCATTATACAATGCTAAAGATCTAATTTAAGAAATTAGCTGGGGAAAATATCACTATAATGTGTTTAATAATACAATAAATTGGCATTATACTTCAGGCAGCATGAACAAATTTTCATGTAAAGTAAAATTTATACCAACTAAGAGCAAGAAAAAAAATCAGTCAGTTATCAATACTTGCCTCTAGGGAGCTCCAAAGCTTTGAAAGATACCTTGAACTAAAAATGCAGACTTTAAAAGTTGTGTATACTTTTTGTTAAAGTTGCTTTTTTTTAAATAAAGAAAAATTCTCTTTTTTTCACTTTTATTACCTTTTGTCTTCAAATCTTCATCGGGCTCATACATCTCAATGATCTGCATTGCCCTTTTAGCATCATAAAATGGAAATAAAATCTCATTCAGTCGAGGATCTCGTTGATGCTATGATGAGAAAATAACTCCATTTAGGCTGACATTTCTTGCCCTTGTGGCATTACACATTATTACAGTACATAATTTCTAAAACAAGATATATCTAGAATACCATGTTTATAGTTACAAAAATAGGATTTCACTTTCTTCCTGTCTTTCTCCCTAAAATATACTTGAAAATAGTCCAATTTTGGGAGTACTTTGTTGGTTCCCCTCACTGAACTAGACAGGAAGAATAAAGAATGTACATTGTTTTTCCTTCAAAAATTGAAGGTTACATAATATGGTGTGCATGTGTCTTCTAGTTTCAAAACCACAGCTAAGACATTTGGCTTAAGTGTCCATATAAAGTGAAGCCAAAAATCTTAAAAAGAAAAAGAAAAAACAAAAATCAAAAATCTCCAAAATAGTTCAAATAGATAATATATTAATTTAAGTGTCAAAACAACAATAACAACCAAATCTCCTAATGTTAGACAGGAAAACATCACTTCATTTTCATTATATCTTTCTACATCAGTTAAAGATTTCTTGGGCACTGCAAACTTCATTTTCTTGAGTAAATATTAATCAAATGAACCAATTGTAATAATGATGAAAATTAATCAGCACAAGGATATTTACAAGCTATAGACAATATGAAAATCTGTATTTAAATATCAGTAGTTCAGAAAGTCTTTTTCTCTATGAAATCTAACTCAGTTTGCCCTGAGGAAATTCTCTGAGCAGACAGTACAAGAATGATTAAGGCACTCAGGAGGCTGGTGATGTCATTCTTTTCAAATCAGCACCTAGATGCTCGTGGTTTTACGTGAGGCACCAGGAGCAATGTTGCTTCTGCAGTTCTGTCATTCTAACTTCACAACAATGGTGAAAAAAGTCCAATTTACTAACTGACTCAGCTACAGTCTTTTGTGTGTGTGTGTGTGTGTGTGTGTGTGTGTATGTGTGTAACTGTCTGTCTGTATGTATGTATCTGGAGGCACTGGGTTCATTAAAATTCCTTAGTGTTCATTGTGGATTAGAGGACAGAACACTGTGACCCTGGTCATCCATCAATTAAGCAAACTTCAATGGAATAATAATGGCAGACAAGCAGCTATGAGCAAAACCTAGTCAGTAGGTAGGACCCTGGCAATAGCTCTTTACCCAAATATATGCACAGACTTTGAAAAACACTATTGAGAAGGTATTTAAGAAACAACTGTTAAAAGTTCATATGGATTTCCCTTCCCCATTTGTTTTGAAATGATAATTTGAAAAGTGGGTTACACAGAATGAATGCCTTTGGCCAACAGAATATTGGATGTAATTTCCTAAAGCACTTGTGGCCTAGCCTGTTCTGGTCCTCTCACCTCCCCACCGAGTTAAGAGTGTTTACTCATAAGGAATCAATATATTTTTGTCAATTTATCCCAATGAAGCATGCTTCTGTTGTAATCTAAGAAATTACGGCTCACAACAGCTCACATCCATGCATGTGCTAGAGCAGAAACTGTTATATTAATAACAGGCCTTGAAACCATAAAGAACAAAAGTTATGGGGTATGCAGGGAAAGAGAGG
The DNA here is from genome assembly GCF_021613505.1 of Equus quagga. Classification (NCBI taxonomy): domain Eukaryota; kingdom Metazoa; phylum Chordata; class Mammalia; order Perissodactyla; family Equidae; genus Equus; species Equus quagga. The sequence continues at coordinate 76,370,376 of NC_060278.1, forward strand.
TTGTGAGGTGGACCATGGAATGCCAGGCACGTGAAGACATGCTACCTCTTATTTAAGAAACAGATGGGCATCATGCAACCCTACAGCCAGCAATTCAAGGGAATGACAAGCACCACCCCTCTGGTGAGAATGCATTGTTTTAAAAACAAACAAATAAACAAACAAACAAAAAAACTCTTTCTAGGCAACTTCCTTCTCCCGTCTATGTGAATAGTATCACGGAAGATGGATTTGGGATGAAAAGGTCCTTTTTAGACCCCACAGCATTTATGGTCATGGTTGGCCACTATATTTCTCTTCCTTATTAAAAGTAAGTATTTTGATTTAAAGATACGCTCCTTGGTAAGTATTCTGGACTCATGGAGACGATGGGGCAAATCCATATGAATTAAAAAGTGAGCAAAAGAAGAGAGTAAGCTAAAAGGGAGAGGACAGATAAAGTTAGGGAAAGAAGGAAAGGGAATCCAGGCATTCTTAGGTGCTTTTTATATACATCTAGGTGTGTCTTCTACCAGGTGTTACTTGTGGTGTGGTCTGTGGAGGGCAGCTATCACATCACCCTCAACTGGGAGCTTGTTAGAAATGCACATTCTTGTGTCCCACGCCACACCTATGAAATCGGATTCTCTGGGGGTGGAATCTGTGTTTTAACAAGCCTTGCAGGTGATTCTGCCGTGCTCAAATTTAAGAGGCACTGCTCTAACTTGCAAAGGTATGCATTTTAACATATTTGCAGATGAGTAAAAAAAAAAGTACCTAAATCCTACAAGGATAGAAGAATGCTAAATATTTGAGATGTCCTCCCAATTAAATCCCATTAAAATTCAGTCAGAGGGCATGATACTCACTAGAACATCATGCCTATCAGAAGGAATAGCCAGGAAAACCAGATCCTAAAATGGATGTATCATAATCCCCAATTCTACATTTGCAGCAAAGAAGCAGTGAGAGCAGACAATATGAAATTGCATTTGTCTTTGCATCTGCTCTGCCAGGCAACATGACCTTTTGCTTTCTCTAAAATTTTCACGTTTCTAAAAGGAAGTACAGCATAATCTGGATAATCCAAAGGCAAGGAAACAAATGGTAAGATTTGCATTAGAGTCACAAAACTATAATCTTCAGATGAGAAAACAATGAGGAGAAAGATCACTTCCAGGTCATCTCAGAGTGATAAGGTTGCAGAAGAGTTCCACACCGACATAAACACAGTGGGGCAAATACTTCACAGCTCTGAGGGACCATCGGTTTTCAGCTGGTGTTCGGGGAAGCAATGCACGCAGGACATTCGCCCCATGATGTCCAGAGCTTCGTAAAATGAGATTCTAAATAGCTTCCAAAAATAGGTCACAGAACTGTGCCCAAGTGAGTAAAGAGATAAGGGACATTATTATGTTCTTACTCTTACTGAGAAAGACATCAACTGGCTTCAATTCAAGTTGCACTGGGAGAGAGAGAGGTTGACATAAATTATATTCAAAAGAAAGATAAAGAAGATAAAGAAATAATTGGCAAGGGTATGCTTACTCATAAGAACAAATACCCCCTTCTCTCTTTGCCTATGCATTAAAGAACACAGATATTATAAACGGAAAGAGAGCTTGGCCCCTTTCTTCTATTCTTTCAACTGAAAAATAAAAAATAAAAATTTCAAAAATCAGGTTTGGGCCTAATGTGATCATATAATACGTATGAGGCAGGGGGAGGATTACCAGCAATAAGAAAATAAAGCAAATTCCTGATTATTGTGGCCACCTAAGACCTCAGTTCTCTATTATGGGACAGGTCTAATTAAAATCTCTGGGCTTCGGTTAGTTCCACATCTCTTTCCTTGTTCCTAAAGACCCAAAGAAATCTAGAATCACACTGATGCCACCAGTCCCATCACAAAAGAAGACCTTTCGTTACGGTTAATGAGAAGCTAAATAAAAGGAAACATAAAAAACAAATGAGAGCTACTGGCCACTGTAATAGCGATGGATAAAAGCTTACCAAATAATAAGTATTTTAAGAAAGATTTGGACGCCAGAGCCAGAAAGTATGGGTGATCCTATCTCAAAAATTAAATGTTATGTCTTAGATTTATAAGAATTACAAGATTGATAATGGGATAGGTCTACAAAAAACAACTCATAGAAGGAGAGGCATGGAATAAGAGCCCATGAAAGGAGCACCTCTCCTCAAGACTTCAGAATCGTCTCTTTCCTTGAACAGTGAAATGTATATTAAGATCACTGTGATGTTTAAGAGATGGTTGAGTGCCAGCTTCATCCCAGAGCACACAAGAGGCCTTTGGTTAGGAAGCGGCCAATTGATGATGTAGCAGATGTTCTGCACTCCACTAAAGTGTCTTCCTTCTTTAGTAGAAAGCAAGATTCCTGCCCATCGCACCAAAACTTAAGATGATCAATGACCCAAAGTGCATGAAGAAGCTGAGGGAAATAAAACAATAAATCTTTTTTAAAAAGCAGAGGAGGGAGAAGGGGTTAAGGAAACAGACCACATTAAAGCCATTTAACTTTTGAGCAACGGTGGCATAAGAATGTGGATAATATCTGGGTAAAGATTATGAACATAGTATTCGCATGACCAAAAACTAGTGGAGTGGAAAAACTTGAAACGTTGTCAAGTAAAATAAATATTGTATTGTTCTGAAAGGCTTATTTAAAAGTGGAGGCATCTGTGCTGATGTAGGCAGTACCTTCTCTTTCCTGCATCAGTGCTTTTAGGCTCTGGGTACCACAGCTTCTAAAGTGCAACCCTTCAAGTTGGGAGCCACCGAGCCCTGACATGGGAAGAAAAGAGAAGACTTTTCGCAAAGATACGATTTGTCTCTACAAAGTGGCAAATCACAGTCTGCCTGTTGTCTTGTCTTGAGGCAATCCTCATGTCTGGTAGGATACTGCCTTGTCTAATGTTTTCTCTTTATCTGCTATAATAGTTAATGTAAATTGTTTTGAAACAAAAATATATTGTCCGTTCCTCACTTAAACTCTTCCTATGACTGTGTTAGAAAAAAAGGGAATTTTCCTTTTTGCATTAGCAAGAACTTCAATGGGTTTCACTGAAGAGAAAACACTTTTTTGGACGTGTAAAGAAAAAAAAAGTTAATGTTAATTGTAACAAAAGTCACAACCTTTACTTGTTCTAAAATATTTTTCTCTTGTGCTTAAGCAAATTTTGTCAACCAGTTTTGGTTGTTAAGTGAATCATTTTCTGAAATTAGCTCTGAGGTTGTTATAAAAATAAAAAGTAAAAATTTAACCTGTAATCCAGTTGGCCTAATATGTGCTATATTTTCACCCAGGAACTCCAGTGTTGTGCTTGTTGTCAAAATATTCTATTTGAATCTACATATTTTTCTTACATGCAATCCATTAAAAGACAAAAATAAAGATTTCCAGTCCATGCAAAGGTATGAGAAAAAGTTAGCAATGGAGAATCCAACGATAGTGTGCTCAACTCAATTCATTCTCTATTTAACGAGATCAATTTAAAAAAATAAGTACCTTAAACATCATCTTGCAAAAACATAGACACATTTCATTAAATGAATATATTATAAAATTCACACGCACACACAAAACCAGAGCTACACATCACAGCAAGAAACCAACAAAAAAGCAGTGTGCAAGGCCAACGTGTAGGAAGTGCATGAACACAGGGCAGCAGCTGATTTTTGCACCTGGTAAAGCCATCATGGAAAGATCAGCAGGTCAGAAGCAAAGCGAATGAGGGCGTATGACGCGGGCATGCAATGAGGACACTGGAGGAGGCAAGCCACTGCACACAGACTTTATGGAGTTAATGTATGAAAAAGCTTACTTCATTTAGAAAGCTCACTAATTGGTCTACCGTTAAATAATCAGTTTTGTCTCCATTGCTGAAAAGAAATTTATTAGAAAAAGTAAGTTTTTGTATATGATGCTACAGTAGGTACGATTTACATGTTGACATTTGTCGATGATAATTCTAAACTTATTTTCTAACCCTGAAGTAGTGGTGCATTCTTAAAATGGCCAGAGACTGTTTGTAAGAAAAAAAATAACCAACAACAACAAAAGAAAACACTCCTGCTAGCTCACAGAAAATGTCTGCAATTCTTCTTTAGCATTATCAAAAGAGGTTACTTTAAAAACAACATGTAAGTCATCCATTTGAAATAACTGGAATGAATGAACCTTTCAACAACATAATAACATTCCAAACCGAATCTAGTTAGTTCACATAATGGGTTAATACCTAAAGGAGCAGGTTAAAATTGGAGGTAGTTAGTAAAGCCAATGCAAGGGGTGGGGGGAAAAAGTTCCAGGTGCTTCAACTAACTAATGTAAAAGTTTCTCAAAAATTCGGAGTGAACTTTTACACTAATAAAACTAAGGGGTGAAAACGTAACCCTGATTAGGTATTCCTAGTTACTACCAGCATACTATAATAAAGCATTATCACAAAAAATGTCTTAAAAATCTAAAAAAAGCAAGGATAACATTCATACAGCACTTTCTCATAAAGGGAACTTACATTTTTTTAAAAAGATCCTCTATATCTGTCCGAGGACAAATCTTTTGCGTCAGTTCATAGAACTTTTCATAAGTAAATGCCGCAGGCTCGATTTCATCATTCTGTAAAGGATAAAAGAGTGTCAGAAATTATGGGACATTTTTTCTCCTTAGAGGGAAAGAATCTACAGGCTCATGAAACAGAGTGATGACCAGTTGGGATCCCAGGGCCTCCATCTCTGATTCTTGCTGATAGAACCAAGAAGGCCAACATCCAGCCCCGGCCAGGCCGTGCCTCCAGAACACGGCATGTGTAAATGAGAATTTCTAGTTACCACACAGCCATGCTTGGTGTGTTCCAACCTCAGCTACAGCTGGGCTTGCTCTGGGAAACACCCCAGCGAACACATACAAAGAAACCTTTCCTCCTTCTCTCCTTGAGGGAGAAAAGCAAGTGCTTGCCTAAAGGATGCTGAATAAATCAAGGCCAACGTTTACTTATGCCTTTTTTGTGAATTTTCACAAGACCACATAAAGGGGGTCAGGACAATCATATAAGATTTTCTTTTTCGTACTGAAGTTTATATTTCAAATAGGATTTGCTAAAGCAGTAACAGGCTCAAATCTTCCTTGCAGTCGAGAAATTAACTTCAATTATTTTAAATCCGAAGGGCCACAGACACAAACGGTTTGTGTGGGGAGAGGTGCTGCATAAAATATTGCACAACTGTCTTGAGGAACTGAATTTATGAGTCAATTATTCATGCTGACATTGTGCTGGGTGGAGGCAATGCGGACGGGCTTCTCTGAAATAAGCTTTCCATAAGCTGTGTGAAAGAGCAGCCTGGCTGTCATTTCCTTTTCTTAATAAAGTTGACAAAAATATTTTGAAGTACACTATTTGAGTTTGAAAATATTTAGGTTAAAATGCCCAGAAAACAAAAGGAAGGAAGGAAGGAAGGAGAATGAAGAGGAAATTAACGGTACTCTATGTGACTGAATCTAATTCTGAATCCAATTGAGATCAATTGAACATAAATACTCTGGCTTATTACATATGAGGACATAAATAAGCAAAATGCTTTTAGAAACACACAATTAAATTAACGAATACCTTTCCACTGGGAAGACCTAATTCCTTGAGCGCTTGAAAGATCACCTTTTCTGTTTTCCCCGAGGCAAAAGTTCTAGTAATACTAGGGCAGAAAAGAAAGGACAAAAACTTAAGTTATTGTTAATTCTGTTTTCTCTGAGGCGAAGATCCAAGTAATACTAGAGATGATGGGATGGAGGGAGAAGGAAAAGGAGAATAAAATTACTTTTCATTTCTAGGTATTTTTCACTTCCCAAGCTAGCTCCTGCAACGTCCTTCTGGTTACCTGAGCTGGCTGCTTGATCCTGATGGGTGGTCCTCCTGGGGGCTTGTGAACACAGGAGGCACCGGGGGATACACAACACCGGACACAAACAATGATACATTTTGATCCTATCAAATTGCTTTCTCAGGAAAAAGGAATGTAGCAGAAGGAACAGAAGCTTTAGAATAAAACCTCACGTTGACACTATCTAGGTTTGAGGAAAAGAAGAAGTCCCCTTTGAATTCAGCCCATACCTGATTGCTCTTACCCTGCCCTGGCTTCACACTTACTACAGCTGACAAGCATTAGCAGACGTAGTTTGTTATTTTTTCTTTTTTTAACTAAGCACCCTTGAGCTACTCTGAAATGCCAGCTGCCTCAAGTATTAGGGAGTTTATTATGAAAGTGACAGGTGTCGGGGGAAGGGGAGGCTGGGGAACAAGTATTCAGTGTTTCAACAGAATCTTGGCACTACCCTGAGACATGGTATTTTTGAGTAATGGTGCTGCCTTTAAGTAGTATGGTGTGCATCAAGAAGAGTAAAATGGGTAACATTTTAATAAGCATATTTCCTGGTGATGACAAAAGCAGGAAAGAGAGACTCCTTATGATAAATGCATCAGTGACACTCAGAATGATGCTCTCAAGGAGAGACTTGGTATCCTGGAATCCACACTTGGCTCTGAGCCATGCCTTAGCCACCCAAAGGAGCCTTCATTCATTCCCTGATTGGAAGCCAGGTAATTTATCACCATAATAACTTCAACTCTAAATTCCGAAGTCCAGCCTCGACTTGAAGATAGAGTTTACTTTCGTCTGGGAAGCTTTCGTCTTGGATCGCTTTCCCTGTGAGCACAAGAGGATTTGTAACAGCGCCCCCCTGCCCAACCTTGACATGCACTCCACCATTCACGTGAAGTGGAAGGCAAGCTCCAAATGTAAGCACCGATCACCAGTTAATCCCGACGAGTGGGAGAAAGCACCGCTCAACTGCAGAGTACAGCTTCCCAGAATAGACTGGGAAGAACTGGCTTAGGTAAATGAATTGTTACGTGTTCATTCAAAGCTTTCTTGTTTCATACTCGGTCCAAGAATACTTCAAGAAGTACAGTTTTCAGAGTGCTTGAGACAGCTGTATTCAAACATAGGGAGGCCTACGAATTCTCTTTAACAAACCTACAGACATGGCAGAGCATATGTGTTTGACATTAAGCAAGCTAGTTTCTAGTGCAGGAGGTGCTGTGTCTACATTTTCCCACATCTCTAGAGTTCATGGAATTTTTATACATTGAATTGGGTTGAGAAGCAATTTATCTGACCTTTACAATGTAGGGGAAAGCAGCTACTCAGTGCGTCTTTAAAAAAAAAAAAAAAAAAAAACGTGTTAATGTGAGCGCTACAGGCCTCCAGCAGGACTTGGGACGTCTGGCACTTTTAATCGGTGAGAAAATCTTTGCGAAGCAATCTTAGGGGTATCTCAGCCACTGGAGCTGCTGTTAGGCCTGGTAAAGGAGGTGAAAACTGATCAACGTGGTCATGAACACGGCAGGTATAGGACCTGCGACCTTCTGGAGAAACAGAACCTGGACACGGGGTTGGGGTCAGGGAAGAACACAAGACTGTACGGGAACAGGATCTTCTGGCTAGGGCCTGGGGAAGCACCAAGAAAGAGGAAGTCAAACAAGAATGCTTCATGGGAGCAATGAGGTCCAAGTATTTGTGGCGCGGGTGGGGGTGGGGAGGGTAGGTAAAGAGATTGAGAAAGACAGAAAAAACAGGGTGTCCAGTGCCGGGACAGAGCAAAATCCATGTAGGAATATGTTAGTGAGGGCAAAGTCAGAGCTCAGTGACACGACTGCACAGAAGATGATAAAAGCAAGGGGGGGCCTTACAGTCAGAAGGGCTCATTCTCAGGCCCATCTTTTCATCAGGGGGCTTGGGCTGGGCAGCCTCACCAGAGATTTGCTTACCTCCTTCTAGAAGAGATCAAACTCAGGATGGAAAATGGGAGCAAGAAAGTCGAATAGAGCATTGCCCTGGGGTGGTGCCTTTATGGTCTTTGCTTGTTACCTTTTGGAATCATTCTTGGTCCTTCAAATGGATTTGCTCACCGGTGAGGGGTGTTGTGGAGTGAAGGTGGATTCTTTGAGTCGCCGGTGGTGTCAGAGACCAAGTAGAATGCCATTTAACCAGGGTGCTGACAGAAATACACTTATCACAGGCTGTTGGCATTGTAAACACCATTATGTGGTATTTCTTGGGAATGAAGAGTGTTTACAAAGGACTATAATTTAATTCAGTTCTTTATACACAGCCCCATGCCCACAGAGCATAGCTTAATGCTTCATAGCTAACAGGTGCTCCATAAGTTTTTGTTGCAAAATAAACCTCCACCCCTTTCCCAAAAGCAATGCTACATAAAGCAAATCCGTTAAGCAGTGCCCAGTCTTATTAAAGCCCTGGTTAAATCCCATGTTCTAGGGGACCTTCCAGGTGATGAAGACAGCAGTGATCCTAGAAACTAAGGGAGTGTCACTCTTTGCTTACCCTCAGAGGATCTACATTCTATCCAGAGGGTTTAACATCATCTTCTCAAACAGTCCAGGAGGACTCACAAAGTGAAGCCCTAGCAGAAGCAGACCCTCCTCGTAGACAGGCTGGGCCTTCAGGACATGGGTGGATTACGTAGGAGTTGGGCTGCCATGAGCATCCTTGAAGTCTCGGCCTTCTTTAACACAACTGTCTCCTTGGGACTTCTTCCAGCCATAGCCCACAACTATTGTCTGCCTACCATTTCCCAACTTTCTAGCCATTGGTTCCAATTTCAGGTTATAAGGGATGGGAGATAGTGAAAGAAGAGTGACTTTCAAATCTTTGGTCTGAGGAGGAAGATAAATTGACAAATTGAGTGCGAGCTTGTAAATTTGAGAGAAAGGCAGACTGCATAAGATTAGGTACATAGGAAGAAAAGAGAAGAGCGAGATGGAGAGTAAGACTTCCTTCATTTGTCATTCCTGCAACTTCCTGGATATTAAATCTAGATTAATGCTAAAGAGCAGGGGGCCATTCCCAAGCGATGTAATGACTAATGACGCCAGATCCCTTTTAACATTATGCACACTATACTAATAGTTTCCATTTTAAAAACTCCAGAATGATGGTGCTGAAACAACATTTTAAAAGTGTTTACTCTTCATATCCATTAAAACATTCAGAGCAATTTCCACCTAGCCCTTGGCAGCTCATCCACCAGGAGATTTATCCGCTTTTATTTGGCTTGGTATCAATTCTCCATCAACTCTAACAAACTGCCACTGAATCACAGACGTCTTGTGTCAGACACCTGTTAATACTGGCAGGCACCAGAGTTTATGTCAAAGAGAGCTAAAGAATATGACAAAATATCTAGGCTATTTCTACAAAAAAAGTAATAATTTTGTATGTGAACATGCTAGATAAAAGATCTCTGGAATCAGAAAAGTCCTCAAAGCTTGTATAACAACGGCTTGATTAGTAGGATATATACAAATGAAACCAGAACAGCTAGTTAGAAGCACTTTGATCAAAATCTATGTGTTTCTATTTTGCCCATTTCCTGAACCTTATCTTGGAAGAAAAAGCAGGAGAGGAAAGTATGTAAAAACTGATCCAACTTCCATTTCTGCTCTTCACACTGCTATCTGGGCTCTCTTAGTTTGAACTTATTACTTCAATACTGATTTTAAATAAAGATGTACTACATATTTAACAATAGCTGTAGGATGCTGGGATACATTAGAATAATTGTCCTGCTATCGTTCAATAGAGCAAAGGGTTTGAAATAAGGATCAGTTAAAGTGTTTTTGCCAACAATCATTAGTCAAGGGTGCTAATAGGGCTGTTTTTAAAGTTTTAAATCTGGCATAAAATTGACTTGCTAGTAAGTTACTAACTAAAAGACAGAAAATCCTACAGATAGATCTGTAAAGACCACAACAAGTGCTCGAGGTCTATATTTCTGTAAACCTTCAATAAAAGGTTAAATAAAAAGAATGTTGTCCATGGTCTTCTTTATGATTTGTATGGTTTTTATTTTTTCATTGATATAAGACATGGAATTTGGAAAAATGATGACCTCTAGGAAAATTCTGTTAAATGTGAAAAGAATAATGTGCAGGGAGTATGGAGATATTCTCAAAGGGATGCGGAATGGAAGCTTCAGAGCAGAATGAAGTGGCTGGGGAGAAAGGGAGGCCCAAAAGAGTCAGAAATGGCCAAGAGTGATCAGTGTGTCACTCCCCGAATGCATCTACTCACATTTGATGCAGCTGCTGACCTGTCTGCCTCATCTCTGAAAGATAGAGCAGCTATAAGACAGGATTCTACTCTGTAGTTCTGATTTTGTTTGTTGCTGTTGGTTGGTTGGTTTCTTTGCTAGTCTTGTCTAGAGAAGACGTGAACATGAACCTGAGCCTGAAGAATACTAGAAGAGTGGGTTGGTATCTGAAGAACCCATGTTTGATTCAGGTTCAGGGCTTAGGTTCCTGAATCCAAATACAATCTTGGCTTCATGTAGACAGCAGATGCCCTGGGGCCCAGTCTAGCTTCTGGAATTTCCATAAAGTGCTTTCACAAATACCAACCAAAAAGATACTGGGAGAGTTTGGTAAAGGATTGCCATCATCACCATTGCAAGAGCTTCCAACTGTAGCCACAGACCATTAATAAACCCTAACACCAGATATGCAGTGGAGAGGCAGAAAAGAGGCAAGCAGGAGGAATCCTCAGAGGGTGAAACGCATCAGCGTAAGTATTAAAGAACACGTGGAGAATGGATCTGGTTAATGTTCTCCTCATTCTTGATTCCACTCAGGCTTTATTGCCATTTTTCCTTCCTTGTCACTGTTATGTTGGGCAGGGTAAGGGAGGAAGCGAGAGCTCTGAAGAGTGTGTAGTGTCAGAGACAACACCTAGAGAGTAACTGGCAAGAAGCCAAAGAAGGAGTCCACCACTCTGGCACCGAGGAGCAGCAAAGCTCAGAATGAGATGCACTGTCCAGAGGCATCATCTTCCTAAGACACAGTCCCCACTCTTCCACTGCAGGTGCACAATAGAAACTTCTTTCATTTTAGCTAGTGGTTGTTCAGGGCAAGTAGGTGAAAGACACTTAAATCCTAAAAACCCATTTCTTTGAAGATTAAAAAAAAACACTGCTTTTTCAGATGTTCTTGATCAAAGGTGAGTTAATGCTATTCTGAAACAAATGCAACTTTACATCCACAATGATTTTTACAAACTGAACATGGCATTTGATGAAGTGATTCAAACCACACTTCCAGAAATATCTTCAGTTAAAGCAATTAACAAGTAGTTGTGGAGGGCTCTCTCTTTGGTCTGGTATCATGAGGGCCGACACAGGATACGGGGAGCACACAGGAAGGACGGACTTACCTCCTAACTGGAATTTTACCATTTGTGTTGGTCATAAATGCCAATTTCATCCAGCTGGAAAACAACAGGAACAATATTGTTTTAATGTTTCTTGGGAGGAACAGCTTCAATCTGGTTAAGACTTTAAAAGAAAGTTCACTGAAGCAAAGAACATTTATTCTGAAAACCAGGGACAATTATATGCTGAGATTATATAAATTTATGGTTGCCAGATTTAGCAAATAAGACTTGCTGTTAAATTTGAATTTGTAATAAACAACAAATAATTTTTTAATACAAGTATGTTCCAAATAGTGCATAGGACATACTTATACTAAAAAACTATTTATTACTTATCTGAAACTCAAATTTAACTGAAAGTCCCATATTTTATCTGGCAAACCTACATGAACCGGAAAACTGAGTGCCTGCACTGAGCAAAACAAATCCCCAGTACTTATTTGGTGACTGGTCTAGTCCTTGATTATTGCTCTTTAATAATTTACTAAGGTGGTGAGAAATGCAACTGATGGTGACACCAGCCAGCCTTGTCTTGAGAACCCATGGGGACCCTCCACCCCAGCTCCCAGTGCAGTGAAGTACAGACAGGGACCTTCCTTGATTTCCAGTGGTCGAAATTCATTAACTCGAACTGACAGTAAGCAACTCCCTGCTTTCTCCAGGCTTTCTGGAAACACAGGGACCCAGAACACTTATTTGTAGTTTGGTGCCAGGACTGTTCTTAGCTAATGACCCCCATTTTCACTGTTTACAGTCAATAATATTCTAACAATCAGCAGAACACCATGATTTGGTAAAGTTTCTGTCTTAAGTCACATTTCGTAGAAGCACAAGTGGCTACTTATCAGGGGATGTTTTCAGGACAACAGGAGTGAGGGAAACAATAGGGCAGAAAGAACAGGATGCAAAGTTGTGGTCTCGGCTGGAACTTTAGCCTGATGCCACAGGGAGCTCTGGGGTGTGATGTGCACCAGGACTTGGTGGCAAGGGGGCTGACCTTCTGTACCCTGTTTCAGTGCATCATTGGCCATGGGCTTGCCCCGAGGAGCTGGGAAGAGTGTGACCCCCCAAGCACGGGACTCCCCTTCAGCAGAGGGCACTACTCTGGAGAAGTGGCAGGTGTTAGCCCCTGGTGAGCTAACCCTCATGGCAGCTGGCAGATGGTGAACACCAGCTCCATAAAGGGATCTGGGTAGGATCCCACTGGGGGCAGGTCAGATCTAGTGTCCAGACACAGATATACAGGTCACTCAGGTGTAAGCGGGCATTCCAAAAGTCTTTGAATCTCTGGGACTCTTATCAGTGCCTGAAGTCATAACATCAAATATCCGTGGATTGCTCTTTATTTTTAAGGAAACACGCCACACCAACTGCAGAGGGAAAGGAGAAACAGCTGCGCAACAAATAGGAATATACGAGACTAAACAACTCTTCTCTCCTAAGACAATGGAAGGAAAACCAGATGGACAGCATAAAAATCAAAATAACTAATACTGAATAAGAAGGACTGGCAGCCAGGCTCCGGACGAGGTGCTTTTCATGACCTCATTTCATCTGCACGGTAATCCTTTAAGATGAGTAACGGTCATCATCTCCATTCACAGGACAGTGAGACACACGGCTAAGAACTTCTGAGGGTCGCCCAGCACCCAAATGGCCAAGCTGGGATTTATAGCCCAGAGTCCATACTCTTAAAGTACCTGCTAAAGGGATCAGCAGTAAGGAGAGAAAGTGCCCGAAGGATTGATCTCTCTTCCTAGGGCCCTGCAGCACAAGGAATCGCACCCTTGGCGCCGGGTCTGGGTGAGAGATGCGAGCTCATCACTGCACTTTCTCAATGTGGTTCCCTTCTGCACCTCGCAACTACCTCTGATGCCCTGTGATGGCAGGCAGCCCTACTCCTCCATGGGTCATGGCTTTTCAAACAGGCTGACTTTGGCTTTGGCTAGGATTTCTACTGGAGTAACTTTCATGTCACCTTGAAAGAATAACTTGGGAAGGATTAAGATCTACCACTGTCGTACCCCTCTGGATTTTGGATACAGTGTACTGGGGTATGGCCTGCTTTTTGAATTGCAAAAGTACCTTTGGGTTCCTGATTGAGCGCTAACCAGTTCCTGGGTCGGTGCTCCCTTTATCCCTCCCTAGCAATGGCTGCTTTTGCAAGTGCTTCTCTTGGCCACACTCTCCACTTGTCAGTCTCAGGCAACAGAGGCTCCAGCTACAACAGCACTCAAGTATGGCCCCAGGTACGCAGAGCTATTTATCAGCAGACTCTGTCTAGGGACACAAAAGCCAGTGCCCACAATCCAGAGGATACTGAAAGCTGAGGTTCCAGCATCTCCCTGCCATCAATCATTTCTTTCATATAGGTTTCGGCCTATAGGTTTATCACACATGCCCTGCCAGGTGGCATGAAGAGTACAGGTGTGTGTTGGTCAACATCTTCTCCAAGGTCAGGAGCACAGAGGGCAATGCAAGCAAGATGTTGCCTGGCCATATACTCAGCCTTCATGTCCTATCCTGACCATTTGCTTGGTAACAGCCAAGAACAAAGGGTGATGCAAACAAAACTCACTGTTTCTTGAGGCATGTCATGGGACTGACGTTGTTGGCCCTGAAGTTGTGTATGATTGATCTCAGGCCTTCGACCCATTGCTGAAACAGAAAGAAAAAGTGTTCTTAGTGAGCAAATGTGCTGGAGCTAAACATAGCGGCTTTTATTCGACAGCCTGTATCCATTTTGTGTAATAATAACATGAACTCTTCTTCTTATCCCTTCCTCCCATACAGCTATCTTCATTTCACTGCTCATATTTTATTCTTTAATAAACAGCTTTCATTCTTTCCATGAAGATAAATGTGGCATCTGTGGTGTCATTAAACACTGAGTTGTCACAAAGGAATGCTGCCCACTGATTGACTTGTTAAACCTTCTATTTGTAGTCTGTTTAAATATAAGCCCTTTTTCAGTTGCTGGCAATGTTATTTCTAAGCAACATTATACAATACATGATGACATATTTAGCTATTCCCATTTTAGAGGATGAATACATTAGAGGTTCATCAATTTTATTGTGTGATTCTATTTCAGTCTAAGGATTTGTTACGTATCTTACCTGTGTTTTCCAGCAAAGCCTTAAAAAGTAAAACATGCATCAATTGCTAGGGTACTCAGAACAAACAGCGTTGTGCTTACATAATTTCTGCATCAGGACTTGGGCCTCAGTTCTAGTTCATAACATCACTCCATGGATATACACGGAAAAGCGAAGGAAAAACGTGCATGGCAGTAAAGGAATTTAGGTCTCTAAAGGGCATTTTGCTAGAAAAGGCTGGCCGGTGAATTAAGGCCATCTCTGCCCTTGGATCCAATAACTGACACCAATGAAAGTCATATCAAGTTGCTCAAATAAAGAATCACATTCTTGGCAAAATGCTTTGTAGCAAATTGATGCTGGGGGTTAAAGCAGAACTGGGGACCCCACGTAAGCCAGTACCTTACCTTCTTAGGTTTATAGTCTGACTGCTGAAGCTGTGTGCTGAGGAAGGGAAATTATTGTGGAATAGATACTAACAGAGATGTACATTCTCCCTGCACTCTCCAGTATGATAGCCACAAACCACATGTGGCTATTTAAATTTAAACTGAATAAAAATAAAATTCAGTGCCTCCATTGCACTAGTCACATTTCGAGTGCTCAAAAGCCAACTTGGGGCTAGTGTCTACCCTACTGAACAATGCAAACAAAGAGCATCTCCGTCATCACAGAAGGCTCTATTGGACATCACTGCATCGTACTACCAGGTTTAATGCGGTCAAGTAATTGATAGTAGTCATTTCTAAACGTGTGTATGCGCAGTTTTATTTTAAGTGTGGTAAAATACATATAACATAAATGTATCATCTTAACCATTTTTTAAGTGAATAGTTCAGTGGCATTAAGTAATATTCACATTGTTCTGCAACCATCACCACTATCCATCTCCAGAACTCTTTTCATCTTGCAAAACTGAAATTCTGTACCCATTAAACAATAATTCCCCATTTTGCCCTCCCCCCAGCCCCTGGAAACCACCATTGTACTGTCTCTATGAATTTGGCTACTCTAAGTGGAATAATACAGTATTTGTCCTTTTATGACTGGCTTATTTCACTTAGCATATGGCCTCAAGATTCATCCATGTAGCATGTCAGGACTTCCTTCCTTTTTAAGGCTGAATAATATTCCATTGTACGTATACCCCACATTTGGTTTATCCATCCACCTGCTGATGAACACTTGGGTTGCTTCCACCCCTTGGCTATTGTGAATAATGCTGCTATGAACTTGGGGTGTACAAATACCCCTTCAAGTTCCTGCTTTCAATTCTTTTGGATATATACCCAGAAGTACACCATATTATCATATAGCAATTCTATTTTTAATTTTTTGAGAAATCACCATACTGTTTTCCATGGTGGCCGCATGATTTTACAATCCCATCCAGAGTGTACAAGGGTTCCAATTCCTCTACCTCCTCACCAACACGTTACTTTCTGTTTTGTTTTTCCTTTGATAGTGGCGATCTAATGGGTGCGAATCTAAGAGAGAGTTTTTCTCTCCTCTCTGTGCTCCAGTCATACCTAACAGCTTTCTGAGGGAGGACTCAGGAACTCTAAGAGGGAAATTTCCTTTCACAACTAGAAAAGGCCATTTTCTAAGGACTGTTAATAGCACTGAAAGCCTCGGCAAGCATGATGGTGAAGTCAGGATGCTGAGGGAGGAGGAAGAAATAAAATAGTGGCATTAAAGAAATGCCTCGATTATTTTCATCATCAGACCTCACTTCCTCTGTCAGGCTAAATATGGGACTATAACTCCCTGGGGACTATCAAATATCCTGTTATTGGCCTAACAAACCACAGGCCCACACAGAGTTTCCCAAGAGGAGACAGAAAAAGCACAAATAATTCAGTTGGCATTAAGTGGGAAGCATTTTCTCAACCTTAAGGCTTGTTACGTGTTCCAAAACACACAACAAAGTCCATGGTTTCCTAGGACGGAAAAGTGGACAATTTCTGAGACTGTTCACTGGCTTTTTCTGATCATTCGGATTTAGATGTTTCTAGAAATAAATTACAGCAATGCTGGGCTCCTTAAACAACTTCCATCCATCTTCTGAAAACACAATGCTGGTGAGGAATCTTGTTTATTGTGATGGAAAGGTCCTGGAGAGTGACCTTTGAGGTCATCACTCCAGTGACAGCTCCAAGCTTTAGTTAGTACGAAATGCCACAAGAATCCTCACGAGCCCTAAAGGGCACTGGGAGGGAGGTTGCTGCTTCCTTCTCTTTGTGATGATGAAAGTGAGGTCAAGGGCCCTACTCAAGGCCACGTAGCTGTTGGTGCAGGGCAGAGAGGCAATGAGAACTCTGTTGTCTGCTGTTCCCATTGGGGATATTTTCACTCAATGGCTCATTCACACATCTCCCTCCACGACGCGGGAAGGTCCCACCAAACCTCTCCTTCTCTCGATTATCTCTCGAGTAGGTAGAGTGCACCTCACATAATCAGGCCCAAGGACTGTAGAAAACATGTTAAACGTTTTGCTGTTTTGTTTTGTTTTGAACATAAAATAGATGAAATGCCAGCAGGTGTCACTAGAGCCCTAGAGTTTAGTTGCAAAGTTGTGCCAGGAGTGAACTACATGCACGTCAACTTTGAACGTTTCCAGATCAACGGAAGCAAAAAAGTGTGACTTAGACTTGTTTTCTTGGATTTCTGGAAATAAGCATGTATGTCAACAGTTCACATAACACCCCAACAGGTGCATCTTCAAGCCTCGGGTTACGTGTTTCTAGAATGATCGTTCCCTGACACACATCGAGCACATATATTGGCTCGATGGTGACACACTATGATGTGATTCCTACGACACTGGGCGCCTTCCCTCTGGCCTGGCCATCCTGAGTGGGCACATGCAGCCTGGACGCAGGAGAACCGGCCCACAGAAGTCACTGAGTTCACATGTCCAAATTGGCAGTTTCTATACTTTGCCACTAGGTTACAATTGTTACTGTTATCTCATTTTTTCATCGTTTCCAATTTTGTCTAAATTAACTTAAAGCTTATTTCAGCCCTTGTGAGGAGAAGAATAAAAGGTCCTTCCAGGGTCTCTTGCGGGAGCGCTTATGCTGGATCGTTTGGGGGTAAAGTGGGAAGAACACGAGCTGCTCCTAATTCTCTCCCGGGAACTTACTACCTCACCTGTGGGACTCTTTAAAGGTATTTTTGCGGCAGACAAATGGCCGGGCCTCACCCTTACCTATGCCCTTTGCCCCGCAAACACTAGGACTATCATAGACAAAATAATCCATTTCCTGTTAAAAAAAATGCACAGAGACATAAATATAACAAAACTAAACCAAGAATATATGAATTTACACAGAGCATATGGCTCACTTTTTTCCTTTAAAATATTTATTAGGCTTTTTTTAAGGTTAAGAAAGCAATATTTAAATGCCCTTTGTAGAAAAATATGAAGCAAAAAAGTATAAACACCACCCAAAATCCCATTACTGATATTGAGATAGCCACTGACAATATTTTGCCATTTTCTTCTAGCCTTTTTTATGCACACATAGATTTATCATCCTAAAATAACCATTATTAATATTATTATTATTCAGTCAGCACCACTTAGGCAGAGTTGTTGTTCCTTCAATTCAATCTTATCTCTAGATTCTGTTCCAGAAGCATTCATTTTAGTCTAACTTAGAGAAGCATACTGTCAAAGCAAAAACTAACAGAGACCCTGAGACACTCTCCAAGTTTGCTATGTAATTTTCTCCAAAGGGAAGGCTTGGTAGCATCCTCTTTAATCTTTTGGTGTTTAGTTCTTTGTTTTCAAAAAGGAGGCTAATTGGTGGAGGCATCCTAATCTGTTCAAAAGTTAACTGAAGACTTGGCTACTACTTAAGGTGTAGTCCAAGGACCAGCAGCACCAGAATCACCTAGGAACTGTTAAAATGCAAATTATCAGGCCTCCCCTATTAAATCTGTCTCTGAGGCTGGGGAACAGAAAGCTGTGTTTAAATGAGCTTTCCAAGTGGTTCTTTTGCAAACTCAATTTTAAGAAGCCCTGTTCTAAGTGCCACTCAAAGTGGTGGTTCCTAGACCAATAGCATCAACATGGCCTGGGAGCTGGTTAGAAACGCAGAATCTTAGGTCTCATCTCAGACCCGCTGGATCAGAATCTGCACTTAACAAGATCCTCAGGTGACCTGTGTGCCGATGCCAGTTTCAGAAGCACAGGTGTAGAAGAGGGCCCCCCCGCCCCCAGCAACGTGGAGCATCTCCTTCCTTTACCCACCCAGGAAGATCCGGGTTTGGTTTCCTAAGGGAGTTGGTGGTTTCCTGCAGTGCCCTCAGCTGGAACATGCCATCTTCTAGTGAGGACCCTGGAAAAGAGCCCTACAGTTCCTGATGGGCTCTTGTTTTTTTCATATCTCTCCCTACCTGGGCTGAACAAATCTTCATTCACTAGAACTGAAATTCTGACTTACACGTTTAGGGGACTGAAGTGCAACTGCTCGTATGTGAAACAAGAGGAGGCAGGACGCTGCAGATGGCGACTTTCACCTTCCCTATGTCTGAGGTGTGGAGATAACCAACAGATGGGGCTCGCGGACATATTTAAAACATGGGAACTTCTTGGTACCTGTAACTCATAAACCTTGATCCATGCAGAGTCTTTTGGCTGGACTAAATGAAGACAAGAAGAAGTCAGGGCATATTTCAACTGGCCATTCTCCAGGTGCCTAATTGCTCTAATTATTAATTAGTTTTCATCTGCTCAAACAACATCAGCTAGGAATTTATATAATTTGAAATACAGCTTTTGATCTCTTTGTGCTGTGAGTTCTGGTAAGACTGAGGGGCATTCAAGAAGAGAAGTAAGACCCACTTCCATACACTTGGCACAAATTATGAAGCTCTTCAAGTAAAGATTTCCACAGTGTCTAATCCCGCAGTAAGACAAGATTCTTCATACAGTGCTTAGAACATAAAATCGCAACATTTCACAAATCTCCAGATGCAGAATATTCAGTGGAGTAACTACATCTTTATATTAAACTAGAAACTTAGTTTTAGGAAGGCATTTACACTTCAGACTGCCACTAAATATAGGCAGTGGCTCAGATTCTAAAGTAAAGACACTGTAGATAGAAGCCAACATGTTTTCTCTCATGGGTCTATATAACCAGGGTGAATGAAATCATTTCAGTTCAGTTAGATAAGGTATTAGTTGGCATTAAATTGTCAATGTTTAACTTCGAGGGTGGGCCAAGCGGAAGACATTTCCAACTGGTGCGTTGTTAAAAGAAAGCCCTGTGGATAGCACTCAGGGACTAGATTAGCAGTTCCCAAAGCCTGTTGTACCTTACAATCCCCCAAGGAGCTTAGAAGACATTTCAGGAGCCTGGACTCGACCCCTGGAGATTCTCATTAACAATCTGAGTATGGCTGGGCCATCAATTTAGTTTTTAGACACCGCAGATAATTCTAATGTGAATCCACAACTGAGGACCACTGAGCTAGACGATGTGTGCTACAGAGGATTTAGGCCAGTATTTCTCAAACTTTAATATGCATTTGAATCACTTGGGGATTTTGTTAAAGTACAGATTCGGATTCAGGAGGTCTAGCATCCGTGCCAAAGATTCTGCATTTCTCATAAGCTTCTAAAATATGCTACATGGGCTTGCTTGATCCTTGTGCCCCATTCACACAAAGATAGCAGGGCTTGTACATTATTTCTAGACACGTTGGTCATCTTGAATACGACTAAGAAGTCCACCAATGAAAGAGCAGTTCTACTCTTCATTATGCCGGCTGTTCTCAAGTGGTCCCCCTGATCAGCAGCATGAGCATCACAGAGGAGGTTATTAGAAATGCCAATTCTCAAGCCCCATCCCAAACCTACAGAATCAGCTACTCTGCAGGTGGGGCCCAACAACCTGCATTTTCACAGGCCCTCCAGGTGACTAATGCCACAATCACTATATTAGGCTAGAATCAGAGCACCTGGTGCAAATCAGAGAGAAAGATAATTGAGGAGGGTGTGCAGGTGGCCACTGGAGAAAAGGCTTGTCTGGTTTTGTTTTTAATCAATTTTATTGAGGTATAATTTATATACAATGAATAGCCTATGGGTTTTTTATTCAAGCGTTTCAAATATTAACTAACCTCCCTTAGGGTGAGTACTACCAATTGAGACACTTTAAATTTTAAATCCTCATTCCCCTCTGTTTTGGATTAGAGTTCACACACACATCACTGTGTGTGTTAAAGTCTTTTAAAGAAAGTTACAAGCATTACAAAAGCAATGAGGGCAGTCATAGGGAGGTTGCCTAAACGATGTTCCACAGCCACAGAAAATCCCGGAGCTGGTGATGTGCTAGGATCCTATTAGGCAGCAGGAGATGGCCCTGTGGAAGCCTGTTAGAAGTAACAGTTTCCCCTGTTTCTGAGAGTTACAAGCACAAAATCAGGACAGTCCTAGTCTGGAAGGCCTGGGATTCTTGGGAGAACACTTACTAGATAATTTGGTAGAGAAACAAGACAGAGGTCCATTTCCCAGAACTGGAGTACGTGATTAGAACACGACTTGGGCTGCCAAATGTCCAGTGGTCAGGCCTGAGCACAAAGGCTGGGGCCAATACGGCAGCAGGAGTAACTGGAGGCTGAGCGCCAGTGTTTCTAGAGTCTGTGTCCCCAGGCTTTCGGCCCAGGTCTAAGGCAGGGCCCAGGGATTATAAAACCTCAAGGGTAGAGGGATTATAAAACCTCAAGGGTAGAGGCAGGAGAGAAGAAAGGCTGGTGATTTAGGCAGAACTTGACAAAAAACACTAACATTTTACTCTTTGAATGTGCTCATCTAGGATGCTAAATAGATTCTAAAATTAAATGGGAGCAGATCTACCAACATTTGTTTGTATATCACAGACAAACTTCTACACCATGTGAAGAGGAAAATATAAAACAATTTTTCTCCTTCATGTCAACTACTTTCTCCTGGCTCTAAGGAGAGAGAGGAATGCAGACAGAATGTACTAGGTGTCAGTCTCACAAGATGTCAACATTGGAATCTCCCTCACGGCAGCGGGACAGAAGGCAAATAGGCGGATCATGACATTGGCGGCAGTGAGAACAAATCAGGCGAAGAAATCTGCAAGTCCCCACAAGTGCTATCCCGAGAAAGAAGAGTGCAAGAGAACAGAGACAGTGAAGAACTGCATGCTTAATAGAGAAGGCCTAGAGAAACCCAGCTGATAAACCCAGGATGAAGTGTTGAAATTACTGAGCCTATGATCATGGCCAACAGCAAACTAATGAAGCTGGTGGCCGAACAGCAATAGGGGTTTTGCAAAAAAAAAAAGAAAAATCAGTAGAGAGACAATGCAATAGTAATCTCAAAAGCCCATGGGAGGTCAATAATAATTCTCGTAAAATTTCCAAATCCAAAAGAGAACTAAGAGGAGAAAAAAGAGAGTGCAAACGGGGCCTTTTTTCATTGACATAGTCTGAGCGTCTTCCAGAAAACACTAATTTTTCATCTGCTGTTCTGTCCTCAGGGTAAAGTTGATGAAGGTTAAAGCAGGAATGCATTAAGTGCCATCTGATTCTTAAACCACCTTCAGAGCAAGGCGAATGAGTATTTGGGCAGAAAATAAGCTGCCACCTATGAGTCTGTGTGGCTGTGTTTGAAAGATAGATTTGGATGAGCCTGGATAATATTTATACTTTCCCAGTCAAAATTAGTTTAGTCACCCACAGATAGTCAAAACAGCCTGTCAGCCTGACCAGTTATCTTGACAACACTGGGTAGTTAGGTCAAAAAGGACCTCTAACTATGCACAAGAAAGGAAAGGAGACGGTGTTGTTTTTGGTCATCATGCAGAAGCTCAAGTGTCAGGTTCCCATACCAAATGGCTTTCTGTTCATTATCATTCCAGAGAGACAATTTTTGCATTGCCTAATAAGCCTGATTCTATAGATACCCTGTAACAATGTTCTGTCGGACCTATGGAATCTTCTCCCAAAGGGCCATGTCTAATTCCAGATATCTACTCCAATAAACATACTGTTGAAGTGGATCAGGATATGCTGCCCCCAAATATGCCACTTTGGCATAAAAATTATTTTGAGCTGAAGGCATCTGAATTCCTGAAATCCCTTATCTGCCTAAAAGCAGAGCCTCCCAAAAGTTGTCCTAAAACCCCACCCAGGAGCAACTCTAATCCTCTCTCCTGGAAGATGACAAGTTGGCGCCACGCCCAAACAGAAATTGTCACAAAACTATCACATCTAACTAACTATTAACTATCTAACCCTAACTATTCCCCCTATTAAGACGCTATGAAAACTCTCAAATCTCACTGCTCCTTTGGGTATTCCCTTCTTTCTGTGATGCCCCGTGCACGTAAAATTAAAGATTAATAAATCTGTATGCCTTTCCTCCTGTTAATCTGTCTGTTTCAGTTTATTTCACAGACCCAGCTGAAGGAATCGTATATACATGCACACATTCCGCATACATTAATACCTATGTTCACTTGTCTTACTGACTTTAGACAAACAGTCAATGATGTTCTTTAGTGCCTCAAAGTTCACAGAGCAGCTCCATTCCTACAGAATCCAGAAATCATTCAAAAAGAAAATGAAATATTGGGTTTATTCTATGTAACACTAATTTGGCATCCACATGGAGAACTCTAAAACAACTGGAGAATTTTAAGATTTTGAGAAAACCGAGAGCATCATCCCATGCCAGTCAGAAACCACCAGTTTGGTGAGAGTGCATTTTTGGTCTCAACTGTCAAATGTGCAAAATCCTGGTGGTAAGGGATGAGTAAACAGCTGGCGAATTTAAAGTTGTTCGTGAAGTTTCTTGGCTGACGCCTGCACTTACAATCAAAGAGGTCACACCCCTCCTGACATGTACCAGCTGACAACAGTGGCAAATTAAGTCATGACAAAATGAATAGCATCTCATCAGGCAGACAAATGCTCCCCGCTGAGGCTCCATGATAAATACAACCAGTCCAGGGGCCTCTGGCTAACACTTGCCTCAGCAGCCTCATCTTATTTTAAGCTCAGGCAGATCAAATCTACAAGGTAACCTTATAAACGAAATAGGACTTTCAATACAAGAGGGACTAAAAAGAATCTAAATCAGTGAGTCTGAGTTTCATTCTCTAACTTCCTATCCTTTCTGGAAAAGTCTCCCCATGTTCTCATGCCCCCCAAAAATGGGAGAGAGGGAGGAAATGTGGCAGCAGGAAAATAAAGACAATAAAAAGAATATTTATGGTGGAGATGAGTAAATGAATGTCTAGATTCCATTGTTTTGCTATTTCTGGGAAAATACTGGGATGAATAATGCCTTTCTGATATCATTTACTGACTTTTTCCCGTATAGTAGTTCTGAAAGATTTTAATTTGTGTCCCTTCAGTAGGTATAAATAAATAAATAAAAATTTGGGAAAGAGCTGAATTCACCCCTTCCTTGCTGAGATTCACATAAGCACAGTAACACTTCTGAGAGGGCTCCAGTCAAGAAGCCCACCAATGCTTATTTGACTAGAGAACCCTTTACATGTGGACTTTTTTGAGGACTCCATTTTGTGGACCACCAATTTGGGAAGCGCTGCTCCATACTACATCTCCCACAGATAACAACATTAAAGTTTACTAAAAAGTATAGTAATGGGGCCGGCCCCATGGCCGAGTGGTTAAGTTCGCGCGCTCCACTTTGGCAGCCCAGGGTTTCGCCAGTTTGAACCCTGGGTGCGGACAAGGCACTGCTCATCAGGCCAGGCTGAAGCGGCATCCCACATACCACGACTAGAAGGACCCACAACTAAAAATACACAACTAGGTACCAGGGGGCTTTGGGAGAAGAAGGAAAAATAAAATCTTTACAAACAAGAAAAAAAGTATAGTAAAATCATACGATATTACAGGTAGGAGGGCTTTCCGCACCTTGTGAGCTGCAGCACTGGGAGAATGCAGGATCTGGGCTGGATCCACCACCTGGGTTCAAAGTACCAGTTCTGCCACTTACTGGCTATGTAACCTTGGGCAAGTTACTCAACCTCTCTGGGCCTATTTCTTCCTCTGTAAAATGAGGATGATAATCATACCCATCCCATAGGATTGTTTTGAGAATTAAACGAGATCACACATGTGAAACACTTTGAACAGTGTCTGGTACTCAATATAAACTAAAAAATTTTGCTGCTGCTGCTCTTATAATTATTAGGGGTCGGTAAACTACTTTTTCTGTAAAGGGTCAGGTAATAAATATTTGAGGCTTTAGGGGCTATGTGTGGTTCTCTGTTGTATAGTTTTTATGTTTTGGGTTTTTTTAAACACCTCTTTAAAAACGTAAAAGCTGGGCCAGCCCCATGGCCGATTGGTTAAGTTCGCACACTTGGCTGCTGCAGCCTAGGGTTTCAATGGTTCAGATCCTGGGCATGGACATGGCACCGCTCATCAGGCCACGTTGAGGTGGCGTCCCATATGCCACAGCTAGAAGGACCTGCAACTAAGATATACAACTATGTACCAGGGGGCATTTGGGGAGATAAAGCAGAAAAAAAAAAAAAGAGGGAAAAAAAAGATTGGCCACAGTTGTTAGCTCAGGTGCCAATCTTTAAAAAAAAAAAACATAAAAGCCATTCTTAGCTTATTGGCCATATAACATCAAATGGAGGGCACTCTGGCAGCCCCTGATTATGATTATTAAATTATTTGCTCCAGATCATAGTGCTCAGAGGCAACACAGTCTCATGTCAGGCAAGGTGTCCTATTCACTTTCTTGTGCATCCCATCTTTTTTTTTCTTTTTGGTGAGGAAGATTGGCCCTGAGCTAACATCTGTTGCCAATCCTCCTCTTTTTGCTTGAGGAGGAAGTCATGAGCTAACATCTGTGCCAATCTCCCTCTATTTTGTATGTGGGACGCCATCACAGCATGGCCTCATAAGCTGTGTGTAGGTTCCTGCCTAGAACCTGAACCCACGAACCCAGGCCACTGAGGTGGAGGGCGTGAACGTAACCACTACGCCACTGGGCTGGCCCCATCCCTTCTTTTAATTATACCCCAAAGATTAGAAAACACACAAATGTGTGTAGGCCCATGTTACGCCTACATTATACTCACAATGGCAATTTTTGCTGGCAGTAAAAACTGGAGCTACGTGGTAATTGGAGAAGCAATTTAAAGCTAGCGATATTTTTCTCTCCCAGGGGCCAAAAGGTGAGATCCAAACTTCATATTATGCTTCTGGTGCAATTAGAGTAATTCATTTTGCACTCCCTTAGTGGAGTCATTTGATAACATTTGCAATTAGGGCAAACTGAGCTGCTCCGGGCTGGGCCTAGAGCACAGAGTCTCTTCTTAGGAAACCTGTCAGGTTCACGAAGCACAATGGAGAGAGAGGGAGACGCGCAACGGCGCCACCAATGAAAACGCCCGGAGTGAGGAACGCGCTGCAGCATTCTGAATGGAAGTGCCCAGGAGGCTGGAAGGTTTCTAAAGCAGTAAGAGCTGATAACACCAAGAAAACCAACCTCAAAGATCATGGGGACATATGATCATACGGAAGCCCAAGAAAAAGTTTTAAAGACCAAGAAAATACACACGATAAAAATTTTAAGTGATAAAATACACTATGTTGAACTCGATAGACAGTAGGAGCCCAACTGTGTATACAAGAAAATTGTATGTGCATTAAAAAGACGTATTAGTTGGGGCCGGCCCCATGGCCCAGTGGTTAAGTCATGCGCTCTGCTGTGGCGGCCCAGGGTTTAGCTGGTTCGGATCCTGGGCACGGACATGGCACCGCTCATCAGGCCATGCTGAGGCGGCGTCCCACATAGGACAACCAGAAGGGCCTACACCCAGAATATACAAATACGTACTGGGGGGCATTAGGGAGAAGAGGAAGAAAAACGAAACAAAACAATAAAGAAGATCGGCAATAGATGTTAGCTCAGGTGCCAATCTTTAAAAAGAAAAAAGACACATTAGCATGGGGGGAGGTATTGTAGGGAGCTGGGGGGTGGAAAGGGGAGCAACTGCTCAACGGGCATGGTTCCCTCTGGGAGGATGCCATGTAGAACTAGCAAGAGGTACTGGTTGCACAACACTGTGTTCTACTAAAAGGCAATGAATTGTTCAACTTACAATGGTTAGTTTTATGTCATGTGAATTTCACTTCAATTAAACAAAAAAGACAGAAGGAGGGGGAATACTCTCCAGGAAGTTTCATCTTCCTCTTTTTACTCTTCCATACTTTCTATTAGAATCTAGTGGAAGCACGTGCTCTACCACGAGCAATACTCCTTTTGCCTTCTGGAAACACCAGTAAACAGTATGAACATATGGACGGTTCATACGAAGGTAGACAATGACTTGGCCAGTGGGCTAGCACTGTTGCAGACCAGGGTGCTGGGCCACAGCTCAAGCTTCTTGTTCACTTTGCTCCTCCCACTACTCCAAGGAAACCTCACGGATGCAGTGACAAAACGCCCCGGAAACAACAGCAAAACCTTCTCTAGCTTCAGAATCCAGGTTCTTGAACATGCATTTTGACAAGAAGTTTCCCTTTTAAGTAAGTCCAGAGCAAAGAGAAATGACAGTAAAAATCCACTTTTGACTACTTGAGAAAGTAGAAGATGTCAAAAAAAAAAAAAACAAAGATAAGATAGCTGTTTTCAGAATGTCAAGGGGCTAGAGATGAAGAACACAGGAACATGGAGGCCAGCGCTGGCCCTGCAGACAAGCCCCCCAGGGTCTCCAAATAGCATGTGGTCTCCTTCGCATGGCATGATCCACAGCAGGTCCCATGACATGCACATTCTTCAGAGAGCATAATTTACACAAATTCACTGTCCCTTCCCCTGTCCACCCCAAAGTAACCAGGCCCTCAGTTTCTGGCAACTGTATCAACATACTCCCAGTTAATCAGACTTAAAATCTGGTCTCTACCTTAGCTTCTCCTCTAACCTCACCAAGGAACAAACCCTCTTGATTCCACATTCAAATGTTTCTCAGGGCTTCCTCCTCCAGACTGGCGAAAGCCGAGAATGATTTTCTTGTATTCTATCTCAGTACTTCCCTAACTTTAATGTGCAAAGGAAGTACCCAGGGACCTTGTTCAAATGCAGACTCTGATTCAGCAGATCTGGGGTGGGGCCTGAGATTCTGCATCTCTAACAATCTCCCAGGCGAGGATGATGCTGCTGGTCCAGACCATACTTTGAGTAGCAGTGCCGTCAGCCACATGTTATTACCATATATGGGTCTTCTTATAATGTAAAGATCATGTCACACCTCTCCTACAACTTGAGTCGTGACCTTCCATCACCTCCCTAGAATCTCCAGGAGAGATTCCACAAGCATCTCAGCTTGGCACTCAAAGGAGGCCCCAGTCTTAGCCTGTTTCCAATTCCCAATAAAAAGTATGCACTCCAGTCTTCTCACTAGACCCAACATTGCGGGGGGCCGACATTCATCTGCTTCTGAATCTCTCTTCATGTCGTAACTCCCATCTGCACAGCCTTCTCTCTTCTAGTACACTGTCCTCTATGGACATCATTGTAAGTGACCAGCAGGCCCTCTCTCTTCTGGGAACAATGCCTCATTTCCTTTCTGGAAATACTCTCTCCCTTTCCCACTCCAACCACAGAGCCTCCTATCCTAGCAGTTTCATGGCCTTAGGGATGATGATATTAGGCTAATCTAGGGACTTCTATGTATACACACGTGTCCTGTCAAAGCAACAAACCTGTACCCTCCTTGGGGGCTGGTATACTTTTTTTGCAAAGAGATTTCTTAAGTCTTATAAGAGAAAGTGACTTCAAGGGTCACTTGGTACAACTCCCTTCTTTTAGAAATGAGGATAAAAAGGCCCATAGAGTAAAAAATATTTGTCCAAGTTTAGAATTCATCAAAAAGTAATTCTTGGATGAAGAGCTGAATAAAGGAAGGAAAAAAGGAAAAAATGGCATCTTCATTGAAAATGTCAATGAGGTGGACACATTAAGTAAATACTAGCATTCACTTTAGTGAAGTATATTCATGCTGCCCGCTGGCTGATGTCTAGAGCTAAGGTCCTAAATGATCTGAGACATGTTTGTCATTCGGCGCACATGGTATTTAAGAAAATGAATATATTTGTCAACATTTTAACATCAAGAGATTTCATGTAAAAAATCTAGATGTCTAGTATTTTGCGGAAAGACACCACCACCAACAACCATCTCGCAACCTCAGGCTCATGTTCTGAGAGCTGGAAAACTGGCTGGAAGTAAGTTGCTGCCGCCCCCCAGATGGTGGATGTACACTCCAATTCACTAAAGACTACACCATCCCCTATTTTTCTTCATCTGGCACTTTTTCATTATTCACATCATCTCCCTGGCTCCTGTAGGCATCTGAGCTCACAACTCCTGGCCTAAAGGGACTACAGCTTTTGGTAATACAGAGATAAGTAATTTCAGAGTTCCAAGAGTGCCACCATGGGTGAGACACGGAGTGCTGGATTCTGGGATAAACGGTCTTGCAAGGGCAGGATGAGAACCAAGGAATCAAGGAAGAAGGAGCAAGCGAGATGAAAGGTGGTCATGGGAGGCCCAAGGAGACAAGTGTCATCCACTCCACAGAGTCACTGATGCACACAGCCCTCCTAAAGCGGAGAGCTTGATGCTCTCTAAACCCAACCCAGCAATAAAACAAATGAACCACATTATGTTTGTTTGGCAAGAAGAAAACACCTAGGTGGGATGGGGCATGTAAAGCTTATGGATGCGCACCCGCGCATCTGCCCTGATTCACAGCTCTGTCCTTAAGAAAGCTTTTCAGTGCCCATCACTGATTTGCTTCCCACAAATTCAGAATGGTTTAAAGAAAAAAACAAAACAAGAATATGCCATTTTCAGTCTTGGAAACATGAAAAAAAAAATAACGCACACACATACACTATCCCAGACCTGAAGCTCAAAAAACTGAGAGGGCAATGTGGTGAAGAGCCTTCATCAAAGCACAGGTGAGCCTGGCAGCAGACCAGGGAGTTAATGGCAGCTCCTCAAGGCTTCTGCTAGAGAAGCAGGATAGAAATGCTCGTTACTGAGCTTTTCTACAGGGCAGTGGCTCTCAAACTTCAGAGTGCATCAGAATCACCTGGAGGGCTGGTTATAACACAGGGTCTGAGAATCTGCTGCTCGAGTAAGTTCCCAGGTACTGCTGGAGCTGCTGGTCTTGGGACCACACTCTGAGAAGCCCTGGCACATATAATACGATTAAAACTGCATTTTGAGAAACAGCATTTTAACAGAGGGGTGTTTAGAAACAAACTTATTTCTAGGGTCATAGAAACTAATTCATTTTAACTGTGCTTTTGTGTTCTTTGGTGAATTCCAATCAATGGCTAGCTGAGAGGAAGGGATGGGTCTACAGCTCTACCTGTAGGCTGTAGTCAATCAACTGGATAAAAACCTGCTTGAGTTCAAAATCCTCGTGCTTTTTGGAGTATTTTTATGCTAAATCAAAGGGACTCGAACTTCAGCCAGCAATAGAATCACTGGGGAGACTAGTTAAAACATTACTGGGCTCCACCTCCAGAACTTCAAAGTCATTAGGCTGGGGTAGGGCCCAAGAATTGGCATTTTAAGAAGCTCCCAGGTGAGGCCTCTGGTCTGCTCCCTTTGAGCAGCTCTGTGAACCAGTCAAGGGGAGGGAGGCTCTGCAGGGTGTTAGCAAAGCCAGTAGGAGGGAGTGACTAAATAGCCAACTTGATTTTTTTTTCAACAAAACAAAGAATAAATCTCTTCTCCAATTGCAGGGAGCTTTCCATTCACCATACTTCAAGTTCAGCAAAGCGATTTTGACATTTAACCTAATTTACTCAAATAAGATTTTATTACCTGTAATAAACTACCTGACTTTATCTTTTTTGTATACAGAAAGAACACAACATTTTTGTAATTTAATTTCTATAGTACTTATTCACACACTTATTTGATGACTTGATTACAAAGCATAATTTATGGAGTTTGCCAAATATTTACAACCTGCATAAAGTATAATGAGCGGTCTGGAAATTGCCTAAACTCAATCCAAATCTTTGCATTTTGAACCTCATAATAACAGCTTATTTTTGTAATCAACGGAAAATTCAGCTTGGTATAAAATAACAGACTTATTTGTGGAGATTTTAAACGAGGGTTGCATTTTAGTCTTCTGTACAGTGACTCTGATTAAGCTGGCTGTGCAGCGCCAGCTGTAACTTAATGAAAGACATGTGAACTCCCTTCAACTCGCAGAGACAACTTCTCCCGAGCTGGTTGCGTTTTAAGAGAGAAAAAAATAAATGAGAGAAACTGAGTTGCTTTTCTAGCTAAAGAAAGTTTCATGATGCTTGGGATTATTTGTGTGGGTTATGGTCAAACAGTGGGCAAAGAGATGAGAATGATCTAGAAAAATAAAAGAGCTTTATTGCAGTTTAGGAAAAAAAGGAAAATGCCTTCTTCATGGGGCTGCTTTAGTTCATCGGTGTTTTCAGCTGCATCACATACGAGACTCACCTATTATAAAAGGCACACCAGGTTCGAGGTAAAAGTCCCAGCCGTTTCTCAGCAGTTCTTTTGAACAAAGGGTTTTTTAAGGAGAGGAAATGAAAGCTAAGTTTTCTAAGTGGAACAGGACAGGAAGGATTTAGGTAAGCAGACTAGAATGATCTAAATTGGAAAGAGGCCAAGAGGGTTAAAACCTCCAGTCTTGTCATGGATTCTTAGCAATAGGCCCATTACATCCTGAAAAGTGACTCTAAAAATAACACATGGAATTCCAGACCTTTTTGACTGTCACTGAATCTCACTTTCTCAGTCGTCTTTTCTAAAGATCATTCTCCTCACTTTTCTTAGAGCTAAACTGTAAAACACTTGAAGTGTACAGCATTAAGTGTTATACACATTTATCACCCAGGTGAGAATTTATTGGTTCAGTCAACAAAAAGACCCCAATGAAATAGGTCTTTACTGAGCATTTACTAGACATTGGGCACTGACCATTCTCGGTGTTGGGGATGTGGCAGTAAGCAGGACCTGGCCCTCATGTGGAGGGAGGAAGACAGTATGCGGTATGTAAATAGTGATCAGTGCTATGAAGAAAAATAAAGCAGGATAAGGAGTTAGGAAGTGCTAAGAGGTGGTGAGAGGGGGAGCTAAGGTAATATTCCAGCAGAGAATTGAGAAATTCAAAGGAGAAGCACTGCGTGTCACTGGGAAAAGCGTGTTCCAGGCAAAACGAACAGCAAATGCAAAGTCCCAGAAGCTGGAAGGAAATACAGAGGAGGAAAGAGGGAGATGAAGGCAGCAAGGGGAAGGAAAGTGAGGCCTGCTTCTTGCAGGGCCTTGTGAGCCTTGGAGGGTTTTGAGCAGTGTAGGGATGCGATCTGAACTACATTTTAGAAACATCCCTCCAGCTGCTATTTTGAGAATAGACTAAAAGGGGCAAGGCCAAGGCAGAGAAGCAGTTAGGAGAGAAAGGATATTGGCCTGGATCAGCTGAGGTGATGATGGTGGTGAGAAGCACCCAGATTCTAGATTAAGAATGTTTGTTAATAGGCTGATGCAGGACATGCGAGCAAGGCGTTCATGGTCTCAGCAACTTCAAAGGACTATGGGAGAAGGGTGAAAAGTTTGGATTTGGACTTAAGATTACCATAGCAATAGACGTTTATTTAGTAAGGGAGAAAGTCATAAGGAACTGAGCTCAAATCTTATACATAGGGTGGCAAGGCAAGCCTATTTATTCTTTCAGTAGAGGGGGCAGCTGAAGAAATATAAGCTAGCTAGAAAGATGTCTTTTATACTGGTGTCATCTCTTATTGAAAAAAAGCACAATTCTATTTTCATAGTCATAGGTACTGGAAAATATTTTTTATTTATTTGAAACCTCAACTCTGAGAAACTCAGTTTTCAGGCAAAATTTTAATGACTCTTAAGAAACCAACTTGAAATAAGAAGAAAAAATATCTGAGAACACCTTTGGGAAGTGGAAGAACAAAGAATGCAAAAGAGCTTGCTCAAGGTCAGGAAAGGGTCCTCCATGTGAAAGGTGGTCCTCCATGGAGAGGACAGGAAGAGGAAAGTTGGCCCATTTGCCTGGATTAAATGTTTGATTAAGTGAGTTTTTCAGAATGGTCAGATTGCAAAGTGTTATAAGAGCCCAGGAATTAAGAAAAGAGTCAAAAATCTCATAGGATAGATACTCCTGAGCAAGTTCTATACTAGAGATCCTCTTAACTTACATCTCGTTGGTCAGACCAAGACTTGTTAGATGTTTATAAAACAACCAAAATACTCTGACCACCCAGGGAATGCTAAACTCCCACAGTTAATAAGCTATTTTCCAAAATATTGTACCCGTTTGTTCTCAACTTATATGCTAACCATGAGTTACCTATGTTTGTTTCCAACCCTGTTTATGTCTGTTGCAGTAAAAAATTACATGAACCCACGAAATACACTTGTGGAAAGAAAGAGGGTGGTTGTTTCTCTAGTTGAGTACTTTGGAAAGATTTCTTTACAGGTAAGTTGGTAAGATTTTTTTCTAAAACTCTCAACTTTATTGTCTCAACAAGACAATGAAGGATTAGGGAAAGAAGTCATACAGTTGTAGGATTCTGTACTCCAACGGCCACGGAGCATCTTTAAAGTCTCAGCTCTACTTTAAAGTAATCAAACTGGATTCTGAGACAATGCATTATGGGTGGGGTATAAACAAAGAACAACATCAACCCCAACCAACAGATCCATACTTAATGAAAAGACTTTGGCCCTAACATTAAAAGATTGGCTAACAATTGAACTACATTTATGCGCTTCATGAGCATAGGTTTCAGAACATGGGTCTTAAACAGAGTGGAGCAAGACTGAAGCATTCAAACCACGGAAAACAAAAACGCTATGGGATTTACTGATTTGAGCCATCTTCCCAGGACTGTCCTTGCTCAGGGCGTGAGGTGGGGTGGGCAGCACCACAAGAGAAATCAGAAGGCCTGAGTTTCAGGCCAGAGGCTGGCCTGGCCTGCTGTGTAGTCTTAGGTGAGTTCTTGGCTTCATTCTCTTCATCTGAAAACGGAGGTGGTGGGAAGCCCTTTCTAAGTTCCAGTTCCAGTTCTAAAATTCTGTGACCTTGTGAGTAGCTAACGCACATCAGGACTCTCAATGAGAAAGGCAGCGCATGAAGCACTTTCCATGTAATAACCCATGTAATCCTCATGACAATCCTAAGAGAAGATACTTTGGTATTATCCCATTTTACAGATGAAGAAAATGAGGCACAGAGAGACAAGTTTTGTGTCTAAGTGTCTAAGTCACACAGCTGGCAAGTAGAAGAGCAAGGATTTGAGCCCAGGCAAGCTGTTCCCAAAGCCCAGATTCTTAAGCTCACACCATGTTCCCTGTAATGTGACAAGTTGACAAAAGCCAGGAAATGGGTATACAGAACTGTCTTTTTGCAAAATTTCAGGTGGCTAAATATCTATCTGACTAACAAGCCCTTTTCTTCATGGGGAGTCAGCATGCATTTCTAGGATTGAATGTTGCCATGACAAATAGCCACTTCAAAAGGCCTCTGTAGAAAATACGCAGGCGTGAACTACAAGTAGCAGAATCCTTGTCTAGGTCAGCAGGGTTCAAGAAACCATTCAAACTAGGCGATGATCTGAACAAAACAATAAAAGAACTTGAAGGTAGTGCAAAATCTGTTCTCCTAGAGCGAGGTGACCTGGAACAACAGCACAAAACCAACATGACCCCCACAAGGACAGAAAGGAAGGCTCTCATGTAACACAGAGCATCCATTCCTGGGTCCAAAGCCGTGAGGCCGGGAGCTTCTCAGATTTCACGGCACATATGAGTCACCTGGGGGGGTCTTGTTAAAAATGAACATTGGAGGCTTTCTACTTTGGCCAAAATCTCTTTGATACTCAGCTGCCAGGGCAGTGGCCTGCTGGGTACGGTATTAAAAGATGGACCATAACCCAGTACTTTGATAACTTAGGAGAGCGGGGGAGCTCGAATATCTTAAACCAGCTAGACCTGCGCTGTGCATTGTGGTAGCCATTAGCCATATGTAGCTATTGAGCACTTGAAACAGCAGATTTTGAAGACTTAGTATGAACAGAGGAATGTAAAATAAATCATTAATTTTATATTTACTTCATATTAAAATGACAATATTTTGGATATATTGAGTTAAATAAAATATTTTAGTGAAATTAATTTCACCTGTTTCTTTTTACTTCTTTATTTATTTTGGTGAGAAAGATTGGCCCTGAGCTACTATCTGTTGCCAATCTTCTTCTTTCTGCTTGAGGGAGATTGTCGCTGAGCTAACACCTGTGCCAGTCTTCCTCTATTTTATGCAGGATGCTGCCACAGCGTGACTTGATGAGCGGTGCTAGGTCTGCACCTGGGATCCGAACCTGCAAACCCTGGACTGCTGAAGTGGAATGTGCGAACTTAACCACTACACCACCAGGCTGGCCCTTCTTTTTACTTTTTAACTGTGGCTGCTAGAAAAATTTAAATTACAGTCATGCATCATTTGATGATAGGGATCCATTCTAAGAAATGCATCGTTAAGCAATTCTGTCATTGGCTGAACATCATAGAGTGCACTTACACAAACCTAGATGTTATAGTATACTACACACCTAGGCTCTATGGTACTAATCTTATGAGACCACCATCACATATGCAATCCATCACTGACTGAAATGTCATTATACGGCGCAGGACCGTATATCTGTGGCTTGCGTTGTATTTCTACTGGGCACTGCTGATCTAAGCCCCTTGCTACTCAGACTGTGGTTCTCAGACCAGCAGCATCCACATCAGCCGGCAACTTGTTAGGAAGGGAGAATTTTGTCCCCATATCAGACCTATTGAATCAGAATCTGCCTTTTAACAAAATCTCAGGTGATTCCTGTGCACATTCGAGTTTGAGAGAGCTGGGCTCATTTTTCCTACAACATATCACAGCAGGTATTTGGGCTGTTGGTGTACATGAGTGACATGCTAAAAGGGTATTGAGCTTGCTGAATTTTCTACACCAACATTCTAGCAAGGCAATGGAAATTTTTTTTAAATTTTAAATTATTATACAATTTAAAAATATGTATCAAAATATTACACCTAAAAATGTACATGCATCACATATATACTCAAGGGGGGAAACGGGGGTAGGTTGGTTCACTGAGGCTACCTTCGTTACTTCTGGATTTTCAGCCACCATGTACGTGAAACTGATGTTCACCAGATCTGTACCACTGCAGACGCAAACTATCCGCCCTTCCAGATCATTTTCTGATTTTCCAACAGCTTCAAGAGCAGCCAGGATTTTGGGATCCTGCACAGAGGTATACAAATAGAAAAACATGTTAGATTACAGAGCATGGAGAAAATATGTTAAAAAGAAACCACATCTGACATAAAAAATATACATAAGGCAAACATTTTCTATCTAAAATGCCCAGATAACTAGCACTATTCTAAAACTTGTAGAGGTAAAATCTGTAACACTACACATTACTTGAACTCATTTGGTAAGAAACATACTATAATAGTATTGATTTAGAAAACTAGGTGTGAAGGTCTTTCTTTCCATTTTCGGTTGTCGTTACTGGAGGACCTGGAATATGGCGACAGCCTGGAAAGGCTCTGACCTCGGCCTGCTTGTGTCCACAAAGATCGAAGGGGTCTCTCGCCAGAGAGCAGTCACTGAGGTTTCACACGAATAAGGACAGCATTGCCCCAGCCAGCCACCACAAGTTACCCAAAAATGAGATTAAGTCTTTCAAGTGGTCTGGGCACAAAGAGTGAGTATGTTCATCTCTAGAAGCCATGGCATCCTCATTTGGAATGAAGACTGTGTACGTTCACCCTAATTAGCAAATAAAATAGTGTCTTTGTTCTCCAAAAGCACTCAGGAGGAAATGCCGACACAGTGACACAGACATTTTTAGTAACATAAAAGAGGATAGCTTTAAAAAACAAAAACAAAGTTTGGAACATAATTTTGTTTTGAACCTCTAAAAACCTGCAGGGCCATTACGGAAAAAGGAACAAACACTGTGCTAGAAGATTCTATTTAAAAAAACATCTTTTAAATTCCTAGCACTACTATGCAAACAGCTTCTTATTCAAACAAACCAATCACTGTGGAGAAGGCTGATTTATGGACTCTGACATTTTTTTTCTCTCAGAGGCAAACTGAGCCTTCGAGGCGAGCTGATGTCTGCGTGCACAGGTGCACCAATATGGAACTAGCCAAGCCATTTAAATCTCCACATCAGCCACAGACCAGAAGTGACTCACTGTTGGCTGAAATAAGGCCAATAAGGTTTCAAATTAATTTCTGAGTTAAGGGAACTGGTTCTTTGATGCTGCTATACGCAACGGTCTTTGCTTTCAAAGCTCAATAACATTTCTAATATAACCAAACATAGAGCAATTCAAATCACCCAACAGTTATAGATGAGAAGATTTCTAAACTGTGTCTGTTCTTAATTCTCAGCGATGCTTTTGGGGCAATAACAGGTTAAACAGCATTCTAGAGACCATTTCCAATCTAAGTACATCTGAGTTTAGAAGAACAGCAAACACCAATCACAGGTACCTTTGGTGAGGCTCCCAACCGAACACTGTTGATGAGGGAACATTCTAGCACTTGTCCTTCCTGAAAAGAGAGAATACAACACAGCAGTGAGCCTAAATTCTGCCAGACCTATGGCACAGACAAGGCCTTAGCAAAGGTTTGTGATGATGAAGACAGTGCTGATGAGAGTAAGGTAGAAGAGGAAGAGAAAAACAAGTAACAACAATAATTTCCAATGAACAGAAATAGTCAAGACCCCAAACATTCCATTTCTAGTATATATTTTTGAATGCAACTCTGAATGATCATTTATAAAATGCTGTCACTCTAACATAAACAAAATTGTTAATAATGTAGGTACATCATTAAATATATGTGTGTATATGAAATATTAAGTGGGAATAATGCTAACCTTTATATAATTCCAATTCTACTTTTCTCAAATTTGGCTCAAAGGTTCATTAAATATGCACAGTGTGCCATGCAGCGCATTAGTCCCGGGGTTTAACAAGATGAAACACTCTTAATGCACCTTTCAGATTCCAGCTTGAATGTCTCTTCTTCTGGGAAACCTTCCTAACTCCCAAGATTAAAGCAGACCTGCCTGTTGAAAGCTGTTATAACAGCTTGACCTTCTCTTTCACAACACTCAATGACTAGTAATTTTTTTTCTCTTGGATGCTTTACTTTGCTCCTAGACTGGAATCACTGAGGGCTAGGATAATGTTCTAATCACCACTATATCCCCAAAGCCCAGCACAAAATCTTCAATGAACGAATAAGCATAGGGTCTATACGCTCAAGAGGCACTCTGTCTACTCAGTGAGAAATAAAATGGTTTAAACCAGACAGCAGGAAGATCAACCTGCTGGGCCATACCTTGCCTTCACTTCTCCAGGTCAGAAAGAAGCCAAACTCATCCACTTTGAAGAGACAGTTGGGTTCAAACACAAAAGATTCCTGTTAAAAAGAAATGTGTTGATCTGCATGACTCACACCATTTTGAATCTAATAAAAATGCAAATATCTTTTAGCATCTAAACAAGGGAAAATGAGAAATCACCCTTTTGCATCCTGAATCTAATGATCACATTTCTTATTACGGAATGTTTTCATTTGGAAAACACTCCATTCTGAAAACATTTTGAAAACTCTTTGCATTCATTTCTGTATTGAAAAACTGATCAATTTTATCCAGCATCTTCCTCTAGAATAGCTTTAAGAACAAAACACTTGATGTCCTGAAGGTTACAGAGAAGAAACTTTCTCCAAGACCTTGGAAGAAGAGCTCCCAGAACGAAGCAGGACTCCAGGTTCCAGACAACTTGTCTCCCTCCACACAAGAGGAATCACTCCCTGTATCTGACATAATGTCAAAAATCAGAAGATGATTTTTTGGAAAGTCAATGATTTTTTTTTTGTCTACATAATTCCTCATTCAGATATTCACTCAGAAAGTGGCTGAGATTTTTGCCTTTATATTCAATCTCACTTGGTGTCCTGTAAACCAGGACTTGAGCAAGATTTTCAGCTACTCAAAGTGTAGTCCTTGGACCAGCAGCATCAACATCACCAGGGAACTTGACTGAATCGCAGAACCTAGGGACCCAGACCAGAGCGACTGAATCAGTCTCTCCAGGGTGGGGCCCAGAAATCTGTGTTCCAACAAGCCCTCCAGGTGATTCTGATGCACACTAAAGTTAGAAAACCACTGCCGTGGACTGTGACACCAGAAACTCTGTTGAAAACCACGGAATCAAAATTGGAATCAAGAAGGAATGTTAGCAGATGCAGGGGCCCCAGAGAAGTTATGTTGTACTTGCCAAAGTATTCCTAGTCTTTAGCAAGAAAGCATATTGTGCTTAAGAATACCAGAAAAATTCTCTGTCAATGAAAGAAAAAGTGTGTTCAGGAAATGAACCCAGTTGACCTCTGCCCTCTGTTTGCATTACATCAAGACTTGGCACCCATGTGTAAACAAATCAGCGCGTTCTTCTCATGATCTAAAGAACTTGTTCTAGATAATGACAATGCCAGCAATAGGGAAGCTGTCTGGCAAACATGAATCAGAGCAGTGACTTAAAACAGACCAAGAGTAATTATAGGATTAAGATTTTAAGGCTAGTTCAGACTGTTAGTTTCACCCTTCAAAATGTTATCTTTCTAAATTCCAGGGAAGAAGAAACATTCATCAGGGTAAATTCAATGTCAAGATACTGGGCCACCATAATGTGTCTGAATTTAGAGTTCTGGGGGCCCTGAACAAGGCCAGCCTTCACCTTGTTTGGGTAATTTTCTGACAGATGAAGAATTAACATACATATTTCAGTTCTATACCAGGCAGGTGCAGGGGACTGCAGACACAACAATGAATAAGACAAAGGAAGGACCATGGCATGCCTATGCCTTTGGAACCAAAGCCCAGTCCTGCCATTTATTTATTATTTACCTTCTCAAAGGACTCTTTCTAAGTCTCAGGATCCTTATCTAATGAATGGAAATATTTACACCTGCCTTTCATCAGGCTTGTTGTGGGAATTAAATGAGATAGTAACTTAGCACACAGTTATAATTCAGCAAGTGGTAG
Source organism: Equus quagga (assembly GCF_021613505.1). Lineage (NCBI taxonomy): Eukaryota > Metazoa > Chordata > Mammalia > Perissodactyla > Equidae > Equus > Equus quagga. The sequence continues at coordinate 76,409,970 of NC_060278.1, forward strand.
CTACTGTCAATAATGTATGGGTCAAATTTCTATTTGTGATAGCAAAATACTAACAATATGAAATTGCCAATATGTGTTTTTTGTTTTTTTTATTTTTAGAGAAGAATTCGCCCTGAGCTAACATCTGTTGCCAATCTTCCTCTTGTTTGTTTCTTTTTCTCCCCAAAGCCCCAGTACATGGTTGTGGATCCTAGTTGTAAGCCCTTCTAGTTCTTTGTCAGCCGCTGCCACAGCATGGCAACTGATAGACGGGTGGTGTGGTTCCACGAAGGGGAAACAAACCTGGGCCGCCAAAGTGGTGAGAGTGCCAAACTTTAACCACTAGACCAGCAGGGCTGGCTCATGTGTTGTTTTCTGATCCACAAAAATGGCACTTTGGAATGATTCAATTTTTTAGAAAAGGCTTCATTCACCCAGAAGTTGACACTTCAGATATGTCTTAAAGAATTAGTAGAAATTACCCAGGTAAAGCAGCATGCCAGGCAGGGGGAGCAGCATTTGTAAAGACATGAAGGCTTGACCTGACACTGGGGACCTCTGAGGGGTTGGTGTTCTCGGACCATCTCAAGAAAGTGGCAGGAGACGAGACTTGACGCACAAATAAGGCTAGATCAGAAGGCTGTTGTACACCACATAAAAGGTATTAAACTTGACCCAAAAGGCCAAGGGAGTCATATTGTTACTGACTGAGAAATGAGAATTATCAACTAGTTAAACTATGAGAATTAACACATTGCAGAATACTTCCCAAGCAATATTCTAATGGTAATGAATTCTGGTGCACAGTGTTCAAAAGTATGTCCTAAAATGGTATTTATAGAGTAGACGCACAATGAATCAGCTACCATCATTATTTTATTTATGTGTACCCTATCCAATTCCAAATAAGGATTTGAGATGACCCATGAAATATACACGATAAATAAGAATGGTTTTCCAACTTATTTTAAGGTTGAACTTTCAGTTCCTTGGCCTCCTTAACTGCAATAATTTTTTTTTCTTTCTTCCCCTCTCAGCTACCCATTTACCTCCAGAACGAATCACCACCACCTTGAAATTTCGATTCACAACATCCCATTCTTGGGATTTTCCAAGATCCATCTCATCTGATCCTTCTAGCTTCTAGCTCTACAGTCTTTACTGTCCTATATTAATTTGACTTCTATGCAACTTCCTAATTATTAACTTTGCCAGTCTCTCACTATCCATCAGCTTTTCCTCTTTTTACTGCCATCCTTATCTAGTTTATTTCCATGGTCCTATATTACAATCACTCTTTCACAGACACCCTCAAATCCCATGTATCATTTATCTGTTTTCTTGACCAAAAAGAAGTAAGTCTACCCTATCCATATTTTACCACTGAACTAAATCACAAAACTGGATTATATAGCTTTAGTTTAAATTCAAGATTACAAGCTTCAAACAGATAGTCAACAATGACTTTGAAATTCATCATTCTTTCTTAAAAGGTTCCCCACTCTTTGAAAGGACTATTCCATTGTTTCTTCTCACACTCCTTTACTCCTAGCCAATTACTGTGCTTCACCAATTAAAGGAAATTCATCAGATGAGCACCTCTCTCCTTCTTCCCTCCTAATAAAACATGCTTTCTCCAACAAAGGTCAATCCCCCCACTTCTGCTACAGACTCAATCTTCTTCCAGTTCCATCCTCTTTCACCTACACAAAGATATCAATCAGTCTTTTGTTTATCACCACCCAATACCCATCAGGGGTTTCTTTTCTCTACTAGATCATTCCTATCAGCACAGAAATATGTTCCAGTTGTGCCCACTTTGTCCTTCATTTACTACTTCATGTCTGATCCCCTTCGGGCATAATGTCTTAAAAAATGTGTCTGTATTCACTGTCTCCACTACCTCTCTTCCACACCATTTTTGATCAATTCCATCTGCCTTCCTTTCCTATCACTCTGTAAAATGTCTCTGGCCAGGTTCACCATGACTTTCACGCTGCCAAAAGCAGCACACACATTCTTCTTCTCATCTGATTTGATCTCTGAGTGGTTGATTATACTCTCCTTCTTGAAACACTCTCCAATCTTGACATCCTGCTTGGGTTCCATTCCTTTCATCTCTTTTCTTTCTGAACCCAACTTCTACATGTTCTCCAGGACTTGGTTTTTGGAATTCTCATTTCCACTATGTTCCTAGATCTCCTTTAACCCCATGGCTTTAATATCATCTATTTCTTGATGACTCCTAAATTTATAACAGCGGCCAAGTCCTCTCTGAGTTCCAAATTCAGATCTCTCTCTACTTGACATCTCTACTCAGATGTTCAAAATTAACATGTCCATAACTGAATTCTTTATTCCCTAACCCCCTCTCTCCAAGCCTAGCCATCACAAGACTTTCTTAGTTCACTAAACGTCACTAGTATCAACCCATTTATTGAAATGAAGAGTCATCCTTGACTTTCCTTCATCCTTTCCTTTCATTTCCATTAAGAAGTCCACTTCCACAGCATTTTTCACATATATCCATTTTACTCCATCCATTTTACCACCACCTTGGTCCCAATCATCATCACCTCTCCCATGGATTGATCTTCCCACTTCTACTCTTTCTTTCCACAGCAGCCAGATTGATTATTTTAAACTTTTAAGCAGCTCATTAAAAGCATCCAGTGGATTCCCATAATATATATGATAAAGTCCCAACTCCTTACCATGTCTTAAAGGTTCTGCATAACTGGATCCTAGAGACCTTATCTCAATAAGCCACTTTCTGTTCTTTATTTTCCTTCTTGTTCACTACAACCATCAGAACTCTTTTCCCTGAACTTCTCTAGCTCTTTCTAGCCTGAGGGCCTTTGCAGTTGCAGTCCCTCCTGCCCAGAAGTCTTTCTACTGCCCTTAGCATTAACTGGTGCCTTGTTTTAATTATCCCCTCTCTAGAGGAGCTTTCTACGACTTCCTTAATAGCTCTCTCATTTTATTCTCTATTACAGTATCCTGATTACTTCCTTGCTTACACTGAACACAGTGCAATTATTTCATATTTTTGTTTATTGATTTATTGCCTAGCCACCACAGCATAGTATAACCTCCTTGAGGGCAGAGTCCTTGAAACTTTCTTGTTCACATTTGTATTTCAAGCACCTAGCACATCAGAGGCACACTGAAACTAAATTCAGGCACTAAAAAATGAAATGAATGATTTTTTCCCAAAGAAAATATCTTGCAGCAGGCCAATATAGAAAACATGAAAAATAAGAAGTTACTTAACTTGAGGGGGTTGCACCAGGCCCAGAACCCATCAGGGTAAGTCCTTGGAGGGCTGCCTTGGACAGATGTACAAATACAAGAGCATTGCGTTGAGGCTGTCTGTCTGCAGGAAGGGGCCCTTTTCCTAATTATATAAGCTCATCTAAGAGGTTGGGTGCGGCTTTGAGGCACCCCCTGGAAATCCATGCTGGACCAGGAATGCCACAGCAAAGAAATCATTCTCAAAATGGACTAAGAATTCTGGGCAAGGAGAAGAAAAATAAGGCAAGACAGCAAAATAAGGACAGAGGAAGACAGCTTTCAGAAATGCTTGTCATAAGGTCTTACACAGTGAGAACAGGATGCCAGTTTGGCTCTGGGCTCCCTAGCAACAAAGCAAAAAGGAAAAAAATATCATTTACCAGGTGCCCATATAGTTCACAGACGAAACCAGATCAGGTGTTAGCAGAAGCAATTGCCAGAACAGAAATTCTCCAGCGGGACCTCCAAAAGGCCCTGACTGATGCTAAAGACAAGGTTTCCAACAAAGCTCACAATAAACTTGTCAACTGTGACTAGAAGATTCTCAGACCAATGCGCTCAAATTACCCATGAAAATCAGAAGCAAATATGAGGGGTACGTGGCAAACAGCTGAAAGGAACTGGAACACAACCTCTTTAGGCTTCTCTCCACCTCCGCCTAACAAACAGAAGGACCCGACCCTCTGGTGAGTAAAGGCACACAACCTCTATTCTTGTTTCCCTAACAGTAGTTTTCAAGTTTGCACGGACACCTACTGACCAGAATGTGGGTTGTGGCCCCAGGACCACACTGAGGCAATCACATCCTAAGTCCCCTTGTCAGGAAAATTTTCCTCAGACTTGGGCGTGGCAGGGAGATCTTCAAAGGAAACCGGGCTCTTTCTCCTTTGCAAATCTGTCCATTTTGCAGTTAACAAATGATAATGGGATTCTCTGGTGAGAAAACACACCATAACAGAAGTTGTTCCAGGGGCTCAGAATTTCAATCCTCTGATGACTGAGTTAAAATTTGTCACAGTCACACTGTAGAGCTCCAGGACTGGCTACCTCATCCAGGCCAACCCAGCTCTGTCCTAAGGTCACTGGGAGAGACGGTATGAGAGGGACAGGAATTCCTTTTGTGAAACTATGGACAAGTTGGGGGCCCAGGGGCATTTTGTTTGAGAGAGGCAAGAAGAATCATTTTTGCTGGAATTATGAGAGCTAGAAGCTATTTCTGACTCAAGGATCCCTGCTCTGAGGGGCTTGTAGTACCACTTTGGGCTCCCAGAGACCCTCCCCCATTCCATCAAGGATAGAGAATATTTCAAGGCTGTACATCTCCACATTATTTTTAGTGTATTTTTCCCCCAACACATGCTACTTCAACATAATTCAATACCACAACCTATCTTTCAAAGATTCAAGTTACTTTCAAAATGACAGATTAAAAAGTTTTCTTTTATTACAATTTTAAAAGTTATTTAGTTAAATAAAATTAATCCCATTTTTTCTTATAAGTAACAGCAGAGAACTCAGCAAGTCAAATAGTCTGACTGAGGAGGAGGAAAGTATTTGGGTGAAGTTTCTAGATAACAGATCACTGATTTGATTTTAATTTGATTTGTGTTTATTTCTTACCCTTTCTCTCCCACCATCATTATCCACATTAATTGCAAACGGCTATCTTTCTACTGTGGAGTTTGCATCATCAACTACGGAACAGACAAGGATTACTACCAGGTAGGGATGGCTACTTTGGACTAGCTAATAAACGCGTTAACTCCACTCTATTTAAAGGTTAGCTGCTCAGAGGCTCCTTTCTGCTTGTGACTGGACGGGAAGATTAGGATATCGAGCAGGTGGAATGGGTGAGGACCTTCACATTCCATCACAGGATTCCTACTTTCTGAGAAAGAGGACCCTCAGGAGGTGGCCCTGGGGCCCCAATCTTATAGTTTATCGTTTCTGGGTTTGGATGTCAGCCTCCTCACCAGGCATCTACTGGAGAATCTTGGGGTGGCGCCACTTAACCTCACCAAACTCCACTTCTCCCATCTGTAAGTTGAGAAAATGGATAGCAAGTTCACGGGGCTTTCAAAATTGAGAAAGCCTAAGTACCTGGGACAAGGTAAATGCTGACTAAGTGGAAAGGGAGTAGTTATGTGAAAACAGTCACCATTTAATTGAGGGCTACTGTGCGAGGCATTTCCACAAACATTATCTCATTTAAATCTCATGACAACTCTGCAAGGTTTTAGACTACATCAATACTGTCCAACAGATTTCCCGCAATGATGCAAATATGCCAGATGGACACAACCCAGCATGGCGGTCACGAGAGCCACACAGGGCCATGAAGCACTTGAAAGGTGGCTAGTGCAACAGAGGCACTACATTTTTAATTTTAATTAATTTTCATTTTCATCTAAATGGCCACATGGGGTTACTGGTTACCATATCAGACAATGCAGTTTTAGAATTAAGGGGAAAAAGGTTCGGAGGAGAGCAAATTCTTTAAAGGCACAGGTGATAAGTAACAGACCTGGGATTCAAACTGGTTCTGATTTCAAGGCCCACGTTCTACTCTGTCAACCTTGACTGAGCAGCTCCCCCTCCACCTATCCACCAACGGTCAGTAAATGAACACTGCCGTGGTAGGCTCTACCCTTGGGTAAACATGGGGCTCAGCCTCCTTGTTTCCTGGTTTGATAAGAACTGGGAGGAAGAGAAGGGGACCTTGTCAAGGTTGGAGAGACAAGTGAAGCATAAGGTAGGGAAGGCCATTCAGGGTCTTATCAAATATGAATAACATTACAAACCACTACCACCAAAACAGATGAGCCTGGGTGTGGCCTTAAGACTGGGAGAGCAGGTGGAGTCTGGGACAGAGTTAACCAAGAGATCCAAGAATTTGTGCTTCCTATCAGATCCTGGAAGCTCGGAGCCCAAGTGATGCCTCATGGCCTATTTGCTTCAGCTCTTTAATCTCTTTATTCCAGAGCAATTCCCTAAGCTCTGGGTCCAGCAGATCCTTTTTGATTCTATACAAACACTCCCTCTCTCAGATAGACTCACAAATTTTTATTTTTTCCAGTTAAAACTAAAGCCCTTAATGATGACATTCTGCCATCAAAATGATTTATGGACTGCTATAACAGATGGATGTGGGTCTTTAACTTGTTTTTACCCTCATGGGTATGGTTTCCCCTTGGTAGGACTCCGAATGTTCATTCCATTTATTAATCTCCCTAATTTAGAGACCCCATGGGATGACTGACACTGGGCTTCTCAGCCCACATTCCATGGGGGAGCAGGAGGGCACTGGCCATGGCTGTTCCACCATAGACCCTTGTTATATGTTTTACCTTGTGAAGAAATCTGTCAGACAACACGAGAGCATCTGCAGCTTCTGCACTCCTTTCCTGGGCCTTTGATTCTTTGGACAGATGTCCCTCCTCGGTTAAGCTGTTTAAATTTAATATAAACCTTTCCTCCTATATCTAATACTCAGCAAGAACCCTAGAGGAACACACAGTTCTAGTCTCCTGAGGGGCAACCCAAATGGTCTATGGCACTTAGTAACAGGAGCATGCTGTGACTGGCAAATATGCACAGTGCTTACTAAGCACAGGCAATGCTCTGAGCACCTTGCACACGTGAACTTATGAACCTCCCAACGTTCCTATGAGGGAAGGACTATTATTATTCCCATTTTACAGAGGAGGACATTGAGGCGTGGAAATTAAGCGTCTTGCCCAGTATCATATAGCTGGTAGGGCAGAGCTGGGATTGCTGGCTACACAGAAGCACACATTTAAATTACACCTGCTTTGAAGCTGATGAGCAAGAGAACGACTTTGTTAGGCAACAGGCCCTGGTAACTGCTCAGCAGTCACCTCTGAAGACGCTTTGCTGTTCTCCTCCTCGCTGACTGTCAGGAACCATCACCAGGGTTAGAAGGCCTTTGGAAACGTGTTAGTTCTAACTACTGTAATTCCCTGTGAATCCCACCAACTGTACACACTGTATGTATTACTGGCTTGTTATGGGGATTATTTTTCACTACCTCATACATTGTGTCAGAATTTTCTTCTCCGATCCTAGGACCAAGGTTTTCCAGATCTGTTACTTTTCTTGCACTCTAACGGACGCTGTGACTCCTGTGACTGCTTCTCTTTCCCGCAGTGCGCTGGCTGCCAGGGACAAGCAAAGCAGAACTGTGTCTCACTTCTTTCAACTTTATGGAACATTTCTGCTGCCCATAGAGTGGCTGTCTGCTAATTGTGCCCCAATTCGATGCACTTTCCCATGTCTTTTTTCTCCTTTCAACCTAAATCCCTGATCCCTTCATTTCATCTGGTGGTACATATTTCTCATTACAGCCTCTTCGGGGGTGTAGAAGAAACACTGTAAATAAGCACAAAAAAAATTTCACGAACACCAGACATTACGGGGCATTTTACATGGGGTTTAGGGTCAGACAGACTTGATCCAAATGTGGGTGGACACTGTAGGCTGATTTGAACTCTCATTTCTTCACCTCCCAAAGCAAGGATAACGACATCAATGATTATACCTCTCTTACAAGGTTACTTCTGGGCATTAGAGTGCTGGATGCATCATCTGAACCCAGTAAATTATAATTGATTAACATAACAACACAGTAGTAGCAATTATTACTCATGTTCCTAGTATCGATTATGAGTAATCATCCAAAAACAAATAACCATCCAAAAAAAACACCATCTCTACCTTACAGATGAGAAAACTGATCCTAACTGAGGTTAGCAAGTTGCTCAAAAGGACACACCTAATATGCAGCAGAGCTACACCTACAGCGTAGCAAGGAGAGACTCTGTTACGTGGATCTTTACAACAAGCAATGGTACCACTGTGTGCTTTTTCCACTGATCCAGAATGCAAATCTGGAAGTCTAAACAGGAAGGACATCCAGAGTTTGTAAATTACTGTGGAGCTAGACTTGCTGAAAGTTTGGTTGCTGCACAGGGAGGTCTGGTCGTGTTTGTTCTCTGCCCGAGCCAGCCTCAGTCTGCATCAGGTGCACAGGACAAGACACCACAACCCAGTGTTAGCTTCTTCCTTCTTTACAGGCATGTCTGGGAGTAGTGGCTCGAGCAGATAATCCCTGGGTTGGGACCCCCTGCCCTGGACATCCCTGACATGGCAGATGACACACTCAGATACCGAGAGGACATTCATGTAATTTAGCAAGTTTTACAGGCACTAGATCTGCTGTCTATCTTGGGTTCTAAATGCCATAGAAACAGAAATGAAAACACCTCCCCCTCAATAACCAGCTGTGAGCATTAAAGTGCTCATTCCAGCAACGACTGTGAGGTACAGTGAACCCTTATTCTGGCATCCAGTGGGAAATCTTAATCTACTGATAGCATTTTATTCTGACCTCTGAAATGCAGAATATCGTCAACTTTCCAAATGACCTGGCTTGGAAGAGTCAATGAAGGCTATTGAAAAGCAACTAGAGAGAGGCCCAACACTTTTCTGGGTTTTTCACGCTATACTTTAGAAAGAAACTGAAATTTGGCCTGATGGTGCTTATTATTAACAAGGTCTCTGACATATCCTTGGCTCTGTGAGCATCTGGTCAGCTCAATGAGGATCTGAAGTTGGGGGGAGGAAGGAAGTGCTCAAACGAGCCACTTGGGAGAGTCAAACTCTATGTTTCTGACTGCTTACTTTATGGTTATTAATAGTTACGAATTCCCACTCTCTCTTTTACTTCCACACAGAGACATTAAATCTTTGGGACTTAATTTTTAATGTCTGCCAGTTTGAGATGCCAGACTCTTTGTGTGTGTCTCTCTTTGTCCCTCTCCCCCGAAGCACCATTGATGTGGGCATTTTGAGGCCAAATCTGAATGCTCAGGTTCTGAGAGGCTCTTGCAATGAAGCAGGACCCTGGGACAGGCCCCCTGATTCTTGCCAGAGAACGCTTCAAGAAATAATTCCTAAGATATTCCACAACTACCCCTCAGTTTGCAGAAAGGAAAAGAAAGTCAACAAAACATGCCTTGAGAAGGAGTGGGTAGTCCCTCAAAGTAACTTTCTTGGGCAGGAAAACTGTCATGTTAGTCCAAACAGTTGCCTCAGCAACTAAAATAAGGAAAAATTAAAGAAGACCAGCCTACTCAGAGCCAGGGAGGAAAATTAATGTTTTGGTAACAAAGATTTACAACAAATATTAAAAACATATATGTCCCCCCCTACATCAAGATTCTCTCCTTGGGCAAACTTTAGTCAGGCTCCTCTGAATTTTCTTCCCAACTAGGCCTCAACATTTGGACTTCTGTGTTTGTCTTTGCAATGTCCAATTTTAGCAAGAATCCTGCTAACTTGGCTCAGCCAGAATCCCCTGCCCTCAATATCTGATCACTCTTGATATCTGATGGGGTTCCTCATTCTCCACCATCTTCCAGGTGATGTCTGATCACCTTGGCCTGCCATCAGCAAGAATCTTGTTAGGTTGGTTTAGCCAGAATCTCCCTTTGCCCCTTATGTTTCCTCTTAGTAATTTTCCACCCATTGACCAGCCACCCCGCTCACTCTGCTCCTTGGCTATAAATCCCCTTTTCCTCGTATTTGGAGTTCAGCTCAATCTCTCTCCTCTTCTGCAAAACCCCATTGTAGTAGTCTCCTGAACAGTCTCTTATCATTCTTTAACAAGTGCCGTGAATAACTTTCTTTAACATCCTCCGCCCCTCCAAAAAAATTCTAAGAAACAACAGGAGATGTGCTTTGTAGAAGCACTTGAAACATGATCACAAGCCGGTAAGGCCTTCTCCGTAAAGCAGAAAACTTCTAACAAAAACACAATCAGTTCCAGAACAATAAATTACACCAAGAAAGTGCTCAGACATATAGTAACACAGAAGATATATATCTGAAGAGGCAGGTCAAGGAAAGAACATTTTTAACTATTGCTATGTGGAGAGGACAGACCACGTTAAATACAGTCACTGAAAGGAAAGGAATCCCAAATGACTTCCATGGAGTTTCCCTTTGAATGTTTGCATTTCCCACTTACTTAATTGAGCTTTTAAAAATGCTTTACACTAGCTACCTATGTCACTCCCTTTCTATTTTGTCTTCTAAAATAGCTTACACTTAGGCCTCAAAGATACACAGTTCCCACTGGCTCTTAGGGACAATCCTGGCTCTATCATTTTTAACTGTGTCTAAAGGAAGAGCAGAAATCACTGGAACACGCACACAAGCAGTCCCAAAGGCTTAGGATGTGACTGTCCTACACCGAGTTGGGTCATCTAGGAACAGACACCAAGATAGACTTGGAAGTGTAAGAGATTTCTTAGGGGAAACGCCTGTGAAGGAGGAAGGGGAGAGGAAGCAGGAGAAGGCAGGGAGAGCCCTCAAACCACGAGGCAGGACTAACACCTGTGAGAGGAGAGGAGGGAGGGTTGGGTAGGAAGGGTCTCAGACTGCAGTACAGCTCTGAGAAAGTCTCCACCAGGTTGTTGGAAGACCCAGAGCAGAGACCACCCACCAGAGGAGCCTCATCTGGAGCCGCAGAGGATGGGCTCCTGTATCTCTGCCGCGTCAGCCACTGGCTGGGAACTCAGCATGAGCTCTGCAGGGCTGCTGGAGGCTGTTCCCTGAATGCCTTCCTGGGAGCAGGTTTCTTTTGAAGAGGGATTTACGTGCACACCTCCATGGCTGCCCCGGATGGCAGCTCTTGCTAACCCTTCCTCCACATCCCCAAAAAGGACCTCCAGTTCCAGTTCCTTGGTATCCTTAAAATTCCTTAAAAACTAGGAACCATTGAAATAACAATAAATTTGAATCCAAGATATGTAACAAAGGAATTGCTGGATCATTCTAGGTCCCTATTAAATACATGTTGAGTGAAGAATGAATTCCTGCTGGGGATACAGCAGTAAATAAAAACAAAGTATCTGCTTGCATGGCTTATCTTCTAGGGGGAACTTTGATAATGAACAGAAAATAAATAATATACCAGGAATTGATCAATGTGAACATAAAAGGGTAAGGGGAGGTGTGTGGATGTGCGCACACATACTTTTTTAAAGTAAGATGATCACAAAGGCCTCTTGGATGAAGTGACTTTGAGCAGAACCGGAATGAAGTGAGGAAGTGAACCATGAGAAGTGATGATACACGGGGAAGAGCAGTCCAGAGAGGCGACTGCAAGTGCCAAGGTCCTGGGGCTGGAGTGTGCCTGGCATTTTCAGGGACATCAATGGGACCAGTGAAGTGACAGGTCATGTAGGGGACTCGGAGGCCACAGGAAGGACTTTGGGAATTATCTGAAATGAGGTAGGAAGCCACTGAAGGTTTAAACCAGAAGAGGGGTATAACCTAACTTACATTCTAAAAAGATCCACCTTATTTATTTCTCACAATGGCCCTTTGAGGTAGGTAGTATCGCCTCCACTTTTCAGACAAGGAAGCTGTGACTTAGTGCCTAGTGGGTTTAAGATTGCCTCATGGTCATCTCTTGAGAAGCAAAGCCAAATTGAAGCTATTTCTGTTCAACTCAAAACCCATGCCCTTAACCAACTATGCATATTTCAAACTCTTCAACAAAGAGCCCTCTAGCAAAGATTTTACCCCAAATACCACCTAGCATAAAAATCCTTTCTTATTTGCAAACAATATCATGGCAACTTGGCTTTGGTGAGCATCCAAAAACTAGGCTCCTTTTTGCATCTCACCAAAGTTAAGATGATCACTTGCCCTTTTAGGTACTTGAGAGAAGAAAATCCACAGCAGAACAGCAATGAAGGTGCCAGCAAAATTGTCCTCAGGGTAACTCTTAGTAAAAAAGTGTGTTGGCTTAGTTACCCTGGAAGCCACATGGGCTCAGCCCATTCAGAGCAACTGCTTACTATTATGGCTTTAAGAGTAAGTAGTTTAGAAACTATATGTTTCTTATTAATTTATCAGAATCAATATTAAGTATTAAAAAGATAGACATAAAATATTCTCAGCAGGGAAGCCTATTTCCAAAGACTGAAAGAAAATATTAGGTTCCTTTTATACAGGACATTTTACCTAGTTTTTGGGTTTCTTTCAAAAAAAGAGAATAAAGAAAGTCCTGGCTAATATTTTTCTATCCCTAAAGGCTGATTTTTATTGATCATAAAGAGATATTAGTGTTCTTAGGGGCACTTATTTGCTCTTAGGGGCAAATAATGAAAAATAAATTCTTTCCACCCTCATTTCCCTAAGAGAATCAAATTAAGAACTTCCGGATAGCAGTATAATAATTATGGTCAGAAATAGATAAAGAAAATGGGTGATGAAAGGAGTTTAAAGAGATCTTTGGTTCTAGCTTCTATCACTGAACTTTAGAAAGATTTTTATTTAATTATATTTTTTTATATCATATATATCTTCAAAAAAAAGTTTCTTTGAGGTGGGGAGGAAAAAGTTTTCCTCAAGGCTTGATCTGAAAATTAAACTAAGACAGGTTATAAGGAGTAAAGCGTGAAATTTAGTTAATTGTTTTAAGCAACACAGGAACCTTCATAAGGAAACGAAGACTTGAAGAAACAGTTAAACCTGAGCGTTTTTGTGCAGGCTTGACGAAGAGCAGACAGCCCTGTGGGACTACGACAGGTTAAAGAACAGGAGGTCGCGTAGTGAACTGGGGGAGACTTAGCAAGGCCTGTCTGTTCGCATTCCTCTCAGCATCCCCTTGTCTTCAGAGATAAGGATGGTCCTTTCCTCTGGGTATAGGGAGGGCACCTCTCACAGAAGGGTTTTATGATCAGTTTCAAGGGAGAAAGTGGGGGAAGGTCAAAGTGACCTTTCTGCTTCTGCTGTTTTCTCAAACTCCTTCAGCTGAAAATGTTCAATATGCCAAGGTGCCATATTTTGGGGTAGCAGGTCCTGAACGCCATCATTGTCATATGGCAACCATTCTGAGTCATAATACAGGTAGCTGTGGTTCACGTGCCTTCTTTTTATCAATACATCGGTCTGGAGACTGGCTCCATCAATTACTACATGCTGGATAGGAGGCAATTCCTTAAATGACAACCTGCTCTCTCCTCTGAGTAATGTGGCAAATAATCTCATTTAAACATTAGGGTGCATAGGACTTTTGGGATTGCTGACTTAAAGCTCTTTGGATAAATATCCAGTAGTGGGATGGCTGGATTATATGGTAGTTCTATTTTTAATTTTTTGAGGAATCTCCATACTGTTTTCCATAGTGGCTGCACCAGTTTGCATTCCCACCAGCAGTGTATGAAGGTTCCTTTTTCTCCACAACCTCTCCAACATTTGTTGCTATTAGTTTTAGATATTTTTGTCATTCTAACGGGTGTAAGGTGATATCTTAGTGTAGTTTTGATTTGCATTTCCCTGATGATCAGCGATGATGAGCATCTTTTCATGTGCCTATTGGCCATCAGTATATCTTCTTTGGAGAAATGTCTGTTCATGTCTCCAGCCCATTTTTTGATTGGGTTGTTTGATGTTTTGTTGTTGAGTTGCAAGAGTTCTTTGTATATTATGGATATTAAGCCCTTGTCAGATATATGACTTGCAAATATTTTTTCCCAGTTAGTGGCTTGTTTTTTTGTTTCAATCCTGTTTTCATTTGCCTTGAAGAAGCTCTTTAATCTGATGAAGTCCCATCTGTTTATTCTTTCTATTGTTTCCCTTCTCTGAGAAGGCATGGTGTCCGAAAAGATCCTTTTAATACTGAAGTCAAAGAGTGTCCTGTCCTATGCACCCCAATGTTTATTGCAGCACTGTTTACAATAGCCAAGACGTGGAAGCAACCTAAGTGTCCAGCAACAGACGAATGGATAAAGAAGATGTGGTACATATATACAATGGAATACTATTCAGCTGCAAAACAGAACAATGTTGAGTGAAATAAGCCAGCAAGAGAAGGATAATCTGTGTATGACTCCACTCATATGAGGAATTTAAAATTAGGGACTAAGAACAGTTTAGCGGATGCCAGGGGAGAGGTGGGGTGAGGGGTGGGCACAAAGGGTGAAGTGGTGCACCTACAACATGACTGACAAACATTAATGTACAACTGAAATTTCACAAGATTGTAACCTATCAATAACTCAATAAAAAAAAATATAATTTAATCCGCAACCACTTGAGGGTTTAAAGAGATGATTGATGTCAAGTGTTTAGCACTGTGCCTGGCACACAGAAGAGCTCTATAAAGTCTAATACGTTCAACTCCTTTGGAAAAAGAAAAGTCTCTTTTATCAAACAGTTCTTTTCCCTGTTTATCTGCATGGCCTGTTTGGGGGAGAGTAGCTATAACGAACTTTGAATGGATTTAATTTTTTTCCTTCTAAGGAAGTCTAAACCTCCTTTCCTCGCCCCCTGCCTAGTGGTTCTCAAACTTCAGCTGCATCATCAGAGCCACCTCTTAATCCAGATTGCTGGAGTCCCCCTTCCCTGCCCCCCCAGCATTTCTGTTTCAGTGGATCTGGGGTGGGGCCTGATAATTTGCAATTCTAACACGTTCTCAAGTCCTGCTAATGCTGCTGGTTGGGGACCACACTTTGAGGACCACGCAGGCTCGCTAGTATGGAATCTTTCTGCTCAGCCTGTGACCAGCTACGTTTACCTCAGCCAAGGTGTTTAACCATTTTAAGCCTGGGTTTGCAATCTATAAACTGAGGTTAAAAAGACCTAATGACAGGATTCTTTGGAGGCTTAAATGAAATAGTATTCATACAGCATTTACATGATAATGTACAGCACTGAGTGCATGCTCATGATGGCAGATATTTCTACTGCCAGCAATAAAAAACACCCTCCCCTAAAAACAACCCAAACCAATAACGACAACAAAAATATTTCCTCAATTTTTAGGAAGAAGGAATTCACTCACATGAAATTGAGTTTCAAGAAATGATTTTATAACTCAAGAAGGAACTTCAAAAGGATTCACTTTAAAATATGTTGCATATTTCATTTGACTGTTCATTTGTTCACACTTGAGTGAACTCTATTAATTCCATGGCTGCACCACACGCATTAATAGAGTGCAATCCCAAAGAGAACGCGGAAAGAGAAGGAAGCCAGGATGTCCTCTGGGCCTCTTTACCGGCAGCCTGGAGATCCTCAAGGCTGTTCTCATTAACCCTAATTAAAAGGATGCCCTGGCCACATGCACCTGCTAACCTGCAGCCAACAGACATGGCATGAAGGAGCTTACATTGAGCATTTTCCTATTTCTATTTCAGGTTGGAAAAAAGCAATAAAGAACTAGCACTGTCATTTTAGCCACTGAATTTTAATTAAATTCTTTAGCATAGCACAGTAATACTTCAGAGACCTACACAGTAACTCAGTTAGTTCCTTATATTTTAATTTTGACTCATTATTTACACACTTTCTTCTTGCTTTGTATCGTATTGTCTTGTTTTCACAAACTCCTTGTAAACTGAACCCCACCCCAGATTTCCTTCTCTAGTTTCCTAGTGGATGTGTCTTATGTCCTCCCATGAACAAGCAGTCTGTCCTGCACCCTTGAATAGCGTGAATCTTGAGTTGGAGAGTTTTCCATGAGACTGACTCAGACACTATTTCATGGGTGAAATGCTTCTGTTCTCTCAAGGAATAAAGTTATTGTCTACTTTGTGAAGAAATGAAGAAAAGCAAAACCAAAAAAACTTCATGGAGAGGGAGAAAACATAAAAATGAGAAGAATAAGCAAAAACAAAAACAAACAAAACTGGAGCATCTTAGAAAAGATAAGAGGGGTTGGTTATGCAACAAAAGCTGATACAATTATAGAGGAAAGGGAAGGAAATGGAGGATGACTAAATTAAAAATATAATAATACATTCATAAGAGAAAATGAGCTAAAAGTAATTACTTGAAACTGAAAGCATCATCATCACCATCAAAGCTGATTTGGTATTCATTTCTGTGTAACATTACTTGTCTTCTAAGCTAGTTGTCTGCAAACTACAGCCTGTGGCTCAAATCCAGCCTGCTCGTTTTTGAAAATAAAATTTTTATTGGAACACAGCCCATTCATTAACTTGCAGATTGTCTAAGTTCTATGGCTGCTTTTGTGCTACAAGGACAAAGTTATGTAGTTGTGACAGAGACTGTGTAGCTCATAAAACCCGAAGTATTTAACAATTGGTCCTTTACGGAAAAAGTATGTTGACCCCTATTCTAAGCCTTTTCAACATGAGCTGATCAACTACACAAAGAGTACCTAAGATAATTGTGGTTGACTACAAAGAGGGCCACAATCCTTCATCCCTCTCTACATCCACACCCTTGCAATGTGACTTCACATTCTCCCATCAAGAGGTGAAGTGCATGTCCCTACTCCTTGAGTGTAGGCAGGCCTTGTGACTTGCTTTGGTCTAGAGAATGCAGCAGAAGCTTGGCTGTGCCCAAGAGAGAACAAGCCCCGACTGCTTACAGTCAGATGACAGACCAGGTGGGGTGAAGATGAGATGGTACCACCACAGTCATCCTAAATCAGCCAACCCCTATTTGGCCCAGCAAACATTTGAGTGTGCCCAGCTGAGCCCAGCCCAGATGGCTGACCCACAGAATCATGGACTACATAAACAGTTGCCTGTCTTAAACCACTGAAGGGGATTAGAATCTGCCACCCTAAAATAGCCACTTTGGCATGTGGATTATTTTGTGCTGCAGGCAACTGAGAATCATCAAAAGCAGAAAGAAGCCTTGGAGCTTCCCTTATCTGATTAAAATTAGAAACTTCTGAGAAGCAAGGACTGCCATAAATTCCCTCTCCAGGGAGTTGTATGGCCACGAAGAAGATGGAAAGTTGGCACCAAGAAGAGTCTGCACAAACAAACCTTACTAAAATAATTCTTTTTTTTAAAAAAGTAATTCTTATTTTCCATTAGTTTCCCCACATATTTACCTTCCCACAATTTACCACCCCTAGAAGCTCAAATCCCTTTTTCTTTTGTCTAGTCACTGCACAATTTATTGCCCTTTGTTAAAATAGTATATAACCTTTTGAGTCTAACTATTTCTTTTGAGTTTTCACTTCTTTTCTGTGAAGCTCCTGTGCATGTAAAAATATTAGCACCAATAAAATTTGTACGCCTTTTCTACTGTTAATCTGGCTTTTGTCAGTTTAATTCAAAAGCCCCAGCCATTGAATGTATGAGGGCAGAGGAAAAGTTTATCCCCTCTATGCCATTAAGCTTAGGTATGGTTTGTTACGCATCAAAAGATGATACAATTAGTGACCAATAATTGATCCTTTTAAATCCTTGTCTCTTCACATTCCTAACTCATGCTCTTCCCTCCTTTTCAGGCCTCTTCATTTCATTCCAGAGTTAATGTCACATCTAGGGGTACTTCAAACCAGGCTCACTCTTGTCCTCTGTGCCTCCCTGTAACTTCACCTGTCAGTCAAGCCTGAGATCTGGTAATTTCTCCCTGGGGAAATCGTCTGATTGTACCAGTACTTTTAGACTTCTCCATTCTCCAAATCCTTAGATATCTGTACAACTTAGCACTCGTTGGTATATAGCACATTTAGCATACATATTTTCATTGCTCCAATCAAGGCATAGCCTCCTTTTCATCAAGGGCAGTGGCTCCTTCTTCCTCCAGCTCACACTCAGAGGCAGATGGTTATGCAGGGTGGGTCACTAAACCATGATTTGAAATTGCTCCTCTAACTTTTCCCACAAGTAAAGGAACAAATGTGCACTAAAGATCTATGTAGTAAAAACCCAGGATTATCCTGGACTTCTTAATCAACCCCATACTCCGAGTTAAGAAGAGAATAAAAGGCAGAAGTTAAAAGCCATTTACTGGCAGAAACTTTAGGAGTCTGATTATCAATGCTGAGGGCTGACTGATAACAGCTCTTCAAGGTTTGCAACAGTGTTTGTTGAGTTACTGGCTGAATATTTTACGAAACGGACATGGTCCCAACCATGGTGGAGCCTTTGATCTGAAGAGGCAACCACACACACTGGGCATGCCTTACAATCCTACCAGGAGCCTCTGGCACAGGTATACTGTCGCCATTTGAGGTGAGATGGATGCTCACTCAGACAGGTGAAAGGACTTACTCAAGGTCGTAACTTGTAAATGTCAGGGTCAAGGCTCAAACCAGAGTCTTTTGTCTTCAAGTCTACTTACTTTCTGGAACTTTCCAAATCATACAGGCCTTTCCTTAAACATCTCATGCTTGAATGATAACAAGCTCTACACTTTGGGGTTTTGAGAACACAGATCACGTTATCAGCACCGTTGTTTTAGAGGCTGGTCTGGTGGAAGAAGCAGGCCTGAGTGTTTTGCAAAAATCTGGCTGATGCTAGCTCTTGCAGCTTGGGGTTGTTTCAGGGTTTAAGCCAACCGATTAAGTGCCCAGGTGCCTGGTCACAGTTTTCTTACCACATGAGAAAGATGTCCCATGGCTGTGATGACAAGAAAGGTTAGTGAAGGCAGGTCAGTGTAAAATAACAGATTCCTTAGGTGAAAAACATACTCTTCAGATCCACCCACCTTAACATCTGCTCTTTTCTAGCAGAGAGATGTTAAGAAAATTGCCTATGGAGAGGAAGGAATAAGACTCTAGCTCACCTTCCTTAAATTAACTCCTGGGTTCTCCAACCACACTCTCACATCTCCTGTGTGCATTCTGGTGCCCCTGCCCCAACCACTCTCCACACACCTACCAAAGTAACTGTCTCCAAAATGTAAATCATGTCACCTCAGTCCCGTTGAAAATGGCTTCCCACGACAATCAGAAAGAAATCCAAACGCCTTGAGGCCTCTACCTACTTCTCCAACTTCCGTTCTTACCATGCCCCAGCTCAAGATGGCCACACCAACCAGGATGCCAAGAGCGGCCCTGAGAGTGGAGGACTGAGACGGAGGAAATGCATCCATTTGTTCATCCTCTTGGCTAGTTTACTATGTTTTTCAATCCCTTTTTTCCTCAATTTATTTTTAACTAAAACTTATGTGATTTCTATTACATGCAAAATGCATCTTAGGTACTACAGACGATATAATGATAAATACCATTTATTTCAGGAAGAGGAACAACATAAGCATATCCATAAATTTACTTCTTCTCTGGCATTTTGCCTGCATCAGAGCCCACCAAGCTTCCTGTGCTAGAAATCCCAACTTCATCTTACACTCCTTACTCTGCCTCCCCTTCTACATCCACCAGGTTAGAAAATCCTCTAATGCATTCCCCCACTCATCCTTCCCCCTTATTTCCCATGTGTCTTACTGACTGTCTATCCTTCAATCTCATCTCTATCCTCCCCAGACTATTCACACAACAAATCCAGCCATGCTCACTTTGCATTCATCATTCAGACTTTGCCCTTCCCTGCTAAAAACCCATCAAAGGCTCCCAGTAGCTTTCAGGATCTAGTGCCAATGCCTTGAGCTGGAAAGTAAAGCCATCTGTGGTGGGGACACTGTCCATCTCTGTAGCTGCAGCTCCTGCACTCTTCCACCCTCCCCTCTGCCCCAGCTGGTCAAGCCACTTTCCCCCATTCCACACCCACGTTCTTGCACAACTTGTGGACTCTCCCCTCATCTCAGCTGTGCTTTGATTGGCTGATTGACTCATCAATCAAGATTCAGCCCAAAGGAGGCCGGCTCTCTGAGGGCTCCAGGTTAGTCCCCTGGTCCTGCTGCACCTTCTGGTCTTTTCATACCACGAGGAGCACATTCTACCACTTTCCTCAACACAACTTGACTGTGGGGGAAAGCATAGGGTGAGGGGTCAGGGCATCTGGGGCCACATGCTGAGGGCCAATCGTCTCAACCTGAAACAGCTGGAGTTAATTCACTGGATAATAAAGTGATATCAACACATTTTTTTGTTTTGCTTTAAATGTCCAATTCTAGTAGGAACCAGAGTTTGAAGAAAGTGGGACTCATGGCAAGACAGATAATAACTGAATTAATATCTACCAGGCACATGTAGCATAGGTTCCTCAGCATAAAAATTCAGAAATTGAACTTCATTTAACTCATTTCCATACTTTTTCTTCCCCTACCTTCTGAACTTGAAATCATGATTTCTGCTTTTGTGATTGGCAACTTTTACAGTTTAAATGATAGCCACAAGCCTCTATTTCATGCACCATCAACTAACTATCAACATTACTTCCCACAGAGAACATTAACCCTCTGATTTTCCCTCCATGTTTCCATCCCGTCTACTTTCCAACATCTTTCTGCACCCTTACGTTGCATAGACAGAATTAATAGCTTTTTCATTCTGTTTTGTCAGTAATCATGAAATGTCTTGTCTACCTGTAGGTTGATTCTAAAAGTTGAAAGACTAATAAATATTATCATGATTATTTATCATTATGATGGCTCTGTAAGTGTTCTTCACCGTAGATTCAAGCAACGTGCTACAATTCCACTTTCTACTCTTTGAGCCCAATACCCTGACCCTGTGGGTACAATTCAGTTTAAACTGTCTAAAACTTGGAAATAAGATAAAAAATGGTTATATATTCTTTCAACATTATACAGGAGCACTGTCGAAGAGGCCTACCCAAGAATGATTTATTTCCACGGAAGAATGTACCTCTGTTTGACTCACTATTTATTATTGTTTAGGGCCCAGATTCTTGGAAGTTAGCTGGATAAGTTACAACTGTTTGTTGTTCTATAGAGATGCATGTGATTGGGGTCTGGCGGAAAAGACACCCATAGAGGTTACAGTTTTATCACCCTATAGGGCAGTAACCAGTTTTGAATCAACTGACAAAACTTGTTTCAGCTTTCCTGACTAGCTATATCAAATTTTCTTCCTCCAGCTCTTAGAACTAGCTTTAGCATCCTGCTGGTGTCCTCACTGAGGAGTTAAATAAATCTTTAAGTCAAAATACTTTCTATGAGGGTTGTGTTTTTAGTTTTTTGCAAATTATATTTGGAAAATCCTTTGCTTCACTGATGAGCAGCCTTGGGTGTGTAGGCTGCCTAGATGTCTCAAGGCTTCGCTGCCGTCCCACCACTGGGTTTCAGCACCACCTTGGATGGAGGCCAAATTCAGCCTGGTGCACTGGGTCCCACTTTAGCTTTGCACTGATCCTGCATTCTGATACTCCTCTGGGTCTGGCAATTGCAATAATTGTTTCCGTTGTCCTGGCAGCAGCTGTAAGCACCAACAGGCTCCAAAGGGACTCCATCTGGGCAGCTTGCCTCAGAGACAATAAAGTCCCATGGGTGAGAAGAAGGGGTGGCCCAAGCAGGATTTATGATGGGGGGCGGGTGGGGCTGGTGACGGCTGAGGTGAGTCATCCATAAAACATTTAAATCTCTGCTTGGCTGCCGCTAAGAAGAAACGGCTGATAAAAACTGCAGATGCCAATTAAGTGAACAGAGAACTCTTTCTATGTGTTGGAGAAGGAGGACGGCATTTTAAAATCCGGTTGAAGTTTGAGCTGATTGTCTAGAACTGTGCTGTCCAGTAAAACAGCCACCGGCCACATGTAGCTAATTAAATTTAAATTAAAATTAAATAAAATAAGAAACTCAGGTCCTCAGTCCCACTAGCCACATTTCAAGTGCTGAACAGCACATTTTCAGTGCTGAACAGCCACACGTGGTAAGGCACAGATACAGACCGTTTCCGTCACTGCCAAGATCTGTCAGTGACTGCTTATCTAGAAGGATAGCAGGATATTCTTCTTAAGGATAAAGCTCTTTTTGAATTTTGTTTGTTTTAACTACATGCATTGCCCTTCAAAGTTATGCAAAAGGGGGGTCTCAGGAGAGTCTAGATTGGAGAAATTGAGGTGAAAAGGGAGCTAAATTGCTCAGAGGGAGAAGGGACTAGAATTTTCCATTTTTCTCCTTTGGCTTGAGAGGGAGGAAAAAAGATCTATATATTTTTTTTAATTTGGAGAAGAGGCATGTGGAAAAGAGGAAAGGGTGAATTGTAAAAGGACTCTTGGGGGGAGATTTAAAAGAAAATGAAAAGAACATGCAGCTTGGTGGAAGAGCTGAGCGAAAGAAGACAATGAGAGACACCCTTTAGCCAGGCTGACATGACATTTATGCAGCATGATCTCTGATCTTTAAAGTGTGTCCTGCAATTCTCTGCTACCACCAAATCTTTAGGGAAAGTCTATTTCCCACAGTATCCTTGTTCCTGGGATTTCATGATATAATGGGCTTAGGGAGAGAAACAAACTAAAGCAGGGAACAGTCCTGGGAACAGAGAGGTAAGAAGGCATTGAGGCTATGAGTAATCACCAAGAGAGGGTGCACCTAGGAACTCTAGGAGAGACTGAGGAGGGCATGAGCAGCCAGGGGGTGGGGTCTCCAGCTCTTTAATGTGGATATGAAAGGAAAGTCAGGAGATCCTTGAATTAGAGACATTTGGGTTGCATGTGTTTTAAAAAGCAATGCTGTCTCTCTCTTCTGCAATAGGAAAACCTCTACTTTAACGATTTAATAACAAGCACCTCTTAGGAAACAAAATATATTTTGCATTTAAGGAACTTCCACGTCAAGCCAAGTTAGATAAAAAACAGATTTAGAAGCGGCATGGGAATACAATCAGAGGCTCCAATACATGACGTAGTTTCTGAAATTTTTGGCTACCTCAAAAGAAATCCCTCAATAATGTAGAAATAATAAAATAAAGCTTAAATACCATTGTGCTGATTATATTTATTGACAAAATAGTATATATTTTTAAAACAGTGACTAGCAAACACTTTTTTTTTCCTGATCTGGTGAGTGATCACCCACTGCTTAAACCCTTCCCTGCCTTCTTTAAACTGATACGTGGAAGGCAATGTCACATTTACCTGATACTTCAGGCCGTCGTGACAACCTTAGTCATTACACGGGGCTGAAGGCGTTCACGCCCCTTTAGAAACAGTCCCTTTGTCATGAAGCTTTTGGGATGCTTGGGATGGGTTTTCTTTAATTCTTGTTCCTCCTCCCACTTGCTGTCAGCTATCATTTCTCACTGCTGTTCACGCACAAACCATAGGAACAAACCTTTCCTGTTTACATTTTGTGGCTTGAATATTTTAATGGCGTGGCTCCAAAGAAGTGAATCTTATAGGATTGGGAAATAATAAGAAAAACTGGCTACAGTATGCTTGAAATACTATTTGGTTTTCTAGTTTGATCTGTGGTTAGGAAGAGACGTATTTACTTTATAAAATTAAAACTTTTTTGCTTAAAATCCTAGTAAAATAGCACTTAAAGTTGAAAGCTTAGTTAGACTGTATTTAGTACTTGCTCAAGGTTTCTTTCCTTCTAGCTTTACCTCATTTTCAGAGGAACCTAGAAGAAAAGCAAATGCCTTTAGAGGCATAAGCAATCAGTACTAAATATGAGTGAGTTGTGATGATTAATAATGAAAGAAAAACATCATGAGAAACAAAAATGATTCAATGATGAAGAATTTTCAGTTCATCAAGTCACATTTCACTTTATTTATCAAAACAAGTACTTTCTCTCTAATATGTTTCTGCTTATACGACAGTAGTAGAGACACTCAGCCAGTGGTTACATTTAATCTCTTCAAAATGACCTTCTCTGGGTAGTTGGAAGCCATGCAGAATTTGTTAATTATCCTATAGATTTCCAGAGCCTGGGAAGCTGCCTTAGAAAACTGCAAATCTTTTGGGACATGCTACCAGACTCAGGGAGAGATGTCTCTCATTGGCTCAAAGTGAAGGGCAGTGGCTATATCTTGGTGACACTGGTACCCAACCTAGAGCTGGCTTGCCTGGGACAAAGACTTGGAAATACATCTAAGGTAGTCCTTGACGTTCTTGCCAAGCTGTGTAAAATGGATAAAAGTAGTCAACTGCAATGAACTTAACGTTGTTTTAGGCTTGAACTATATCAAATTGTTGATATTGAAAATTTTTAACTTAAAAGATGAAAATGTCACTTGGTTTACTCTAATATTTTGAATCTGGTGAAGTTCAGATCCCCACACAGGTCCCGAGGATTAGCAAGTCCTCTCACCACTCAAATCATCAAGAAGGTGAACAAACAAACAAACAACAAAACCAGAGTGAGTTGGAATCAATTCTATCTAAAATCTCTTTTGATACTAGACATCTACAGTGAGTTCAGCAGTTACAGGCATTCTGCCAGTCCCCGGAGAGAGAAAGATAAAAAATATTAGATAAAATGTGAATGCAGTGTAATATGTGCAAGGGAAGATTAGTGGTGGTACAAGGGAGTTATCAATTCTTACTGAATAAGTCAAGGAAGATTCCAAAGAGGTGGAAATTTATTATCTGGGTTCTGAAGGATGAGTAGGAGTTTACCAGTCAAACAAGGAGGAAAAAGTACATTTCAGGAAGAGGGAGGCGCATGCAGAAAGCAAGTTAATAGAACAGTCTTTTGGGGGAATTGTAATTATTATTATGGCTAAAGCAGAGGGTGTGGGTAGGAAACTGGTGAGAAATGTGGCTATAGAATCAGGCAGGAGTCAAATTATGGAAAGCGTTGTATTTCATTCTGATGAGTTTCCATTATGCTACAAGAGGGAGTCATGGAAGCATTTTCAATAGAGGAAAAACAGGTTCTGATTTACATTTTCAAAAGACTACTCTATGATCACAACTATGGAAGAGGAAGAAAAGAAAAACACAGAAAAAAGACTAGAAGAAAACTGCCAAAAAGTTGATGGTGGCTGCCCTGAGGTGGCAGAGTATTATTTTCTATTTCTTCTTATAGCAGAATGCAGTTAGCTGTTCTTTCTGGGGAGCAATGAAGTTTATCACATAAACAGCTGTCCCTTCAATACTTTAATTCAGTACAAGGAATAGTCAGCACATTTGGGCCCATCCTTTGCCTTTCTCAATTTTGTTTACTTACAAAGCAACTATGGTATCTCTAAATCTAGAGAGTATTATGATACGTATTTTGGAAAAACCAAGTCTACAGTACTGAGTCATGTCAGCCCACAAACCTCATGAAAAGGCCTCACAATCTGAACCTCTGGAAGGGCCACTACAATTAGCCACCACATACATTCCGTTGATTTTGAGAGGCACCAACTCTGACTCTAAAGGCAGTCTTCAGTTTTACATTTCAGTTCGCCTTAGAGGCAACACCAATTTCATCTAGACACCCCAAGTCCCCTCAAATACCAGTACAATCTAAGAAAAAAATGCATTTACAATGCTAACAGGGCTTCAACTCACCTACCTAAACCTTCTGAACAGCTCGGTGGCCCCAGGCCCCTGCTCATTAGAAAGTCTGTGGCCATCACCCCACCTTGTAAAGGCCCAAACAATAAACGACAGAAGCAGAAGCATACAAAGCCTTGTTCAAACTAGTCTGTACAAATGAAATGAGCAAAGCATTGACTAGAACAAAGTACAATCACTATTACATTGATAACAAATACAAAGTTTTATGTGTAAAGCCTGCCCAAAGCACTTCATTAAGCAAAGACTGTTACTACATGAAACCCATCAGTAAATGAGGAACATAACAGCAACAACCTTATCAAGTTGTTGTGAGGAATTAAACAAATAATACACATAAAGTGCTTAGAATGTTGTCTGGCACAGAGTGAGGACTCAGTAATTTATAGCATCATTATCATTATTGTTATATCTGGCAAATGATGAGTGCTCCATAAATTTTAGCATCATTATCATGATTATTATATCTCATAACTTGCCTCTTTCTAACTATTCCAAGTTATAAATCTCAAAGATGTTCTTACTTATGTCAAAGAATATTTACTCAATACTATAATTAAAATGAAATAATTGTAAGAATGTTTTGAGAGAAAAGATTAATAACACTTCTTTACCTCTTCATATCTGTCAAAAACTGCTCCTTCCTGCAAAAAGGAAGGCACTTCCTTCTGCCAGTTAAATTCATAAGGTTTGGCCATGATTATATTCAAGACCTGAAAATGAAAAAGAATATCTCGTTAGTATATAAAATTAAAAAACAAGTGACAATCAAAGGTTAATCACCTTATATTCATGTATTTGCAAAAGCTTGTCTTCAAACACATGGAATAAGTTCATAAATTGTCTTTTTTTTTTCTTTCCTACATCCGACCTGCAACTTTCCTTCTCCTTATTTCTAAACCTGGAGAAATATTATCATGAAGAAGTACCACAGGTAGTCATTTGGGAAGCTTCTCTTCCCTCTTCATGTAAAATGATAAGATTTTATATATATTAAATCTGATGGCATCAGAGAAAAGAAAGAAACCACAAACCTAACCCTATATATAGGAAAGGTCTGCTACAAAGAGCGAGTGTTCTACAAGCCTACACTAGGAGCCTGAAGGTGAGTGCAAGGGCAGGAGTCCACAGGCTGATGGGCTGCTGAATCAAGTAGGAGTAGCCAGATTTTTTTTTATTGCTCTTGGTCCTCTCCTTAGCCCTCTCTCACCCCCTCCTCACTTAGGCCATGCGGGGAACAACAGAAAGTCTGCTTGCTAGCAGAGGCAGTGAGAGAGACGGGGCACTATTCAGGGTGGCTGCCTGCACCCAGGAAAAACGAGGTGTTCCTTTTACCGACCCTTCTTAGCATCATGCGTAATGGTGAACACGCAACAGCAGCAAGCAGGACATCTTAAATAAAAATGTGAGCACACAACGAAGAATCACCAAATATTTAACAATGCCCAGAATATGGAAGATAGAATAAGTAGACAACCTTGCACCCAAGGAAACAGAGTTAACAGGACAAATAGAACTAACTTTGGCTTAAGTATGGCGGACACTCTCAGAGGGAGGAGAGAGCACATTTCCTCAAACACAATTAACTACAGATTCTAGAAATTTTAAAAAGATTGTTGAAATCAAACTCTTAATAGGTGAGCTGAATTGTAAAGAGAATTCAGATGAAGTGTTGAACCAAGGAATTCTCACAGAATGCAACACAAAAAGAAATACAGAAAGCATGACTGAAATTTAGAGACATGGAAAATGGAAACAGAAGGTTCAACAACCACCTAATAAAAGAATTTCTATTAGAAGAAGAGAAAGTGGAGCCAATGGAAGGAGGGGAATGATCAAAGCAGTAGTAGATGAACATTTCTGAAGTCGGAATATTTGAGTCCTCAATGTGAAAAAGTCCACTGATTGCAAGCAGTATAAATGGGCGGGGGAAAAATGCACACACCTAAACATGCCTTGAGGGGACAAAGAGAAGAAAAAACAGGAAGAGAAGGTACAAAATTTCTCAGAGATGCATGGAGAGAGGACAATTTAGAGGTGATCGACAATCAGACTAAAATCAGACACACCATCCAGCATACTGCACAGTGGGGCAACAACTTCAAAGTTTTGAGGGAAAATAATTTTCCTCAATTTTGCACTTGAAATTCTGTGTCCAACCAAACAATGTTTCGACTTTTAGGAGAAACTATAGATATTTACAAACTTGCAAGGAATTGGAAAGACTTAGTGATCTACTCTGAAAGATTTAACATATACTCTGCCAAGCCGAAAAATAAATACAGAGAAATAAGAGAGAGAGGAGGAGCAATGCTGAAAAAGAGAAGAAAGTAAAAACAAAAAAAGAAACAATAAAGCTTACTCTTAAGCCTCATTGTACTGTACCAAAAAAGAAAGAAAGAAAAATAAGATAAAGAAATTACAATCTAGCTCCCAAATCCCAGATTATATCACTATGGGAGTTGTAGCAAGTGAGGTGGTTGGAGGGAGGGACGGATGGAACAAAGGCAAGTACACCATTTTGGGAGTAGAATATGAGCACGTGACCACACATCGAAACATATACTGAAAAACTGATAAAATACAAAGAGAAATTGGCAAAGTCACAATCGTATTAGGCGACAATGATCCTCAGAAATTAATGGAATAATTAAAAAAAAAGTAAGAATATGGAGGATTTGAATATCACACTGATTTAACCAAAACAATTTAAATGACTCAAGTCAACATAATTTAAATAAGACTACTTAATGAGCTTAATCCAATCTCTCCGTATATCTATTTTTTCTTCATTCCCTCTTTATACCCCAGCTTATAACAATCTCGAAATCTAATCATGATTAAGCCACAGAAGAAATCTCAGTGTTTTTCAAAAAGCAGAAATTACAGGGGCGGCCATGCTCACTGACCACAACTAGGCCAACTTGTAAATTAATGACAGAGAGTGAATAAAATCTGTACATATAGGAATTCAACATAAAGATACACAAACATTTCTAAATAATTCTTGAGTTAAGCTGAATAGTCAAAGCAGAAATTATAAACTTCTTAGAAACAAAAGATGGGAGCATTATACATCAGAACCTAGATATGTAATATGTAGCCAAAAAACAGTAAAACAATGGTCAGTAAAAGCTCACTGTTTTCTGAATATCCATATATTAGACAAAAATTTGGCAAGTGTTGGGGAGAGCGCGAGATGGGGGGAAGGGTGGAGGATGTGGAGGAAGCATAAACTCACAACATTCAGAAGGAAAAGTAAGATGTAATTACAAAGAGGAGAAGGTGAAAACTGTAAGAGAATACTGTGTATAACTTTAACCAAAATATCTGAAAACCCAAATAAAATGGATGTTTTTCAAAGTTAAAGTATATTTGGCTCAAAAATTAGGAGAGCACTTAAACAAACCAGTGACCTTGGAAGAAATTGAAAAAAATAATAAAAGATTAGGCCCAGATGATTTTATAGGTGAGTTCTACCAAATCTTCAAGGCAAAGGTAACTCCTATGTACCTACATTTTTCCAGAACATAAAAAAAAAAAGTAAAGCTACTACCCCACTCATTTCAGATCCTGACTCGTTATCAGAAGCTGACAATGACACCATGAGGGGGCTCATGAAACACAAACCAACCAACCCTAGGGCTCATTCTCACAGAGAAAAAATTCTAGCTAAAATATAAGCAAATCTATTCCAGAAAGCTATTCAAAGAATAATTCGAGAGGTTTCAACTTCGAAAATAAATCAATCTAATTCACTACCTAAAGAGATTAAGGACAAAAGTCTCGCACATGCACCTCCTGGCATATCTGACAAGACGAGGGAAATCTAATTGCAAAAGTTCTCTGACACAGACCATTTGATGAAAACAGGAAGCCACAGGATGAGATAAAATATGAACAGTGGGATACTATTTACCCACATAGTTGCAGAATATGAACAGTGTAATACCATTTATGTAAGTACACACACACACACAGACACGTGCACACAAGACAAACCTATTTTTCTCTAGGTACATATATGTGTACATAAAGAAATTACTAAGACACTTGGAAAGAGCCTTCCAAATTTATGACCCTGCTTACTTCTGGGGAGGGAATAAGGATTGGGGCTGAAAATTAAGGTATCTTTAGTGCTATCTCTGTGCTGGACATTTTTATTATAGGAATATATTCTTGGATTTATGAACTGCCTGTGTAGACAAAAAAGAAAGTAAATTTCAGAAAGAAAAAAAAGTTGAAATTATACAGATAGGTAGATGCGTTATTCTTTAGTCTCAAACAATTTAAAGCAGAAAAAGAGGGTATTAGGTCAGTTTCAAGACAGCTTCCTCACAAGGGCAACTTGCTGTTTGAAGGAGGAACTACTCCCTTTCTCATTACTGACCAGGCTAAAGCTGGCGAAAGCATGAAGGGCATTCTAACTAGCCCCCACTAACCGGCACCGACGACTCCCATGGAAAGCCGAGAAGCTGAGCCAGGCTACAGACAGTGGGAGAAGAGAAGGTGCTTTTTCCCAACCCATGGGTAGGTTGGTCCATGTCTCCCTATCTCCAACAATGACTATGATTGAGTTTCTCTATTTCTCTCTGTCTCTCTTGTCCTTCTCAGTTTGTCTTTCTCTGTGTCTTTCCATGTCCATTTCTCAGCATCTGAGAAACTCACACACGCATGTATGTACACACACAGCTCCTTCACCCAAGTGCCTTAGAAGCAAGCTTCTAGTGCCAGGATGTGCAATCATGCCTTCTAGACCCACAAAACAGATCTTCAGGAAAAAACAGACCTGTAGACTCCCTCAGGCTGTCCTGGATGTGTTGTTCAGTGATGTGTAATGAGAATAACCAGCTATAGGGACCTAAGTGTTAACATTAAATACAGATGAAAAACAACATGGTGGCTTCCTTGGTTTATCAGACAAGGGGATGGTGAGCAAAACATCTCTCTTCTGCAAACCTGTATGTGTATTATGATCTTCTCACTCCTACTAACCATCCCTTTCCATATTACCCTTTGGTGGTATTTTAAAGGGAAGAGCAACAAGAAGCTTCTGATATAAAAAGATCATATCGAAAATTAAAATGAAGAAAGACAAACGCCATATGATTTCACTCACATGTGGAAGATAAACACATGGGCAAACAGAACAGTTCAGTGGTTACCAGGGGGAAGGGGGCTGGGGGGGGTGGGCACAGAGGCTGAAGGGGAGCACTTATATGGTGACGGACAAATAATAATGTACAACTGAAATTTCACAATGTTAACTATTATGAACTCAAGAAAAAAGAAAAAAGAAAATGAAAAGGAAGCTTATATCAACTTGCCTCATCTTTCATTGGTTTAACTCTGGTTCTCCCCCAGGATCTTTTCAGAGAAAGGACACACAACATAGGTCCTCAGTACATGCTGTTTCTCAGATTTCACTCTTAGCCTTCCTCCTAATATTCATCTCTACCTTGGGTACTAATTTCATCATAACGGTCTCATTATGTGAAGGACTTTGGCAGGGCCAGGGGATAATGGAAGGAGGACGGTAATTTTGACCTTAACCTCTAAAGAGATTTGCATGGAGGTGGGAACTCATTTCATTGCTTGCTTTCTCAGAGATTTGGGGTTCAGAACAAGGTAAGAGGCATTTTCGCAAAATGACATTGGAGTATCCTGAATTTTCCCAATTTTAAACCGGAGGGGAGAGGGGAGGCTGTTTCTTGCACTGTTTTTGAAATACTTCCTAGGGTCTGGCATTCGGCACAGCTGCTGGCTTATTTTATATAGATGCCACAACTATGACCTACAGACTAGAAAACCCAGCCAATCGTGTTTAACAGCAGTTTGATCCAGGTAATTGATTTTAAAACGGGAACAAATGAAGGTACATGTCATAGTCCAATCGACTCCAGAGAAAGTTAAAGGGACAAACAGTTACTTCTTTTAAAAGGCACGGAGGAGGGAAGTGACCACTCTATAACTATGACTGTCCTTTTTGCAATCATCTCAAAGCCCCACCCACAGCTAACTGCCAAAAACAATTTCACTGTGCCATGCCAAAGGTTCCTCTTCTCAAATTCTCTGGCTTGCCTTCTGGGGCCTCACTTACAAGATACTTCAAGGTTCAATTGCCTCTTCTACCCCCTAGAACACAACCTCACCATACAGACCCACAGGAAATGGTCCACCTTCTCCTGGAGGAACACAGAAAGTGAAGGAGAATTTACACAAAGAATGGATATGTAACTCCACACCTTTTCCAGAGTAAACACCTCAAGCAGTTACTGGAAGGAGGCCAGTGGGCTTTTAAATAGTCTCATTGTTTCTAAATTCTCACGCAACTGGAACAGATTAGCTATTGCACTGGCTGCAGAGGAAAAACTCCCTGGACTGCAGAGCTTGGCAGGGAGAGAACCAGAGAGGAGGCGAGTCCTAGAAGTCCTTATTTCATAGTCAGTGGCAAAAAGCTCCTAAAGAAGATGATGGGAACTGAAAGAGTTAGTAGGAGGACGACAAGTGAGCTCAGATACACTGCTGGGGACCAAATATTCAAGCTGGACGTGCACATCGCCCATGAAGATGGCCTTCCATCCATTCTATCCATTCAGCTGTGGTGAACCAAGGAAGAGCAGCTATTTCTTTGCTGGCCCACTCTGCCCTGCATCTTTAAATCTGCTGTCTCGTCTCCCCGGCTAGACCTACCGGGTGGTCTTCAAGACTTACCAGACCACCTATCTAAGATATGGCGAATCTACATGAAGTCAGCTCTGCTCCTGGAGTTGACTCCATCCTAGGCCAATTGGGTCAAAACTTTGGCAAAGAATTTTTTGCTTTTGGACGTATGCCTTGTGTTCTGGTAGAGAGTGGTGAGAGGGAAGTACATGAAATCAAGTATATTTAAGGTCCTGGGTATAGTAGGCTAAATAATGCCGCCCCCCCCCCCCCCCAATATCCACATTCTAATCTGTGAAATCTGTGTTACCTTATATGGCAAAAAAGGACTTTGCAGATGTGATTAAACTAAGGATCTTGAGATGGGAAGATTATCTTGGCTCATCCGAGTGGGCCCTAAAGGCAATCATAAGTGTCCTTATAAAAAAGGAGGCAGAAAGAGATTGGACACAGACAGAAGAGGAGGAGGCAATGTGACCACAGAGGCAGAGATTGGAGTGATGTAGCCACAAGTCAGGAAGTGCTGCAGCCATCAGAAGCTGGAAGAGGCCGGGAACAATTCTCCTCTAGAGCCTGGAGGGAGCCTGGCCCTCAGACACCTTGATTTCAGACTTCTGGCCTCCAGAACTGTGAGAGGATAAATTTCTGTTGTTTTCATGCACTAGCTTATGGTAATTTCTTGCAGCCCAAGGAAAGGAATCCAGTGGGCCTCCTGAAGCTGGACATCTTTCCTAAAAGGCCTAGCAAGATGCCAAATCAATCCAAAATGCAGTGGGGACAGCTCTGCCTTGAAGGGATGGGTATTCAACACAAATCTGTCCAACTGGATCAAAGAAAGGAAAGTACAGAATAGAATGTCATCTAGAAACGAATTCAGATAATTTCGGTCCTTCTATTCCAAAGACCCCTTGAGGAATAAAGATTTTTCTGTTGTATATCTTCCCCTGGGATCCAAAAGTCTTTTAACAGTTTTTGCACCCCAGCAATAAACACAAACTTTAAATAAACCCCGCAGCTTCCCCCAAGCCAATCAAGACATTCTCCATTTTTAGTTTCTGTTTATGAATAAATGAATTCATTTGAAAAAGCATTTGCTTCCGCCTGACAACATATAGCTTTCAAGTGAACAAAAAAGCACCATAGCTCAGTTACGAATTTTCTTAAGTGTAACTTTTATCTTTTACCTTCAATCTTATGACAAAAAAGTTTCATAATTAATTAATTCCTTCCCTATCCAACCATACAAATCCCATTAAACTACGTAACACACGACCTTACCTGACCCCAGGATGAGAGCAATGACAGTTGTTTTCCAGAACAGAGAGAGTGGGATAAAATTTCCACTGACAAAAAGTCAATTAGTTGATTCTATCAAGCACATTTCAATGTCTTGCTCTTCAGTATTTAAATAAGATATCCTTACATTTCTAAAAACAGATTGACAGCTATCATCAGATCATCCAGAGCTTTTAAATAAATGGCTTTACTTCAAGTAAGAATCTAATTTAACAGTGATATATTACATCATTAATGATAATTTTCCCCATTTGCTAAAAATATCTCCACTTTCATCAAGCCATTAAATAATCTTTTCAAAAGGCATATAAAGGGTGCAGGACTAAGAAAATGATGACAAGCAATATTGTTGAGGGTTGGGAGTAAGGGTATTCTTATATAGTTTGGCAAAAAAACCATTTTGCAATACCTTTTTATAGCCTTGAAATCTAGTAATTTGACACCCTTTGATCTGGTCATTCTACTAGTGGGATTTATCCTAAATAAATGCATACAAAATCTATGTGCAAAGATACTCATTGTTGTGATGTTTTTGGTAGCAAAATATTGGCTTATGTAACCTTCACTAAGCAATTGGTTCAATACATTATAGTATTTAAATATTCTGTGCCCATTAAAAATAAGGTTTTAAATTAATAGATATTTGCTGAACAATAGCAAATTTAGACGAGTTTCCAAAAATATTCACAACTCTTGTCAAGCAAATATAAGTGCTCTCAACACATTACATATGATCCAAATTTTTATGTGTTACATACATATTTCTTACACACACACACACACTTTTTCAAGGAGAAAAAGACTAGCAAGACATATACCAAAATATAAGCAGTAGTTACACTTGGATGACGGAATTTTAGGTGATTTTTATTTTTTTTAATACTTTTCTGTATTTTAAAATATTTACAGTGATTATAACTTTCATATTCAGGAAAAAACGTTCTCTAAAGAGATGATGACATTAAAAATTGTATTCTTTATATAAATCAATTTTAAAATAATATCCATGTTTTCCACTAGAATTCCTAGCAAGAACAAATAGCAGGAAGAGACTCAAATAAAGCTGTAAAATGGTCTTCTTTTCCTTTAAAGATTTAAAATCTTGACTATACATTGGGAGCTTTCACACACACCACTGATGACTGATTCTTATGAAGGAGTTTTTAATAATACAGACTAAAACTTGAGTATTAATTCTAAAACCTCTACTATACTTGGAAATAAAATAGATTGAGGTGGTGCTGGATTTAGTCTTGAACGAATTCTGAACTGCAAAAAAACCTAAGGCCTTTGCCACAATAAATCTACTTACATTTATCATAAATATACAATAAATACACTTATCAATAAAGCACCACCTGATTTAAAATAATTTTTTGGAGTTCATAAAAAACAAAAATTGAACAGGAATAAAACAAAAACAGAAAACAAACATCTGCTATTTGTCTCTATCTCCCTCACCTCAACATGAATCATAAGAGGCAAATGTAACTTTCTTAAAAGTTAATAAATACAAAATAGATGAATACAAATGTTAAAATGAATTGCCTTTAAAATGTATTAGGTGATACTTATGATCATATTATATGCTTCATTACATCAGAATTTTACAAAACATGTCTAAAAGATGCTTGGTTATCTGTGATATTTAGGATCAGCTAAATTTGAATATAATGAGTAACTGTTAACATATAATTTAGTCCGCGATGATTCAAAGATACTGGAATACGATGAAGTATAGAGTTTCTCAAGAGAAGACTGGTTTGTTTCAAATGACTGGATCTTGGTGGTGTGCCTGCAGCGATTCCCTTGGAAATGACCTCTGAGGTTCCCATGGCAGCCTCAAGATCTTCTTCAACAGGTTACGCGGCTGACTGTATTAAAAGTACTTGTCTGTGACTGAGGCTCTCTGACCTTGCTACTGACCTCTTCCCTCGCAGCAAAGTCCTTCTGCAGGGCTCAGGCAGAGGCCCACTCAGGCTTACAGAGCAATTCTGGTGAAGGACGGTTCAGTGGCAGAGGGTGAGAACAGTAGGGGCCTATGAGTCTTCTGAGGTGTCATATTCCTAAACATTTAGTAAGTTCCTGGCTTAACCGTATTTTGATCTTTCAGAATTGGAAGATATTATTTGCATATTAATGATGTTTATAGTAGTGAGTTACAGACATGGCTGCTGAAAACAAATTTTTGTTTGATAAGATGCAAGATAGGGGCTGGCCCTGTGGCGCAGTGGTTGAGTTGGCGTGCTCCACTTCAGAGCCCAGGGTCTGCAGGTTGGGATCCTGGCACAGACCTAGACATCGCTCACCAAGTCCTGCTGCGGTGGCGTCCCACATAGAACTAGAAGGTTTTACAACTAGGATACACAACTATGTACTGGGGCTTTGGAGAGAGAAAAATAAAAAAGAAGAAGATTGACAGCAGATTGTTAGCTCAGGGCCACTCTTCCTCACCAAAAAAAAGCATACTTTAAAAAAAAAGATGCAAGATAAATCAACCTTTAGAATATGAAAATATATAGTGTGCAGTAGGAACCAGGGGAAAGGAATATATAATTTAACTGGCTTTTTCTCTGATTTCATATAATAACAAATCTGTTTTAGTAAGACTTTTTTTTCTTTTACATATTGGAAAACTTCTGCAAACTAAAGGCCTCTAAAATAAAGTTCCTCTGTTTTTAGTGACTAAGGCAGCATGGCAAACAGCAGAAGGTATTTTATTACTACTGAGTATTTAAGATAAACAGAGTTAACCTCAACAGCCCTGAGAAATACAACACTCCTGAGAAATGAGACAATTAGGCAAACCTGGGATACTTGTAAAGAAAAGACTGGATGTTTTTCCGTCTCTCAAAAGTAGCATTTGCTACTGTTTTCAAGATCAGAACTAACAGAGTATAGGGTAGATGTGTACGGTTTACCACGCACAGAAACAACAACTTCTCCCTTAGTAGTAGATGTTAGCCATACACAACGTTTGGGGAGGGTTCAGTCCTTCTCTCTCCCAGGATAAGGGTTCTGATAAGGTCTGGAGAAATAGAAAACAAAATGGTAACATGACCGATTAAGTATGGTTTTAGGTGGAGGTCATAAACAGATCATACAAATAACTGTCTCTCATGGATTTTGTTTCATGGTGCTCTTAACTGTGCAACTAAGATAGAAGTGTGGGGTTTTGTCCTTGGAGAGCCCAGGGGTTCCAGGGTGGGGACTATGAGAATGGAGGCTTGGGTTGACCTCTCCCTCTGCCTTAGTTTCTTCTTTACTGGAACATCCTTTGAGCTCTTGATGGTAAGATCTGGATAGCCAAGATTGGGATTTGAGTCTCCTGAGGACTCAATCCGGGAGCACAAGGGAAAGACCAGAGAAGGTTTTGGACCCAGGGGTTCACCTTAGATCAGTGGTTCTCAAAGTGTGTACTTAGACAACACACATCATCAGAGAATTCATTAGAAATGCAAAATATCAGGCCCCACCCAGACCTTCTGAATCAGAAAATCTGGGATGGGGCTCAGAAATCCACAGTGCATCCAGCTGGCCAGGTGATTCTGATGTCAGATAAGTTTGAGAACAACTGCCTTGGATCGAGTCCTCATCAAAAAGAAAAAGGGAAAACAGAAAAAGAAGGAAAAAAGGTCTTTTGATCTTCATCTCTGGCCAGGGCCAGCTCACCAGGGAAAGAGACCTGCCAGCCATTAGGGACTAAAGCTCAGACTGGTAAAGACAGTCCACTTGTCTAGAACATGCACTTCTCTCAGGAAGGCCATGGAAAATCAAGGCTATGGAGATTCTAGGTCCTGGTACTTGCTTTCCAACCAAGATCAAGAGTAGATGCTGAGGTCCCTTAATCCTTAAGGGTTAAGTCTGAAGAAACCAATAAAGAGTGACAAGCAACTTGAAGAAAGCAAATAAACGGTGACATATTTAACACTCAGCCAACACATCTATTTAATCGACAATCAGACATTGCAGTCACTTAACAGGTCACTTTAAGCACTTCCTGCTTTTGGCCCAAACCTTTATGGTCCCTGATAACTGTAAGCTATGAATGCTAATATTTCTCCTAAGAACTCAGAAAAGATTGGGTAAATAAAGATTCAACCAGCAAACTCAGTCTTTAAAGAGCTTCAATCAACAAAAGAGCTGAGGAGAAAGATCATGTTAAACAGGAGCGTTCTAGAAGACAAGTGCCCTTGGCTTCAATGACAAGCAGCGTCATCTCTCACCACTCTTCCCTTACATTCTTCTCTCTGGACTTAACTTGATTCATTGCACAAAATACATTGAGCCTTTTGCATACTTCTCTTTCCTTCTCATTCCTGATCCTCTCTCCTGAACTTGGTCAGTCTGGTTATCTTCTAGGTATCAGCAAGAGAACCTGGGTTAGCTACCACTCCTGTATTTTCTTAAGCACACTGTACTTCCCTCTTCGTAGAATCTACCATGCTACATTGTCAACAGTTGTTGTTTATCTGTATCTTCACTATAGGAGGAACCCTGGGAAGGTTGGCCTTGTTTGCTTTTATAGTGTCCAGCATATGGCCAGCATTCAGTAAACCCTGAACGAATGAAAGGATGAATGAATGAATATCTTACTCTGTGGAGGAGCTCCCAAACACAACTAAAAACAACCAAGGCAGAAGACAATAAACCCTGCTCCTGTTATCCAAATGCACGTCAGTATCATTTTTGGAAGGGGCAGGGGTGCAGATGGGGGTGATGGGGGTGGTGAGGAAGATTGGCCCTGAGCCAACACATGTTGCCAATCTTCCTCTTTTTGCTTGAGGAAAAGTGGCCTTGAGCTAACATCTGTGCCCATCCTCCTCAACTTTGTGTGTGGGTCGCTGCCACAGCATGGCTTGGTGAGTGACGTAGGTCTGCGCCTGGGATCCGAACCTGTGAACCTGGGCCACCAAAGTGAAGTGCACCAAAGTTAATCACTATACCACCAGGCCAGCCCCATCAGTATCACTTCTGTGTGTACCTGCTCTCCCTTCCCAGAAATTGAAATTTGTTCCCAGTCTCTTGTTCCCAACTTATACCCTGCTGCCTCCCTGGTGCCCAGCTGGAACCTAGCCTATAGAACAAGTTTCCATTCTTAACCTGGTTCTGCAGCCTAGTTGGGCCTATGAATAATTTCTTGGCTATACATCCCAACCTCACCTCTGCTGTGCCCCACACTTAGTCAGACGTCTGACCACTGGTTCCCCTTGAGGACTGCTCACATTGGCACCTGGGTCCTCAAAGGTGAGGCCACACTCTGGACATGTCCTCATGGGGTGGGGTATGTGGTTTTCTTTTCCTTAGAGACAGCCTCTTTCGAGGAGACCTCCTGGGGTGCTCATAAGGTCCTCCTCTCTCTTATGCCCTGCCCTCCATATTTTGCCCTTCATTTGCCCTTGAACTGGCTCTGCCACAATTATTAGGCAAAACATCACCAACGTGAATCTTACACGACAAAAGAGAGAGCTCTCTTTAGATGCCCAATTTTGCCTTAATTATTTGAATATTTCAAAGGAAAGATTTTTATTTTATCTTTGCTTGAATAATCCATCTGAATGTTGCCTCAGGCATGTGTATGGAACAAGTCTGAGGATTGCAAGATAGGACTTCACAAAAACAAGGAAACTGCTTTGTACAAGAGCAGGCACAAATTCAAGGGCTTGAAGAATTCTTTATTATAAAAACTATTTTCTTATTAAAATAAACATAGACAATGATCTCTCAAATTTAATCAAGATTCCTGATATTTAAACATTCTCCAAGTGATTTTATAAATAGGCCTTTGCTATTATTATGCTGGAGTCATAAGATGAGGATAAAGTATAAGACCATGTATATTAGAACTGAGTCCAGACCATACAAGGAGAAAATAAATATTTTCCCTAGGGGCCGGCCCCATGGCCAAGTGGTGAAGTTCATGCGTTCCACTTTGCGGCCCAGCGTTTCACCAGTTCGGATCCTGGATGCCGCCATGGCACCGCTCATCAGGCCATGCTGAGGCGGTGTCCCACACAGCACAACCAGAGGACTCACAACTAGAATACACAACTATGTCCTGGGGGGCTTTGGGGAGAAGAAGAAGGGAAAAAAAAAAATGATCGGCAACAGACGTTAGCTCAGGCGCCAATCTTTAAAAAAGAAAAAAAATTTTCCCTAGGTTTTGAGCTAAAAGTTATCCAAAATTAACAGCTTTTTTTATGTTCATACACGCAGGGTACCACACAACCTGAAAATAACCTGTGGTCAAAGAGATGTAACCTAAACAAACCTCAAATCTCACACAAATTCAACTATCTCCTTATTTACACGTCTGTTCAAAATCGTTCCACCTCCAGTCTTCAAAACTTAAACTAAGGATAGCGATAGAACGAACAAAAGAGAGAGTGAGAAAAAGTGACACGGAATTTAAGGTTATAGGAGGTTGATTTTATTTTTTCTACTTACGCAAATACTTTCAAAAATCCCCAGACCTTCCTTCCTCTTTGTTTTTTTAATGCACAAAAATACAATTAGTCTGAAAGGAAAAAGAAGCAAAATCCTAAAGCTCAGTTCATTTATTTATGGAAGGAGTGTTACCTTTTCAGGTTTTTGGTTTCGTTTTTTTTGCCCCAGGTGTGGCATCATACAATTATAATTAACCATTATTTCCAATGAGGCGGGAAACTTACTGTTTGCACTGGTTTATGTAAGTGAGAGTGCACCTAAAAACTCAGTCTATGTATCAGAATATATGCTGTCTTTGGCTTTGTCTGATATACCAGCAGGAGACTGAACACTTCATCTGTTTCAACATGATTCGCCTAGGAAATAATAGCACCAATGTTCACACAAGTTGAAATAGATCTTCTAATGTGACATTAGAAAACTGAATTAGAATGATCCAAATTTTATGGTTCTATAAGTAATCTGGCCACACCCTAAAAAACGAGTCTGACTTTATTATATATTACATTGTTTCCACAATTCATATTAAATTAACGTGACCTATACAGCCTGCTGGAATGGAAACAGCAGAGCATTCAGAGATGGATGACCTGGATTCCAGTCCCACCTCTGTCCCAACTAGTTGCGCGACCTTGACAAAGCCCCTTCAGCTCTTGGAGCCTTAGTTTCCTTGTCTTTAAAAGTCAGAGGCTGAAACAGTCATTTTTTCTGATGCCTTCTAGCTCCAATTAGTTTGATTAAACATTATTTGGGCTCTGAAGAAATGTAGATATTATTTAAGAACCACATATGTCCTTCCTGAAATATACTTTATTTCCTAAAATGAAAGCCACATTCAGATGGCTCCAAGTAAGATTAAAAACAATGCATTACCATTGTGTATTGAAGAGCAACTGACGGGGTAATGACATGGTGACATTTCTAGAACAGCTCTTCAGTATCAAAGCAGACTTTTAAGATGCCAAACACTTGCCCAATTCTGGTAAGGTCAACAGCCTTCAAATAATTGTTCCTTTCATAAGATGTGTGCTTTTACTGGATTATTTAAAAATGCGTTTGCTTCCACTGCTTATATAGAAACTGAAAAACATCCCTCACTCTAACAAGACCCAGAGGCAATGGGAAGGATATCTGAGGTCAGAATGGCGGATGTGAAGCGATTCCCAAGAGCTCATGTCGTATTTTATTTTAGCAAATGTCTCTAACTTCTAATTCAAGCCATATCAGCAGGCTGGGAAAAAGAGAACAAAAACAGAGCTTCTTTAACTAAATTCCCTGCCCCTTTGCTAGACAAGCCCTTGGTTCCCCCAAGCGTCAGCACTAATAAGCAAAGTTACTGAAAATTGCTTCAGTCCTTGTGTCTGCAATCAATTATTTTATTTCTTGAGGGGTAAAGTTTGACCCAGCATATTCTAAAATGCCACAGGATTGCAGGCAAGTAAGTTTCAAAGACACCAGAAAGAAGTCAATGGCCTGACCTGGACACTAGGAGGATGACATTCTCATTAGGCGGAGAAGCTGGACTTGCTGCAGTAATGAGAAATGAAAGTGGCTCCAGTCACCACTCAGCTCAAAATGCATAAGCTGGGGGCTATTCACCTTTGACCCACCAAGCTTCGCACAGCTCTCACAGTATGGGCACCCAACATCTATGCAATGGTTTATATTTTACCCCAAGTATTTTCATATCCTCTAAGTTAGAAATCATAACCCAACCGCAAAATGTGGAAATCAGAGCTCAGAAAGCTTAGACTCTCTCAAATTATGGCAGACCTAGAATTTAAGAAACCCTTTGACTTTCAACTCTCACTGTCTGACCTTGGTTATCATGATGGAAGTTCCTTAAATTCGGTAAAATGCTTTGAAGATATGGCCTCTGACGAAAATGAGGGAAAAATAATCTTTCCTGGGATTGTCTTTAAGCTGCTTCAATAAGAGGTAGTTAAACCAAATAAAAGAAACGCCTATTTTACTCTCACTACCCAATTTCCCACTTTGAAATTACCCAAGGATACAGACCCTTATACCCTCAGCTTCAAAATCAGGAAATAGTTCATATTACCCAAAAGAAAAATGAATTCAAGTTCTTTTATTTTACTCTTTAACGCTTTCATAAAATAACTTTCACTTTAACAAGATCATGCTCTTTAATTCTTAGATTTGCTTTTAGAATATTCCCAATACAATAGAGAAAATTTAGTTTTATCAGAATATCAGGATCTAACCACTTGGTCCATGACATTGCTGGCCTACAATGCTATTTTGGAATATCTGTGGTGGGCATTTTAACAAAATTAATGTGGTTGCCTATATTTAACTCTGATGAAATCACAAGTGTAAGCCATTATATATTTTTTTATTTTTATTTTTATTCTGCCCTAATTGAAACCAACCCTCAAGGTAAAACAGGAAAGGAAATGGGATTCAATTATGACCATTACATGAATGATAAGTTAAATTGGGTTTTATGAACAAAACATCTACTGAAGTTTTAAAGAGAGGAAGGCTTATAATTAAGGTATATTTTACCTTTAATGTCACACCCTCCCATGGCCAGTTTTCTTTAAATAATAAAAACAAGCTTTTCCAGGACCACCATCTCCTCACTATCAACTCACTGTAAATGTCTTAACATATGGAATCTACCTCAAATAGTCTGTCCAAAATGCCTTTTCGAGTAGCTGGACCTTTCAGTCTTCAAACTCAATGTCCTTATCTTGGTCCTGACCTCTCTAGAATTTAACTCCATCTTCTCTCTGTTCTCTACTGATCCTCCTTCCACTGTGGTATCAGTATTCTTTCCTCCTCTCCAGAACTTCGCTCCTCATTATCAGTGGACATCTCCACCACTGCTCCTTCTAGCATTTCAGATGTTCAAATATGTCCTGAGCTACGTGCACTGCTACAAAATGACCGTTTCAAAGAATGGGTCAAATTATCAAGGTCAACACAAAGATCTTCATGGAAGCTTAAAAAAAAACGCAAGCACAGGACCCAAAAAACTGGCTTTTTTTACATAAAAAATATCTGAAATTTTGGTGAACTCCAACTTTAGGGAGCTAATGGTGAAGAGGTAGTTATTTAAACTTTAATGCAGTCTTGGGGAGAACATTGATCCAGGGATACAACGACCTTAGCAAACTTTTTCAGAGCCCACCATTGCTTAGAGTATTCTACACACTTCCACACCAGAATTTTAAGAAGCATATCAATAAACTAGAGAGCTGGTGAAGGAAGTCACGCCATTCACGAAACAAGTAGTACAAGAGATTCCACGGATTTCAGAGTCAA
Source organism: Equus quagga (assembly GCF_021613505.1). Classification (NCBI taxonomy): domain Eukaryota; kingdom Metazoa; phylum Chordata; class Mammalia; order Perissodactyla; family Equidae; genus Equus; species Equus quagga. The sequence continues at coordinate 76,453,124 of NC_060278.1, forward strand.
TCTGAGCTCTTCCTGTAACTGGGTGGGAACAGAAGCCAAGAACTGGCAAATTGGGCAGAGTCCCACAGCCCTATTGGTGGAGCTGTGACAGAACCATATCCTTGAACTCCCCGTCTAATACCCATCCCATCCCCATTCTGACTCACGGCATGTATTGAAACTCACCCAGATGGAAGAGGGAGTAAGACAGACATTCTGTGTTCATTCATAGGAAAAACTATGTGCCAAAGATTAGTGGTCTCAGGAATGCAGATTTTAAATCAATATCAGGAAAATAATTTATTTTACAATGAAAATGATAAAGTTTTCAGATTTCAGAGTAGATGCTTCCAGTCACTAAAGGATTCAGATGTTCCTCTGTTCTTGGAGGTTATACAGAGATGTTGCACTGGGTGAGATAGGATCAAATGCCTCTCTAAGGTCTTTTCAGAAAATAAAGCTGGGTTAGTCCATCTCTAGGACCTATCAGCCTCTTTCCAAATTCCTCTGACCCAAAGAAGTCTAAACACTCTCTCACTTCAAGTAATGCTGTGAAATGCTTTTTAATGTTTATTCTGAACAAGAACACTGATTAAAATTTAAGTGGTGAAACAGATGCAGAGTGTTGATTGTTTGGGTAATGGCTGTCCAATTTTGCATTTGCAAGTAGTCTTGGAGCTAATAAAAAGAACTTTCTACTCCTTAAACAGCCATCATCTCGTCTTTGATTTGTGGACTTGAAAGAGACTTTTGAAAGAGTCAAGCCATCAAGGAGACCACAAAAGGCAGTTTAGAACACTATGTTTCATACTGACTATACTTAAGACTTTTTTTCCACCCTAACTAGAACTAACAAAATATTATGAAGTCAAAGCTATGGGCTTCAGATTTTGGTCATTTTTGGTCATCTGTATGCCAGTATCTGGGAAACGAAGAATTTCAATTTCAGGATCCCAGCCAACATTTTAATTTTGGGAGGTTACAGTTTGTCTGCCAAACATTCATCACTTTAATTTTACTTAACTCAACATTTGTCATAAACCATTGTACCCTGCTTGTTGCTAAACAGCTGCTACATGGCACCCCAAATGGTATTTTTAATATTAAATGCCTGAAACTCATGAGTGAAAGTTTCTATTCTGTTAACTTCTTTTAACAGCATAGAGACAATTAGAATTATCAAGACAACAGCTCAGCTGCAGTTATGTGGCACTGGTGCAAAGGGAAAAGATGTCTTTGAAAATTCTGTGTCTGTTCTCTAATTTAAATTATGGAAATTACTGTTGTTTGGCTTAAGGGAAAGAAAAGCACAAGTAACCTGAAGAAATGAGATATACGATAAACTATGAAATGCAGATAAATCACATATACTCTTGTTCAAGAAAGTTCCCATCTCTTCTGCAGTTTATATCACAAAGTAATTTTATTAAGGTTTTATGGAAAGGTCACTATTGCATTTTTGTAATATTAAAATCTATCTTAGCATACAGAAATCCCCCATGAGCCTGAAATATTAGTTCAAGACTAAGTTTATTAAGGTTTTGGCATGACTCAATATTAACTTTCTCCAAACACTACAACCATTTTCAAATCAGATAAGCAGCAGGGTATAATACTGTGGCTCATAATAATAAACTCAGGAAAATGGCATCATTACGTATTAGTTCTTAGAGATTAAGTATACTCTAAAACTGTGAGGCAGCTTATCAAAACAGTTCATTCTGTATTGGCACTTTCATTTCACAAAAGAATCAGACAGAAACATGGTTAACGTCTGTGAAGTATGTACAAAATAAACTGATATTTTTCAGACAAATTCTAATTTGAGTGCCAATTAGTTATCTTTGCAATCCCTTCTGTCTCCTAACACCTTTATGTATGAGCTGTGTGATGATTAAACAGAGAAATATCTAGTATATCTGTACCTGAGTTGGCTGAGTCTGGTACTTAAGTTTTCTAACTCACAGGTCTAAAGTTTATCTGATATAAACTGATGGCAGAAACCTGTTATTTGCAATGTGTGAAATTACTATCATGGTTTTTTAAAAATAAAATCTTCACTGAAGACAACCATGGAAAATTATCACGCTCCCTGGTGAATGAAAAGCACTACCTGAAATTTACAGAGCACCCACAATCTTACGAGATCCCCTATAAACAGAGTCAATTTTTGATTCATAGACTAGAGATCTGGCAAGAGACTGAAGACATTGCTTGGCCCCCAGCCCTGTGCTCAGTAAGATGCCCTGGAAGACTTCCTGGTTTAATGACCTTACAGATCCCTGGGGATGGAAAGTCTACATGCAGATGCTGATGGTTCATGAAAATTCCCTTCTACTGGACCTCAGGTCTTCTTTTCTTATTTAGTTTTCTGCAGATTTTATTAGTTGATTGGGATCCTCTCTCATTAAGTTATGACTCATGATGACCTCCTAAGCATGGTCTTAAAGACTTTGACTCCCACTGCATTTTGTGGTTTTATTTTAAACTAGATGTAGGATCTCTGCAAAGCAGTATCTTAGGTTCCAAAGCTTAAGCGACCGGCTGCAGAACTGGCATTTCCTCTCAGCCTCCTGTAATGAAATGCTGGTCCTCAACAATTCTTAAGCAATGAAGACAAAGGCTTTAAGCCTTCAGAAATGGATAATAAGAATGCAAAACCAGAAACCAGGGAGTCTTTCCTAACTGCTAACTTCTCAACTTGAATCAGTCTCTTCCACGGCAGCCACCACAATCTCCTCACATGCTAAATAGGGACTCATTTCCTTAGCAAAATTTTTACAAAGTGTGAAGGTTTACAGGTGTTTATAGGTTAATCATATTTTTAGACTACTTGATTACTGATAAGCCTAACTATAGGCATCTACATCTCAGAAATACATAGTAATGGGGGGAAAAAAACCCAAACACTAAACTCCAGGCTAATTTCAAATATCCATCAACATATACACCCACACAGGATACCTTGCAATTATATAAGACACATGGACTCAGTCTAGTGCACAAAAGTTTTCTCAGAGCGGGACAGACTAATTTCAAGACCTGCTTCAACCAATTACTGTAAAACCAAAAGAGAATGCCACATATTATATTTCAAGAGACTTCCCCATCTGCAAATGGAGATGCCTATAATCTCACTTTGAAGGAGGCTCCAAAGGTAGAAGATATGACATACGTAGAATGTTCTTGGAATAATGCAGCTCCCTACACATTGAAGGAATTGTTCTATTTCACAAGAGACATTGACCCTATTAGCAGCTGCAGAGCATTCTAACCTCTGCTAACCTCTAGATTTCCAAAGAATTCTAGTACCTGGAGGACTACATTATGCAAAAGAGGGCAAGGATCAGGCTTTATTTACTGAGGCAAGTAAAAATAAATAATTCAATTTTTCCTTTGACTGAACAATGCACCCAACAGTCCAATATTAGTCACACGGAATCAGTAACTCAGCTATAACCTAATTATCCTGGAAAAAATGACTGTGTTCATACCAAGGCTGGTTTGGCTTGGTTAAAATAATACCATTATGAATTGACTATAACTACATTTCTAAAAACTCTAAAAATTTCCACATTGTCTACATTTATTACAAGATGTTACTTTCATAATAAATTTTTAAAAAATTATTCCTACCATACTCATACAGAAAGTTCTTTGTTCTTGCTGGTTTTCTTTATAGAAAATGAGTTTGTGAAAAAGAAACTATCTTCATGGAGGTTGTTTTTTTCATGAACAAACTCAATGCTCACACCTCTGCATTGTCCCATGTACAGCCATATGACATCAAGGCCATTTTAAGTTAAATCACTGCTTATTTACTTTTATTTATAATATATAGCTAGTTGGGTTTTACCAAACCTACTTAGGCAGAGCTATCTAGACGTGGCCTAAAAACTAATCTTTTTGAGAACCTCAATTACAATAAAAGCAATACATAATATGGGACTCATTTTAAAAGGATTATATCTAGGAAACTACCAGCAAAAGCAATATAATCTGTTTGTCTTTGATTGATTTATCTATTTCTGATGGAAGAAGGTATTTCTACACATGTCCAAATATCATTGTACATATTTTCATAGATATTGGTGATTTGCTGGCAGAGAGTCAATCTTGGAAGTAGATTTTTCACAGCAGGGAACAATGTGAGAAACCTGTTTAATGTTGGAGGAGAGGGAGAAAAAAGATAATAGGACACAACTATACATTTCCCCCTCTCCCACCTCTCTCTCCAAACTCATGTAATTCTCCATGCTTTTTACTCTTTATCCTTCCCTTACATGACTCCCCATCTCCCTCAGAATATAAGCCAGTCAATGCAATGCACTATAAGACCTTACATTGTCTAGACCCACACCTCTCTCCTCCCATCTCCTACTCCCTCCCATTCTCACTAGACTCCAACCACATGGACTTTCTTTCCGTTCCTCACAGAGGACATTCACAATTCTGCCTCAGAATTACGACTTTGCATATACTGTTCCTTCACTTTGGACTGCTGTTCCCTAAATATCTGCATGGCTCTCTACCTGCAGATCATTGTTCACATGTCACCATATCTGAGAAGCCCCTCCTGGCCACTCATTACCAAATAGCATACCACAACATCACAAGGATCTTTCTCCTCACTTGCTCTGTTTTTTTACTTAAAACACATCAATACCTGATATCTAATATTTTATATATTTTTTATGTTTGTTTTCTATGTCCCTCCACAATAGCAATTTCATGTATTTTGTTTTCTCTGTCTCTGTCACAAAAAACAAGTGTGACACAAAGTTAGTGCTTAATATATACTGTATAGAATGAATGAATGCCTCCCTCTTCTGACTTCTCTGAAATGCAGGAATTAACAGAGGAATCCATACATGACAGAGAGTGATCTGATGTGTTGGTGTCTCAGGGAGAGAAAACAATTAAACAGTACGCTAACATTACAATACACAGGGAATAAGCTAGGGCGCTAGGGTTAAAAATAGCCCCCTCCTTCTTCCTTAAGGGATTATTTATCAATTATTTCACTGTGCCCCTGCTAGACTAGACACTATAGAGAACTCAGTAGTGAATGAGACACAGGCCCCACACCAAGGAACTCAAATCCAGCAGAGAAGATGTAGGTCGATAATTCAACACAAGTAGGATAATATTTTACAGGAATCAGGAGAGAGATGACACCAACCCAGGGAGACAAGAGCAGGCAGCCTTCCTGGAGAGAACTTTTGAGCTGGGCCTTAAAGGATAAGGATTCTTATGAAGTGAAATGTGCAAAGGGGACCCCAGGATTAGGAAATGTGACAATGTTTGAGAGGTTGGAAGACTGTATTTGATCAGCAGGCAGCAGGAAAATCATCATTTTGCTTCAGAAAAAGTCAACCACTTTATCCAACCCTCCATCCTCCCTCAAATCCCTCTCTCTTAGAAGACCAGCCACTGGAAGGCTGAAAGTGGAATGTCATGGTGTCTTTGAATATGACTAACTCTCAAAGGCCCCAATGGATCTTAAGTGAGGTATAACTCTGTCGTTTGAGACAAATCTAACACCTAATTGCACAGCCACCTTCACTTTGCATCCTCCTCTGCATCCATCCTCAGTGGCAGGCCCTGTCACTAGTTCCAGCCAATGGGCTCTGACTGAAGCGGAGCTGTGGCTCTTTGGGGTTAAAACACATACCGCACCTTCTCCAGGCAACATAGACCATTTGCAAAAATGGCCACAAAATCTTCCCCTCCCTGAAATACGCCCACTGGCAACGTGACTCTGCAGCTCCTCCATCGAAATGTAGAGGTTATTTCTCCACGTGGACCTTGGATCTGGGGTTTGGGCACACGATTCGCTTTGATGCAAATCAGATGCCTAAAAAGCACTTACACATTGAGGCTTTCTTTCTTGTTTCTCTTTGGAACTCTGAGACTACCATGTTAAAAAGGCTGAGAAAGCCTGCTGGAGAAAGAGAGGTCACGTGGAGAGAAGTTTTATCAACCCAGCCATGCTGGCTGAGGCCCCAAATATGTGAGTAAAGCCATCCTAGTTCATCCAGTCCTAGCCAAGCCAGCCCAGACTAGTGAAACTGCCCGACCAGCACACAGAATTGTGAGAAATAAAACATGATTGTTTTTCAAATCCACAAAAATCTGGGCTGCTTTGTTACACAGCAAAAACTAACTGATACACCTGCTAAAATAAGGGTGAATGGGGTAAAAGTTCTCTCTATGGCTCTAGTGAGAAAGTAGGCATTCTGATTATGTTATGTAAACAATGATATTTAAGCTGATTAAGGAGATTCAGGGAAGAGTAAAAGGAATCCAGGAAAAAAACAAAAGAGCAATTAGAAACTAGCAAAGCAATCCAGGGTGTGACTATGGGAGTATAACAAAATTAAAGGCAGCTCTCTGTGACTATTCAAAGGAAGGACTCAAAATTGTAACATGACATTTCTGGATGACACCAACTATTACGAACACAAATCTGTCCACTTGACTACAAGCAACTTGACAAAGAAAGGTCTGTTTCTTACTGCCCTTGAATCTCTGCCACCTCCTTCTCCAAACCCTACACCTAGCAGAGACACTGATATTTTAATAGATGATTAGAGAATCTTTGATGAAGGAGCAAAAACGAGAATGAGGAAGAGAATGACTTAATGATTATGCCATGTGACAAAGTTGTGTGTCTACACTTTATTCCATATCCCTTTTGATGTCAGGCCTTGCTTGCTCTCGAATTGTTCTTACTTGTGGCTCCTATTCTGTTCAGAGGAATAAGTAAGACAAAGATTGTGATAAATGAGAATCACAAAGGCTCTGAGTGAAGACATCTGGATTTTATAATAGCATTTTATAGCAGGACTGTAATAGCCATTTTACAACATTTAGCTGTATTTTTCACTTCTGGATGTTTTGCTTTCTATTTAACTCAGGTGGCTGATCCTGTTTGTAAATTTACATCTAGATAAATAAAGTAGTCATATAATATTCACTGGAATTTTAGAGTGTGTTTAATGCATCAATACCCACCTTTTTTTCAATTAAACTAAATAAGAAGAAACATCAGCCATCTAACCACAGACAGCTTTCCTAGGAAACTAAAATTTAACTCATTCTCAATTTAATTTTGCAAAATCATTCAGCTCCGTATTTCAAAATAAATATTGTTTGAAATATAAGACTCTACAACTTTTTGAGCAAATTTGGGGAATAAAATATTATGTGATAAATAGAGTAAAACATTTTAGAATTCAGTCGTGTTCATATATCTATTTAGCTTCACAGTTCAGTTGAATTAGTTTGAAACTCTCCTAGTCTGAAGTGTTTTCATTCCATCATTTTAACCTAGTATAACATGGATTATTTTGAATGTGTTAATGTGCCTAGCCTACAGACCTGGCTCATAGCAAAGAAAACACTGTTCCAAAATTTTATTTTACATGCATAATAATTGATGGATTATTAACAGTCACATTTTTAAGTGTTTATTTCCAATACTGTATTCTAAAGTGTTTTCTCATATCTAATCTGTAGAAATATTCTGTGTGGCACGTGCTATTATTGTGTCTGTTTTGCAGATAGGGAACTAAGGCCTCAAGCAATTAAATCATTTGTCCAAAGTCATAAAGCTATTAAACGAAGGGGCCAATATTTGAAGGAAGACAGCTTCATCTCAGAGTTAGCATACTTAAGTTTTAAAAAATCCTGCTTTCTCTCAAAAAATTAATGATTCTTTTAAAAAGTGAAGTTCCTAAGGAAGTTTGAGGCATGATTTAATATGGGAAATTAACTCCAGAGAAACTTTCAAAACAGCATCTATTATGTAAAATGTGGTGTACCACTATTTTTTTTTTTTTCAGTCTTATGGAACAGATGTTTCTTTGCCCTAAGCTAACAGTCTCCTTCCTGTCTCCTGCCTTTGCTGAACCATAATGTGACTAGGCCTCCAGGCGCTGTGATTATGAACACACATTCAGCATACGGAACCACATTTCTGATACACCACAGTCTGCTGCGATTTACGATGGATTTAATAGCTGAATTTGCTGCAGCATGCTCAGTGAGGACGTGTGTCTCTCTCTCTGATTCAATTTTCTCCTCTTAGAGTGAACGTTCCTAAAGGAAAGATGGGGCCAAAGATAAGAAGAGCCAATGAAAAGCAAGCCAGGCTCACGGTACACAATGAGTAGGTCGCAAACATGGGTATCTGGCAACATTACACATTGAAGCAAAGCAGGCATGAGCTTTCTTGTCGTTTTTCTTCCTAAAGAGAATGCTTTTCTGATTGCTAACTCCAACCAACAGGAGATGAGAAACCCACTGACATTAGGACAGAGACTCCCACCTTCCTCCCTGCCCTCCCCACCTTCCCTACCCATTCCATCTTTCAGGTCAAAGAGGCAAGCAGAACTTCCTTGCCCTTTGATAGGTCTTCCTGCCTCCTCTTCCCAACTTGGAAATCCAATGTAAAGAGCCAATGTTTTGGTCCCTTACTAACAATCCAAACTCCCCCGGGAAACGGGAGGAGTTAGCAAACAGCTTTGAGTCTGCAAGTCTATGAATCTCCTTCCTGGGGCCAGAAGGTCAGTGGCCACTCAGATCGAATTTCTCAGGGGACGTGACCTAAATAGCTAATTAATCTTTGGTCCCAGAAACTCCACAGCCCCCTCTTCTAGTCAGAGGGCTGATTTTTGTGTACACGAGTCTCTTGGCTCCTAGCAACCAAACAAGTCAGTCCCCATGTCAGCTTACTGTGAGTGTCTTGGCTTTACCATCTTCAAAATACAAAAGGGGCTGGCTGGCCAACAGCCAGTGTTGTTTGTAGTGGAAAACATGGCACACTCTAAGCCTCCAACAATAGAGTGGAGTAAAGACAACTGTGACAAAGCCACAGGATGGAACTGTACAAGGCTATTAAATGTGGCGGTTTCAAAGAGCTTTTCATAACATGGGTAAAATGCTGGTATTATTTGAAATGAAAAGGTAGAATGTAAGACATGATTTCAACTATTCAAAAAGATGCACAGAAACAAAATGCAGAAGACTTGAAGGAAAACATTCAAATGTTAGCCAGTGGTTTCATTTGGGTGAAGGTTTCTGGCCGAGTTTTTTCTTTTTATAAATTTATGTACTTTCTAAATTTTTTAAATCATATCTTATTTGGATTTTTACAAATACTCCAATCTCCATAGGAGACTAACAACGTGATAATGAGCTCTTGCAAGCTGCTTAGTAATTCAACTGTTGACACCTCTGGAGTATCTCTTATATCTCAAACTTCAGTTGAATTTCTTGCTAGTCACTCTTTCTGTCTTTCTTCCCTATTTCTCTCTCTGCCTAAAATGAAGCCCCCTGCCCACCTATCTCCCCATCTTACAATCCTGTCTATCCTTTGAAGTCTGGCTCAAATATCATTTCCCCCTCAAAGTTTTCTTTAATTCTTTCTTCCCTGGAATCCCACAGCACTGTGTATGTACCCCTCCCAGGCAATGAACCTTTCCATCTAGCACTATAATTATTTCAAGCTCATGTCCTGAGCTTAAAGAAATGCCTGAAAGAAATTTTAGACGCATGGGAAACTGAATTCATCTTTGTATACCCCACACAATACCTTAGTCACAGGAAGCAAGCAATACTTCCAGATAAAGGAATACAGATGAATCATACAGGTAAAGGAATAAATTAGTAAACGAATTATTTAATTTTAGGCTTACTTCGGAATCTGTCCTTAGAGATTTTCCCATTCACTAGCCAAATGCCATACCCAAATTTTGGCACCCACAGTTTGATACAGTTATTAGCCATCTTGAGCAATTGAGGCCCATCCAGCATACAACATCCATGTTACTTATGCAAACACCAAGAAAGAAAATATAATAAAACTTTTAATGAAATACTAGATGGGGAACTCCATGAGGGCAGGACCTGTGAATCTTTCTCATTTTTGTGTCCTCCTGGTGCACGGTAAGTTCTCAACATACATTTGTTAAACAAATGAAAAGAAATGAATGAGTGAATGAACAGGCATTGCATGAGTGAGACAACCCACCGTAGTCGCGGTCCAAATGGATGATGTTCATTTTGCACGTGAGCTGTCATTGGATACCCACAGTGACGACTACTACATCAGATGACAGTGGAACCCCAACTCTCATATTTGTTAGCTGTGAGATCCTACGCAGCTCCCTCAAGCTGTATGCTAAAGGTAATGATATCTACTTGATAAGTCCTCGTTAGGGTGATATTACATAGGTGCATGCAGGGGGCTGAGCACAGTCCCCAGCAATGAGTAAAGCATGTCATGAAAGGCAGCTATAATTGTTATGAGAGAACCTGTTGGAATAACCACAGATGAATTCATAAACAAACATCTTTGCCCTAACTTGTCCTAAAATACAATTTTGGAACTTCATAAATAAAGATATTTTCTGTGCTTCTCTTGAGTACAACTACTTGAAAACTTGGATGGAATAATTCAGTTTCTGGATATCCTGCATAAGCAATGTATACCCTCATGCAAAACGTTCTTATCATCAAATCCTGCCCGGAAATCTTGCCAATGGAACATCAATACCAACTCTTTTTCAATTTGACTATAATGAAATACACTAATATGAGAATGGCAAACACCTCCCTTGGTTTACAAGCATTGAAGGTTATAGGAGAAAGTCACTGACATGTTTTAAAGTCTTACGTTTCCAAGCCACCCCTTCCACCCACCACGAGTTGATAAATAGAGTTGTAACTGGGAGACTTGAAACAACTGGAATTCTTCTTGCTCTGACCTTAAGCAAGTTCTTAGTGTCCAAATCTCTAAGAAAGCAAGATGGAAACATTTGCTGTGAGTGGCTTGTAAGATTGAATTGAATAAAAATAGCATAAAGTTGCCGTCTCAGGCAATAGGCATGTTGTGGTGGCTGCGTGCGGTCACGTACTAGAACGGCTATACTGTTCCCAATTTGTTTAAGGAAAATCACATACAGGGAGTAAGACTATCAAGAGAGCAAAACTTTGGAAAACAGTTTTATTTTATTGTTTCCAAACAGCAGTGCCTTGTGTATGCGTCCCTTGAGCTGTGGACTTTAGGCTCCATTCCTCCTGGACAGGAAGGCTGTCCACGGTCATCAGTCATGGTATCTGGGGCCCTAAGGTAATTATTGCCCTTGCCTCCTCCTCTGCAGTGAACAGTGCTCTGAAGGAAATGATTATCCTGGCTCACGAGGGATCTGGTCTCACCACGAGAAAGACCCTCCCTGACACTCATCAACTAAGCATCTAACCAGCAGTCGCCCCTTTGTAGCTACAGTGCAAGGTTAACAGTTGACACACTAGTAATTGGACCACTGTGGGAAATTCGGAATCAGAGGTCAGATGGCTTGATAGTGTGCATCTTTAATCTGATTTTGCCCTAACTATAAACTGCAGCAAGGAAACAGCACGGCTGAGGCTAGGGAGGCAGTCCTCTTATGTTCTCAGGAAAAGAAACAAAGCTGCTCTTTTTAGAAAATCTAATTGTCATCCACAAACCAAAACAGTAAAGTTCTCTTTTCTTCTGTTTTGCTTAGGCGTGTTTGGCTTATCTATGGAAACAGCTCATGCTTTTCAAAAACTGGGCTGAGTGGCCATTCAATATTATGTTGCTAGGTAGTCCTTTCTAGGTTAAATATGTTTACTCTGCATAATGGCTGAAATTTTACTCAACTGCCTACATCCTGTGGCTCACACAGAGTGAATCCACTTCTTCTCACGCATGGCAGAAAGATGATGGTCACACCACAGGAGCAGGTTGAGAAGTTAGCTCACAGGAGCCCAGCTGAGGGCTTCTCAGGCTTTACCTTGCATCCAGATCACCTGGGGAGGCTGTTAAAATGACCGGTCCATTAGCAGGTCTGGGGTGGGGACTGAAATTGCACATTTCTAACAAGCTCCCTGGTGAACTCGATGCTGCTGGTCCATGGACCATAGTTTGAGTAGCAGAGAATTCCTGGGATTTCCGTCTTACTTTCTGGGATTGCTTCTTATCACAGGACTGGACTGTGGCAGTGAGCTAGAGGTGGGAAGAAAGAGCAGGGCCTAGGAAGGAAACAGGGCCTGTAGTTTCAGCTCTGCCATTTAACAGCCACATGACCTTGGGCAACTCCCTGGATCTCAATTCTTTGCCTTATAAAATGAGACAAACGATCCCTCTCTCACCAAAGCACAGGAGAATAAAAAATATAAATATTTACATGGAGACTTGATTCTAATAGGGACTCATGATCTATTGGTTCCTGACAAATCAGTGAAATTCGTGCATTCCTCCTCTTTCAGGGCCCATACCTGGCCACATGTACCTGCCTCCCTCGCAATTAGGTAGAGCTATGTGACACTCCTGGCCTATGAAATGAGATGGCAGTGTTGTGTGTCAGATCTAGGCATGGCCCATAAAATCCTCCCACACACATTCATTCCTCTATACAATTTGCCACTCCTAGGAGCACATCATGCCCATGGGGAACCCGGAAGCTACATGTTAAAGATGACAGAGCTCTCAATCAGCGTTGATCTATGAAAAACTGAGAACACATGGCAGCCCCACCAACCACTTCACCCGCCCAGTATTGTTAGATAAGCAAAAAATAAACTTGCACCATATTTGAGCCATTATGCATTTGTGGTCCTCTTTGTTATAGTAGCTAGCCTACCTGTGCAATACCTTTCCTTTCCTCCTTCCTCTTCCCTACCTCCCTACTGTGCTCTTTCCTGAAACAGCCCCACATGCACCCTAAATTACACCGTATTGGTTAAAAGCATAAACTTTGAAATCAGAACATCAAGGTCCAAGTTCATCCCCATCCTTTCGTTGTACACTACTGGACAAGTACGCCTAGATAAATTTCTCAGCCTCACTTTCCTCAGCTGGAAGAAATTATCATCTCTCTGCTCATCCCTTGGGAAGGTCCCATGAGATAATGCATGTAGAGAAGCTGGCACCTTACCTGGACAATGTAAACACTCCAGAAACAGATAGCTATTTGATCTCTGCCCCCTGTTCCCAACCACACCCCCCTGCCCGATAAAAATGCTGTTTCATAAGGAATATCGTAAGTCATTGTTTGTGTAGTTGCCAACACCAGCATTTCCCACTGTGTGGTAAAACTCCATTTCATTCAAAGATTTCCCAACTGGAAAAATTTTTTCAAGCATCTTAAGCATCGCTGTATCTTTTATCACTTGAATGAATGAATATTACAAAGCTAAAAAGGGGAAAGAGGGAAAGGACCAAATAATTAGCACAGATTTTAAAAATTTTATGTAAGGCAGGAATATTACCATTTGAAAATCTGGATTGCATAAAAAAAAGCATGACCTTCAAACGAGGAGGGACATTTATATGATAAATTTATTTGCTGTCTTGAACTATGGGATAAAATCTATCAGCCAGGAGAGAAACCCTCAAAAGAAATACAGCTTCTGTTGCCCAGGTATTCCAGAAACAAAGCGGAGAGGAAAAACACATAGCGAAATTTTTCTCTTTAACACTATGGTATGTTTAAAGACAGAATTTTCCATTATAAAAATGCATTACCCAAAATTGATGGAAATAACTTTGTTGTGCCCAATACTCATGAAGGTATATATACATATACATATATATATAAACACAATTTTGAACATTGTTTACATGCATAAAAATAGAACAGGGCAAGAATCTGATTATTTGGGGGTAAAAGATATGTTCAGTCTGAACACCTAAGGAGTATGACACCCATTATGCTAAAGAAGACTAATGTGGTTCCTTTCAACCTGCTTTTCCATTTCCTTCTCTCTCTGGTGGCAAATTGGAGGGATTAGCATTGCTATTCTTAAGAGGCTGCATGCATGAAAAGTTTCCTGAAAGAATCTGCCACAAGCAGCATCAACTCAAAAAACTCTTGCATTCTAAAGGAAAGTCAAATGGACCAGAAATCCAGAAAAAACTATGTACATCCATTCCTCTACCATTTAACTTGCCCTTCCCTTTCTATTGGGAAATGAGCTGTGAGAACAATAAAATGCTGGCCTGGAGCAGGAACCATGAAATTCACATTTTTTTCTTTAAAATATTCTAAATCTCTCTCCCCTCCAGCCAATCACTTCCCTTCTGAAGTCCTGTTGATTCTACACCCGATCTTCCTCGAATCTGCCCCTTCCTCACCCCCGCCCTGAGCTGAGTCTCCAGCACCCTTTTTTCCTGGGCTGCTGCAAAGCCTCCTAGTTAATCTTCCTGCCCGCAGTCTGCCCTCTACTCTCTACACAGAAGCCCAAATAACTTTTCTAAAAACGCAAGCTTTATCATGTTCCCTGATTAAAACTCTCCAATGCCTCACCACCACCCACAAGATAAAAATCCATTTAGTAATACAGCTTAACAAAGACATACATATTCTGACTCTCACATCGTACTTTTATTATCCATCCTGAAAACACAAACACACACACCCTGCATCTACAATGACCCATTTTGTATACGAGGTACCATCTGAACAGAATACTCTTACACCCTTCTCTTCCTCCTTCTTCACTGGCTAATTTTAACAGATATCACTGACTCTGAGAAGCCTTCTCTAACCCACAACTTTCGGTGGGGGTACGGGGACTCATTTGAGAGCCCCTGCTTCTGCCATTTGACCAGGAGACTCCAGTACATATAAGTATAGGCTCTACAGTCAGACTGCCTGGATTCAAATCCCAGCCACAACTTTTATAGTTGTGTGATCTTCAGCAAGTTACTCAACCTATCTGTGCCTCAGTTTCCTCATTTGTAAAATGGAGATAATCATGGCGCCCACTTCAGTAGGGCTGCTTTGAGGATAAAATGAGTTAATATGGAAATGGCTTAGTCTGACAGCTAATTATTGCTCAATAAATCTTATGCAGGAATAATAATAAAAATGGTAGTAGAACCATTCTATGCTCCATGTGTAGGTTTTTCACCCTTGACTGTACACTTTGCAAAAAGCAGATATGTCATTATTCCTCCTGCAAGGGACCTGACCTATGTCAAATATTCAACACCATGTTCTTTAATAAATAGACACTAACTGAGGATCCAAACCAATCACAGATTTCCATCTTCCTGAAGAGCTTTCAGCTTCCTCTGAATTACTCGGGTAGATTTCCTCCCATGTAACGTTAAAGCCTTTTGCACACAAACAAAAAAATACAAAAATTACCTGCTGTCTATCAGACGTGTGCTAGGCACCAACAGAGGCAAAATGAAATGAGAAAAATAATTCCTGCAACCAGCAGCTCACAAAGTCAGTCAAGTTAACTGCTACCCGCGAACAGACTGTGAAGGCCTTTTCATTAGACCAGAGAGCAAGCTGACCTTGCCTGATATCAGCCAAGACCATCTTTTTATTTTAAGGGTATGCTCACTGTGAAATGTGTCACACCTACTCACCCTCGGGAGTGGAACACACTCCAAAACAATCTGATTAATGGCCTCCCCTGTCGCTTATTAGCTTTGCACAGAAGAACCTAGCAGGTATACGACTTGCTACAATGGATTGTTCTTAGAAAGTGCTAAAACAATGTCATCCAAGCTTCCACTTGATGTGGAGGGGCAGGCCTTGGTATTCTTATGTTGGAGACGATGCAGCTCTTCGGGAGCACTTTATGGTGATAACCATGGCAGCGTGTAACCCATTTAGTAATGCTCTATCTTGAATCCCTGATTGCCAATCAGTATCCTCACTAGCAGAACATTTTTTTATGTCTACTAAAGCACCTGTAATGTTTTAGGTACAAGGCTCTGATCTAATTTAGTTTCATCAAATTATTTTCAAATGATATAACAGAACCCCATCACATTGAAGTTCTGTTATTAAGAAGGTTTTTTACATCAGGTCAAAACATGTCCCACTAAAATCCCATAAGCATACACTCTAAAAGCCCCAACTAATATAGTTAGCCTGGATGTTAAATCTGACTCCTGAAGCTAGGCACAAGGCTGTAAAAAATTCCATTCTATTTGCATTTGGCCAACTCTTCTTGAGGAAGCTCAATATTTCTAATTAGTTATCTCCCTGATCCACAAACATTGTATGTAGGATGTATTATTCACTCATATCTCGCATTGTTCAGAAATGATTTACAGAGGTAAGTAATCTGGATAAACAGGTATCAGCTTAATTATAGATGCACATAAGTAGACGTATACAATACAGCTTAACTGCAAAGGAAAAGCTAAAACTTAATGGTTAAAAAAGCATAGACTTTGTTACCAGGCAGCCGTGGGTTCAAGTTCTTCATGAGGAGCTACATGAATCTTAGAAAGGTACTCACCTTCTTTCAACCTCAGCTTTCTTAACTAAACGTTGATAATAATCCTACCCATCTGATAAGGCTGCGAGACAATGAGTGTAACACATAGAATGTCTGGGGTACAGGAAGCATAAGCAAACTTTTTGGTTTCTTCACCCCTGATTGCTCAGCTGAGCCTAAGAAAAGTACAGTGCTGTCAGGGTTTTGCTTTTCAAATATGATAGAAGATGGACAACCAAGAAACTTGAGATAATGAATGATCACAGAACCCTTCAGAAGAGAGATGGGGGATAAACCCTCAAACTGGAGGACTCCAAAGCTGGTTAGTTACACTCTGCCCCATATACCTCTAGGAACCTGAAACTAAATGACAGAACCTTCCCTCTTTTTCTTAGCTGTTGGCTGGTAGTGCCTTCTCCCATTGTAACTGACAAACCAATTTCTACAATGAATCATCAAAATAGGCTGCAATTTCTCTAAAGAAAGGCTGTCTGTGAATAGAGCCAACAATGATTCCATTTATTCCAATGAAAATTTAGGCAGCTTTCATTGGCCTTTCGGTTCTAATCTGGCACCAGTCAACAAATAATTCATTTTAAAAGTATTTCATCTTTTGGGAAACTTACTGAGGTAGTATGGGAATAGGCACTTGCTATGTTCTAGGTACCTGGTCTCAATATTAGAATGGAAAAAGTTCTATTTCTTGAGATTGATCAAATTATCCTGCCCTTACTCAGGAATCATAATTAGACTAGACAATTTACTTGTCAATGAAAAACACTTAGTTTGAAGTCATGGAGGAAAGGGAAGACATTTACTTTCTTCATTTCCTTTTCATCTTCAAGAGGCAAAGTGGGGTTCATAATATATCCATGCTATTTAAAAAAAATACAGAGATTTTGAATAAAAGGAAGTATGTGATACTCTCAAAATGAAAGTCATGAATGGCATATACATACAATGGAACACTACTTAGCAATAAAAAGAAGTAGATTATCTATATAAGCAGCAACATGGATGAAATTCAAATGCACATGCTAATATCAGATTCAATATATACTTTATGATTCCACCTATGTGCCACTCTGGAAAAGGCAAAGCTATTAATGATGGGGAACAGATCAGTGGTGGCCAGGGCTTAAGGATGGAGAAAGGGCTTGACTACAAACAGGCAGCAGAAGAGAATGTTTTGGAGTGATGGAATTGTTCTGTATCCTAATTATCTCAGTAGTTACAAAACTCAATGCATCTGTCAAAACTCATACAACTTATACCAAAAAGATAAATTTTGCTATCTGTAAATTTAAACATAAATTTTAAAAAAGAAAATGGGGGCTGGCCCCACAGCCAAGTGGTTAAAGTTTCGCATGCTCCACTTCAGTGGCCCAGATTCGTGGTTTTGGGTCCTAGGCGCAGACCTACTCCACTCATCAGCCATGTTGTGGAGGTATCCCATATACAAAGTAGAGGAAGTCTGCAACAGATGTTAGCTCAGGACTAAACTTCCTCAAGTGGAAAAAAAAAAAAGAGGGAGAGGAGGATTTGCAGTGGATGTTTGCTCAGGGTAAATCTTCCTTACCAAAAAGAAAACATAGAATCCACTCTTTACTGAGGTTTAATGTTAACACTATTTTAAACTGTAGTAGACAGGTGGTCTCTCCTGAACAAAAAGGGACTTCATTAATAAAATTCCAGGAGAACCCATTTTTCCCAGCTTTATTGAGGTAGAATTGACAAATATAAATTGTATGCATATTTAAGGAGTACAACATGATGTTTTGATATATGTATATACTGTGAAATGAATACCACAACCAAGCTAATTAACATATCTACCGCCTCACATAGTTTCCATTTGGTTTTTGTGTAGTGAGAATACTTAAGAGCTACTCTAAGCAAATTTCAAGTATACAATCAGTATCATTAACCATAACCACCATGCTGTCCATTAGATCTCCAGAACTTATTCATCCTACGTAACTGAAAGTTTGTATCCTTTGACCAACATCTCCCCATTTTCCCTACTCCCCCCAGCCCCTGGCAACCAATATTCTCAACTTTTTATATTCCACATATAAGTGGATCATGCAGTCTTTGTCTTTCTGTGTCTGGCTTATTTCACTCAGCATAATGTCCTCTAGGTTCATTCATGATGTTACAAATGGCAGAATTTCCTTCTTTTTGTAAGGCTGAATAATATTCCACCGTATGTGTGTGTGTACACATACATGTACATACACCATGTTTTCTTTGTCCATTTATCCATCAATGCACAATTAGGTTGTTTCCATATCTTGGCTATTGTGAATAATGCTGCAATGAACATAGGAGTGCAGATACCTCTTTGAGATATTGACTTAATTTTCCTTGGATATATACCCAGAAGTAGGATTGCTGAATCATATGGTAGTTCTGTTTTTAATTTTTTGAGGAACAAGAGAACCCATTTTTTTCAACCTACAGTATATACTGTGGATTGTCTCTGGATACCTCCATTCCACCCTTCCTCAGTTGGGGAGGCCAGAAAGCTAAAGACTAAAATTCCAAGACTCTTGTCCAGCTGGGTTCCAATTAGAATTGGAACGAATTAAAAGCACTTAACTATATGAAGGACAATGGGCATCTTCCTGCTGCTACTGCTCCTGGCAAGGAAGGTTTGAAAGACAGAGGTTCTAGAAGGAGTTGCAGCAGCAAAAGCAACAGTGGCATGTCCTTGAACTTAAAAGGCCAGTGGTAGCCATACTATTCCTCATTCTCCAGCCTTTCAGGCTATTCTGTAAGCACCTAATCCTCGGTATTAAATGCTTTCTGCTAGGAAACACCCAGAGTAGTTTCTTTTTCCTGCCTTGATCTCTGTTGATATAAAAAACAGTTTATTTATTAAATGGCCCCATGTCATGGTCCCTCAGACAGGATTATTTGGAAGTTGCAGAAAAATTCCATTTAAATTCAGCAATCTATGGCCAAAGTAAAGCTACCTCTGTTTTCTAGATTTTTTAGTACCACTCAGTCCTTGCTTACTGTGCTGGAATGATGACACATGTTAGTTTACCAAATTACTCTTCTAGGTGACAGCTCCAGGTTGAAATCCCATAGGACGAAATCTAGCACAAGAGTCTATCCAGGTACCTCAAATAAAGTCTCAGAACTGAACTTATAAATCCCGGTTGGTCAGATCCAGGTATTCTGGCCATCCCATCCCTAACTGTACGAGGCTACAGCCCAGGTCATTCCCATCACTGACAAATGAAGACAGAACATAAAACCTGTTACCTACGGACAACTGTTAGCAATGCTTTTCTCAGATTTTCTGTTGTTCACTACTTGTAGATTTTAAATGTATCTTTCCTCCTCTGTGAACAACTAACCACATTAGTTAAGCCTAAAGTAAGTGCTGCAGACTTGTTTAAAGAAAAACTTCCCATGAGGCTTGGCAAACATAGCCTGAAGTATCAGGAATAAGTCTAATTTTGTGGTGTCTAGGGACTGAACTACCTGCATCGTGACACCTCTAGGGAAGAGAGTTGAGCAAATTCAATATGCTCATCCACCTTGCTCAAATGCTAAAGTAAGCACAGCATTTTGGGCAAGGTACGTGATGAAAGGTTCAAAGGAACGGCATAGAGGAGGATAAGGGTCGTGGATGCGTGGTCGCAAATGCCTCGCACAGAAGGTGCACAGTACATTTTTATTAAGGGAATGAATACGATGGGCATGTATTTGGGGCTTTACAGAGGTAAAGAAGGTTGGCCGGAGCTAATTAGATGGTTTCTTTGCCTCTAAAGCAGGGTTCCTCACGGCAGTGGATTTCAGCTGTCTTTGCTCCTTAACACATTTCCCCCTTCTATTGATAAGAGTGTCCTGACGTTCATCTTGAAATCCTCCCCTCTGCTGGTCTCAGGTCCTGAGGGTCCAGTGATACCGACTCCAGAAGAGAAGGCTGTGACCTGGGCTATGACCTCCCACAGCTGGGGAGGGAGGGCTCTTGGTTCAGGAATGGACAGAATACTGGATCTGACCAATTGGGATTAACAAGCTCAATTCTGAGACTGAATTTGAGACACCTGGGAAGTAGAGTCTGTCTTTCTTCTGCTGGGTTTGATACTATGGGATATTGGCGTAGAGCTATCAAGGACGAACATGTGAAGCCATAGAACTATCCAAACATAGTAGAAGGCATGCCAGAGAGACAGAGAAACAGAGTGTGATCAGACTGATAGAGACCCTAGGACCAACTGTGCCTGAAGCACCTTTTCAAGTGAACCAAAGTTATCCGTCTCTTGCTTAAAACTCCTGCAGTCAACATATTAGTTAATTATATTTCTTGGCTTTATTTTATTTAGGTCATCAAAAGAGCCTTTACTGAAACATTAACCTTTAGTCCCAAATGTATATTTTTGTGTATATTTTCATGTGTCTACAGCAGAGTTCCTTTAGCTTTGATGGGATTCTCAAATGAGTTGTAATCCCCCAAAATGTCAAGAACCACTTTTCTAGAGAGAAGCAATGCCTCAAAAACTGACTGAAGATTGCCTTTTTATGGCATATTCTTATTTTTACAAATAAAAAAGCAAAACTTGACCAATTCCACTTCTAAATAGAATAAGTAGATACAGAGTAACCACAGAAGAGAAGAAAGGAAGTACATTAATCATGGAAGGTCAGGGTTTTAAGATCTTTGTAGCTCTAGCAATTCTTATTTTTCGGATGCATCACCCCACATAATCCCAAACATACTGAATGGCACCCACAGCAAACACAGTTCATATAGAAGGACATGAGGAGGACTTAAGTTACAAGTTGATATAATGTCAATGCTGATAAAATAGTTGATGAAATGTCTTATTTGGGAGATATTCAATGAAACAGTCATTTTAATGTTGTAGTTTTCATCTCATGTTTTGGGGTCAGTAAAACTTTTTCAGAATGTACATATTTTTTGAGAAGACTGAAACTGTCTTAGAACCTAGAAATTGTGATAGAGTGCTTAAAGGATAAAATGATTGAGGATTAGTTTTAAAGTTGCTACATGAGAATATGCACACTGTGCTGTGCTCCATTTCCATCTACTCTATACTAAATTCACTCTGTTCTGATTGTGAAATCTCAAGTTGCCTCTGTCTACCCCAAGGTGATCACTCACAGGGCTAGTTCTTTATCATTAATGTCGAAAGTTCTACTGCTGGAATTAATGGATCCTTAATGAATTTTTCCCTTTTAAAAGCAAATGCTGCAATTTAATGTTAATCTTCTAATTTATAATTTTTACATTTTAATGTTTATCTTCTGATTTATCATTTTATTGAGACTAATACAGACATACATACATAACAACAAATCAAAACAAAACAATCCAACAATATTCTGCCCATCCTCCATTTTAGAGAAATGGGCCAGATACCAGAAAAATAGGTTAAAAAAACTATTCTCAAGTAATATACGGACCCAGACTACGGTGGCAGCTTCAAAAAAGGAAAGAAAGGAAGATAAAAGTGAAAGTCTTAAGTAATTTTCTTTAAGGAAGAATGAGGGGGAAAGGCTTAAAAGCCTCAGATAAAATACAATGAAAACAACAGCTACCAACTATTAAATTGAAGTAAGAGCAAATTTAAGGGAAAAAAATTTTCTTCTGGATTTGACAACAGATGTGTGGGTGGAACGGATTACTGAAAGGTATGCAATTAACATGACAAAACTAAGGGAAAGCTCACATTATGGTCTTCACATCTTTATCCAGAGCAGGTCTTCTCAGACTTCAACCTGCAAATGATTTACCAGGAGAGCTTGTTAAGCAAAAACGCAGATTCTGATTCAGCACATCTGGGGTGGGGCCAAAGATGCTGCAATTCGCACAAGGTCTCAGGTGGTGTTGTTGCTGATGGTCAGGAGACCACACTTCCTGCTGCAAGGC
Source organism: Equus quagga (assembly GCF_021613505.1). Lineage (NCBI taxonomy): Eukaryota > Metazoa > Chordata > Mammalia > Perissodactyla > Equidae > Equus > Equus quagga. The sequence continues at coordinate 76,475,289 of NC_060278.1, forward strand.
TCTAGATTTCAGAAGTTTTTACAGATTTCCCTTCAGTTTGAATCGCTTGCCAATATCAACATGTTTTAAAATAGTGTTAAACGTTTATACTTGTAGCGGCAATTTCCTTCACCATAGGTAAAAGGAACACTTCTTAACTTCCTTTTTTCCACATATTATTTTTAGAACAGTGGCCCCACTTCCAAAGATGCAGCTTCAGTAAGACTGGGGCAGGGCTCAAGAACGCGCATTTCTAACAAGTGCCCAGATGATGCAGAGCCCAGGGACCATGCTTGCTGACCCACTGTTTAGCGCATCTATCCACAGTCCTGCTGCAAAGTTATGTAAGAATGGATGCCAACAGAAAATCTCCAGCATCAGAGAATCATCAAGTATTGGAGCTTCAGAAGACCTGAGACTAATCTTTCCCAAGGTCCTCATTTGAGAGGTGAAGAGCTCAGGTACCAGAGAGATTGGGTGTCTTACCTGGAGCCACAGAGCTGATTAGAGAAACAAAGTGAGGAACAGAGCCCCATTCCTTTATCCCTACCCCAGGATGCTTGCCCCTCCACCACATTACTGTTTTTTCATCTTTTCCAAATAAGCCTAAATCACTTATTTCTGGATCCATAACTATGCAACACTGAACACATTTTAGTCCTACCAGTAATTCTCTTTACAGAAATAATCGCCAAGAAATTGTTTCTAAGTGTGGCCCAAGGGCATGCTCTATTGGAATTAACAGTGGGGCTTGGGTTTGCTTAAGGATTCAGATCCTCTGAGTTGACCTAAAACTACTGAATTTGATTTTCTTGGGCTGGTACCTGGGAATCTGTATTTTGATAAGCATCTCTACAAGCACTCACCCTATGGGACTGTTTGATAAACAGGTCAATAGGATGATAGCTCTCAACCTTGGCTACACATTAGAAACCCACACGGGAGAAGGGGGCTGAAAAATCCCCAGGCGCAGGCTGCGTGCACACAACTACATGGGAATCTCTGGAGATGCGGCTCAGGCAGGAGTAGTCATCAAAGCTCCCCCGGGATTCCACTGTGCAGCCAAAGATGAGAAACAGTATGTCAACGATTTCCAAACAGCTCCATATTTCTATCCACTAAAAGGATGTTGAACTTCCAAACAAAATGATACTTTGTTTTAATGAATATAGAAATTTGGTCACCTAAAATGCCAAAGGTATTAGAGCAGCCAGCTTCAGCAATTCCAACCTGGTCCAGGGGAGCCACATGTTTCTCTTCCAAGAAAACCAGCACTCATCAAAGTTCTGCATTTGTGTCAGAAGGTCCACTGAGGTGGGGCCTCCTGCTTGTTCAGAGAATTAAAAATTCTTGTTATTTCCATTTGGTCACTTCTGGCAGTTACAAAGTAAGGATTTTTATAAAAAAAAATAATTTTTATGGATTTTCCAGTCAAGTTCCTAAGTAACAGTTTCCTTGCAAATGAGATTGATTGACTAGTAATACCAGGTGAGAGTGACCTCCATTAGTTACCAGGCCTCTTGAAGGAGTAAACAAGAAAAAGTGCAGGAAGACAGGAATTCCTGCAAAGTAGAGTGTCTGAAATTTAACTTTTTAGGCGTCAAAGTCCAAAACACTAATGGCGTGGATTTCTGAATTGCTGCCAAGGATGTTCTACCCAGGGAGTTTCTTGAGGGTGTCTGTATTCTAAGCAAGCGACCTAGTAATTTGCCCATAATCAAAAGTTGTCGGTTCAGCTCACAAAGAGCTTAAGCTTTATAAGAAGATGCCTTTCTAAAGACTTTAAAAACTTGCACAGCTGGACATAAAAACAGAGGTAGGACAGTGATTTAATACATAGGTGACATTTATTAACCTCAAGATAATGACTAATTAAAAGCAAGTTTGCTGATACTTCCATTTTGGCAATGATTTTAACACCTTTATTGCTTTTCTCTTTTCTTTCTTCATCCCACCCATCACCCCTCAGCGCCATATGCTCCCCGCATCAGACACAGAGACTGGTTTTCTCTCAAGCACAGGCATCTCCCTCCATCCTTGTCCTTCACCCTGAATTTAGCACCGAAACTCCATCAAAAGGGAGCACAGTGAGGGCAGGGGAAGGTCTCAGCTGAAGCTCAGCCAAAACAATTTACTTGCCAAAGGAAAACAGCTTTTGTTTTCGCAACAGCTCTAATCCGTGGCTGGTTCCTCCATCAATCAGCATTTCTCAAATATTAATGTCCTACAATTATCAGGGGATCTATGAACTGCCAGACACTGATTCAATAGGTCCGGAGTAGGGACCGAGATTCTGCATTTCTCACAAGCTCCCAGGTGATGCTAATGCTGCAGCTCCATGGACCACACTTTCAATAGCAAGGAACTAGACATTATTCTTGGTGGAAAAGAAAACACAGTGATGGTGAAAGACTATGTCCTCTGTCTCACACCTGCTAAGGTATCAGTGATAGTGGTCAATATTGGAGACCCGTAAGTCCTTTCTTTGAGAATTATTATGAGACCCCTATCCACAGGGTATCAATGGCACCCATATTTGTGCTGAGACCTTGCCCCTGGCCAGAACCGACTGGACCAAGGATGGACATGTGTTCAAAGCTGAGTCAATCAGCTTCTTCCTCTCTTGAGTGTTTGGGATCAGACTTCAGGGATGCCCATCACAAGTTGCTTGAATTAAAGGATGTAAACATCTAGGCAGTCGTTGTACCTCATGTTGAAAGCAATAGGGACTGTGGGAAACAGCACTGAAGGAGCGGAGACAAGAGAGCACCTGAAAATCAACTGCCATCTGGATTCCTGAACGCTTTTTACTTCATCTTTTCAGATCCTTCCCTTCTTACCCTGAGATTCCTAGAAACAGTCCTGTATCCTTTCAATAAATTCTCCTTTTTCTTGCTTAAACTGGCTCGAGAGGAAGCTTGGAAATTCCAAAGCAAAGGACACAGAGTTTCACTTTTCATCAAAGAACACATTGACCTGTCAGTCCAGAAGTTCTAGAAAACATCTAGGCTCTGTTCCACATGTCAGGCTTTTAGAGGAATAAAATAGTTCACATCCACACGCAACAGTGGTGGGCAGCTTCCTGGGGCTACCTGTGACTAATGCTGCAACTTTCTGCAAGTCATTTAACAAGAGACTTCACTTCATGGAATGTCAGTTTCAACTCTTCAAATTCCTGTAATAATTAAGACTATTTACTTCAATCTCCTTTCTTCCTTCCCATCTCCATCAACCTTGTTATCCCTACATTCCAAGTAAAAAGAAACCCTGCCTGGTCTCCTCCCATCACTCCTCCCTATGCAGGTGACTCCCATCCTACCCCAGTGGAGACAGGGGGCTGGCCCACAGAAGGCATCCAGGAGGCGGGAGCTATGATTTTTATAAACTCCTCTCTCCGTGCACTCACTCACCCACATGACTGTTTGATCCTCCTATCTTGCCTTATCACACTCTTATTATAATCTGTGCAAATGTCTCTGATCTTCCACTTTCAAAAAAAATCTAGTGGTTCTCCTCACATGGTACCAGCTCCTGGATGCCTATCTCCCATTAAAACCATTCCCTTCCCCAGCCACCCCACTCCACTCATCCACTTGACCACAGAAGACGTAACTCCACACACACTTCCTTTCCATAACCACACCACATCCGGTCTTTCAAGACGTGTATTAGAGTTGGCACAGGTGAAATTCACCTAGATAAGGCTAGTTTATGCCAAATAAGTCATTAGTGAAAGGAAAACAACTCGGCAAAGATGAAACTGCAACCTTCTGCTACCCCGAGTCAAGGACAGAATCCAGATTCATTTCTATCCTAAGATGTAAGGTTACAGCTCCATGTCACTTTGCATTAATGAAGTTTCTGCTTTGTCACCTATTCGTGGGTACAGAAGTGCACCACCAGTCTGTTTACATTAAATGTGTGTCCTTGAATATGTCTTCCACATCCACAGGGAAGACTTCCATTCACCTAAGATTAACAGCTTAGAAAACTGCTATTGATTACGACAAGGTAATCATTTCATTCTCCTTTTACTCATGGTATCAAATTATACACTCAAACTCAAGTAGAGGAATAAATATGTTCAATCCTAACTACAATAAAAATGGAATATATTCATTCTCAATTTAAAGTCAGAATATTTTTAAGTGATTTCTCTAAAATGATCTATTTCAAAGTCATTAAAAGTCTGTTTATGAAGACTATTCAGTGCCATGAAAAAGCACTCACAATATAATGTTCTTTGGGAAAAAACAGAATTCATATACGCAGTACACGTCCAAGGTTTTTAAATATAGTTTATACATATGTCTAGAAATACGAAATATTATTCGTGGTTATGTCTGGATGATAGGATTGCAATCAATATTTCATTTCTTCTTTGTAATTTTATGAATTGTTAAAAAGTTCTGCAACGCATATGAATATTTATGATTAGAGCAAAAGTAAATATTACCTATATGTATGGTCTACATTCAGTAAATTAAAACGATTCATGTGTCTCCCCTGTTTTGAGTATCCTGCTAGAAACAGTGTGTTACATTAATGTGATTTGCTCACAGGCATCTTAAATTCTGCATTGCAAATGAAGCAGGAGGAAGACCCTGTGTTCTTTCAAAGCCTGAGCTGAAAGGATGAGGTAAGGAGTGGATTTTAGGGTTGGTTTGAAAGTGGTAACACTTGCCTCTTGGACTCACATATTTGGGGTGGGGGAGAAAAGTAATAGTTTTGATACTTTTTGTGTAACTTACCCTCTTTTTTTATTTCTCAGCATACTGCTTCCTACCTTCAAAGCTAATATGTTCTGTTCTAAGATCAGAAATGACTGTTAGAACATATTTCAATATTTATCTTCTTCAAAGACTTTTATTTGAAAAATACAAAAAGTGATCAAAACTAACTAAAAATCATAATTATTCCACGATCATCTTTCTCTGAAAATTTATAAAATATGAACTCCCCTCCTGCTGGCCTTCCAATCAGAGTTCTGAGAGAGAAGCAATCTTACCAGCTATTGCATATGCAGATGTTCATGTGGAGCCACACATCGATCAAGCATATGTGTAGGCAGCCTATATATGTACGCATACGTGTCCCTGGAGAATTATAAAATAGATATACAAACATACACAATTTTTTAAAAATTAAAATGACATCAAGCTTTACATAGCCCTTTGCAGTTTGCATTTTTCAGACCACATAAAACACACTTCTCAATGGGAGACATTGAATTGAACGGCATACACATCATAAAATTTAATATTGCCAAATTACGCAAACAAAAAAACTATACAAGATATCCTCTACTTAAAAACTTTCTTTAAAAGAGTATGATTATTTTATTATAGAAGTAATAAAAATTAAAACAGCCCAGGAGCCTGGGGTGGGAGGGAGAAATGCCTTCCCATGCTTATTCCTCATGCTTCCCATATATTTTACAAATATCTTTTGGAAATCGCTCAACAATTTAAATAATTTTCTAAAGGAGATACACGTTATAAAACAAAAAGCCTTCCTTTCCCACTGCACCCCGACCCCCTCCACAATGGCAAGAATAAATGCATCCCTTCTGATTTCAATTCCTCCAGCGTTCCTCCTTATCTCTAGAGCAGTGATTACTCAGCAGAAGTACAGTGTGAGCCACACGTCATTTTAAATTTTATAAAAACAATAAAAAGCACATGGTAAAATTAATTTTAGCAATATGTATTATTTAACGAAATACATCCAAAAGATCATCAATTCCACATGCACCCAGTATACAAATTACTGAGGTATCTTACTTTTTTCTTTTTTTTTTTTTGAGGAAGATTAGGCCTGAGCTAACATCTGCTGCCAATCCTCCTCTTTTTGCTGAGGAAGACTGGCCCTGAGCTAACATCCGTGCCCATCTTCCTCCACTTTATACGTGGGATGCCTGCCACTGCATGGCTTGTCAAGGGGTGCTATGCCCGCACCCGGGATCTGAACTGGAGAACCCTGGGCCGCCGAAGCAGAACGTGCGCACTTAACTGCTGTGCCACCGGGCTGGTCCATTTTTTTTTTTCTTACTAAGTCTTTGGGATCTGGTGTATATTTTATACTTACAGCCCATCTCACTTTGGATGAGCCATATTTCAATGGTTCAATAACCACACATGCCCAGTAGCTGCTGAATTGGAAAGTGCACCTCTAGATAATATACTCAAACCCCTATTTCTTGATCTGTCAACTTAAAAACTATCATTTGACTCCACAGTATGCCACGCCCTTTTTTCCTTCTCTCCACCTCTGCCAGTATCATCCCAATATTTTGTTTTTCAATCGACCTTTACAGCTGCGTATTTAAACTTCTTTCTTAATTCACCAAATTGAGACGGACTTACCTCCTTTTCTGTGAAATGAGGGATTAGGGTCCCTCTATTTCTCTCCACCTCTCTTTCCCTTTCTGCCTCCTAACCTTTCGCTAGCAAACTGTCACTTTTACATCGTCAAAGTTTTATCATATCTACCATGTTCTGTACTATAAATTTTGTTACACACCGATTTTGTAAATTGGAAACTGAGTAACATTTACAATATGAAAATTACATAGCAATTATCTCTGCAGAAACAAGCAGTGTGCATGAAGGCAGAGAGAGGGCCACGTAATACTGTCAGTGAACTTGTGCTGCCCAAAGCACTGTAACCAAGAAACCTGAGAAGGGGAACATCCTACTTAAGACCGCAACTCTGTCTGCTCCCTGAGAACATTACGTCCCATCACACTTTGTTACAGAAATTGCATTTGATTTTAGGATTAGGAATCCTATTCTGATTTTGACAGCTTTTTTTTTTTTT